>NW_027423769.1:2252232-2914643 GCF_013202065.1 Cotesia typhae
TTTTCATATATATTTCATATATTTATATATATTATATATATGTATATATGAAAAATATATCAAAAATACATGTGGGTACTCAAATGAAAGCTCTTGATGAGTGTAACCTCAGGACGAGCTTATATATTTAAAAGCTCCAATATTTAAGAAAGTACCGTGCAATTTAACTGCAAGGTTGCTAGTTATTTATAAAAAAAAAAATATCTTAAAAAAGCACCCTACGATTTTTTATAATAAAATTAATTTTTTTATTAACAATTTTCATGTATTTAAACTATAAATTATTCTCAAGTTTTTTTTTAGTATATTAAAAAAAAAAAAAAAAAATGCTAGATATTAATAATTAAATTAAAAGAAAAATATATCTACTGTCATTTTATGAATAATTGATGTTTGACGTAAAATTAATCATTTTTTTTTATACATTTTTCATTTTAATTAGGATTTCAGAATAAAATTAATAAATAAATAATTTATCATTAATCCTTGATAAGTATGCAAATTTTTAAATTAGATTTTTAAATTTTTAAATTAGAAGAAATATTTTTTAATTTTAATTAATTAGTTAAAAATTGTCAGACTTGGTTTTAATATATATTTTATATAATATAATGAATTTTTTGTTTCAGCGCAGATATTAAGCAAGAGTACTTGAAAGTCTTTAGGAAAGTGCATAGGTGAATAAAACAGAAAACTAGAGGTTGAGAAACGACTTTAGTAGAATAGAGTTCGAGCTAACAAAAATGTAGTTCAATTAAGAAGATTGATTTCTCACGAGTGCTTTTCAGAATGGAAGCACGTTGTTATTGATGTGAATGTGGACGTTGATATTGATATTGATGAACACGCGACCTGGTGCAGCAATAATATCCAATAGAATAGAATAGAATAAAGTTACATTCCATCGGTAGTTGAACCGACAATTCACGGCAATAAAAAATCTACAGGGATATTAATTTAGTGACGCAATGTTCCCAGGAAATCCTAAAGCCGCCGGAAAGCTAAAGCAATCACGCCACGGAAGTCTAACTGAGACATTGTTGTTGTTTTATAAGTGAGTATAATTATAATTAAAATTATATGCGTAATTTACGTCAGCAGGATTGATACCTGAAGTAAAATAAAAATTTAATTTGCAGAAAAGAAATTTTTATTTACCGGTGGAGCTGCACGGGAGTTGATCTTGCAGGTAAATGCTGGTTGTGAGAAGGCGGAGGCGGCTGGCCCTGGTGACTTTGAGCCTGAATTCTCGTGGGGGTTGCCGAGCCGCCGACTAAAGAGTGTCCATGACCCCCGTGAGGATGGGGGTGGTGATGATGGTGCAAATCTCCGCCAACTGGACCTCCCACCCCTAGTCCACTCACTACCTGGACTTGCTTGCCCACTGTCTCCATCACCCCTGGCGCATTATGTGCTGAAATATTTTAATCAATATTAATTAATCTATACTATCAAATTTGCAGTCACTATGTGACTGTCGTGACTTGAATATTAACGTTTTTAAAGATATAAGCTCATTTTGGAGTTACACTCATCAAGAGCTTTCATTTGAGTACCCACATGCATTTTTGATATATTTTTCATATATTCATATATATAATATATATAATATATATAAATATATAAAATATATATGAAAAATTGATGTGGGTACTCAAATGAAAGGTATTGATGAGTGTAACTCCAAAATGAGCTTATATCGTTAAAAATGCCAATAGTTCTCAAAATACAAGGTCATTTCATAATTATGTATAAAGAGATATTTTCCAAGTCAGCCTAAATACTTATCATAATAAACTGACTATCGGTGAGAATTAAATGAAACCTTGAATAGGCTCAAATTCAAGACCTTTGCAATAACATTAAAAAAAAAAAAAAAAACCCGATTTTATCATATGACTATCCTGGGAAAAAATTTTTCTTATTCTCTAAACAATATACATAATTAATAAAATGAAAAAAATTTTGTCTCGAGTTTATTTGTATGATAAAATAAATTTTTTGAACTAAATTTAGTATCATTGGAAAGGTTTCATATGCTTTTCAGCAATAGTAAATTTTTTATGACAAATTTTTCGAGGAGTTTTTAATAATTTATTTTTTAATATTTTTAATTAGCGCTATTTTTTTTTTAATTTATTTAAAAAATACCCAAACTATGTATAGAGTCATAAAAAAATCATTAAGCCAAAGTTTTCTTATTCATAATCCGTAAATCCGTTAATATTAATAATAATACTCGTTAGATGAATAAAACAAGTAATGAATAATAAAATAAGTGCGTGTAATTAATAAAATAAAAAATAACCCGCGTAACCCAGATTTAAGGTTGTTCCAACTGGGTGGACATGAACCTCTTATGGCGTGCAGACTCTTAGCAACTCTACTAATACAGCAGATCTATGAAACGATTGCTGATGTAGGTTAATGACAAGCTGGATCTTGCTTTAGACGTGATACTTATTATAATTTTAATTATAATTATTCAATTTTTTTTTTTTTTTTTTTTTTTTTTTTTTAATAACACGCCGTCATAACGCGATACATATATCTCCATATTAATTTATTCATTACTTATAATATAATAATAAATAATAACTAATTACTGTCACGTGATAATATTATGTTTTGCGCCTAAAAAAGTTTAAGAGTGTAGTTGTAAGTCGATGTCTTGAATAATTCAATGTCATTTCCATCAACGTTTGATTGCTATAACTATAACTAGATCTTCAGGTGACTGGCAAGAAAACTATTAAAGTAATAAATAAATCTATTATCGAAGGAAGTCTTCGTCGAAAATTTTTATTATTAATTGCGTTTTTAATCTAGTGTTTTGTTGCAATTGATAATTATTATTGAACATCTACTTTTTTTTTTTTAAATTACACAGGAAATATCAATTAAAGCTACAGTTTATCGATAGGTTTTTTTCAAATTAATAATAGTAGTAATAAAATTTAATTGACATTGATAATGATAAAAATTTTTCAGTAATAAATTGTTGATTAACTTTTTAAAATAAAAAAATAAAACACAACCCTTGTATTGAATGGACAGGGCTCTAAAGCTGCGATAGTAAATCCCTTTCAGCGTTCCCTTTCCCTTAACTTTCGCTTTTACTTCGTTCTAGATATATATATATATATATATATATATGTCTATGCTTTACATACTTTGTTTGTCATTTAAATTTTTACATGGCCGTTGATTTTTTTAATTTGAGCTTCTTTTTTGGAGAAATTTTTATTTTTGATATTGTATTTTAAAAATAAAAATTTAAAAATTTTTATAAAATAATTACGATCAAAATTTTTATTTAAAATTTTATGATACTAAATTTAGATGACACTTGACCAATTTTTTTATTTTATTTAATTTAACAAAATTTTGTATAAATTTTACACGTAGAATTGCACTGTACTTTTTTGACTATTGACGTTTTTGAAGATATAACCTCATCCCGATGTTACACACATCAAGAGCTTTCATTTGAGTACCCACATGCATTTTTGAAATATTTTTCATATATACATATATATATAATATATATAATATATATAAATATATAAAATATATGAAAAATTGATGTGGGTACTCAAATGAAAGGTCTCGATGAATGTAACTCCAAGATGAGCTTATATCGTTAAAAATATCATCAGTGAACAAAACAAAACGTCATTTCTCAATTCAAGTATTCAATTATCAAAATAAAAATTAAAAAAAAATTACTGGATGATTGTTATATTTATTATCGTGAAATTTTACGATACCAAATTAAACAGATATCTAATTACTTTTTGATTATTATTATTAATAATTAAAAAAAAAAAAAAAAAAATTATTTGCTAAGAAAAATTAAAAAAATTGTCAATTGTCAGTTTATTCCCGTACATACCATGAAATTGACTAATCCTAAAGAGTTAGTCGATGTTTCTAATTTTTGTATTTATTAAATTAGAACAAAAAAATATTTTTTAGAAATTGTACTTAAAGTTAAAATTTTTTTGTAATAATTTTTTCAATAATAAAAATTTTTAAATGTTGGCTAACTTAATTTTCATGAAATTTAAAAGTTATATATAAAAATCATTGATAAAGTATAGCCATTAAAATTTGATGTTCAATAAAAACAATAATTCTAAAATAAAGTGTAAATTACATCGCATCTGTCCAGGAACCCGGTGTTTTGGGTTTAGATCAAAATCTTTGGTCATAAGAACTCTTTGGTTATTTATTATCTGTACCCGTAATTGTAATGCACACGCCTGTAAACCTAAATTAAAAAAAAATAAATAAGCCAGATAAGTAAAGTGTGTGGTGTGTAATTTTTATTAAAATATTAATATTAATAATAATAATAATAACAAGTGTTAATAAAACTCACCAGTAATGACATCACCCTTTGCAGAAAAAATGATAATATCCTTGTTTGAGTGGTCTCAAGTCACGAGGACGCGGCTGCTGCTGCTGCTGCTGCTGCAGCGATGACACTGAACGCGCACAAGGCCGCGGTTGGTAAAGTAACGCTCGAATACACGCGCCCGTGCATCCAGCCGATTATTCACAAACTTAAGAACGCGTGTTCGATAACAATAACAAACCAATCGATTTAGATTTTTTTTTTTTTTTTTTAATTAAATTAATAATAATAATAATAATTATTATTAATATTACTATTAATGGTAAGCCGCACTACTCAGCCCACAAGTATTCACAAATATCCTCGTCGCTGTACACTAATTTTTTTTTAAACTTGTTAATATCACGTCACAAATTATTTATTATTATTATTATTATTATTATTATTATTATTATTATATATTTATTATTATATCCTTAATATTATTAAACTTTAGCACTTAAATATTTCTCACGTTGATTTACACACTTGCACAGATAAATTAAACAGCTCGTTTACTTGTTGGTCGTTTGTGTCGTTGCACCTCTTGTCCTCGTCCGCCAATAGAATTGTTAAATATCTGAAAATTATAAAATAAGAAAATATTAATACAGGTCAGTAGATTTTTATTTAATTTCATTTTTATATTTTGCGCTGTCATTAAATAATTATTTAGAAATTTTTTAACTTTTCTGAAAATTAATTTAACGGATATTTATTAAATTTTTATTATTTTTTTATCAAATAAATTATGGCAAAAAAATTAAAAACAAAAAAATTGACATTTAGAAATTTTTTAAAATTAAAACTCGAAAAAAAAAATTTTTACAATAACTCATTTTTTTTTCTTAAAGTTTATCAAAAATGTCAAATTTTTATTTTAAAAATATTAGATGACCACAAAACTGCATTTTTATCAAGAAAAAATAATTAAAGTTAAAAAAAAAAATGAAATTTTATGACCAGTAATTAAATCTTTCTTCATATAAAATTGATAATTTTAATCTAACTAGAAACAACTTTTTTTCTGCAATTTACACATTTTTGATTTATTTTTCTTAGACAAAAAAAAAATACCATAAAAATTTATGAATCACTTTAGTGTACTGTTAAGATTATTTTAATCAAATACAATAAACAAATAATTTTATTTTAATTCCAACTTTATTTTAAACTCAGATATTTTCATCCGGCTTATCAAAATTTTCTAGTCAACAATAAGCTTACTTTGTGTAATTAAAAATAATATTCTTCTTTTAGCCAAAAATGGGGCTGACCTCACTAGTAAATAATTGCCAAGAAAAATTTCACATTTAAAAAAAAAAAAATTTTTTTTTTCAATTGTAATTTAATTAATAAAAAAAAATCAAAAAATTGTTAAACATCGGCTAATTTTAGTACCATCAATTAAATTAGAACTGTGAAATATTCTCACGCAGAAAAACAAATAAAAATAGTAATAAAGAGGCGAGTGCGTAATTGGGGTAGTACTGAAGGTCAGTAGCTTATTTGAATATCTATATATCGCATACGGCTAATATTGAAAGTTGTTATATTGCTAAATATATATATATATATATATATATATATATATATATATATATATATATATATATATATATATATATATATATATATATATATATATATATATATATATATATATATATATATATATATATATATATATATATATATATATATATATATATATATATACTGGCAAGTAGCATTCAACTGAAACAATAATTAGCCGTACATGTTGGCAACCTTGATTCGGACTATTGTATTATTTGAATACACATCCAGTAAAAAGGAAACAAAAAAGAAGACAACTAAAAAATAAAAAAAAATAAAATAAATAAAAAACGAGAGTATGTAGAATATGATTTTTGATTGCGGATGAACCGAGGAAGCGTGACAGAACTAAACGCGGGGAGTAGAGGGCGTAGCGGAGAAACTGAAGGTTGAAAAGTCTAGCATTTCTCTTTTTCTCAATCTTCCTGTCTCTCTCTGATTCGATTCTGTCTCGCTCGGGTCTTATTGTCTTCACAGGTGGCATATTGCGCGTGGTTTTATGGTGAGTAGTCTTCTGTTCTTTGTTTTATTTTGTTTGTTTGCGTACGTGTATGTGTTAGGTGTTGTGTGAGATATCGAGTACACACCGTGGTACTGCGCGCGCAGGTGTAACTTGAAATACTAGGTGCTGTTGTCAAGGATAGTGCTGATAAGTCTAACCGGGAAGAATTTAACAGATTTAATTTTTTTGGCAATTCAGAAATTGCCAAAAAAATTGCTTCTAAAATCATATTTTTTAAAAATTTTTAAACTATTAAAAATTATTATTGATAAAATTTTTCGTGAAATTTAAAAAATATGCAATTAGCAGACATCTGATAATTTAAAAAAATTTATTTTTTAAGAAAAGCTACTATAATCCAGATATCACCCAGTATAATCTGGATTATACTGGCTACTGTCTGAAAATTTTTTAAGTTCAAACTTTTATTGAATTTCCTTATAAAAAATAATTACAAGTGCGAATTTTTAAAAATATTTTTTTTTTTTTAAATAATTTATATATTATAAAAATTCAAAAAATTATCAGATGTTAAGTAATTACAGTATTTTTTTAAACTGATGATTTTTATCAAAATTTTTTCTTTAAAAATTGAAAATATTTTGAAAAATTTAAGTAATCCTTATATAAAATTGAGATGAAATGTATGTGGCATCAAACTATTCGTAACGTGATTGGTCGAATATATCATGAGCATGAAAATATATGCAAACGCTATAGTAAGGCGCGCGCTTGCGCGCGCAAATTTGAATTCTAGTTCTTTGTATAAAAATGGAAAAATTAAAACTGTTTAAAATGAAAAATACTTATGAATAATTTTCAAGTTCCAGACACCCAAAGCACAACAATCCCGCCCAAATAATGTTAAGAATAAGAAAAACTAGTGAAAGAATAAAGAAGAAATAAAAGGAGGTGAAAATCCATGCAAATAAAATTGATGATAAATAATAGTAATAATAATATTGGAGTAAACAAAACAGCGAACTCTTTATCACTGATCAGTTGACACGCGATACACTCACGTATCTTATTCGTACTATTAGTACTATTATAGTCTCTTGAAAGCCTCATTACATACACACATAATAATAATGATAATAGAGCAAATAGCAAACACCAAATATATATATATATATATATATATATATATATATATATATATATATATATATCACTTTCTCTCTTCAATGACTCTATTGAGGTATCTATCTTCTTATTTATTGATACGGGTGTATGTAAGTATGAATGTATGTATTTATTTAATCAATCTCGTGGTCTATTCGTGACCATCGCACCTCGTGACTTGGGCTAGGTCGCTCGCCTTCGAGGAGCATCTCCCGACCGAGTTTTTCCAGCTCCGCTTCTGCTGGCAATCCTGAAGATCGGTCTCGGGTTCCTTTTCCGTTTCTTCCTTCTCCGCCTCGCACTTCCTCGTTGATAAACGAGAAGGAGTTGCCGTCATCGCCACACAACTACACCGACTTGATGTGCATCTCCACTGCTACAGATGACTTCCAGAGCTCCCTCTACAGCATTGTCACTTTTTACTCGAATTATTCTTTATTTATTTTTCTACAAGAAGAATTAGTATTTATTTCTTCATTAGCTTTAAGAAGTATAGTTGTATATTGTAATAAGCCAAGTCGGGGTTTGATGAATGTTGAATGTCAAGTAATAGTAATAGACACACGCATGTTAAGTGTGCGCGCAGCTAAACTTTTTTTTTGTTATTTTCTATTGCCGCTTGGTTATCCCTCTTTTCTTCTTCACGTCACTATTCTTAACTCCATTTATCAATTCGTTATTATTCTTCAGCTACGCTGCCAGTTTTTAAAACTCCAAGCCTTGTTTTCCAAGTGAAAAATGCATCTGTAACAAAGAAAAAATATTTTTTTGTTATTAATTGTCCTTTTTAATTAATTTTTATTATTAATATTGCTTTATAAATATTTTAAACTCATTAAAAATGGTAAATAAATCTAAAATTACTGTCTCTTGTCTTCCGAAGACAAAATGGCCACCGTTTTACAAAATGGATGCCTCAAAGCGCCAAAAGCGGGAAAATTTGAATATTTAAAAATTAAAAAATATCTTCTTCGATATTTTAACATTAACAAAAACAAATTTATTGATAAATTAACATATTTTAAGTTTTTAGAAAAATTTTTTAACAATTTTGAGTTAAAAAAAAAATCAGGACCTTCTTTAGCAAATCGATAAAATTAATAATTTAGTCACAGAGTGGATATGAATGTACCTTATGTTTATGTATATCCATTACATGGACATCTTATTGCATGTGAATGAATGCCGTGTTAAAGAGAAGATAGTAGGTCGCTGGCAATATATATGACTGAATAAAACTAGCTGACCTACTCATAATCTCAATGTCCAAAAAGCTCAAATATAATACATATAAATTAAAATTTAAAGAAATTAAAAAAGAATTTTTGATAAAAACAAGTACGAGTTTATAAAATAACAAAATAATTGAATTAAAAGATTTGTGAATATGAATTTAAACTATTTGGTGAAGTTTGAACAGCAGTCTTGTTTGCTCTTTACTCTACATTCTACATTCTATGTAACATTATTATATATATATATTCAACATCAACATCACTCTTCGTGGGAGAGTGAGGAAGTTTATAGAGAGAGGGCTTTCGATAATCGCGTGAGGAGCCATAAGATTATTCGTGCAGGCGGGCGTCTGGCAAGACCGAGGTCACGCCACATTGATGCGACCATATGCTCCAAGCTCCGCTATCTACATATGTAGACCCTTTATCCAATTCTAAGACCATTTAAATTAAATCTCTATCCTTGTGATTACTATCTTCTTTTGTACCCGACAATTCTAGAGAATTTTACGTTTATGCATTTAATTTCCGACTTTATTTTCATTAAAACAAAGAAAAAGTTTAATATTTATTTAAAAAAGAAGAAAAATTTAGCAAAGTAACATTAAAAATTTTTAAATATACAAATTTTCCCGCGCTTAGCGCCTCCATTTTAAATCCCGCCGCCATTTTGTCGGCAAACGAAGAAATGAGTATTTTTTAGTCTGTGAGACCTTTTTAAAAGTAAATACAAATACCCAACGGATATAGTAGTAAGCAAGTGGGCCGCGAAATAAAAATAAATAAAGGCGACCCCCTTTTTCTTTTTATTTAGATTTTTAAATTCAATTCAAATAGTCTCGACTTGTTCGTGTCTTCCTCTTTGTATCGTCAGCCTCAATAATTGTTATTGTTATTATTTCTTGTCTCTTTTTATGAGTAAGTACTTATAAATATATTTTCCCTGCAATTACGAACTGAGAATAAACAATAGGGGATGAAAGAGGTGTCGGTATATGCAATGCACGTACAACCGCGTTTATTCCTCGAAAAAATAAATTTCCAAGTAATTTAAAATATTTTTGGCGGGCTTATAAATAGCCAATCGTTATCTCAAATGCATCTGAATAAAATCAACACGCATGTTTTTATTTATGTTTTGTTTTGTTTAGAAGATACGGTTAAAAGTGAGCGTCACTGTCCAATGAGTTTGAGTTGGAGAGGACGAAAAGTAGAACACGAGAAGGTGACGCAAATGTTTCTCAACTAATTAGAGACGCATAGATTGACGCTAATCAGCGAAAAATCGTTGTATTAACAGTTTTCTTTAATACTTTTATTTAAACCGGTCTAGTTACACCTGGACTGAAGACTAATTTGCTTGAAGAAGAAACAAAATCATCAATTAATATCAAATTTTTTTTTTTTTTTTTTTATATATCAGCATGTTTGTAAGATGTAAAGTAATAATATAAATAATATAATATAAATATCTTAGCCATAAAGAGTTTTAAAAATTCAGAGTATGGCGCGTGGGTAAATACGTGGGTGAGCTCCCACGAGCAGAACAAGAAGAAGAAACAGAGTAATACTGCAAAACAACGCGGATACGTATCTGGTATCTCTTGTCTCTTTACTGGGTATTTCTATATGGAAATTGCGAAAGTATTAAACTAGTAGCAACAACAACTCGTCACCGTACCTCGCGGATTCCGTGTCGCAATATAAGAATGCTAAGTCTACAAAGTGACGTTGAGATCTCGTTCTTGAAGGAATCTTGACAAGCACTCTCTTATCAAAATATTTTCCTTTTGTATTCATAAGATTAACTTTAATGCAAAATAATGTTCAATTTTTTTTTTGTTAATTTTAAATTAAATTTACACGGAAAAATTACATTATATAATGTAACGTGGCGCTTCATACAAAAAAAAAAAAAAAAAAAAAAAAAAAAAAATTGGAAAAATTACAGTTTCAGATTGTACACAGTAAAAAATTTTGTGTTAAATATTTAACACGTTTTTGTGTTAATTTAAGAAGAATATGTCATTTCTTTTTTAAAATAATCAATCATTAATAAATATTAGATTTTCGTTTAAAAAAATAAAGGTAAAAGATGACATTCAATTTAGCTGTCACTTGACAATTTTTTAATTTTCTTCAACAAGCAAATTTGTTCCAAAAAATTAATTAAAAAAATTGCATTTTTAATTTTTTAAAATTTCTACGTCAATTTTAAAAAAAAATTTTTTTTCACAATTTATGTTAGATAATTTTATAAATGATGAACTGGTGCTAAATTTTTTTTTTTTAATTAATATTTAATATTTTGAACTGACAGTAATTTTTTTCAATTTTTTAATTAATTAGAATTTAATAAAAATTTAATTTAATTTAAAAATAATTTAGAGTGTCAATAATTGGGGCTTTTACCTTATTTTAAACTGCAATTTTATATATATATATATATATATATATATATATATATATATATATATATATATATATATAAAACGACACTTGTTACTATTTATAATGTAATTTTTCCATTTTTCTTTTTTGCGTGTAGTTTATGTTATTTTAAAATACCAAGTAATGCATTCACTTTCCTCCTACTAAATTCTACTGTTATATAAATGCATAAGTCGCAATCTATTACAAAAACTTATTACATTATTTGTATTAATACAGAATTTAATTAATAAATTGTGTTAATGATTTTACTATTTGGGTCACTGTAAACAACTAAATAAATAAATAAGTAATTAAGATACGGTTAACTATAAAAATAATCTTTTGCCGGAGGTTAAAAATAAAAAAAATCAATAAAAATAATAAAAATTCTATTTTGTTTGGGATTAAATGAAGAAATAGATGAGAAATATCGAATTAATACTTCAAAGAGTATGTTCAACAAGATGGCGTCGCTCATCTGAGAAAATGGCGGCCGGAATGCTACCTAGCTGAAGAAATGGTGACAATGTTTTGTTTAAATTATTGATTGAACTTATCGAGAAGACTATTAATGAATTTGAAAATAAAACAATCTTTAATTGCAAGAGATAAAGATGAAGACGAAGAAGAAGAAGATTTTAGAATAGAAATAAACAAAAACAAAAGGAACAGAATGAAGATGCGGGCTGAATGTAATATTCTTGAAGCTTCCGGCGTAGAATAAGAGTTGAAAACGTGTCTTTCTCTTGAAGACGTGTTACTCGAATGCGTTCATGTTAATGCCAATGTGTGTCCCCCATTGACAGATAAAAGTAAAACTAAAAAAAGAAATAAGAATATTGCGCCTTGTCAGTGAATCGAATTCCTGGGGACGAAATTCAACTCAAGAGTGTCAGAATGGCTTCCGGTGGAAACGAGCTGAGGAAATTTAAAATTTTTTAAATTCGATCAATATTTACGAAAAAATCAGTTTGCTAATTTTTCATTTCTTCACGGAAAAAAATTAACTGTAATAAATAATAGTGATTATAATAATAACTATGTAATATTTATCATTTAAATTGTTTGTCAAAAATGTTTAAGTATAATAATTAAGAATTTTTCAGCGTTCTTTTAATTTAATTTTAGTTTTTAATAAAAAATTTCACTAAGCATAAAATTTAAATTTTTGAATTTAAAATTTTCCCGCTTTCATTTTATAATTAGCCGCCATCTTGTCGTCAGTCAACAAGTTTAATGTTTTTTCGTGTTTTCGCCAAAAAATAACGTATAAATTGAAGAAATTAAAGGTATTATTTATTTTTTAACAAAAATAAAACATTTTTAAAGTCTTTAATGACCCGGTTTGCACAAATATGGTCATCAGAGCAAGATAAACTCGATTTCGGGGCAGAAGTAAGTACCAACGTATCGACATTAGCTGGATAGAGTAACAATCCAGTAATTGGAGCGTTTTATCAAGTTCGATAAAATAGAGTAGCTAGAACTGAAGAAGCTATCACATTTGCTAGCAAAGCAGAGATACTCTTGACGAGTAATGAAAAGATTAAACGAGCAAGACGAGTAGACCGGTTATTCTTGAGGACTTAGTGGACTTACAACTCCCAACATTGAAGCCAGTATGTATGAATATGTCATTGTTGGTGTTGGTAAGTTCTGCCTCAAGTTCGTAGCCGTGTCTGCTCGCGATGACCACTATACTAACATCACTGCAGCACAGCAGTGCATATCGGCTAACAGAGAAAAGAATAAGCTTCACAAAATGGCGGGAGCGTACTGGGATGGCCAACGGCCAATTTTAAGCGTTTTATTTTAACAAACCCGATTTAATTGTTGTCTTTTCTTTGTCTTCAGTCACATTACGCCAGAAAAATATTTTTATTATAATATTGGGACTTTTATTGTAAGAATAATTTTATATTATTGTTATTGTATACATCTATATAATTTATATCTAGATATATTATATATTGACCGACAAGCCCTCGGGCGTTTTCACTTTATATTACTTTGTTTAAGTTGTTTAATCTTTTGTTTTTCTTTACTCGACTGCTTCTGGTAAATTAAATAGGATGAAAATTAAATAAACCAAGTAACTAAATAAATCAGGACAAATACGCTTTTTTTTTTATGTATAGAGATTATGAATAAGAGTTATTTGTATTTATAAATTTATTATTTACTAATAACCTTGCAGTCACTATGTGATTTTGTTAAATTGCACGGTACTTTCTTAACTATTAACGTTTTTAAAGATATAAGCTCAACCTGATGTTACACTCATCAAGAGCTTTCATTTGAGTACCCACATGCATTTTTGATATATTTTTCATATATACATATATATATATATATATATAAAATATATGAAAAATTGATGTGGGTACTCAAATGAAAGGTCTCGATGAGTGTAACATCAGGATGAGCTTATATCTTTAAAAATATCTATAGCTTTGCAATGACACTAAATTTCACTAAAAAAACCGACTTTATCACTATCCTGGTCACAAAATTTTACTTATTTTCTTAATAATATAAATGATAGTAATCTTCATTTAAAAGTTTAAGCATTTATGTTTATGATTCATCACTTTAAAGGTCATCCACCATCTTTGCTAAATACTGAAGAATATTATTGTACGGTACTTTTAATGTATAGTTACAAGTTACAAGTCCAACGTTATTGTTAGTATATTTAGAGATATATATTTATTTGACTTTAAATATCAATGTACTCAAATAGGAACTTTTTCACCCGGTTATAAGATAATTGCTGTGAAATAATTTTCCGATTGTTTGGATTTAAATAAAGAACCGATGATGACATTATTCCATAGCGCACACGTTTTCCGCAAAATGTCCAAGATTAACTTTCCTTATAAATTATTTCGTTGCTCTAGTTCAGTAGAAGATAAAAAAAGAAAGTTTATAACAAAAAAAAAATTGTAATAATAATAATAATGAAAGCAGTAGTAATGTAGGAAAGAAAGATGGGAAAAAGCCAATATTTCCCCAGCAACCAATAATATTCGTGATAATCTTAGAGATGAAAATGTGTCGCGTAATATTGAATTTTTTCCTTTTCGCATTTGTCGCACCTCAAGTACCCGTACCAGTATCGATTACTTTCCACTCCCTCGTACTTCATACTCAGCTTTCGCCAGAATTTTTGTTTATATTTAAATATGCAAGCTCTTAATTTTTGTTCACGCATTTCACGATTTTAAACATTTCTTCTCAATAAATTTCATATAATAAATTTATATTACTTCATTCTACTGCAGAGTTAATTTTTTAAACTATTATTGGAAATTTATTGTAAATTCAACAATGATAAAAAAAATTAATTTGATTGCAGAGAAAAATTATTGAACTAAGAACATAATTTAAAAGAATTTTATTATTTTTTAATCAAGTAAAAAAATTATTAAAAGTAAAATTTACTTGAATCAAACACAACTATTTAATTTAATAATTTTTCCACTTGATTAAATCTGAAATAGAAAAAAATAAAAAAAAATAATTTTTGTTATATTATTTATGAACTAGGAAAAAGTTGGAAAAAAATTTTTTTTACAAAATGGCAAATGCCTGAAAAAAAAAAAATTACTTTTTCAAATTTTTTAAAAATACTAAAAATTGAAATTCAATCTCTAGATTAATAATCTTTTTTATTTTTTTTTTATTTCAAATTGCTAGGAGGGTTGGAATCGTGAGCATGGTCCCCCCTCCACTTTATCAGCTGCTAATTTTTTGAATTCTCAATTTTTTTCACTTTTATATTTTTTTTTCTGTATTTTTATAGTATTAATAAATAACTTATAAAAAAATAGACAGTAAAAATGTTGGTTGCCTTTTTTTTTTACGGCACTTGAAAAAAATGACCTAAAATTTATGCTTCCACACTAGAATTCCCTCTTAAAAACAAATAAAATTTCAAAATTATTTTCTTAGTTCAAGAATTTTTTTTATTTTATTTTAATGAGTTGTTTGAAGTGATGCTGAAATTTTTTAAGCATACGGTATCACGGAGTAACCAATAATGATTGGATACGTATAACAAGAATGAGAATGTTGAATCACCGTCGTCATTACGATATCATCATCGCGGGTGTAGCCGTGTATAGTGTATAGTGTACAGTACTCTGGCCAGTACATATGAGAATAATAACAGATGAGAATGCCAGGCAACATTGTGAGCATAATGTACGTTACATTACATCATGTTGATCGTACATCCTCTCTTGCTCCTATCCAACACGCCCCGAAATCCAGCACACAGGCTGTCCATCTCTCGCTATCCTTGACGGCGAACTAAACCGCGGTAGTAAACTCAGATAAACTTTATTCTGTGTTCTGGATTAGATATAACACTGAATTCTCTATCCAGGGCAGCGTAGATCAAACTACTTTTATATTTTAAAAAGTTCTTATTTTAATTTTTGTTCATTCCAGGTTTTTAATTCCGAGGAAGAGGAGCAGAGCTAGAGATTGAGATTACATTTTTTAGGATTGTAATTTTCACTTATACACAGAAAAAAAAATTAATTTAAATCTAGTAAATAGTTTTGAAGAACTTTATCCTCTTAATTGGAGTAAATTTAACTTGATTCAAGAATTTTTCATCTTAATTTAACTTAATTTTTTTTTTTAATTGGAGTAAAAAAATTCTTGAACTAAAAAATTTTTCATCTTAATTAATTAATTTTATTTAAGAGAAAAATTATTAAATCAAAAATAATATTTAATTTTTAATTAAAGAAAAATTATTAAATTATTAAATTAAGTAAAAAAAAAAAAAAAAAAAAATTATTGAATTAAGAAAATTATTTAAAAAAAAAAAAATAAATTTTTTTCTCAATGTACAATACAGCAATAATTATATTTTTTTTGTTAAAAAAATTGTCTTCTCTATGTTAATTTATATTTTTGTTGCTAATTCAGCCAATATAGCGATTGAATAAATATTTGCATATGAGTAGCCGTCTAGATAAAAGTTTATCTGTCTGAAAAGAGCATAAAGATGTACGACTTTACTGTCGACTGTGAGTTTGTAAGTGTGTGATGTCTCTATTTACCACATACATGTACATACAGGACTTATATTTTGTGTTTAGTATTAAACAGCGTTATGTTGGCGAAGGGCTATGTATGAAAGCAGCACACGCCTTTACTTTGGATTACTGATGTATGATGTGCACGAAATATGCACGTGTTTACTGGCTAGCTCTTTCAGTTTAGTTGTGTATGTTGTACTATGCATATCATGGAAATGGAAATAAAAAGATCCGGGCCGTTCTCTTTATATTGCGAGTTGAGTATTCTCTACATATAACTAACATATACCTAAACCAGGCGCTGTGGACACAAGAACGAGAATGAGAATGAGAAAAAAATTTTATATGTACTAAAATTATTCTTTATACTCAGAGTTTAGAAACTTGCTTTTAGATTTTGGGCTCTTTCTGGCTTCGGGCAAGATTTTAGTTTTGTTTTCTGGGATTGAATTTTAAAAATTCTTTTGTTAAACTCACGGGTATTTTTAAAGAATTTATAAAATTTTATTTTACTGAAAATTTATAAATTTTTCTTTTTCTTTTTTTGAGATTTTTAATTCATCACAAAAATTTCTTTAATTTTACTAATATTTTTAGAGATCTTGAAAAAAAAATGTAAACTTAAATTATTTTATCATTTAAATTATAAAAAAAAAACTTTGGATAAAAAAATTCATAATTTTAGTAAAAAATTTCAGATATTAAAATTTGATTTTAATTTTTTTTTTTCAAAAATAAATTTTTTTTAATTTTTTGATAATTTAAATTAAGAAAAAAATAACTAAAAATATATTGACGTAAAAAACTTAACAAATTTTAATAAAAAAAACTTGTAATAATTTTTTTGAAATAATTTATAATTTTAGTAAAAATTTTTAAAATTAAAAAATTTAATTTTTTTATCAAAGATAAATTTTTTATAATTTAAACTTGAAAAAAAATCAACTAAAAACTTTTGTTTATAAAAAAAACTTGACAAATTCAATAAAAAAGAACTTTAAATTATTTTTTTGAAAAAAATTAATAATTTTAATTTTTTATTATTTTTTAATAAACAAAGATAATTTTTTTCACAATTTAAACTATAACAAAAAAAATGTCAATTAAAAATTTTTTAACACTAAAAATTTCACAAATTTAAATGTAAAAATTTTTAATTAAAAACTTGAATTTTTTTTTCGAGATCTATTAAAACACAGTAGAATAAAAAGAAGATAATTGGTAGCATTCGACTTGGATTCATAAAATATTGAACATCGGTTATTTATACAGATAACAAGAAAAAGAAATAAAATTTTTTTCATTAAACAAACTGCGGTATTTTATATAATAAAATATACGAGAATGGTGATAATTGCGAGTAAATAACAGCAGAAGGTCGCTGAGAATTATTTTTAAGTTAACAGTAATTCGTAATGCAATTTTTTTATGTCCCATTTAGAGTGTTAATTTAATTATTAATGTAATTATTTATTTATACAAAAGCCGAAATGAAAATAAAATACTATTGTCAATAATTATAAACCTACATCCTTTATATATTATTTAAAATTCTTAAATCTTTTCACCGATGACATCATATCACGAACGAGACAGCTCCACGTCATCAAACGTTTAAGTAACGTAAAAATATATATCTTCAAGTAAATTCTATTTTTATTCAATTAATAACTCGTAATTAACTCGAATTTGAAAATGTTTATTGTTTTTTATCAGAAACATCCTGGCAATTAATCAATCAATTAAAATCAAATTTTATTTTGACCGATTTAAAAAGCTAAACCTTGAATAAGTATTTTAAAAATCAAATAAATTTTTTTTTATTTTATTTATAAATCATTTTTAAAAACTCATATTAAAATCACTGGCCTATTAATTACACTTATCACTAAATTTGTTCTACAATTAATTTTCAATGTTGACAATTATATCACAAAAATAATTTTTTTTAATTAAATATCACTCACTAAAAAAAAAAATTATTTTTCCACGTCAAAGCATTTTTATCACAAACAATGTATTTTTATCCAAAACTATAAATTTCTTTTTTTTTTTTGTTATTAAATATTTTATAATTTTATCACGTAGGTAAAAAAATTTTTCATCAAACTACTTCATAAGAAACTGGCGTACAACTGAAGCCAAATATAAAGACTAAAATCCCTTTATATTAAAAACCAGAAATCCACAAAACTAATTATCAAAAATAAAATTCCACCCTTAAAAAAAAAATATATATATATATATATATATATATAAATTTTTTTTATTATTATTTTATTAAATTATTAATCCACTGATTAAATACGAGCACTGATATATATTTTATCATCAATAAAAAAATAGTATTATCAGCACTGATAAAGACTGTAGAATATTTAGTGATAATTTACTACCTTACGTTATTTTTTACCCAATAATAATAATAACATTAATAATAATAATTCGTTCATTGATTTAAATAAAAAAATCTAGGCGTTTAATGAACGAGTATGTCAACGCGTCGGTAGACTAAATTGCAATGTCGATGTTCACAAAATGGAACTTGCTCAATTTTAAATTATTTTATAAATTAACTCATTGTTAACACGCACATTTAATTATTATTATTAATATTAATATTACCATAATTTTTTTTGGATTTATAAAAAATTATTTTTAAAATATGTCACTAAAATTAAAAAAAAAAATCACTTTTTTTACAATATAAAAATTTTAAGACTCTAAAATCACATCTACCGTCGGTGAGTCGATTAAAAAATAAATAATAATAAAATGCAGAGTAGCATGAAAGATCTATAAATAATCTTTTAACTATTTGTAGTTTACAGAGGTCATATACTCTTTTATAGTTTCATCACTATTCCCGTATATTTATTATCGCCATTATTATTATTATTATTTTTAAAATGAACAATAACGATAGACAATGAAGAAATCTAAATTTTACGACATTAAAGCTTGCAGTTGACCATTTAAAAAAATTTTTTTTAACAAATAAATTTGTTTCAAAAAATCATTTTTTAAAAATTATATTTTTAATTTTTTTCGCCATAATTTATTTGTTAAAAATTTTTTTTAAATATAGTTAGCTCTAAAAATGTTTATACTTTTTTTTTTTTTTTTTTTTTTTTTTTTTTATTGAAAAAATGATAAAAAAACTTGATAAATTGTAAGTGCAATTTAAAAAAAATATTTTTTTGTTTTAATTTAATTTAAAAAAAAAAAATTAAAAACGTCGGCTAACTCTCGTGTAATTTTAATTTTTAATAGTAAATTTAGCCAACGTTTAAAATTTTTTTTATTATTTTTTTATAATAATTTTTTCAATAAAAAAAAATTCTGAAAATTTTTAAATGTCGGCTAACTGAAGTTAATTGTCAGCTTAGAATTTTAAAAATTTTTATAACAAATCAATCATAATAAAAAATAAAAAATTATAATTTTTATAAATTTTCACATGTGAAATTTTTTAATAATATTTAATGGCAAAAAAAATTTTTAATGTCTGTCAATTTCAGTGTGGTTTAATTTAAATTTCTTCTTGTTAAATAACCAAAAAAAAAAAAAAAAAAAAAAAAATGAATCCAAGCACTGGCACAATGAATTAGGCACTCACTCACTAGCTGGTGCACACCGCGATAATCGTCCTTGAGGATAACGGAAGTAGACGAAGAATTAGTGTTTAGTTTTCGTCCTCGTCCGGGTGATAGAAAAGATGGGCGTTACACAGGAAACGTAACACCAGTATCTTCCTAACTCACTCACTCACTCACTCACTTACTCGGTACGAGTTGCTAAGACACTTTTAACGGCACTAAATTACATAGTTACAAAGAGAACAACTGAAATAGCAGTAATTAAAATTGAAGACATATAAGATACAAGTATCTCATAAAAACAATTAACAAAAATTAATAAATATAAAACAATTTATATATTAAAATAAATATAACCAATAAAACCGAACCTGTGAGATTCGCGTAGCTAGATCCTAAGTCGTCTTCGTGGTCGTAGTCCTTCGGGTGGTACGAAGCCCGGCGTTTGCGCCGGGTCAACGTGCACTACTGGAGAAACACTGTCGAGAGAGCACAAGCGGCACCGAGTGCGAGGAGATGGCGTAGTCGCGCGTCCCACAATATCAAATGCTCTCCAATCATTTCTTCTTCTTCTTAATATTATTTTATTTTTTGTTATTTTATTTCTTCTCAACAGTCCAACAATATTGTTTTATTATTTTTAATTTTATTTTTTAATTTAATTTTATTTATTTATTTTTTTTTTATTGTACTTTAAGTTTATTGTTATTTAAATCCACCATTGCACTTAAAGTTTTCACTGTAATAATTTATTCACAAACCACAAAACTTTTATTAAACACTTATGCTTTAATTTCTCGGTAAAAGGCTTAGCTGGCTGCTGACACTACCGAGCACTCGTTTTTCCTGTACTGAACTTTCCCAGAGCCAAGACTCAAGACTCATGAACAGTGAAAAGAGAACACTCGCGGTAATTTTACAACTGCATAACTGTATGGAGAAAAAACTCCTGCAATATTATTATTTATTATTTATTTATTTATTTATTTATTAAGATAGATATTGGAAGAAAAAGCATGGACATAGGTTAGTGCAGGTGCAGAAAATAACCTGGGTGACTCACAAATAATTTATAATTCCGAGGAGATAATTAGACAAAGAAAAGCTAGATGTGCATAGTAACCCAAGATAAATGACACTGAAAGCAGGTATTGACTATTGTTAAGAAAAAACCTATGAAAAAAATTTTTTTTTTGTTTGTAACTGAATTTTAATTTTTTTGTTTCAAATTGTTTCTAACAGATGTTTTAATATTTTTTTTTTTTTTTCTTTCAATTTTTACTCCAAAAAAAATATATTTAATTTATGACATTAAAGTTAGCAGTCAAGTATTTTTTAATTTTTTTTAATAAATTGATTTTTTCTAAAAAAATTGCTTTTCTTATTTTTTAAAATTTTTAAGTCAATTTTTTTTGCCATAATTTATTTTTTAAAAAATTCTTAAAATAATCAAATATCTGCTTAATTTATTTTCAAATTAAATTTAGCAATCACTTTAATTGTTTTATTTAAAAAAAAATTTATTTCTTAATTTATTTGTAAAAAATTTTTAAAATATCTGCTAAATTAATTTATGAAAATTAAGTTAGCTGACATTTAAAAATTTTAATAATTTATTTTGTTGAAAAATTAAAACAAAAAATTTTAAAAATTACACATGCAATTTTTTAAAAATGTTTTTTTATGATTGAATAAATAAAAAAATTAAAAACTAATTAATTTTGATAAATTATCAAAATATTAAATGCAGTTTATTTCAGAGTCCAGATGCCTGGTGCTTGAAATAAAGCAAAAAATCTAAAATGTCTGCTGCATATTCACACATATAAATTCATAAAAATTGTGTTCACACCAACAATGATAATTTGTTTGTTTAAAACAAAAAAAAAAGAATTTTGTCAGACGTTTGCTACACTTAGTGTGTCATGAAGAGACAAGGATGCTAGAACTTGATAGTTGTCTTATCACTCATATGATATATATATATGTCTATATATATAAATATATATAGACATATATATAGAGATAATAACTGTAAAAAGTAATAAGTATGTTTTACTACAATGAGTCACTGATTTACACTTATTCTTACCCAGAATCAGATAAAATATATTTTTTTAGTTAAAAAATAGCCACTTCACTTTTTTTGCCAGGAAGAAATCTAAATAAATAAATAAATAAATAAATAAATAAAAAAAAAAAAAAAAAAAAGACACGCTACTATTTAATAAACCAAAAACACATTTAAATATTTCTATGTGTAAAATAAAAATGATAATAACACAATGTATGAAAATATATTTATAATACTGAAGTTAGCAGTCAGCTATCTATTTTAAAAATATTTTTAACAAATTAATTACAATAAAAAAATGCTTCTAAAAATTTTCACTTGTAATTTTTATTAATTTTTAATTTTTAAAAAATTTTTTTTTTATTTTAATTTAATGATACTGAAGTTAGCTGTCAGGTTAAAATTTAAAAAATTTTTACAACAAATCAATAATAATAAAAAAAAGCTTCTAAAAATTTTTACTTGTAATTTTTATAAATTTCCACATGTGAAATTTTTGTAATAATAATTAAATTGCTAAAAAAATTTTTAATGTCTGTCAACTTCAGTGTTATATATATATATATATATATATATATATATATATATATATATATATATATATATATATATATATATATATATATATATATATATATATATATATATGAGAACGAACTGGGTTAAATATGAAGAAAGATGTAACTGGTTTTGTTGCTGGCACTGCTGCTATGCGTTTGATACTCGTTGGTAGTTACGACAATAACACGGCACGTATAATTTTATTTCTCAATAAAATAATTATCAATACTGGTTAACTAGCGATATTTAAAACAAAATAATAAATAAAAAATGAGCACTAACGGTGGCGAATAATGTTGCACCAGAAACTAGTAACTTAGTATGTAACTTTCCGAGTAAATAGTCCAGGGGATGGTGTACGAATTTGGTGGCGGATTTGTCAGGGCCCGATGATTTTCAGGGCCGGCAGGTTAACGTCACGAGCACGAGAGAAACACACCGACACAACCATAGATCTTTACACTGTACTATACACCGCGGACGGACGTAAGGACAGACACAGACGGACGGTCGGTTGGCCGGGCGAGGCGAAGCGGCAGTAAACGAGAGAGACCGAACACGGAGGGGAGAACTACGTCGCTGTCTGGAGCGACCGAGACATACTGTAGATTACGGTACTAAAGTACGCTCTGACAAAGACGCACTGAGGGACAGAAGAAGAAAGAAGGGGAGTTGCGGCAGGACAGGGACGCGTCGAGAAAGGGCCCAGGTGGCGCTACAGCCCAATCAAACTACTGTAGTAATATTACTATTTAAATAGTAACTAGTAACTAGACTTTACATTTATATATTACTTATACATGCTTTTTTTTTTTTTTCTACTGTTGCTATCAAAATAGATTACATTATTTTCTTCTTTTTTTTTTTATAAATATTTGATGTTGCTTTTGAAAATATTTTAGAATTTACTTTGTAATTAAAATTTTTGGATATCTGCAAACATGGTGTTTTAAACTCTTTAATAAAATAGATTTTATAGATAAAAATTATAAATTTAGCAGTCACTTAATTATTTTTTAATTTTATTTAACAAATAAAATTGTTCCAAAAAATTAAAAAAATGCATTTTTTTAATTTTTTGCCATTATTTGTTTCAAATTTACATTTAAAAAACATATTAAATAGCCATTCACTTGAATATTTTTTAATTTTATCTAAAAATTAATTTTGTTCCAAAAAATTATTTTTAAAAACAAATTTAAATTTCACAAAAAAATTATCAAGTAAAAATTTTTAATTCTTTTAATTTTATGATCCTCAATCAGTAGACTGACTATTTTTTTATATCATTAAATTTTCATTTGTTCATATAAATATTAATGAAATATTTTCAGTACCATAAAACAGCAATCTGATAATTTTAATTAAAAAAAAAAAAAAAAAAAAAAAAATGCATAGAAATATTAATTCTAATTTTAGTCCAATAAAATATTTCAATATCATTCTGTGACAAAGAAGCTCAGACTTGGACTCACACAAGTATAACAGTAAAAAAAAAAAAAAAAAAAAATGATTGGCATTTTTAAAAATAAAAAAATTTTCAAAGGTCGGCTTTAATCTAAAATGAAAAAATTCGCACCTGTTATTCTAAATACTGTAAAAAATTATTCAGACTTGCTTGTTGGTCTTGTTAATCGGATTCTCGGATATTTAATTAAAGCATATATATTTTATCGGTAGATATATTTGTACTGGTATTCACACTTGTAAGGAATTATTTAGCACTCGAAATATCACAGGCGCATGCCCACAGGTTACACACACGGCACTTGAGTACAACTGAGAGGAACTTGAGATTAGAGAAATGAACATTTAGAGCTTAGCCAAACGTGAAAATAACTCCAACACAACTTGTCTACTATTTCTTGGGTTTCGCGCCTTAAATGCCGTCTCATTAAATAAAAAACCTCATACTGATATTATGTTGACTAGTATTTCGCGAAATTATTCCAATGATCCAATGATAAGTAGCCGCCTGTAATTAAAAAAAAAAATTAAATCAATATCCTAATTATCTATTTCAATAATTAAACATAAAAAAATAATTTACTGTAAATCCTAAGCTAGCATACACGGTAAAAACAAGATTATACTGAGTATAATCCTAGATTATACTGAATATAATCCTAGATTATACTGAGTATAATCTTAGATTATACTGAGTATAATCCAGATTATAATGAATATAATCTGGATTTTTTTTTTAGCTACTATCTGAAATTTTTTTTCACCACAGATATCACTGAGTAAAATCTGGGATGATATTCAGTGTCATCTTCTTCTTTCCGTGCATAAGAATATAAAATACAAGTTTATTGCTTATATTTTATACTTATATTTAAAGCCAAGTGCGCTCGCGGATTCGAGTACGTACCCGGCCTACGTTTCGTTCTTCAGACTTTACTTGAGAATCGACAGCGACTCCCGACTTAAGGGGATATGAACATACGTCGAATACGAACATTAACACTGCCAGTATTAGTATAAGTACCAGCAATTCTACTCTTACTCAAGTTATTTACAATATCATTTTTATATTTATAAATAAAATAAATATAAAATATATTTGCACTTAACAATTGTCAGGTTTAACTTAATGGATGGGACGGCTGGCTATCCATCTGAGAGTCACATGTTATATGATCAATCTAATGTAAATTAAAGCCTGCACTCGTACTCACTATATTTTACGTGCAATGAGTAAAGACTTTTATATTAACAACTTTGTACTTGATTTGTACTAGTACTGGACAGTAGATAGATTTTTATGGATAGATGTTGATGTAGATGGAGTTTATTTATATTAATATTGTATGGACGGTAAAACTTAAATGGTTTAACGTTGGTTGGTGACTTTTGTACTCAGTTATTATATATTAACTCACGTGGTATGACTATAGGCATAGATATTTGCATGTCCGAACGAAAATAGCCTCCAACGGCCTCGAAATCCAAAAACTACTTTTATTTATTTTTTTTCTTTTACTTCCATTACTCGATAATAATTCATATAATGTTCCACGTACTTTGTTTTGTAGTATGTAGTTCATAACACCAGTATAGAATGCATATGCATTGAAAAAAAAAAAAAAAAAAAAAAAAAAAAATGCCCTTGTGTTTAAAAAAAAAAATGTGAATAATAATTATGTTAGCCGACATTTTTGATTATTTAATTTTGCTTCAATTATTAAATTAAAACTAAAAAATATTTTTGTTAAATTGTACTTACAGTTTTTAAAATTTTTTAAAAATATAAATTTAAAAAAATAATAAAAATTTTTAGATGTCGGTTAACTTAATTTTAATAAAATGTGAATATTTTTTTCACTGATGCATTACAGCAGTATTTACTTGATAAAAACCAAATTTGTACTCGGTTTATTATTTAAGTTATTCTCAGCAATGCTCATTCTTAATTTAATTTCCATTTCTATTTTACGCCCACGCATTCTCCCGGTGATAAAAATAAATTAGTGGTTTACTTTTTATAAAAAAACAAAGCAGTATACTAGCGGATAGGGTGTAGATTCTTTAAATTGGCAAATTTGAAGAAGATGTAAAATTTTTTTTTAACAATCCCCGGGAAGCTCCTCCAGGTGGATTATTATTTCAGCTTACCTAGTTATGTGTGTTATTGTTTATCATGATTTTAGCATGAAAACTAATTGCGAGCGGTATAACGCCAGTGGATACCCGGATATAACTTGATCGATCCGGCTGCTCGTGTCTGCTGGATATAAAGTTGCGAGACCTCACACACGTATGCTATTGGGTTTGCCTCCTCCATGGCCCCTCTCCACTTTTCCCTATTCTCTTTCTCTAGATGATGAACTTTCAGCGAAAGTTTTCAATGCTGTACGAGTTCACCTGTATATTATAACCGAATTATATATAAATTTCTCTTCATTTCTTCTTAATCTATCTTCAATTAATTATCATTACCTCTATCATTGCTGTCCCTGCAAAAATATTATATAATATATTTTAATTTATAAACAAAAAAATTAAAAATTAAAAAATAAAAAATGTGTTGCATTAATATTAAAATTTATAAAATAAAATTGAAAAAATAAAAAAAAAAAAAAATTATGCTTCAAAAATCTGATTCAGCAAAAGAAGAAATAGCAATAAATAAAATCTAAAATATTTCCAAAAAATAAAACGTCGATGACGTGGCAGGAGCAGGAATAAAATAAAATAAAATAAAATAAAAAAAGGAATATATAAATATAAGAAAAGAAATATTGAGCATAGAGCTGGTACCCGGTGAATACGTTCCTGGAATCGAGCTGCCTGGCTGTTGGGAGGGTTTAGTTGGGAGTTGGGAGTTTCAGTGTCGTAATGGTGGGAGATGCGGGGTGAACGCGGCTGCTGATCCAAAGCATAGCTCCAACAGGCATTGGAGGGGTCGAGCAGTTAGTTTTAAGGCAAAGAAATGCCGGAGGACAGGGGGTGACCCTAGACGAGAGAACCGAGGGGCAAGGGATCGGAAGACTCGACTCGACTCGGTTCGACTCCACTCGTATATACAGCAGTTGTATCCGAATACAAATACGAACCCGTGTAGAGATCATCACTGGCAGTAGTGTTGGCAACCCATTGCTGTGTATGCTGTGTATGCGGGAGGGATGCGCACTCACACAATAATTCCAAGCTGTGTGAAAGAGAATTGGCAACGTTGGAGCTCTGCTCGATAGAATTGTTGGCAACCTCGCCTTGTAGTCCTCACGGACGACGGGCAATCGACCAACACACTCACTAACAACGCCAGTGAACGGCGAACCGGAGAAGAAGGAAAGAATCCCGTTTTGCTGTATGAGTAGAGCGAGAACCTCTGTAAGGTGATAATATTGCTCTAGACCCTAGAGAAACAAAGATAAAAGATACATACAACCGATGGGATACGAGAAAAAAATGTATGAGATGAGAATGAAAAGCAAGAGATGAACCGAGTACTCAGTAGAGTCTTCTTTCTTACTATACCTAGTTCTTCTTCTTCTTCTTTACTTCTTAAGGAATAGACCATGTATTTCCAAGTTTTCCATCGACCCCTAGAATTTTCAGTCAAGAATTAGACCTTGTTTTCCTCGCTTTCATCGAATCATGCATTTTTTTTTTTTTTTTTTTTTTTTTTTTTTTTTTTAATTTAATATTAACTTACCAATTTCAATTTATCGTTGAAAAATTTTTTTACAGTATGCAATTGTAACAGACGAGTCGACAATTTTTAATATGTATTTTTGTTAAAAATAAAAAAATTGCATATCAAATTCATTGCAACTTTTATATTTTGTTTAAGAAATTTTTTCTGAAATTATTATTATTTAAATTATAAAAAATAGAAAATTTAATTTACAAACATGCTTGTAAAGGTGAACCTTCTTATTGAACTTATTGCATTTGAATAATTAAATCCATATCTGAATATTTTCCTCTAAAATCAGAGTATTGAACATCTGAAACATTTAGCGAAATAAATAAAAAAATTTTAGATAATTATGAATAAAAACTAGTCCAGTCTTTTACAAGCATTCTCGATAATAAGTAGATAAACAACTGGCTGAATTATCAGCATACATTAACAAGGTTATAATTAACGCGACGCATTGTATTACAATCTATCTGTACTGTTGGCCTGACGCCTCTCATCAGCATCTCTGTACACTCCTATTGTATATCCTGTGTACGTGTTATTGTCATATATAATATAACTCAATATGTACTTTATGGACATAGACGATACAGCTCGATTCTGGTATAGTAGCACTGTATGAAATGGAGATCAAGCACTTTTTAGCATAGCACCGAAGAGGCTGCAATGGCTCTCTAGTTATAGCCAGTCAATAATTCTCTGGCGTGGTTCAACGCTTAAACTTGGAGATAGGTGTACATGCATATGACTTTATTTCTATCATATCACATCAGAGTTGGGGGCTATTTAAAAAAAAAAAAAAAATATTTATATTTTATAATAATTCTTCTAATATACGTGGATTGTATTTTTGAACTACCTACATGAGCATGTATATTTATGTCTGTAGCAGTCATCATCATTATTTAGATTTATTCGTTTTATATTACTCGTTAGACGGCGGATAATAGAGGAATAGCGTGCCAAGCCACACCTAGCCAATGATCGGTTGCACTCTGGTCATCTGAAATCATTAAAACTGATGAGTAAAATCGAAAAAATTTCAATAAATAATAATACAATGTAATATAATTAAATAAATAAATAATATATAAAACATTAGTGTCAAGACAGAAATAATCTTTGGAGTAATTATTGGTCTTAATATGTTTTATTAGTCATTAAAGTTGCGGTGAAACTTCCGAGGACGTAAACTGGACAGCTGTTTATTATCATTTTTGATTCTTCTGTAATCGGTTAACTTATTGACACTAATCGTCTACTCTTGCGTTACTCGATTACATTTCCTATCTTAATTTTGTTTTCATCATACTTTTTTATCATTATTAATTATTTACACGCTTTTTATTTTTTTATTATTATTTGAACAACTCCACGAAAAAAATATTTTAATTTTTTATAAATAAAAAAAAAAAAAAAAATCAGCAACTCAAATTTCCGTGAAAATTGTTCACAGGAAAAATTTCTTGAATTTTTTTCCATTATGGTAGTTCACTCGGGACATATAGTTTGTGCTATTTCTTTCCTTTTCACTAGCTAGTGCTGCCTTTCTCATGAGTTATCTCTTATTCGCTTTTACCAATGGTTATTTTTGTCTGACGAGCCAATTTATTAACAATTTATAAAAAATTACTTGTTCAAAATTTTCAAAATTTTTTTGGATTATTTTAAGCATATTATTCCAACTAAAATATTTTTAGTTACTCAGAAAGTCCTAATAAAATAACAAAATCATTGTCCTGAACTTCTGTGATCAAATTTTAAATTATTAAAATTTTTTAAACGTCATTAAGATTTCAAGATTTAAAAATAATGGTCAATTGATTTAAAATTTCAACAGCACATGTAATGCGTATTCAATTACCCAAATTTCTAAAACTTTTAAAAATTTTGAATTTATGACCAAACTACTTAGAAAAAATTGACTTTAGCAATTACTTCAAGAAAATTTTCGTAGTGAGGACATAAGACTAATAATACCAAGGCCTCGAAAACTTACTACTGATTACACGACTCCAGTGATAGTAATAATACAAGTTTCTTAATTTTAACATACAACATCTATCCAAATAACATAATATAATTATGCATTGTTTATTTTCACCGGCTGAAATTTTATTAAAATAATTTCAAATATTAATTGTTAACCCGGAGGCTCTAGATAAGAGTACCGTGACTATCACGAAGTCTTAGTAATTAAACTCTTATCCAAATACTGAGAAACTATTGGGCCAACTTTATTACTCAAGACTCGATAGTTTCTAGATAATTATTTCTTCTTTTTTATTTTTATCTCTTCTTTCTTCTTCTTTTTTTTTGTCAGCGATAATTATTATATTTATAGAATAATTAATTTGAATTATCGTGTAAGGGTAGCCGATATACACCAGCGATATCGATTGTTACACATAGGAATTGAAAATAGCATTGAAGGCATCTCATATCGATATGCAGTGCGACGTTGCCATTTCGTTTATTCGATTCCGTCGGTCAATTGACCTGTGACCCATGAGTTCGATTCTTGAGAGAAAAATATTTTATATTGTGTACTGTACATCCTGTAGATTTTTTTTTATTTCTTCTTAACTTTCTTCAGTACCATAATATGCCACTGCAAATAGAAATATTTATAGAAATTATTTAAAAAAAAAAAACAGACAATCAGCAGCTATTTCCAGCCAAGCCAGTCTGTAATACTTAAACATTAACATTTTTAATGCAAATAAATTAACAAGTTTATATTTATAAAACTATGTTAAGTTTATGTTTAAATACATTAAGTATATCTATCAATATATCTATATAATAAACTACCTTTAGAATGACATACTTGAATGTCAAAAAGATTATACAATCGTTATCGCAAATAATTTAACGTTAATTTCGTAACCAAAGATTGTTTCAGAGGTGTGGTTGCTAAATGACATCTAATTTGATACGACGGACAACGTAAGAGATTGAATTGCCTGTAATATAATATAAAATACCATAAATATGCCCGTGTAAAAAAAAAATTAGTCTTAAAATTTTTTTAAAATTTTAAAAATCTGCTGTTTGAATTTTTTTTTAGCGTCTTAAAAAAGTCTTAAAATATTTTTCGTTTGTGTTACATTTAAGATCTTAAACAAACGAAAATTTTAAGACGATATTTTTTTACACTAGAAGAAGTAAAAAAATTTTTTTTAACTTTAACATTTCGACATTAATCAATACCATGAGTAGCCCGTTAATTTATATTTTTATTTTATTTTTAATAGCCGCAATAAAGATGAACTTTATCATCCGCTAAATACTAAAAAATATGCGATTACCGTGAGATAAAAATTCAAGACGAGCATCAGCCATTTTGTGGTACCAAATCCGCCTAATGTATATAAAGAGTACATACATAGTACAATATATATTACACATATCATTTCTACATACATACATCCAGTATATAGGGATATATATATATATATATATATATATATATATATATATATATATATATATATATATATATATATATATGGTGGCTGTGAGTTACGGACGTTAATCGTGATCAAAGTCGTTGGAACCAAGTCCCTATTCGTTTATCTGACCCTGCTCAGGTCGCAACGCCAGTGCCCTTGTAAGTTAAGTCGCCACCATACCACTACAGGGATCTTTTTCTTGGATTAAATGTGCACGTCCTATCCTAACTGTAATGGTGAGAATAAATTTATATCAGAAATATTACACAGGATATGTAATATATTTATCCATTAACTTTCATATACTCTTCTCTTCATATCTTAGCTAGAAGTTAAGATGACGAACTTCTATTGCCAGTGATATCAAATGATATGATAAATTTTATAAAATTTTATCGAGTTATTTTCTGGATTTAGAACGTGCTTCTGTGTAATCTCACCTGTATAAATTAAAATTTTTATTGAGTAAATAATTTTGAAAAATTTTATCATTTTTATTTTAGTAGAAAAATTTATAAACTAAAAAATTCTTTATTTTCTTGGTTTAAAAATTTTTCTTTTAATTCAAGTTATTTTTTTTTTTTTTTTCAGAGCTATATGTAAATAATTTAATCATCAAACTTGGGATATTTTTCAAGCAACCCTAAATTAAATAAAAATAATTTACATACTTTTAAATCAGCTGATATTTTGTCAGCTAAAAATGAAGCAAGAATTTCCTGCAAAAAAAATTAAAAATAATTCCGAGCAATAAAAGTAATTTTCTGCCGCATCTCAACAAGAATTGGGATGAGAAGGTCTCCGGGGTTCGAAGCTCCAGTGATAGAGTTAGTTCTTGGTCGGTCCTTGTTGGTCCTTGTGCAGTGCCTTGGAGTAGGCACACACTGCAAGAGTTAAAACAACAATAGCGCTGATTACTGGACGGCAAAAGGGTGTGGCAGCGCCATTGAGTCGTTACATGCAGGAGCTAAGTGAGATGGAGACTAGACTGGGTATGGGTAAAGAAGAGAAGTTGTTATGTGGTACAGCGCGAGAGCAACTGCGAGGACCTCGGCAACTGAGTGCGAGATAAAGACACCCAGAGAGAAGGGAGCAGAGGATTGGAGCCGCCAGTGGGGGTTGAAGCTATGGGCGACCGAGACGCAAAACCCGAGACAAGGATGAACCACATTAAAGGGGATATATCAAGCCATAAATAATCAATATATCTATCCTCAGTCTTTTCAGATTTATTTTAACATACTTTTTCCTCTCTCTTTCTGCTCGACATTTTCCTCTCTCTTATATTTTCTTTTTCGACCGCTTCTTCCTTATTTAACCCAAAAAATTTACCTACTTTAGTATTATTATTCATTATCATTTTCATTTTAAATTTACTCTCAGTTTAAATAATTTTAATTTCTTCTAACCTTGTCCGCTAAAATTCTGAAACAAATTTGATTTTTTTAAAAAATATAATTTCCTTTTTATTTAATTAAAATTGTAATTTTTGTAAAATTGAAGAAATTAAAAAATATATTTTTTATTAAAGATGCTTAAATTTTAACTAACATTATAATTTTTTTTTTAATTTTATTGCAACAAAATTATTAAAAAAAAATTAATTAAAAAATTCCAGTTTTAAAAATTAAAAATAGATTATTAGTGGAAATTTTTTAAAGAATTTTTTTTTTAATGTAATTGATTTGTTATAAAAATAAAAAAATTGACAGTTTACAGCCATTAGAAATTTTATAAGCAATTAAATTATTATTAAAAAAAATTTAATTAAAAACTTCCACAAATAAAAAATTTAAAAAAAAAAATATTAATGGAAATTTTTTTAAGAATTTCTTTTTTAATTCAATTTATTTGTCATAAAAATAAAAAAAAATTGACAATTGTCAGCTAACATAATTTAAAATTCTTCTTTCTTCGATACTGTGCATTTAAAATTTAATAATTATTTTCTGATTGTTGGTCACTGCGCTGACTAATAAGAGTATGTAATCAGTTTTGTAAGCGAGAATAATAAATAATAAATAAAAAGTATAATAACACTACTAAAATAAGTATGTTATCAAATAGTTGTTTCGCACGATAAAGTCCTATGGCTGGTGCAAGAGTGTGGGTGGGTTCAATAATATATTTGCGTTTACAACAATTACATATATGTATACACGTCTATATACAATGTAGAGAGTATATAGACTTGATAAGCATTTATACTGGCAATAAGATAAGACTGATATACTTACCTGAGCATGACGAAGCCAAACCACCTTATTTTATTTATTTATTTTATCTTTTAAAGCCAGACGGTAAAGGGCAACCATTGACAAGTCAAATAAAGTACCTATACAAATCTTTCATCTGTGCATCAGACAGTTGTTAAATTTTTCTCATCTTTTATTTATTCAGCTCTGTTCTCCGGCTGTTTTTTTTTTCCCCCTAAGTCATACTTCTACGAACGGGGAAGGAGAAGTAAAGTGTCGCTGAGAGAAGTTGAAGTTTGAGTGCATGACCTGCTAAATTACAACTGGAAATGACGACCGTGGCGCCATTGTTTCAGGAATTTAAAAATTATTTTTAATTGTTGCGTCGTTGTTGAACTAAAGACACCGCTCGCGCCATCTGGCGGATTTTAAGGTTACTATATTTGAATAGTACTGAAGTTAGTAATCAGCTGTTTATTAAAAAAATTTTTTTAATAAATTAATTACAATAAAAAAATGCTTCTAAAAATTTTCACTTGTAATTTTTATTAATTTTAACATGTGAAACTTTTTAATTTAATTTTTTTTTATAATAATTTAAGCAGACATCTCTGATAATTTTTAGGATTTTTCTTCTTAAAAAAAAAATTTGAAAAATCACAAGTGCAATTTTTAAAAAATGTTTTTTTTTTTAGTTCTAATTTAATTAATTAAAAAAAATTTTAAATGTTTGATTTTTAAAAATTCACACTTAGTTATTTTTAAATTTCACTAAAAAAACCGACTTTTTCATATGACTATCATAAGACACAAAATTTGTCTTATTCTCTTGATAATATAGATAAATACTAGATTATTTTAAAATAAACTCTATTCAATCTAAATGTACCAGACAAGCTGATTTATTATTAATTAATAATCAATAATATAAAAATGCAATCTTTAAATAAATTCTAATTTTTCTGCATGAGCTTCTGAACATTTTGTGTACACCACTCATGAATCGGTAGGTTTTTTGGATGCTTTGAAGGATCGATTTCCAAGTTGAATTTCATCGGGTAACTGGAGTCTGCGAAGCCAAACATTTTGCTCAAGGCAATAAGAGCCGCTACCTTGATTGCATCTTCAATCGTACTTTCAGTACCTAGAAAATTAAATAGTTTAAATATTTGTTTTTCTGTACTCAAATCTAAATAAAAAAATTACCTGAAGAAATTAATTGTTTGTTTGAATATAGACCGACTCTGTAGACTGGCACAAGAGTATTGACTCCAGACTGGGCGATTAGTCGCGGCTCTACATGCTCCTTACCCTCGTTGGTAAGTATCTGGTTTAGAATTTCCAAGGGATTTTCTGGACAGAAAATCTCATTGAGATCTTTTTCGGCGAGTATTGTGATTAAAAAGTCACGGATGAATTTAGCTGTGTGTATTTCATTAGTACTTTTAGCAAGTGCTCCTACCAAAGCATAGAATGTGTTTGCCAACGTCTCGGTTGAAGGAGGATATTCCTATTATTAAAAAAAAAAAAAAAAAAAAAATAATAATAATAATAATAATAATAATAATAATTTAATATAAAATTTTTTTCTAAATAATTTTTCAAGAAAATAAATTTTTAAATGTCAGCTAACTTAATTTTTATAAAAATTTGATAAAAACCTCTGCTAAAATAATATCTTTGCATCCTAGAAGTAGTGCTCTGTTTGCCAAAACTTCTTGGGACAGTAAATACTCCTTGAAAGCTCTAAAAAAAATTAAAATATCAATTTCAATAGATGCAAATATAAGAAAACTAATTATTGATATAAATATACCTGATGCATTCGGCAGGCGTACGAGGCATTGCAAAACCCAAGTAAGCCTCGACAGTTTTCTCCGTCAAAGCTTTACCATTTTGAATAAAACTCCTGTTGTCGTAAAGGTTCAGTTGCGGGTCATCAATACCCACTTCTCGCTGCTTTTGTTCTTCTTGCAAAATATATGAGTTATGTGTGAAAGCCTGTGACAGGTACTCCAGATTGAACTTCTCTGAAAGTCGCTGGTTGAACGCGTAAATTTCGGACTCAAAGTTCCACTCGAGGAATCCGGATCTTGGTTGTTCTTTCGGAGGTCCCTGCTTCGCTTTGCGGCGAGTTATTTCTCTGAGAAAAGGAGCATACCACCGACGAATGTACCTTTTTCCTAAAAAATTTTATTATTAGTGACAATTTATTTTTTTTAATAAAAATTTTAGTCAATAAAATACAAGTTTAAAATTTTTTAAATTATTATCTATATTATTATTATTATTAAGAGAACAAGTAAAATTTGGTGGCCAGTGTTTTTATATGATAAAATGGGTTTTTATGTTGCTAGTCTCTATTATTACAAATAATAATTAAATTTGTCAAGTATTTTAAATTAATAAACAAATTTTTATTTCCTAACCTGTATTTGCGGCATTTACACTTTGTAATTTAATTATAAATTGACAACTTGATCTCAACACATTCATAATTAATTTTTTTATTGAAATTTATTATTATTATTAATTTATGTTTTCATAAATATTATTAAATTACTGAATTATTCCAAGTATATACATAAATAAATTAATGTATATTTTTAATAATAAAATTTTCATTAATTTTCACACTGTGATAAATTATAGAATTTAAATTTGGCGCCCTCTGGGGGCGCGGCGAAGAAATATTTAATTTAAATAAAATTTTGACGTTTTTTTTCCTTATAAAGAAAACAATCAAACGTTTATCATTTCAAAACAAGTTTTTTTTTTTTATAAATAAACAATTTTTACTAATAACACTGAAGTTGTCAGACATTAATAATTTTTTTGGAATTTTATAGTAATTAAATGATTAAAAAAAATTTAATTAAAAAGTTTCACATAACAAATTTTTGTGTTGAAGAAAATGAAAAAAATTTTTAAGTGACAGCTAAATTAAATGTCATTAATTTAAATAATAATTATAAATAATCTAATCTTTCAATTTAGCAACAGATGATAGTGCAGTTTTCTAACAACAAAAAAAAATATTATATATATAGACACATGAAATCCGAAAATGGCGAAACTCAAGTTGTGACATTGACCACTAACACTTTTTTTTTTTCTATAAAATATTATCGTGTATACCTACGCACAATACCTATAATAAAATAATAACAATAACAATAATAGTTAATAAATGAAAGTGTGTTGAAACATAATACGGTTATTATTATAAGCGTCAAGTCATCGTTGCTAAAGTTTTAGTTTGAGAAATAAGAACACACACGCAAGACCTTATTTGTGAAGTGTACATCAACTTGGTTTCATAAACCAAAACAAATTATTTATTATTACTTATATATATATATATATATACATATAACTTATACAATATATATATATTTGTTAGTATTTTATAAGTCTACATTATTTTATTGTTACAATTAAAATTATTCAGTTGATTCATTCATTATTTATGAATATAATATATAAATTTAATTATTAATTGAGTAATGATTCAATGATGAAACTAGATCAACGTGTTAATTAACTATTTTGTCAAAATTAGGTGTTTAAATGCCAAGATAAATAAGTTTGAATGATATCAAAAAAGTTTGTGGGGATGATTGAATAAGTCACAATCAAGATTAATATTTATTGAAAATGGATTATCCTATTCACAAGTGTATTTTTCAAAGTGACATTCAATCACTTAGTACTTTAATAAGGACGCATAATATTGCTGAAAAAGACAAACATGGTAATTATTTGAACAAAAACTAGCAAATGTACGGTAATTTTTATTCACATTTTACTATTATTATTGAGACTGCAGGACGAATAAAAGTTGGGTCTGGAATTATTTAAAAAAATTTGCGTTTAGATAAAATGAATTTATCAATACAATTATTGGTTTATTAATAAAACTAATTATATTGATCAGTTATCAGACATCTGCTGTTTTTGTTCATTATTAATCTAATTATTAAAAGTATAAATAATAAATTTGCTTTTAAAAAATAATCTTTTAGGTTCTGGAAATATTTTTGACAATTTTATAATAATGATGAAGAAATTGATTATACTTTATAATCAATTATAATTTTTCAAATTTTCTACATGTCAAATTTTTTCTTAATAATTTTTTTTAAAAATAAAATTTTTATATAGCTAACTCAATTCTCATAAAAATTATATTTATATTCAAGAGTTTCATAAATTTTGTATTTACATTTTTTTTATGGTCACAAAGTCAAGCTGAATTAAAAATATCTATGTCGTCATCTCTAATCGTTTGATGATGAAAAACCAACATTTTGTTTTAAAAGATTATTTTAAATGGATAATCAGAAAAAATAGACCGGAAAAAATTTTGGATGTTTATTTTACTGTTTTTTATAATAATAATAATAATAATAATAATGATAATAATTATTATTATTATTATTATTATTATATTAAACCCAAAAAAATTATTAAAATAAATTTTTTTAAACAGGGAACACTCCGTTGCATTTAGCAGTAATGCTAGGCCGTAAAGAATGCATCCAATTACTGCTCGCCCACGGAGCGCCCCTGAAGGTGAAAAATCTGGCAGGCTGGAGCCCGTTAGCCGAAGCGATAAGCTACGGGGACCGCCAAACAATATCTTCATTAGTAAGAAAATTAAAGCAGCAAGCCCGGGAGCAAATGGAAGAAAGGCGACCGGACCTAGTGTCTGCGTTACACAAAATGGGAGACTTTTACATGGAATTAAAGTGGGATTTTCAAAGCTGGGTGCCTCTAGTGTCGAGAATTCTGCCCTCAGACATCTGCCGAATCCACAAAAGCGGCGCGTCAATCCGGATGGACACAACCCTGGTGGACTTCAATGACATGAGATGGGAACGGGGCGACATATCATTCATTTTCAACGGCGACCAGAAACCAGGCAAGTCCCTGACGGTACTCGACAATAAAGCCAAACTGTACCAGCGCGTCCGCTACGAGGAGACGGAGCTCGAGATTGAAGATGAAGTGGACGTTTTGATGTCCAGCGATATCATGGCTGCGCAAATGTCCACCAAAAACATAACTTTTGTTCGTGCTCAAACCGGGTGGATTTTCCGCGCAGACAAACGCGAGATGGTTGGTCCTTTCAATGCTGACTTTTATCAGATTAATGGGATGGTACTGGAGAGTCGCAAGAGACGCGAGCATCTCAGTGAAGAGGATTTACAGAATAATAAAGCTATGATGGACACTTTGACTAAAGGAAAGTCTCAAGGATTGATCAATGGCGAGGTTGGTTTTTTTAATTTTTTTTTTTTTTTTTTTTTTTTTTTTTCAGAAAATTTTATTATTATTATTAATAAAAATTGATTTTTTTTTAGACACCAAACAGACGAGCATCTCTAAATCCTCCTCCAGACTCAAACATATCCTGGGAAGCTTATCTAGAAGCGCCGGCAGGTGAGTGTCCGCTTCTAGGCAGGAGCCATGTGTACAAAGAAAGCAGTAAAGCATTCAGAGCGACTGTCGCAATGAGCCCAGACTTTCCTCTGACTGTCGACATGCTTCTAAATGTACTTGAAGTAACTGCGCCCTTTAAACACTTTGGGAAACTTCGTCAGTTTGTGCAAATGAAGCTACCTCCAGGATTTCCAGTTAAAATAGACATACCGATTCTGCCGACAGTTACCGCTAAAATAACATTTCAAGAATTTGCATTTAGGAATGATATTAATCCAGATTTATTTCAAGTACCATCGGACTACGTTGAGGATCCTATGAGGTAATTTCTTCCACTAGTTTAGTATCATAAGATTGTTTTGATTTTTTATACTAAATTTTTTATTCTCTGTTAGTTTAATTAAATATTTAAGTTAATGTTAATAACGGAAGTTTATAGTCGAGTTAGTTTAAAAAAAATTCAATTGTATTCTCATGTTAATAATTACGATTATCTCTGAATTTAATTACACTGTTGATTGTATAATTATCTCACGGATACAATGTTAATTGTTTTTTTTTTTTTAACCATCTGCTGTATAAATAGTTTTATTACATTATTTATTATTTATTTGAACTTCTGTAATTATACAGTGTTTTAGTAATGCTTATTTTTATTAAATAAAATTATTATGGAGTAGTAAAAATCAGTGAACTAAAAAACTGTATACTTTAATAAATAAAAATAAATTATTAAAGTATTAAAAAAAAATTTCAGCTACTACGGAGCGTATATGGCAATGATGATGGTTCTACCAGCTTCTTCAGTGTGAAGATAAGACTTCTGATTAATAAAACACTAAACAAAATAAAAAATAAAATTAAACCGTCCATTTTAACATTTTATTGTAATTAATATTAACATGCGAATAAATATCGCATGCAATTTAATTGCTTGGTTTATAAAAAATACTACCATCATCATTGGCTAACAATAATCACTAACAATTTGTTTTAAAATACTCGTACTTAATATATTAACTCAAAAAAATAAATTAATTTTGCAGATTCCCTGACTTATGACGCTTTGATACTCTAACATTAATTGAAGTCAATTATTACACTGGCTCAGGTCTGATTTCACTTTTCGGGGAACGTTTAGCACTGGAATTCCCGCTTGGAAGCCTTGGTAGTATTTATTCCAGTCAGTGTATGCTACTAATCGAGTAATATATGTTTACTATTACATTATATTGTATTGTAATTTTTTTTTCCACCCCGATTATCAAAGGAGTGAGTATACGTGTAACTTGTATTTTTTGTGTATGCACCTCTAAAAATATTCGACACAAATTGTTAACTATTAATCCGCCCCAGCAATAATTTATTTTTATTAACATTTTTTAGTCAGTATTAATTACTCGATACAAAAATCGTTTACCTGAAAAACATATCACATTTGGTTATTGTAATTTTATAAATTCATCTGTCATTTAGTTTTTACAAATTGTTGAGTAATTAATATTGCATATAAAATATTTTTTTTTTTTTTTTTCCTTTTTAACGAAACAATTAGCTGCTAGTTTCTCAGTCACTGCCAATTGAAAGCTAATTAAGTTAATGCTTTTAATTGTACTGTTAGCAATTGTCAATATGCCTAAGTATTAGGGTTTATTGAAATTTAATTTTTTATTTTTATATTAGAAAAATTATTGCTTAAAAATTTAAGAAAATTTTTGGTAATTATTTACAAATTATCAAGGGGTCAAACTTATTTTTGGACATATCTAGGTCACAAAATTAACAGTTTTTTTTTTTTAATTGTTCATTTTTTTTTATGTATTTAAAAAAAAAAAAATATATATATATATATATCAATAAAATCAAATAGAAATTTCGTTCAAAAAAATGAAAATTAAAATAGTTGACCCCACTTGTATATATTCACCAAATTTTTTTTTAATTTAAAAAAATTTTTTTTCAATAAACTCTCAATATATATTTACATTTAAAAACAATACTTAAACTATACTCGACCTAAAAGTTACCAACTAGTAAAACAAAAAATATAAGCATACATTTAACTGTTTGACTGTTTTAAACTAAAATTAAAAAAAATACGTATCATCTTTATCAATATTTATCAATTAAAATAATATAAGTGCAAGTTATTTATTTATTCAAAATTAATTTATAAAAAATATAAAAAAGTATAAAAAAATGTAGCTATCTGCTCAATGGGCCAGCAATATAAATTGAAAAATTGTTAAAAAAAAAAATAATTGATAAATAATACAGAAAAAAAAAAAAAAAAATTGATATTAGCACGTGAAAATTGCTGAGCATCCGCGAGATGTGCCTCTTTTTTTTCGACCGTGCGAACTGAGTCTTGATATTTTAAAAGCAAGACGGTAATAAATAAATTAAATTAAAAAAAAAATATAAATCTATTTTTACACAATTTAAAAAAGCCAGAGCTCATCGATAAATTAAATTTGGCAAATACATCTTGCTCCGTAGTTTCTTCTATTTTTCTAAATTGTGTATCTTCTTGACGTATCAATAATAAAATTAATAATTTAATAAATTCTATTGATTAATAAAATTATAAATATTTGTATCTAATAAACAAACCCTTTGTATTTGCGTCCGGGTGTTTAGATTCATCGTAAGCAGCTTTTTTCTTAAATATACTCGTGTGCTCGATAGTTGATTGGTAGGTACTAATATAGTGTTAATTTATTGATAATTTTATCATTATTAATTAATTATTAATCAAGCCTTTCTTTGCTACACTCCCCCGTAGTATTTATCACTGTGTTATTGTTTTGTTAATCACAAAAAATTATTATGTAAAATTCGGCGCAGCGCGTTGACATGTTGAATTATATCTTCTATTATATTTATAATTTATTATTAATTATTAATATTGTGTTATCATTATTATTATAATTATTAAAAAAAATCATTTTTACACCAATATTACATTGTAAAAATTTTTCAACAATTACATAATATAAAAAAAAAGTTAAAAATATTAATTTAGCTCAGTATTATTTATTTACCTCAGCAAAGCCTTTACTTTAGAAGGTAATTATTTACAAGTGAGGTTCACTCTATTTTGGTCATATCTGGGTGAAAAATTAACAAAAACATTTTTTTTATTCTTCTTATTTTTACGGCGAATTTATGATAAAAATGCCGTGAAAAAAAATAATTTTGATAGCTTTTTTGGATTAAAAAGTTGGAAAAAATTTTGGCTTATATTTTTGAATAAAATTTCTATTTTATCTTTTTTAATAATTTTTTTTTTTTTATAAGTACAAAAAAAAAAAATATGAAAATTTTCAAAAAAAAAAATTTAGTTCAAAAAAATGAAAATCAAAATAGTAAAAACCCCCACTTGTAAATATTTCCCCTTTAAAATTATAAATATTTAAAAACCGTCCATTTTGTGTATTAAAATTTTATTTCTGAAATTAAAATGCATTTACCAGGACCAATTTGTTATTGATTAAATAATTGTTAACTGTATTTTAAATTATTGATTACAACTTTAGTATTAATATTTTTTTTTAATCTTTATTGTTAAGTAATATTTGTGTTTTACTCACCACTCTTTGTTAGTGTAATTATTCGAATGTTTGTAAATTATTTAAGTATAAATATATAAATCTAAATAAATATTAAAAATAAAACCAAGTGTTTTTTATTTAAAATTTTTTATTGCTTCAAATATCATTTGAATCTCAATAAAGCAATCAAACCTTATTTACAAATATTCTTAATTATTACAAAAAAAAAAAAAAAAAAAAAAAAAAAAGAAAGAAAGAAAGAAAGAAAATATACAATGCTACAAAATAAGAAGATAATTTATAAAATGTTACAAAATATATAACATTTATTCTTCGTGATTTTTTTGGTTTTTAGTTAATTTTTGTAAAGTGTTAAAAACAGCGAAGACGAAGCCAGCTCGTTATATAATACAAAATTCAGTAAGTTAAATTCTTAAAGATTATATTTACTCGAATACTGACTTTCTGAAGATTTAAATAAATAAAAATTAAATTATTATTAACAAGTGCATAAAGCTAGTACTTTTATTTATGATTTATGACCAAGGTCTAAGCGCAAGCCGGTGATCTATGTACGGGATTTAAATAGAAGAAATATAAATCTAAAAAAAAAAAAAATTAACTTCTTAAACTTTGAAGCCGATTTTTCATTTCTTCCAGCTCGGTGTCATCTTCAGCTGGTTCTTCTTCTTCTTCTTCTTTAGACGTCGACGCGCCGGGTGTTTCAGTGACAACTGCTGGAGCAGTACCTAATTGTCCAGCAGTTAATTCCCACAGAACCTTAAAAAAAAAAAAAATAATTTTATCAATAATTATTTAATAAAATAAAATAAAATTGGTACCTTGTCTACTTCCTCATCAGCTTCATCCTCCATATCCTCAGAATCTTCAATAGAATCCATAGTTTCATCCAGCATCTCCTCAATAATTCCCGCCTTCATCATCTCCTTAGACATTTCGCGCATCGTCGCAGCAACTTCCGGGACTTTTATCAGCGACTGCATTGCCTGCATTACTTCCGTAGACTTTGACAGTGAACCAGCGACTCTTATCGTCGCCAGTTGGTTGTTCATCTGCATGGATATTGACTTTAAATGCGCTTGTGATGTTTTTATTTTATTGATTGCTTTACGCGCCCGGATTATTTCTTTGGCTAATATTTTACACACGTCCTTGTCATTTTTCTTAGCTGATTCCTTCAATGATTTTTTCACTTTTTCTTCTTCCCGCCTGATCGCTAAAAATTTTTTTTTTTAATAATTATTAATCATTTTTAATAATGACATTGAAGTTAACTGACATTAAAAAATTTTTTAGCAATTAAATTATTATGAAAAAAAATTTAATATAAAAATTATGAAAAATATATCAAAATGCGAAATTTTATTTATTTATAGTTCACAAGCCACTGCAGTCACATAGTGACTCCAAGTTTGCTAGTTTTTAATTATAACATAAAAATTTAAATAAACTATAAATATCTATGATTAATTGTCATTAATGCGCGCAGTATAAATACTTAGATGTTGTAAGCATATAATTTGTAACTCTGCCATTATCTTTGAATGACATAAAGATAATGACATTGTTCTTGTATTTACAATAAATATATTTTAGTATATGACTCACCATTAACCTGCCGATCTAATTGATAACCTTCTTTTCTCAACTTATGAGTCCATTCTCGTACCTGTTAATAAGATAAATAAATAAATTAATTATTTATCAACTTACAATTAGTTACTTACTAAACAGAGGTTATAAAAAATAAAAAACAAATTTTTTTTTAACTTTACCTGTTCCTTCGGATTTTTCTCATGAGTTTTTCCAAACAAGCCCATTTTTGGTTCGTAAGTACTTCCCTTTACTGTTTTGATTTGATTATTACTTGTAAAATAATACAATATCAGAAACGTCAAATCCAGCGTAAAAGTTTTTTTCTACGATCTAAAAGCGCTTCAAACGCCATTTGTCAGATGTAAGAGTAAACATTTATCATCAGTAGATAAAAAAGTTTGAAAATGTCAGCGGTAACAAAGCTAACTTCACGTTTAATCGTCACAATTATGAAAAACGAAGTTAGCCGATTTTAGAAATTTTTTATTGAAAAAAATATCAATAAAACAATTTAAAAAAATCATTTCACATATAAAAAACTTGAAAAACTACAAGTGAAATTTTTCACAAACATCTTTTTAATTGTAATTTAATTAATAAAAAAAATCAAAAATTTTTTCGACGTCGGCTAACTTCAGTGTTATTCACAATTGGTGTTGTCATAAAGAAATAAAATAATAAAAATGGTTTTTTTTATTTATCACGACAGCGGAGTAATCTCAAAAGCACGTCCTTGTCAGTGTTAATTGTCAAGTGACAATATTAAGTATAAAATATAAAATAAACTGTTAAAATATGATAAAAAATTATTTATGAGACTGGAAAGTGTGAATATTAAAAGCGTTAAAATGTTAAGATGGCGCCGTGACGTATAATCATTTTTTTTTTTTTTTTTTCACTTAAATAATTCACATTAATACCTATTATTGTTATTAAAATAATAATTATTATTAATGTTACTATTACTATTATTTTTTACAATCTTTAAATCTACTGTCAATTACAGACTTATGTTGTACCAGACATTTTCTAATTGATTAATTTACCGTCAGTATTTTAATATGTTTTATGTCAAAAAATAATTTTTTTTTATTTGCTTATCATTTATATTCAATGTCTTTTTTATATTTGTAGTCTTAAATTTTATAATATTAATAAATTAATAATAATAGGTAATTTTAAACAGTGATTTTAAATAATGGGCGTATAAAAGTATCTGGTGACGTTTTTGTTATCAAAAAAATGTTGTTTAACCTTTTTTTACGTGAATAAAATTCTTACACAAGTTTTAAGTGTTGTTGCAACTTTCCATTCACTTTTGTAATGGAGTAATATTTATTTTTATATTTCTCTTGGATAAAAATTAAATTTTACTGGACAGTTAAGAGAGACAATGGAGAAATTCGCTGTTGATCTTGACAAAGTATTGGACGAGTTTGAGTTCAATGAAGGTAATTAAAATAATTATACAAAAGTTAGTTATAATAATGATTATGAAAATAAAATTAGCTGACATCTAAAAATTTTTAGAATTTTTTTTTTTATTAAAAAAATTATTACAAAAAAAAAAAAAAATAAATAAAAATTTCACATGTTAAAAATTTTAAAAACTATATATGCAATTTTTTAAAAATATTTTTTTGTTCTAATTTAATTAATTAAAAATAATCAAAACATTAAAAACGTTGACTAACTTTATTATTATATGAAAATTAAATTAGCCGACATCTGAAAATTTTTGTAGTTTATTTTATTGAAAAATTATTTTTAAAAAATTGAAATAAAAAATTCCACATGTTAAAAATTAAAAAAAAAAATTTTTTATATTAAAATTATTAAATTTTTTAAAAAATTATTAAATATCTGCTAAATTAATTATAATTAATAAATTAAAATAAAATATTTAATTTATTTTAGATTGCGCTGAACAAGTAGCATCAGTTGGAGACGTACCGGGTGTAAAAAATTAAAAATGTCTGCCCATGGGAGTTAATCAGCAGATAATAGACAGCAGTAGCACCAGTACTAGTACTAGTACTAATAATAATAATAGTAATAGTAATAGTAATAATTCAGTCTATACAGAAGATAAATTACCAGAGCCAGTAATTGACCACAAAACGATTATACACTTAAAGACTGATAAAGATGCGTATGAATCAAGATCAAATACGAGTGAGGAGAATGACGATGATTCTAATAGATTGGACACACTAGACATACGCAAGTCAGATGTCAGAGAGTCTGTTAATGAGTTCAGTAAAGCGGGCTATCAGAAGGATGATAAAGTCCAACGAAAAGAGTCTATCGATTTTAGCAAAGAAAATGACCGTGCTTTTAATTTTAATGATGATAAATTGACTGTTCACAATGACATCCAGCAGAACTTTGGACAAAAACGACTGAATGAGACGAGTGTAGTAGGAACTACTGTTGCTAATAAGAGTAATAGTTATGATAAAAGATTGAACCAGCCTAATAGCAAGCCCAGTGTTAGTAATGTTTTTAATAGTCTCAATGAGTATATTAATGCGTCTAGTGCCAATATGGAGAGGATTGATTGTTCTGTTGATCGGGATGAGTGTAAAAATGGTAAGTTTTTCATAATTTATTTTATAATTATAGTAATTATATTTAATTAGCAACCTATAGTCAGTACATGGTATCATTTTTTTTTATTTTTAGCGCTAATACTTTTGTTGCAATTTTAAAATAACAATTTTTTTTTTTTTTTTTTTTTTTTTTCCCCGGGAAACAATGTATTTTTATTTTTACTTTAAATGTATAGATATGATGAAAAATTTTTTTAATTAAATAAAGAAATTATCACAAATTTCAAATTCCAAAAAATTTTGATCAAAATTAATTTTAAGTTTGAAAAAAAAATTTTTTTTCATCATTTCTCTGCATTTAAAGTAAAAATACGTTTTTTCCCGAAAAAAATTCACAGAAAAAATTTTCCTTGTTCTCTTAATCATAAAGATTATTTTTTTTTAGCTGGAGAATCTGTAAAAAAATCAACGACATCTTTACCAGAGTATCAAAATATATTGTTGCCAGTTAAATGCGATGTAAAAAAGCCAGATGACGAGAAAAACAGAGTAAAAGAAGAAGTGCTCGCGGAAGCCGAAGCTTTAAAACTCGTACAACCATTAAAGATTGACAGCAGACGTACCGTCGATTGCACGAAGCATATTTACGAGAACGTAGACATAAACATTGACGGAAACATTCCCAATAATTCAGAAGTAAGAGTGAGGTCGAAAGAGACCTCAAGATCTACCAGTCAAGATGAAAGCAAGCATGTTTACGAAAACGTTGATTTTGACAAGCCGAATTCTCAAGACGACCTGGGAGTTTACGAGCGTTTGTACATAGGAGGCAGTGACTTGCCGGAGACAACGACTGAGCTAGAGATCGCAGCCAAGCGATTTAATGAACAATTTAATTTAAGTAACAAAAAAGAAGACACTTTAGCAACGGGTGGTATCAATCCGACGAAGCTTGTCTTTCAAAATGTCAATTTGAACCCTTCTGGATCAGGCTCCGGATCTGTGGCTTCAGCTCCGGAGCGAAAGCCCGTTGGGTTCAGCACGATTGACGATTTATCCGAAGAGGAATTGAACAAATATTTAGCTGAGCTGGAAGCTGAAGAACGCGCCAGCGAAGCTGCATATGAAAATATATCAGTGCCCAGATCTTCCGCAACTTATGCTAATATCAATGCCAGTGCTAATGAGACCCGCAGAGCAGCAGCTTCCAATGATGACGAAGACGCCAACGAAGCTCCTATTTTCGAAAGCGTTACCATCGGCGAATTGCCTGAAGTGTCGGAGGAAAAGCTTCAGAAGAAAGCCAAAAAATTTCCGGTTATAGATTACAGCAAGAGTGGCACCAGCGGGGAATCGAGTGATTTTTTAGACGACCCCGAAAAGCTCCACCACGAGCCGGTAAAAATAGTTGTCGAGAAGGAAAGAAAGGTTAAAAAAACTGGCGAGACTGTCAGGAAGTCTTCGGATACTCTTGAGGCAGTAGCCCAAGAATTAAAACCAGAGAACGGTAATTTTATTGATGATCCAGTTGATAGTAATTGTAATTCTAATTCTAGTGGTGATAATAAAATTCAAGCAGCTGATGATTCTGCTGATAAAGTAGAAGATAAATCTTATGACACTGTATTACCTCAAAACAAAGCAATAATTAATGAATTTACAAAGACTGTTAATGAACACCAAGATAGTAGTTCTATTGAAAATTATTCAAGTACAATTGAAGCAGGAAATTCTGGAGATGGTGAAGCAGAAGTACCGGCTGGTGAAACACCAGTTTCTGAAGATCAGGAGTCAGTAGATCGTCCAGTTAGGCCCCAGACTTTGGATATTGTTTCGACGGTCTCTATGATAGAGCAATCGAGTATGCCTGGTAGGTTTGAAGCTATAATTTTTTTTTTTGGGATTTTATTTGACATGGAAATTAATTTGATCATTTTTAGAATTTTTTTAACAAACAAATTATTGCAAAAAAAAAAAAAAGACATTTTTAAAAATCAAAAAAGCAATTTGTAAAAATAATTTTTTTTTAAACAAATTTTTGTTAAAAAAAAAATGAAATATGAAATTTTTTTATAACTTAATTAATTTGTTATAAAAATGATCAATGTCTCTAAATTTAAATATAAAAAAATTGATACTTTCGGTAAGAAAAATTTCGATAAAAAAATTTGTTTATTGACATAAAATTACCAGACATAAATCTGGAAGGATAAGCTCGTGATGCGTGACTTGGGTTATTTACTTAATTAACGAGCTAACTAAGGCATGCAATTCAATAAAGAGTACAGTCATTGCGGGCCGTCATGGCTGCTGGGCCGTAATGATATACTTAACAATATAACAGAGTTTTGTTTACCAGGTGTTACTAACACCGAGAAGCCGAGTGCTACGACAGTAACAGCGGCACCGAGCACAAATGAGGAGTCTGGGAGAGAGCGAGATCCATCGCCAGACGTTTCTGATAGCTCATCAATGGAGTTCGGAATAATGCTGGGAAAACAGCCGCCTTTCTGGGTGCCAGACAGCGAAGCACCCAATTGTATGATGTGCGATATGCGCTTTACTGTCATCAAGCGACGGCATCATTGTCGTGCCTGTGGTAAAGTATGTATTTAAATACTCCTATTATTTATTTATTGTTTTTTTCATCAAATAACATGACGGAGAATTTATTGTTTGGTTACTTTACATTGTTGATCAGGTATTGTGCAACAAGTGCTGTAATTTGAAGTACAGACTTGAGTATCAAAAAAATGTTGAGTCACGGGTTTGTTCTACGTGTTATCTTCAGCTTATCAGAAGTGAGTTTACATACATTATATTAGCTAGTTTTAATTATTATTTTTATTCATTTAACTAGCTTTTATTTCAATTATTTTTATTACTTTTTAGCGGAGAGCGATCATGGCAGTGGTGATTGGTCTGGCGACTATACAAGTAATCCCGGTAGTATGAATTCGCCGCAGGTAAATTTACTATTTTATGACTTTCATTTTTTTTTTTTTTTTTTTTGGTTTTCAAATTAATTTTAGTTTGTTTTTATAAAGCTTTAACTATCTTAAGGAATCATTCTGGTTCCCTCATAATCGTTTTTTTTTTTTTTTTTTTGGAATAACTCCTTCCAGATATTGTTTTTTTTTTTGGTTTTCAAATTAATTTTAGAGAAATAAAACAAATATTCATTATTTTTTTTTACACAGAAATTATTATCGATATTAACATAAAATTTATTCAGCTCAACACGTACACTCTTGAATAACAAAAAAAATATTCAATTTTATTTTTTTTATATTTTTTATATGAATATAAACAACGGGTGAACAGAACTCTGAGAAAATATTGGTATGTCGCTGATAAACATAATAACTTGATAGCGGCTGATCTAAAACACAAAAACAAAAATTATTTACCTTCAATATATAAGTAGCTATTGCATCAGTTATGGAGATTAATATTTGTTGACAAATAACAAACTGGCGGGGATTTAAAAAAAAAAAAAAAAATGAAAATAAAGACTTTTTTTTCACAGTTTTTAATCCTAAAAAAAATAGTAAAATTTTTAAAAAGTTACAAACCAGAATGATTCCTTAATCATAATTTTCAAAATTTTAATTTCTCAAATTTAAAAAAAAAAATATTCTCATATTTTTTTCCTTTAAAATCTTAAGCATGAATTATTATTGTATAAAAAAGTAACTGATTGTTCGAGTGAAAGTATCGTTCAAGCGTTAATTAAATTTTTTTACTTTCCAAGAAAAAAAAAAAATTGACAGTTTTTATAAATCATCAAACATTAATTGAAATTTCACTAGCTAATTTAAAACTATAAATACAATGAGAATATTTTCTAAAAAGAAAAAAAAATACTATTTACTATTATAAAAATACTTAGAAATAATTCTTCAGTTGATGGTTCTTTTCGTCTGTACCAACTTGTTGAATACATCCGCATGTTATTTATTTTACTTGTGTTTTTTATTTTTATTATTATTATTATTATTTTTTTTTAATTAAACCGTCCTTTAAAATTGCTGTATTGTTTATTGCATTTGCTTTAAATAGTGATAAATCAAAATAGATTGAAAGATTTTTATTGAATTTTTATTTTCACTAATTTAATACTTCCGAAGTAAAATAAACGGAGAAAAATTAAAATCTTGATAAAAAATTCACTAAAAAATTTTTTAACAGTGTAATTAATAAAATAATAAAAAACGGTAGCATTATTTTGGAGTATTCGACAAATGGTTACAGGGAAGACAGCCGAATCCGAATAATCCGATGGAATATTGTTCAACAATACCTCCTTTGCAACAGTTAGCGGGTGGATTGCCATCACCGCCGTCAGTAATGGTTCCAGTAGGAGTTTTGAAGCGTGAAGGCAGCACTAAGCAGCGCCCAGAAGGACCAAAGTCCGTGATGTTCAGTGACGGTAAGCTGACAAGCGACCACTAAAATTTACACTATAAATAAAATAAAATAAAATAGGACTTAGAATAAAATAAAAAAATAAGCACAAAATCCTGCAAGGCCCGTGATTTATATTTTATTTTGCTTTTAATTTTTCCTACGACAGACGATTTTAAATTACTGTTGTTAATTATTATTTATTATTTTATTTATAAATTTATAATTTTACAACGACCTGTTCCTTTGCTTTTTATGGCCCGTTCCTGTATCCCAACTGTTTTTATTTTCACCCGGGCAACTACGTATAAACACAGGAATAAGGCCTGGATGTGACCTGACAGAGCTAGATGCTTCGTGGGACTTGAAGCCGCCCTATCGAAAAGTTGGAAACAAGCGAATACCTTCGCCTGGTACTCAGTCTACTTCTGCAACTGCTAAGAGACAAAATTTGCCACCCTTGGATCCTCATACCAATAGTTACATTCCTCAGGATGTTAATATGCTACCACCGACTGTTACCATCCACAAAGGCCGTAAGTATTTTTTTTTTGTTTTTTTTTTTTTTTTTTTTTTTTTTTTATTGCTATACTATAACACGAGGATTGTTAAAAAAATATTAAGGGACTATCTCGTGAACTATTGACATTTTTAAAGATATAAGCTCACCCCGAAATTACACTCATCGAGACCTTTCATTTGAGTACCCACATCAATTTTTCATATATTTATATATATTATATATATGTATATATGAAAAATATATAAAAATGCATGTGGGTACTCAAATGAAAGCTCTTGATGAGTGTAACATCGAGATGAGCTTGTATCTTAAAAAATGTCAATATTTAAGAAAGTACAGTGCAATTAAACAAAAATCTCTATTTAATAAAGCAAAATTTTATTTATTTATAGTTCACAAATTAAAAAAAATTATTTAAACAATGAATTAAAAATTATCTAAGTAATCAGTAAATCCCTTAAAATTTTGCAATCCTTGTCTTTAAAAAACTAAAACACTAACCCCGTAATTAATTTTCCAGAAATAATGTACCACGAAGTAATAGACGCATCAGGCCTGTACCAATCGCTAAAAAACGACAGCGAGCCTCCAGTGATGTTCGCAATAAACCGGAACCTGTACGCTTACGTAAAAATAACAAATTTAAATTGCTGCGTGAACAAAATCTGCTGGAACGTAACATCCCGGGGTCTAGCCTGCGTCGGACAGGACGAGGTAATTTTTCTGATAGAAACATTACCAGAAGAGTCTCTAATCCCGAAAGACCTGCTGATCCACATAAACCAATTATACACCGAGGCGATAAAAGGGAACACGGTAACAGAACTTGGAGTGTCAATCCACCAAGGAGGGAATCTCCTCGGTTCCCGCGAGCACGCGGGGTTCCTCTTCATTCGTCAGACTTTCCAGTGCCTGCAGAAGATAGTACTCCCTCCAGCGCCGTTCCTAGTGGGGCTGCTGGTCCACCGATGGGAGACACCGTGGGCAAAAGTGTTTCCTCTGCGCCTGGTGCTGCGCCTCGGGGCCGAATATCGGTACTACCCATGTCCGCTGGTGTCTGTCAGATTCCGGGACGCAGTTTACTTCGAAATTGGCCACACTATAATGAAAGTCCTGGCAGACTTCAGGAACTACGCCTACACGCTGCCCAGCGTCCGAGGACTGACCATCCACATGCAGGATAGAACTACCGACGTTTTACTACCGCGGAACCGCTATGACCAGGTTATCAAGGGACTTAACAACTCTAATGACCATGTTCTTGCATTTGCGGCTAACTTCAGCATCCACGCTGACTCCCACTTGGTTTGCATCCAGACGAACACCGGCGACGAGAGCAATTATCAAACTCAAGCGATAAACATCCACAATAAACCCCGGAGAGTCACTGGCGCGAGCTTTGTCGTAGTTAACGGAGCCTTGAAGTCTTCTATGGGTCTGTCTGCCAAGTCCAGCATCGTAGAGGACGGGTTGATGGTCCAGATCATGTCGGAGAAAATGGAAGCGCTGAAAGCCGCTCTGAAAAATATGCATGATTTTTCTATTGGCTGCGGACGTCAAGGCGCGCCTGAACCTGATGAGACTGTTAATATTAAGTGGGTGGACAATGATGTACAGTTTAATCTCGGGGTTAAGAGTCCTATTGATGGCAAAAACATGGATGGTGTTCCTTCGATCAGGGTTCACAATGGCACTGATTACATGGGCACTACCAGGTTTATCAGGTGGACTGAGGTCTTTATTATCAAGTCTGATGATCATCCTAATGGAGTTCATGATCCGGTAGATATTAATAAGCTCTCGGAAAGTATTGCCAGGGCCACTTGCACGGCTTTAGTTAAATTGCTCGATCTTTTGGCTACTGCTGGGCTTACTAAACTGGGCGTTAGGGCTACGATTCATCCTGATAATGTGAGTTTTTAGTTGAAAATTTTTTTATTTATTAATTTACTAGCTCAAAAATAATGTTAGTTAAAAAATAAAAATTTTGTTTTATTACATAATGACTTTTGTTAAATTGCACTGTACTTTCTTAAATATTGACATTTTTTAAGATATAAGCTCATCTCGATGTTACACTCATCAAGAGCTTTCATTTGAGTACCCACATGCATTTTTATATATTTTTCATATATACATATATATAATATATATAAATATATGAAAAATTGATGTGGGTACTCAAATGAAAGGTCTCGATGAGTGTAACTCCAAAATGAGTTTATATCTTTAAAAATGTCAATAGTTCACAAGATACAAGGTCTTATTATTTTATTCTGGAAACAAAATTTTCTTATTCTCTTAATTATGATATAAAATATTTTTTTTTTTTCAGGTTGGATATGAAGCTGGAAGCGAATCAACAAGATTGCCGCCGATTTATATGAATAGTCTAGACAATGAATTAATCCAAGTGCTACACAAAGCCGCACAAAATAGTCAAGAAATAAATACTGTGCTTGAATTAATTTTTCATGTTTTAGACGATTAGATTATTGATATTTTTTATTAAATCATGTATAAAAATTTTTTTGATTCTTATATTATTTTAATTTAGAGGTTGAATAATTATAATTATACGTGCAATTTTTTTAAACGACAAAAATTTGTCGAAGCCAAAGTTTTATTTTGTATTATTGCAATTGGAAGTTTTTTGCGTAAAGAGAATCAACTTACGATTGGGTGATTTGTTTATTGGTAATAAACAAGGAGAATCTCAAGGAGAGTGTAAAAAATTATAACGAATTAGAGAATTAAACGTATTATTATTTGTCTATTGGGTGGTTAATGTAGATAATTAAAGTAATTACTAAACATTTTATTAAATACATTTAAAATTTAACGTCCACTATAAATTATTAATTTGTTATCACTTATGAATATTTAATATTTAAATATTGATGGATTAATGAACAAAATAAAATTTCTTTATTATTTTTTAGTAAGTCTAATAACTAAGTATATAAATGCGTTGTATGTTACCATGTATTTAATTACTTGTAATTTAATGGAATTTTAACGCTTACCTGTACAGTGTTATAATAATAATTATTATTAATATTGATATTTACTTTTAGGTGAAATATTAATTATAAATGTTTGTTTTTTTTTTCTTTTTTTACATGTATATATAAATATATAAGTATCTAAAGACAGTGTACGGAGTTTTTATTTTATTAAATAATTAGTTAACTAGCAACCTTGCAGTCACAAGAGCTTTTATTTTTTTTTTATTAAAAAAATGATTATAAAAAAATTAAAAAAAAAATTTTTTTGTTTCAATTTAATTATAAAAAAAAAAAATCAAAAATTTTAGAACGTCGGCTAATAGTATTATAAAATTATGATAATTAATTTAGCAGATATTTAATAATTTTTAGAACTTTTTTTAACAAATAAATTATAGAAAAAAAAATTGAGATTTAAAAATTTTTAAAAACTACAAATGTAATTTTTTAAAAATATTTTTTTAATCTAATTTAATTATTAAAAAAAAAAATCAAAAAATTAAAAACTTCAGCTAACTTTGGTATTATAAATTTGAATTTTTCCCGGGAAATTTAAACTTAAACAACTAGCGCTCCCGCCAGTTCATCTTAGTAACTAAAATATTGAATGAAAATTCGTCAGTTGCTCCTTAACAGTGTGTGTATATGTCTGCGCGACAACTGTGCGTGGGTTTTAGCGAGCGACCCGATAAAAAACAACCAAGTGTGTACGTAATTTTCACTGTCTCCACTCTAAATTTCCATTAAATAACTCCGTAAAATGATATTATAAATAATCTTAAAAAATTTCCAAAATAATAACACCCTTAATCAGCAGAACCGTGGGCAGTGAGTCCACGTACCAATTAAAACAGTGGATTAACATCCGTGCAAGACATTTTATACTCATATAATCTGAATAATAATAGATAGTAAAATAAACCGTCCAGAAAATCATGGATCGGCGGAAAATGTCGTGAGTATTTTTTTATAAATTACAACGCCCCAGTTTCCGTCAGTTTTTTATCATTTTGGAGTAAAATAATTTTTAAATGGACATAATTAAAATTTCTATCCAACATATTTACAAAATGTCTTCGATTTTTTGATGTCAGGTTACTTTTTTTATTTATTTAATTATTTGTTTACTTTTTAAAAAAATTATTCAAGTAAATAAATAGAGAATTTTTATTTATTTATTTTTTTTTTTAATATGCGTGAATTAAATATTCATTAACATTATACTTGTCATATATGCTGAGTGACCTTGACTCCACCCCAGCAATTGTTGATAATAAATATTTAATAACAATTATAGAAAAGTAATATTTTAAATATTAAAAAATAAATTTTTTTGTTAAAATTATTTATTTATTAGCATATAATTTACTTTTAAATTAAATTGAATAATGTGCAATTGATTTATAACTGATAGTGATAAGTGATCGGCTGATAAGGCTTAGCTCTATTATTATGTAGTGTTGATTTTTAATCGATGTTGATGAAACGCGAGTGTGTTAAATATTTACAAAATACTAATGTAATATAAAGGAGTGAAGGAACTTGATAGATGAATTGATTGAGTAAATAAGAATGTATGTTTAAGATATTGATTTTTATTTAATGAATGTGTTACAGAACATCGGGGGATTCCCTCTACCAAATATTAGAACTGCCCAAGACTGCGACTGCCGATGAAATTAAAAAAACTTACAGGAAACTTGCTTTAAAATTTCATCCGGACAAAAATCCTGGTAATCCAGAAGCTGCTGAGAAGGTTACTTTTTTTTTTTATTATTATTAATTAATAGTAACAATATTGAATAAAAATTTTTCGGTAGAATATTTTGAATTTACTCCGAAAAAAGTAAACTGTAAAATTACTGTTTAAAATGATAATTTTTAGCAGTTGATCATTATTTATTATTAATTACAGTTTGTTTTTTTCTGTGTAATAATAATTAGTGAAAGGAAAAATTTAACTGCAATTTAATATTTAAAGAAAAGTAATTATTTTTATTTTTAGGTAGATTTGATAGAAATCAATTTTTTTCATTAGTCTTCACATCGGAATTTTGTCGTAATTTTTAAAAAATATTTTTTTTAGTTTTAATTTAATGAGAAAAAAAAAAAACATTGAGTTAATTATTGTTTTTTATAATCTGGTAAATTTTTATGATCAGTGATAATGTTTATTAGTAAAAATAAAACTGATTGACAGTCGCATTTAAATGACGCGATTGTTATATTTTATCTACTGATAAAAACAGATGGTTATGTTTATTGCTTATAGAATTAGATACTGAATTTCTTAGAGACCCATCATAATACAAAGTCACTCATATAACTGGTTTATGAATAAGATTTAAAAAAAGATTTTTTAATAATTTAATATTTATTATTTTGTTATATAATTTTCTTGTTATTTAATTTTAAATTTTTTGGCCAAATTTTTCCATAAAAAATTCCTTTATTAATGAAATAATTTAATAATAAATTTTTCTTTTAAGCTAATGGTCAATTTTTTGTGAAAAAATTTTTTAATAAATTAATAAAATAATATTTTTTGTTTCAGTTCAAAGAAATAAATAAAGCTCATACAATATTAACAGATTTAACAAAAAGAAATATTTATGACAATTATGGATCATTTGGTTTGTATGTTTCGGAGCAATTTGGCGAGGAAAATGTCAATACATACTTCTTGATGACCTCTGGATGGTGCAAGGTAAAAATTAATTCCCCATTTTATCTATACAAAAATATTAATTAGTAATTAATTAAGTAAAACCTTTAAAAAAAAAAATTTCTAGGTAATCTTCGGAGTATGCGCCATTCTGACGGGTTGTTACTGTTGTTGCTGTTTCTGTTGCTGTTGCAACTTCTGTTGCGGTAAATGTAAACCGACACCGCCTGCCGAAAGTGGTGACTACCACAACCTGCAGGTACTGATTAATTAATAACTGTCATTTCTATCAGTAAGATTTATTTAAATTAAAATTAAAAAAAAAAAAAGAGAAAAAAATACAGAGCAGAAGGGCCTGAGGATGGTAAAACATAAAAATATTAAAAAGTTATATATAAATTAGAAATTTCATGTCACATCAAATCATTAATGTTCATTATTACCGTGGGCTCACTGATTAAACTTGTGGATGCTGTTGATTAATTTATTATCAATTATTAATTAGTGTGCTGTTAATTTTTTTTGATTAAACAAAGCTGCATGTGCCTACGTATTTGTCTAGAGTCTCCATTGCTAATACCCAGAGGATCTGAGGTACGTCGATTAATTTTAAATGTACAGGTCTTTGATAAATCCGGTCTCATGGTATAGTATTTTTAAGCTTGCAATGTTTTAGCTACTGCTTTATTCTTTTTTTCTACAACTTAAAAGACCCAGTTATTGATACTTGCAATTTTATTCTAATTAAAAAAATAAAATGTTCTTAAAAAACAAATTGTCTTAAACTTTACAATTTAAAAATTATATTTATTAATTTATCAGAGTTGATTTTTTTTTTTTTTTTTTTTTAAATTAAAACAAAATTTCAAGTGTCAATAACTAAGTCGTTTACCTTAATTACTAATTAAATTAAATTAAAAAAAAAAAAAAAAAAAAAAAAGAATATTTTGTCCATGCAGTGAGTAAGTATGTAATATTAACGGCAATTAAATTAAATTTTTTCGCACATTCATTATCAATTCACGCATGGAGCGAGCTTGTTTAAATTATTCACCTATCATTTATTTTTATTTTATTTTATCCGCACATTTAAGTTTTTTTTTTTTTTTTTTCTTTTTCACATTAATCATATTATCCATAAGAAAAATCAGTGACGTATTTTTGATAAATAATGTATTTACTTCTCACTGAAAAATAAAAATGAATAATTATTTATTTATTAATTATCAAAATTTTTAATAATAAAAATTATTCATTAAAAATATAAATCATATATTATTTATATACTACGGCAATGTATCCTTGGCACTGGAACTCCGTGCTCATAAACATCAACATTTACATTAATCATCTCATTACTCTACAGCATGGCTAATTTTTTTATTTAAATTTAAAATAAAGAAAATTTTAATATTTAAATTTCAAATTAAAAAATTAAATTCAAAATTATTTAAAATAAATCTTGAGAATTGTTAAAAAAAAAAGTGCGTAGATGCACGCGTTTTCATTGCCAAGCATGCCCCGCCTTAATAATTGGTTTTTTTTTTCTCCATAATTTATAATTTAAATGCATTTAGAATTTTTGGTTTATTAGAGCAGTTTTAAGTTGTTGTTGTTGTAATTATAGCAGGGCCAGAATTCGGGCGGGCCTACTAATTCAGTACACGGTTTAAATAAGGTATGTATATAAAATGTGTTAATTTATTAATTTCATTCATTTTTTTTACTAACTATTTGTATTATAATTATATTAACATATAATAAATACTTAGATATTTATTTTCATTTTATTGCATGATATTAACTATTTAATTCATTTATTTCAATAGTTTAATTAATTATTCGTACGTAATTAGACTAACATTGAGCAATTAGGCTTATTTCATTTTTTAACGCTTAGGTTTATTAATTTATTAATATTTTCGGGGTTGTAATTAATATATAATATTATTTTTTATTATTAGCTTTATATAACATTGTTTTATTATAATTTTTAGAACAAAATATTTGAAGATTTTAATGTGTGACTTGTGAACTATAAATAAATAAAATTTTGCTTTATTAAATAATGACTTTTGTTAAAAAATTGCACTGTAATTCTTTAACTATTGACGTTTTTTAAGATATAAGCTCATTCCGATGTGACACTCATCGAGAGCTTTCATTTGAGTACCCACATGTATTTTTGATATATTTTTCATATATTTATATATATAATATATATAAATATATAAAATATATGAAAAATTGATGTGGGTACTCAAATGAAAGGTCTCGATGAATGTAACTTCAGGATGAGCTTATATGTTTAAAAATATCATTAGTTCACAAGATACATGGTCATTTTTTTAAATTTTATTAAAAAATCATTGTTGAAAATTTGTACTCAAAATTTTTTTAAAAACTTAATGAAAAAAAATTGTGTAATAATAATAATAATAATAACAATAATAATAATAATAATAATAATAATAATAATAAAATTTTCTGAAAATTCTTCATAATTATTATTAAAACTCTGTGTGTAAAATTTCTCAAAAAATTTCATCTAAAAAAATTAGTAAATAATATTAATAAAATAACAAATTAATGTTTCAAAGTAGACAATAAGCAAGATAAAATTTATTATCAATAATTAAAACAGGAAGTTTATGTATAAATCAATTAATTCATTATAATTAATCAATATTTAATTACAGGGCGATGACAGTGATGAAGAAGCAGTAACAAGCCAACCAACTAGTGGTGCAGCCCAGGGTGCTGCCTCTAACACGGTGTTTGCAATGCCTCCTCCACCATCGGCAACAGCTAATGAAAGTACGAATTTAAACAGCGGGGGAGAACGCGTTATATACACCACCAGTATGTCCGATTATCGATAATAATGCACTGTCGCACCTTCAATTATTTCGTCTTTCAATCTCGTTTAAAATCATAATTATTAATTATTAATTTAAATCTGACTATCACACTTTAAGCGTTTAGTGTGCGCTTCTATTTTATTTTTTTTTTTTTTCTTTAAACGGCAAGATTATTTTTCACATAAATTGTTTGTACGCATGCGATAATTCGTAGATTTTACATTTTTTGAAAGACAGTACCAAAGAAGGTGCGCTTTTTTTTTTTTTTTTTGACAAGTCTTATCTTTTGATAAGTTACGCTTAATTGTGGTATGATCATAATTATTATTATTATTATTTGCCTCAGGACTTTTTATTTTGTTTATTAAAGTTGTCGGACTAGTCATCCATTTTTTTTCTGCTTTAAAAAAAAATATTATTTTTTCATTTATTGTTGCCAATTTGCTTTTTACAATGATTTATGATAAAACTATTATTAATTATTATAATTTGGTATCGTTACATTAATAAGATATTTATAATTTTTTTTTCTTTTTATACATCAGGCATTTTTTACGAGCACAAAAACATAATATAGATAATTAGTTTGATTAAAATAAACATTTAAACTAACTAGGGAATTTATTGTTTAATAATGATAATAATAAGTATTACTAGTAAATCATTAAAAATTAATAAATTATTTTTGTTTTAATTATTCTACAGCTACTCATCAAAGAACTCCCTTTACGACCACAACTGTTGATTCCTTATAATCCTTCGATTATTATTTCGTAATTATTTTATTATTCATATCTTCATTCCTGTATGTCAATAAATTTTTTTATTTATAATTTAATGTATATTTTATTTATGTAGATTTATTAGATAGCGAAGTTTTATTTAAAATAATTTTTTTAGATTTCATATGAATTTAATTACTCATTAATTAATTTTAAAGAAATAAGTTCATTCTGATGTTACACTCGTCAAGACCTTTCATTTGAGTACCCACATGCATTTTTGATATATTTTTCAAATATACATATGAATAATATATATAAATATATAAAATATATGAAAAAATTATGTGGGTACTCAAATGAAAGGTCTTAATGAGTGTAATGTCAGGGCGAGCTTATATCTTAAAAAATGTCAATAGTTCACGAGATACATGATCATTGCTTTGTTATTCACATTTTTTAAGATATTAGCTCATCCTGATGTTATACTCATCAAGACCTTTCATTTGAGTACCCACATGCATTTTTCATATATTTTTTATATATACATATATATATGAAATATATGAAAAATTGATGTGGGTACTCAAATGAAAGGTCTCGACGAGTGTAACATCGGGATGAGCTTATATCTTAAAAAATGTTAATATTTCACAAGTTACAAGGTCATTTCTTATTTTTTTAACAACATATATAAGATATCTGTTAACTTTTTTGTAAAAAAAAATAAATTAATCATAAATTTTCTATCACACCAGCAAACCCTTTCGCAGCAGCTCCAGCAGCAAATCCAGTGACAAATCCATTCGCTGCAGAAGCCGCTGCAGCCTCCGCAGCTACCAAGTGGTAGTAAGGAAGAAATCATTACAAAGTTATAAAAAAAAAATTTGGGCATCATAGGTCATCTGTTTTCATTAGATGTCCCAATTAATTATAAATTATTAATTATTAAATATAATAATGACAATTGATCACTCAGTTATATAATAACAATAACAAATATAAAAAATGAAAACAATAATTATTATTATAACTACAGCATTCATTTATAATGTTAAACAATCTGAATCGTATTATCAACGACACAATTTAATACTTAAAAAAAAAATTTTCAAAAATAAATTATTAACAATAATGATAATGACTAATCATTAATCAATAAATTAAAAATCACGTGTATATTCAAAATTAATTAGAATAATATTAATTAAATTGTAATCACGGTGGCATTTAACTGATACTTGAATTTTTTCCAATTAGCTATACTATTATCATTAAGTTTTTTTTTTTATTTTTTATTTAATTATTAATGTTATAATTATTTTAAATAAATTAATCTATTATTGTAGATTATTTGGTGTTACCTTATTATTTATAATTATATAAAAATATATATTTTTTTTTATAGAATGTAAGTTTGTATCAGAAATGTAACGCACCGAAAATTGAGAGCTTAAAAGCCACTAATAACAATAATTATTCATTATTTTCATTGAATTTACATTTAAATTAATAAAATAATGCCTAAGGTGCCATTTTAAATACATAGTTACTTAATTAATAAATTACTGAAAATTATTAAATTTAAAACAAAATTATTTTTAATATTAATTTGAATGCATCCATAAATATGATACATCTTTAAAATGATTAATAATTAATTTTAATTAAAACCTTATTTATTTAAAAATTTATATTAAAACACTTCCAAGCTTATAAATGACTCAGAATTTTTGCTGTAATTTTAAAAAAATTAATACTGTAAAATTTGTAATATTATGATAAAAATATAGGTCGCAAAAAAATCTCTTATGATTTGTTTTAGGACACGTACTTTATTGACTATTGACGTTTTTAAAGAGATAAGCTAATCCTGGTGTTACATTCATCAAGAGCTTTCATTTGAGTACCCACATGCATTTTTGATATATTTTTCATATATTTATATATATAATATATATAAATATATGAAATATATGAAAAATTGATGTGGGTACTCAAATGAAAGGTCTCGATGAATGTAACATCGGGATGAGTTTATATCTTAAAAAATGTCAATAGTTCACAAGATACAAGGTTATTTTCTAATCATTTAAATTAGCACTGGCCACAAAATTTTTCTTATTGTTAATTTTGAAATCACAGTGAAAATATTGATGGTATAAAAAAATCCTGGGACATTTTTTTTATAAAATTAAATTTTCTCAAACTTTTGTTTAAAAATTTTTTTTCTAAGACCAATATTTTCTTCATAAAATTAAAAATTTAAAGCATTAATTTTGAAAGTAATCCAACAATTTTGTTCCTATAAATGACTTGAAAATATTGTTTAAATTTATTTAAAAAAAATCACAATATTTACAATTCTTCCGCTTTCACAAACATTCCAAATAAAGAAGAAGAAGAAGAAGAAGAAGAAGAAGATGATTAATAAATAATAATCTAAAAATCCATAAAATAAGTTTGAGGTTTAAATTGTTCCCAAATGAAGTTATGTAGTTTTTTAAAATTTATTGCTGTAAAAGTTTGTCTCGCTTTTGATTTGTTAAAGCCTATTGGCCTAACAAAAAAAAAAAAAATTCCATTATTTTAAACAATTAAATTTGACTTGAGACAAAAAATATAATGTTGCTTATAAATCGTTTACAAAAATCATTAAAAGACAAATTATAATAAATTATTTAGGCGTTACAGTATTGTAATCATTGTAATGTTTGTAAGTTTAAATAATAATATTATTATTTCTTTACCCAATAAATAAAATAAAGAGGTACAATTATATATTGAAGTATATATATTATATTATTATTAAAATTAAATATATTATATTTATTATTAATTATTAAATAGTTAATGTCAAGCGAATGTATCAATTTTAAAGGATAATAAATTATAATGAGGTAATTAGCGACATCGTGTAATGAGATACGCAGTATTGTAAATAAAAAATAAAAACAATCGTTTATTTTGCTTTGTTTTATTATTATGGTATCTAGAATTGATAATATTACAATTAATATGTTTGAAAATAAATTAATAATCCTGAAAAAAAAATTTTTTTATTATTTTAATTTGCACTTGTTTTTTTTTTTTTTTTTTTTTTTTTTTTTTTTTGTAGTAAACTTCACGGATATTAATTTATAAACTTATTTGTTATAAAAAAAACTACTAGGTTAATTAATGATAGAAATTGATTAAGAAAAGTTTGTGAAATAAAGAAGAATAACTAAATGGAGAGTAAAATAAATTTAAGAGATTACACGATTCCAGCTATCGAAGAAAGGATTAAAGAATTGGTAAAAAGAAGAGTTAATCGTACAGATGGTATCCCGGTGGAACGTGCTAAAGAAAAACTGGTTTGTAATTAAAGTTTTACTTGATTAAGTACCAGATTCATTTTCTTTATTATTATTTTTAATTTTAAATTTAAGAAACTGAAATCAGCAGACGCTTAAAAAAATATTAATTTTTTCTAAAGAAGAAATTTTGGGGGTGGGGGGGCAAGATGGGCCACCTCTAAAATATTAGAGAATAAATTTTTGGTCGGTTTTTGAGGTGGACCATCTTGCCCCAGGTGGACCATCTTGCCCCACCCTTCCGTACATAATTTTAATTCTGAATTAAAATTACTATTATTATTACTACTCCTCACATTTTATCAGTCCAAATACAAAGAGTACAGAAAAGAAAGACAAGATTCCCTCGGGACCGTCCACCGTCACGTATTAGAAGTTGTAGCCTTTATTTTGGACACCGACGTCGCTTCTCTAGAAGAAGGTCTGCTTGATAAAGAAGAATACTTGGAGGTTTTCAGGAGTTTTTTTAGCCAAGGTGGTCGCCGGGCTGTGATAATTCATTATCAACCCATGTCACCGCCGCCATTCGGTATATAAAGTCCTCCGTAATTTATTATCAACTTTTGGGGTTGTATGTTGTAGGAAAATGGTTAAACTACACCCAAAAAAAATAATGATCAATTAAAATTAAATAAACAATTTATTTAAAAGTAGTTTATTACGAAAAATTCATTACTTCTGCTTAGAGTCAGGAAGATGGCGGCCGGCCGACAAAATGGAGGATTTCTTACGCTGTTGCGTTACAGATGGCACCACTGAAAAATTATCTGGCAAGTCTGTTGTTGTGTATCGACTTAATCCTGATAATAATTTTGAGATTAAACAATTACTTGAGGTAATTTTGGATTAAAAAAAATTTTTTTTCGTTAAAAATTAAAAAAAAAATTTTTTTTTTTACTATTTAAAATTCTTAAAAATTTTTTTTTGAGGTAATAATTTATTTAAGCCTCTGAAGAGTTATTTAAGCAACTAAAAAAAAAAAAAAAAATTCAATTTAATTTAATCTAATTTAATAAACTCAATGAGCAAATTACACTCAGGAAACTTATTACGCTTACATGGAAGTCGAGGGAAAGTACAGCGGCGCATTGAGCAGTATCTCAGGTCTAATATCTCGGCAAAACTCACCAGCACTTGAGATTAATAAACAGTGGGGTGATTTGCCACGGAGTCAAGTAGGAGCTAAGATTAGGGACAATTTCATCGGGGACTTTAAGGATTTTTGTCAATTTATACAAAGTACGTCTCGAGTTTGCTTGTAATAAAATCACCACAGCAGACATCGAGTCTTGGTCATGAGTCATAAACTTTTATTCACATCTTATTTTATTGTTTCCCCGTAAAATCTCCCCGAAAAATGCCGCCTTGTTTTTTATGCAAATTATTTTTTACGAGCAGCGACAAATGCCGATCTTGATAACGTCCTAAAGTTCGACGGCCATCAGGATGTTTTTGAAAAATATGCCAAGACTATGGAAGACGTCGAGAGAAGTGCGAAAGATTATGACGCGATTATTGCTGTTGAAGAGTGTGTTCGGGGTTGGATGAAAATAATGGAAAAGGTATGTGTTATTTTAATATTCCAAATTTTTCCTTACTTTCAAATTCAAATAATAAAAAAATAATAATAATTTATTGTATTCTTATTGTTTTTTTTTGTTTTAATCCGGCTAAAAAAATCTTTAAGATAAAAATTTTTTAATTTTTAATTTAAAGAACCGTTATGGCTCCTCAGATGTCACAAGGGCGTTTAATAAACATTCTATTATTTTTTCTAAATCCAAAAGAAATTTTTAGTTTGAAGAAAAATTTTTTTTTGCATTTCTGCACATTTCTCGAAAAAATACGTCGGGTCCAAAAAAAAAAATTTTTTTCTCCAAAATAAAAATTTTTTTTTGGACTTAAAAAAAAAAAAGAATTTTTATTATAGGCCCTTATGGCATCAGTAACGCGATATAGTAATGATAATAATAAAAAAAAAAAAATAATAATGTATAGGCACTTGTTGAAAGCCAACAACTGCGCCGTGAAACAGAGGATGTCGGACCAACCGCTGAGCTGGTCTACTGGCGAGGGATTCTCACGCGTTTTTCTTACATTGTTGACCACATAAAGCGAGCAGAGACCCAGATGTTCATTGCGCTATTAGTTCAAGCCAAGTCTAAGCTTGTTAAGGTCTCTATAAACATAAATTACATAATCTCCCCCATAAATCAACATCTAAAAGGTTGTATCTTCCTTACTTCATTGTAGAAGTGGAAGAAATTGGACGATGATATCACGATGATTGAATTGTTGGCGGGAGATAACGTCAAATATTTGTACGCAATAGAAAAGTACACAAGACCGCTCTATATGTTGGAGCCTACCAAGATTGGGCAGCATTTGCCGGCCTTGATGCAGTCTATTCGCATGGTTTACACCACTTCCAGGTTCTTCAACACTCAGAGAATGATAACTGCGTTATTTGTTAAAGTATTTATCATTGTTAATTAATTTTGACATTTGTTTTAAATGAGCTGTTGAAAGGAATGATGAATAAATTTTTTTAGATAACAAATCAATTGATTATAACTTGCAAGTCTTACATAACCAAAAACGGAACTCTTGACATCTGGCAAGAAGAAAAGACATCAATTATTTCGCGGATGAAAGACTGCATAACTTTGTACGAGCAATATTATGAATCTTACAAGCTGATGCTTCAAAATATTGAGGCTGCTGGAGAAAGACAGATCAAAGTCTCTGAAATGTTTGTTTTTGGGAAGTTTGAGACCTTTAAAGTCCGACTAAATAAAGTAAGTATGTAGAAAAAAAAATTTACTTGAATCAAAAGAATATTTCTGAAGATATCCACATGAATATTTCATATTTTATATGTATATATTTGTGAAATATATAAAATAGGAAAAAAAAAAAAAAAACTGAAGAAAATTAAAATTTTGAAAAAATTCAAAATTAAAAACAAATTTAATTTTTAGAAAAAATTTTTTTTAGTTAGTAAAAAAAAGTTTTGTTTAAGGTAGAAAATTCTAAATTTTTGCCTTTAAAATTTAAATTCAATTGATTACCCATAACTCGAAATGAATTTAATTAAAAATTTAAATTTAACATTGATTGCACTCGCTTTCTGCATTTTTATACCAGTTTCTTATAAGAAGTTATACCTTAATAATCCGAACAAGAAAAAAAGGTTTCCGAAAAAATTTGAATTTAAAAATAAAAAATTTTTTTTTTATTTGTACAAAAAAATTTTTTAAATTCGAATTTTGACCGAAACTGCAATTTCTAAAATTTCTAAATACATATTTTATAATTTTTAAACGATTTAAAATTATTTTTTTATTCAACAAAAATAAAAAATTTACTTTACGGAGCTAAGTCTATTAGCAATAGAATTTAAATCCGTCTCGAAGTGAATTTTACTTCCGGAAGGAGTAAATCAATTGAAAATTTACTCCTAAAATATTTAACAAATTTACAGATAATTGACGTCCTGGAAATAAGTATCAGTTACTCAGTGGTTGAAAGCTCGACAATAGAAGGGATCGACGTCTTCAGAGAAAATTTTATCTTGTGTTTGAAGAAAATAGTCGCTCAAAAGTACAATCCTCTGGACCACAGAAAACCTTTTTTTGATTCAGACTACGAGCAGTTTAAGATAAGTGTTAGCGAGACGGAGTTTAAAATGAGAGTTTTCTTCTTCAAAACAGTTTCACTTGCCCCGAATATCGATGAGGCGTTGAGATTGGTTCTTAGGTATGGTACAAGAGTGTAGATAGTTTTTAGTAGTTTTACGGGACATGTTAGTATAGAGAAATAAAAAGAAGTTAAGTTAAAATCTATTTATTTATAGTTTATAGTTTGCAGTATTATTTTATTTGATGACCAAAGTTTATTGTTAAGCCAAAGTTTCTTCTGTAAAAGCAGGTTTGAGAAGCTAAAGTTCGACAAGCAGTTGTGGATCGATCGCAAGTACCTGGAGCTGGTGACAGTCTACCAGCAGGAAGTTGAGGCAATACGGGACAGATACAACGAAGACAGATCCTCGCCACCCTTGCCGAGGAATATTCCACCTGTTGCTGCCAGAATTTTATGGATTAGACAGTTGTACAGACGCATTGAAATGCCTATGGATATATTCAAGAAGCGGCAAAGGGTTATCACTCATGAAAGGATGCAGAAGTGCATCAAAATTTATAATTCTCTTGTCAGGGTTTTTGTTCATTATGAAATTATTTATCACAAAGCTTGGTTTGATTCTGCAGAAGTTGTTTTTTTTTTTTTTTTTTTTTTTTTTTTTTCAGATTAAAAAAAAATTATTATGAAAAAATTTTGCAAAAAAATTCCACTTGCTAATTTTTTTTTTTAATTAATTGGTTATAAAAATTTCAAAAATTGTTAGATTGTCTATTTATGGCTTTTAAATGACAAAGTTACTTATTAACACTCTAAAAATTCTTGAGCGTACTAAAATTCCCAATTATGTGCAGAAATATTTTTAATTAAATCACAAACTTTAATACTTTGAATTAAAGTTTCACGTTAACTATTCTAATGTAACTTTACATTTAATTACTCTTAATTTTCTTCACTTACATTGAAATTAAACAAAAACTATTCAACAGTATCAATTAGCGAATAATTACTAAAGAAAAGTTACTTTTTCAAATTAATTGTTCAATTTTACGCCGTTGTTTTTTTTTTTTGGTTGAAAAATAATTTTTTTTTCTAAACTGAAGAAAAAAAAATTAACTTGAATTAAAAGAAAAATTCCTGAACCAAGAAGATTATTTTGAAGAGTTTAATAATTTTTATATTCAAATTAAGAAGATTAAATTTAAAAAAATTATTTATTTAATTTTTTTTTCTGTGTACGAATTATTTTGTTTTAAAAAAAATTCACAGTTAAAGTCATGACAATTTTTTTTAGCTTGAAAATCATGAAGATTTTCTTAGCGGGAAGTTAAAAATTTCAAAACTCAATTTTTTTGATTTTTTAAAACTTAAAAAAAATTTTTTTTTAATCATTAATTTTTCAATAAAAATATACAATTGTTAGAAATTGTTGAAAAAAAATTTTTTAACATAATTTTTATAAAATAAAGTATTTTAAACCGTAAAACAAAACAATTATCTCCTCATAGGCAATAACAAAAAAAGTAAAACAAAATTTTGAAAACAGGTTCGCTTGGCACTGACATCACCTCTGCTAACTCGTGACCCGCAAGCAAACAAGTACTCAATAAACTTCGACCCTTACATCCGCGAAGTAATAAGAGAGTCTGAATACATGTCACGTCTGAACTTAAAAATCCCGGAGTTCACCCGCATCATAACCTTCTGCCGAGAAAAAATATTTTCTTCCTACGAGGAGATAAAGAGCCTCGTAGAAATCCACGAGCGTATCCACGGCTCAGCGCCAAAATTATTCCTGAACCTTTTAGGAGGAGTGTTCGCCAAACTGGAGCAGACCTTCAAGCCTTGTCTGTCAGTAGTGACCTGGACGTCGCTGAAAATCCCGAAAGTTTGTCAGGAAATCAGCTCAGTCGTCCAGGACATCGAGGTCTTCGTGAGCAAAGTTTGCGCGACAAAAGAGGTCAGGATCGAAGGAATCATCGAAAACATCGCTGACACTGATCTGATCAGCTTGAAGGATTCTCCGCTTAGTCCTGCGGAATTTTCCCAGGAAAACTTTAAATTTGCCATGAACGTCGCCAGAGAAATCGAGGTCAAGTCCACTGCAGTAGAGGCCGCTTTGATAATGATCATCAACAAGTGTCTGGACTACGTAGTGATTGAAGGAGGTGAAGACATCAATGAAGACAAATACCGCTGGTTGGATCCTGACCGCGTTAAACGTGAAATCGGCTCACAGTCTCGAATCACCAGGATTTCTACTGACTTAAACCGAAAGTCGGTTGTTGATGATAGCAAGGCTGTTGATCCCAGGAGTTACTTGAATCGCATCTGGAATGACTGCATGGAATTATTCACTTATTACAATAATAAGCTCATTGAAGCTCTTGTTAAGAGCACCAAAAATTCGCTGGAATTGTTGAAGCGCAGGATTGGTAGCTCGAGGTATTTTATTTTAATAAGGTGGTATTAGACAACTTGTCCGATTATTTTCCACAAATATTATTATCATGATCATAATAACAAATTAAAAAAAAAAAAAAAAGGATTTACATTAATTTTATTATTAAAGTTAAATGTAAAATATTTTGCGTTTACTAATTTTTATATTATAATTCTATCGTTATTTATTATAATATTGTGATCATTCTGAAATTAACAGTCATAAAAAATTTTGACTTTTTGGTAGATTTTACTCAGCCAAAAGTCAAAAATTAATAATAATAGTCGACTTAAATTCAACAAAACATTATCAGAAAAATTTTTATGATTTTTTTTATTGAAAACATTATTACAAGAAAAAAAAAAAGAAAAAAGAAAAAATTATATAAGTTAATGTTGGATAATTTTATTTATTTATTTATATCATATTAGATTTTTTTGTTTTCAGCATGCTGAATAACGGTATTAAGAATGAGGGAAATCCGCTGCTGCTGACTCAGTTTATTCTGCAAATTCCGACGATCCTCGTGATACCCAGCGTCGAAGAACTCAATAATCATGTGCAATTGGTTGTGAAAAATTTAATTCAAGTGCATGATTGCATTATCATGTGGGGTCAGAGATATTCCAGGGTAAAAGGATCTAAAGATTCCGATGGTAATTGTTTTGTTTATGCTGTGCATTGGAATGAAATTGCTCGAGGGAAATTGAGCGTTAAAATAGAATTTTTTCTATTTAATCGACAAGATTTTAGAATTGTGATGGATTATTTTAAAAACTTAAAGTAATTTTTATAGAAATTAAGTAATTACTATCAAAGATTATTTTTTTAATAATTGTAATGGATTTTTATTGCTGAAAACAATTTTTGTGATAATAAAATAAAAAGCGCGAGTTTTAAATCGTTGAATGATAGCATGAATTTTAGGTGAATAAACAGGAGGAGCAATTAAAAAAATTTAAGGACATGACATTTATATTTACCGTTGATATGTAAATATTTATTTCGCGCATGTAAATAGCGGCTGCCGACCCATGAATTTTTTATTTTAAAAAAAAATTCCCGTTATTAATGTCAACATCAATATTTGCTTGTAGTAACGTTTTTTGTAAATGAAAAATATTTTTTTTAATTTTTTAATTTGATATTTGAACTTGAAATGCCGCGTGTGGATCAATTGGCTAATTGACTTTCAATTTTTCTTTTAGATAAGCAAAAATCCTTGAGAACATATCATCAAATAATATCTGACCATAAAGAAATAATCCGTAGTACTATGAGATTTCAAGCAATCATTTTAATTCTTCGAGATGATATCAATCATCTGAAAAATGTAATTTTTTTTTTTATTAAATTTTTTTTGTAATTTTTTATAATAATAATAATAATAATAATAATAATAATTTATAAACTGATTAGAGATATACAGAAAAATATTGCTATGTTTGGTCAGACGATCGCACCGCAGATCTTCAAAAATTCATCGACTCAGATCCCGACACTCAGACAATACGAGAAAAATTTATAATGTTTGAAAATCTGATTAATGAAATCATCAATATTCCAGCGCGGCATTTAGTTGGTCCTGTTGAAATTAAAATGGGTAAAAAAATTGTTAAATTAAACTAAACAATAATTAATTTAATTAAAGATAAAAAAGTTGGGAAAGTTTTAATATTAACGACTTATACACTGAAAAAAAAAAAAAAAATCTTGACTGGAGTGTAAATTTTCTTGGTTTAAAAAAATATTAAGGAAGATTGAAAATTTCTTAAATGAAGTCAAAGTTTTTTAAGCCAAGAAAGTTTCGTCTTGCTCCAAAATAATTTTTGTTTTTTTTTTAATTTTTTGGAGCAAGAAGTTTGTTTTTTCAGAGAATTTTTAATAAAAAATTTATTATGCAAGTTTTATGATTTGAAAATTTTTTAAAATTCGATATCTCGAAAACTATTGGTCAAAATTTGATCATCACAAAAATGAAATTAAAGCTAAAGGATTAATTAAAGTAGCAAAATTTGTACGAACTTTTTATCTCTAATGGGTCAAAAGTTTTGAAAATTTAAAAATTAATAATAAATTTTTGAATGAAAATTTTTCTATACATCTAATTATAAATTTTTCAAAATTAAAGAGTAACAATTTTTTTAATCCTTAATTAATTCTCAAGTAATTTTTAATAAATTTCAGAGCAACTAAAGCTAGGTTTGTTAGTGGAAGTCAAAAATTGGAAACTGAGCTACGGCTCGATACTAAGCGGTAACTATAAAACGAAGTTAACTTCAATTACAAACTACATTGAGGAGAAAAAAAAAGTGCTTTCGCGGGCAATAAATGACCTGGAAGATGTAAGACTTGCTATGAAGTGCTTAGACGCGATTCGCAATGACTTTATTGACCTGGACCGTCAATTGATTGCGATAGAAGAAACTTACACTTTAATGGCCGCGTTCGACATCGCGGTATTTAAGGAAGATCAGAACGCCGTCGACGGGCTGCGTTACAGTTTTACAAATATGCTGCAGAAGGCGAAAGAAGTTCAAGGGAAGATTTGTGAGATTCAGGAGCCGCTTAAGAAGGAACTTATAGAGGGCGTAGAGGTTTTGAAGAAAGATGTTGAAAATTTTGATGCTGAATTTGAGCGCAATGGTCCTTTAGAAGAAGGAATTCCCGCGAAAGAAGCCAGTGAAAGGTATTTTGAATTTATATGGATTAGTTAACAGAAAGTTAAAAGTTCGTTAATTATCAAAATAAAACTTTCCCAGATTGCTGCTCGCCCAAAGCAGGTACGACGAATTACAAGAGCGATACCAGACGTACAGTAGCGGCGAGTCGCTCTTCGGATTGGAAGTAACCAATTACCCGGCCTTGGAGAAACGAAAGAAAGAAATGAACCTCCTGCAAAAATTATACGGGCTCTATTCTCAAGTAATGAGGACCATCGACGGGTATTATGAAATTCTATGGTCGGAAATCGATACCGATGCGATAATTGCGGAGCTTACGGAGTTGCAAAATAAGTAAGTACCTGGAGAAAAGTTACAGATAAAAAAAAAGACCGGTGCTACGGTACCTGAATATTCATGTTGTCAACAAAAGTTTATCTTGTTAGTAATCTAGTTGGAGTTTAAAACATAAATTATTAACGTTTTTTTTATTTCGTTTCTTCTTATCAAACCAGGTGCCGTAAGCTACCAAAAGGGATGCGAGACTGGCCGGCGTACATTGATTTAAGGAAAAAAATCGACGACTTCAACGAAACATGTCCCCTGCTGGAATTGATGGCAAACAAATCCGTCAAAGACCGCCACTGGGACCGTCTGTCAAAGCTCTGTAATTATTTATTTGATATTGAGTCGGATAATTTTACTCTAGCTAATGTTATGCAAGCACCGCTGCTTAAATATAAGGACGACGTTGAGGATATTTGTATTAGTGCCGTAAAGGAAATGGACATTGAGAGTAAACTGAACCAAGTGATTGCCGATTGGTCGGTTATTGATTTGCAGTTTGCTACCTTCAAACAAAGGGGGGAGTTATTGTTAAAGGGCACTGAGACTACTGAGATAATTAGTCAGCTGGAAGACAGTTTGATGGTTATCAGCTCGCTAATGGCCAACAGGTTTGTTTGCCCGTCTAATTGTTAATTGGTAATTGATAATTGTTAACTCGGTCCTGTTCATATTACCACTTCTTATTACACTTTATTGAATATCATTATGATTATTAAATTTCCGATATTTCGCTATTTAGGTATAACATGTTCTACAAGAAAAACATACAGTTGTGGCAGAGCAAGCTGAGCAATACTTCCGAAATTCTCGGCAAGTGGCTGACTGTTCAAAATTTGTGGGCTTATTTGGAAGCCGTTTTTATCGGGGGTGATATTGCCAAGCAATTACCCGGAGAAGCTAAACGTTTTAATGTACATTTTATTTATTTTTATGTAATTTTTTTCTTTAGGGAGTTCGTTGTACAAAAATCCCCTCTTTTAACACAGAGAACGCCATTTTCATGTATAGTTTAGTCAGAAATACACACTTGCGCCACCTGTTGGAATTTTTAAGAAATAAAATTTAAAGAAATCTATATTCGACAAGACTGTTAAAAAAATAAGTGTTAAAAAAAAAATTTTGGAGTCAAAGAAAAATTTATTTAAATTTAACAAAATTTCTTCGCTTAAGAATTTTTCAACTTAAATTAAGACTATAAAATTATTTTCTTGGTTAAAAAATTTTTTGGAGTAAACTTATTTTTTTTTAAATTAATTTTTGTAATACATCTATTTAAATAAATTAAAAATTAATTTTTTAATGCGTAGAATTTTGTAAAAAAAGCCTTTTATCAAAGAAGATCTCTTCAAAGAGCGATAATTTAAAAATCTTAGTAAATTACAGAATTTATTTATTATTAATAAATTAAATTAATTTATTAATAAATAATTAATTTCTTCCAGAACATTGACAAAGCCTGGGTGAAGCTAATGTATCGCGCTCGAGAAAAAATGAACGCCGTGGAAACTTGTACAGGGGACGAAACAATGAGTCAGTTGCTTCCACACCTTCTGGAGCAGCTTGAGTCCTGCCAAAAATCTCTCAGCGGGTATCTGGAAACCAAGCGTGTCGCGTTCCCCAGGTTTTGTTTCGTCTCGGACCCGACGTTGCTGGAGATTCTTGGCCAAGCTGCCGACAGTCACACCATCCAGAACTACCTGGATGGCTTTTTCGACAATGTCGCCAAGGCAAGCCTTGTTACCTCTTCAAAAAAAAATTCAAAGATTAATTTTTCTGCTTTCAGCTTGAATTTTCCACCAGCGAGTACGATAAAGTCCTGGCAATTTTTTCGCGCGAGGAAGAAAAAATCCTGCTGGACCCCCAAGTACTCTGCACAGGGGGCGTAGAAAACTGGCTAAACGTCCTGTTAAAAGTCCACCAGCAGTCGGTAGGCGACGTGATATCACAAGGTCTCCAGTTGCTTGCAAATCCTGAGACTCCCATCCTCACTCTGATCGAGAAATCGATCCTCCAAGTATTTTTTTTGCATTTTCATACTTTGGTTGAGTTTCAGCAAAAATAAAAAAAAAAAAAATAAATAAATTTAGGTCGCGCTATTAGCACTTCAAACACTTTGGACCCGAGACTCAGAAACAGCAATAACGTCATCTCGCCGCGATAAAATGATAATGAAGAAAACAAATCAATGGTTTTTAGATTTGCTTAATGGGCTCATTGAAGTTACGGTTAAAGATCTAACCCAGTATCAGCGAGCTAAGTACGAGGTACTCATTACCATTCACGTTCATCAAAGGTAAGGAAAGACTCCTTTGGTGCACTCTCAACTCGTCCTTCTTTGGCCCTCATACCGAAACTCCTTCACATTTATTGAAACTTTCTTACTCTTACTCTTCCATTACTCCATTTAATCATCAACGAAAACTAAAGTTAACATTTAATTTCTCGATAAACTTTCAGAGACATTTTCGACGAGCTATGCAGACTTAAAATACGGAGCATCCAGGACTTTGAATGGCTGAAACAAGCTAGATTTTATTATAACAACCAAACGGAAAATGTAGATATTAAAATAACTGACGTTGATTTTATTTATCAAAACGAGTTTCTGGGTTGCACCGACCGCCTGGTTATTACGCCTCTTACTGACAGATGTTATATTACTCTTGCGCAAGCAGTTGGTACGATTTTAATTTTGTCAATTTTCGTGCCTACTTTTAGAAAATTTATTTTTTTTTTAGAAAAAAAATTTTTCAATTTCCAATACATAATTAAAAAATGACCTTGCATCTTGTGAAATATTGACATTTTTAAAGATATAAGCTCACCTCGACATTACACTCATCGAGACCTTTCATTTGAATACCCACATCAATTTTTCATATATTTATATATATTATATATATGTATATATGAAAAATATATCAAAAAATCATGTGGGTACTTAAATGAAAGCTCTTGATGAGTGTAACATCGGGATGAGCTTACATCTCTAAAAATATCAATAGTTAAAAAAATACTATAATTATTTGAAATTTCATCCGAAAAAAAAAAAAGTTTAATGATTGTTACTCTATATATATTATTGCATTAATAAAAAAAAAATTTTGTTTTAATTCCAAGTGCGCACAACTCTCTGATATTATTTGTTTCTGAAATAATGCTCCTCCGAGTAATAAAATTTAAATAAAAAATACTAAATAGTAAATAAATAATCCGAAACTATTGAAGTAAACGGGAACTATTTAAAGCAAAAGATATCTAATTTTATTGTATCTTTAAAGGAATGAATTTTGGAGGTGCTCCAGCTGGACCTGCTGGCACTGGGAAAACAGAAACAACCAAAGACATGGGAAAAGCTCTTGGGAAATACGTCATTGTGTTCAACTGCTCTGATCAAATGGATTTCCGGGGACTTGGTCGAATATTTAAGGTCTTTTATCTATTCGGTTATTTTGTATTTCAATTACCTGAGTATTTGTTTTCGTCTATTAAAGAATAGAGACAAAAAACTCGATTGCAGTTAGATTTTTTTGATGTATTTATAAACTACATTTTTATTCATTATCATTTTATTTTAATATTATTCATTGCTCGTTATAGGGTTTGGCGCAAGCAGGAGCTTGGGGCTGTTTTGATGAATTTAATCGTATCGATTTGCCCGTTCTTTCTGTTGCAGCTCAACAAATAGCTATTGTTTTTACGGCGCGTAAAGAAAAACGTAAAAATTTTTTATTCAGGTATTTTTTTACGCAAAAATTTGATTACTATTATTATTATAATTATTTATTTATCAATTTACGCCTATCGGCCATAAATACATCAAAGAGAATGCATAAAATTAAATAACATTAATTAATAATTACAATATATTATTTTAATTTTTTTTTTAGCGACGGCGAAACGTACAACATTGATTACGAATTTGGTATTTTTATAACGATGAATCCAGGATATGCGGGTAGACAAGAACTTCCTGAAAATTTAAAAACTCAATTCCGCAGCGTAGCAATGATGATACCAGACCGACAGGTTAATTAACTTTTTTTAATATTAATTAATGAATTTTAGGTGAAAATATTAAAATAAATATAAACATTTGTGCAGATAATTATACGGGTTAAATTAGCCGCCTGTGGATTTAAAGATAACATTGTGTTGTCCCGTAAATTTTTTACTTTGTATGCATTGTGCGAAGAACAATTGAGCAAGCAAGTCCATTATGACTTTGGGTTGAGAAATATATTGTCTTGTTTACGGACCCTGGGCGCCCAGAAACGGGCTCATCCTGGTGAATCTGAAGAAACAACACTGATGAGAGTTCTTCGGTATAAATAACTATTTGTATTATTATTTAATTTAAAATAATTAAATTAACATCCAAACAAAAAAATTCCCGATTAAAATTCCGAAAATTTTCCAGCGCAATGAACCTGTCAAAACTAGTAGACGAAGACGAGCCGCTGTTCCTCTCGTTAATCGAGGACATGTTCCCAGGGATCAAGCTAACAACGCAGTCCTACAAGGAGCTTCAAGCCTCGATATCCCTCGCTGTAGACTCCCTCGGGATTATCAACACTCCTTCCTGGAACCTGAAGGTCATCCAGCTGTACGAAACCTCTCTAGTCCGGCACGGCTTGATGATCCTCGGGCCAACCGGCTCCGGAAAGACGAGCTGCATATGGGCCCTGATGAAGGCGCTGACTTCCATGGGAACTCCTCACCGGGAAGTCCGGATGAACCCGAAAGCCATTACAGCCCCCCAGATGTTCGGGAGACTGGACGTGGCGACCAACGACTGGACCGACGGAATTTTCTCGACCCTCTGGCGGCGGATCATGTCCAGCAAAAAACCTGAGCACGTGTGGCTGGTCCTTGACGGGCCCGTAGACGCAGTCTGGATCGAGAATTTGAATTCTGTTTTAGACGACAACAAAACTCTGACACTCGCTAATGGCGACCGCATAATAATGAGCGCCAACAGCAAGCTTGTTTTTGAACCAGACAATATTGACAATGCATCGCCGGCGACTGTTTCGAGGATGGGGATGGTCTTTATCAGCGCTTCTGTCCTCAAATGGGCTCCGATACTCGAGGTGACTGACTCTGTAAATTCATTTTGATTATCTGCAACAGAATAACACTCTAGTGTTATTCTGTTATTATATATCACATGTAGACTGCCTCTGCCTTCCTTCAGAGAGAGTTAGTCTTGAATGTTGGTGTTGGTGATGCTGATGATACTGCTCGCAATGCCGGTTGAGTGTCTTTTGTCTTTTGTCCTTCAGCTTGCGGAATATTTATCTGGGTCTTTGTCTTTTGTCTGAGCTTTATCGCTGGGCTCTACTGTTGTTTCTATTCGCGTAGAGCACCACCTCGGAATATGAATACAGTTGAGAAATCTCATGCAATATGATTACAGGGTTGGCTGAAGACCAGACCGAGCCATCAAGCGGAAATACTGCGAGGACTTTTCCATAAAATATATGACGACGCTCATGCATTTGTACAGACCAAGCTACAAGCTAAGATCACGCTTCTAGAGGCTCTTTATATCAGGCAGTCTATCGATTTGCTGACAGGACTCCTCTTGCTGAATGATACTAAGAGTTTGAATAATCACATTATTTTTTTAAATACTTTTAGAATTTTTTAGTTTTTTATCCTTGAGATAATTAAATAGTTGTTATTTATGGCAATTATATTTTAGCAGAATTGACGTTATATCTTGTGAACTATTGACATTTTTAAATATATAAGCTCATTCCGATGTTACACTCATCAAGACCTTTCATTTGAGTACCCACATCAATTTTTCATATATTTATATATATATATATGGATATATGAAAAATATATCAAAATACCATGTGGGTACTTAAATGAAAGCTCTTGATGAGTGTAACATCGGGATGAGCTTATATCTTTAAAAACGTCAATATTTATTTTTTATTTGAATTTTTTGATAGATTGATTGAATTTCTACAAATATCCTCAGTAAATTTATATTTTTTAGATTATGAAGACTCTCATATTGAAAGATTGTTTTTATTTTCATTATTATGGAGCTTTGGCGCAGTTTTGGAGTTAGACGGCCGAAAACTTTTAGAAGAATACTTGCTGAGCCATCCATCAAAATGTGACTGGCCAAAACTTTTGGTATATATTTAAACTGATAAATTTCAGAAAACTATATAATATATCAGAAAATACAAGACTTAACGTTATTTACGAAGCTATTTTTTTTAATACCGATCTACATTGATAAATATCTCAGTATATCGACTAGACATAAATGTGAGTATTAAATGTTTGTTTAAAGCCGGAGGAAACATTGTTCGAGTACCTAGTTTCGGATAGAGGCGAATGGATACATTGGAGCCAGATGGTACCCGACTTCGTATATCCGCCGGAGCGTGTGCTACAGTATTACACGATATTGGTTCCAAATGTGGATAACACGAGGACTCTGTTTCTGATCGACGTAATTGCGCGGCAAGGAAAGCCTGTTTTGCTCATTGGTAATGTTCCCAACGTAATTCCTTTATTAGTTACCCCATTTGCCGTTTCAATTTCAACAGCTTTGAGAAATTGTTCTTCTTAGCTTTAAGGTTGTTGTCATGGTACAATATTGTCAAAAAATTAGAGATTATACGCACCGCATAAGTATATATGAGCTTCTGCGGCTGCTCAATTTTAAAACACAGTAACTGCAAAAATCTTATACCTTATTTTTTTTAGTATTGCTGTATTTCTTATAAGAAATTTTTAGATCTTAATTTCAAGTAATTTTTATTAAAAATATTTTTATTCAAGTATTTTTCTTCTAAGAAAAATTTTAAAAAATTATCGCAGGTGAGCAGGGAACGGGAAAGACAGTGATGATTAAAAGCTACATGTCTAAGTATGATCCTGAGTATCATTTAAATAAGTCTTTTAATTTCTCTTCAGCATCAACTCCAAATATGGTCCAGGTAAACTTGTTCAAAGTTTTTATTATTAAGTTTAAATTATACGGCTGATTATCGCTTTACTAATACTCCTTAAAATTTTAATTTATCATTATTTTTTTTTATTTTGAGTGTCGAAATATTAATTATATTTTTCAAATAATTTGATTTTTAGAAGATTGAACCAAACTAAATAAAATTAATTTGATTTTACTGAAATTGAATTTTATATGGAAATTTTTAGGACTTTTAAAAATTTTTTTTAATTTTTTTAGTTCTTGTTTTTTTTTTTTTTTTTTTTTTTTAGGAATAAATAAATTATTGTAGAGAGAATTAATCAAAAATGCTGTTTGTAAAAATTAAAAAAAAAAATATTGCAACTTTTTTAATTATTAAAATTGACTTTTTTTTATTAAACCGAGAAAAAAATTTATATTAATTTTAAAATCGCTAAATTTAAACAAATAACAAATTTTTTCTTTTTATTCAATAAAAAAAAAATAATTCATTTAATTAAATGTTATTCTCTCTAAAAATTTTTTACAATATGTAATTATTATTATTATTATTGTTATAATAATAATAATAATTTTTTGAAAAAAATATGACTTTGCTTATTCGCTTAATTATATGGATTAATATTTGGCATATAATTATATAGACAATAATAATAATAATAAATAATTAATAAACGAAGAAATTAATTAATTGCCCTAAAATAATGAATTTTAGTTGTAAAGTTAGTTCTTACAATGATTAATTACTGTTAGAGAGTGTTCGAAAGTTACGTAGAGAAACGAGTTGGAACGACGTACGGGCCAGCTGGTGGAAAGAAAATGACAGTTTTTATTGATGACATTAATATGCCGGCGATTAATGAGTGGGGAGACCAAATAACAAATGAAATAGTGCGTCAACTAATGGAATACCGGGGATTTTATTCGCTGGATAAGCCCGGAGATTTCAGCGTCATACAAGACATACAATTGTTGGCAGCAATGATCCACCCCGGTGGGGGAAGAAATGACATTCCTCCCAGATTGAAGCGGCAATTTAATATTTTTAATTGCACTCTACCAAGTGACAGGTCACTCGATACAATATTTCGTGCAATTGGCTGCGGTTACTTTTCAGAAGAAAGATTTTCCAAGGAAGTTGCCGATTTTTTGGGTAAATTGGTACCACTGACACGTATTGTTTGGCAACAGACTAAGGCGAAAATGCTACCGACGCCAGCTAAATTTCACTATGTATTTAATTTACGTGATTTGTCACGTATCTGGGAGGGGATTCTGCGCATTGAGAGAGCCGAATGCAAAACACCGGGAACTTTGCTTAAGCTCTGGGGTCACGAGTGCACTCGTGTTATTTCCGACAGGTAAATATTGAGATAGAAATTTTCTTTCAGCTTCTGAGTTTTTAAGCATTCAAAAATTTTATCCAGTTAAATAATTTATTTACACGGAAAAAAATTTATGGGAAAATTTACGATACAATTATCGTAAAGCTGGACTTATAATTTTTTCAAATATTTTACAAGAAAATTCACTATTTATTTACGAAATTTTACAACTTACTATCGTAATTTCATTGAATAATTATTGTATTAAATTCAATTAAAAAAAATAGAATATTACTGTCGTAAATAATAATTAAGATATAAAAATATTATTATTGTATAAATTAGCTCTTAAAGTATTAAACTTTTTTATTTTTAGTATTATTTATTGAATTAAATTTTATTTAATAAAAATTGCGATAGCAAAATAGTAAAAATCCCTTTAATTTTTTTACCGCGTAAATTTTGAAAATCAATTTTTTTTTTAATTAATTTTTACATTAAAATATGTTAGAATTAAAAGTTAAAATAATTAAATTTAAAAAATTAATTTCTTAGATTTGTAAATGCAGATAACAAAGATTGGTTCAAAAAAACCCTCCAAGAAACGGGTGAAAAATTACTGGGAGATGATTTCATGTCTTATGAAGCTGACACGTACTTTGTTAATTTTCTACGCGAAGCTCCTGATCCGACAGGTGATGAGCCGGAAGATTTTATTTTTGAAGCCCCCAAGACTTATGAACAAATCCCAAGGTACTTTAATAGCAATTAGAGTCCACTTAATTATTAAAATTTATTTTTATAAATTTTATTAATTATTTAAAGCTACGAAGCTGTGACATCAAAGGTCCACGAAAACATGACACAATTCAACGAAAGCATCCGCGGTATGAATCTAGATTTGGTATTCTTTGACGACGCTTTAGTTCATTTAATGAGAATTTCACGAATTCTCGGAGTGTCAAGGGGCAACGCGATGCTGGTTGGTGTGGGTGGCTCGGGGAAACAAAGTTTAACAAGATTAGCCTCCTTTATCGCCGGTTACAGCTTTTTCCAGATTGTTTTAACGAGGTTTTTATTCTATATATTCGTTTTAAATTATTCTTTTTTTTTCTAACTATTCACACGGTGAAACAAACCTATTATGATAAAGGAAAAAATCCCTTTAGAGGGCTCAAAATTAGATTTTTTAGAGGTGATAAAATAACCATATCATTTTCAAGTTTTAAAACATCGTTTTTAAAAGTATAAAAACAATTTTTTTTATTTTATAAAAAATAACGGCTCAGTAAATTTTTTTTTTCTATGAAACCCGTTTTTTAAAACTTATAGTGGAAATATGGTGGTGTAGTCAAGATAATTAAAAAAATATATAATTTTAGGACTCATTTTTTTTTTCAGCCCTATCATTAAACTTTAATGAAGAACCCTATTCAAAATTAAAGCTCGATATTGCTTCGTTTAGTTGCAATTAAATTAAAATATTTTAATTGGCTTTCACACCCAATTTTCCCATTTTTGGTTGGCAATATGTTTATTTTTTTTAGTAAACAGAGTTCTCACAGTGAGGGCGTTTTATTTGCATTATAAATAATTACTGTTTAAAAAGTTAACAATAAATAAATATTTATGAAAATAAATAAATATTTAATTTTATATAAAACATGGGCGCTTAAGGCATGTACATTTTGATTTTCCAGAGTTTTTTTTTTTAATTATGAAAAAATATGAAGTTAAACATAAATTTGTTCATTTTAATAATATCTATAATTAATAAGACCATTAAATGTTTTTAATACAATATTAAATTAATATTTGTGTAAATTTAGTGGATAAGACTTTTGATAAGACAGGTGGTGGAATTTTTTGTAAAAAAATTTTTTTCTAAATTTTTGGAAAAAAAAATTTTTTTTTATTTTTTGGACATTTTTGGTCAAAAGCGGGAAAAATGAATCTTAATATTTAAATTTGAATTTTTAAGCTTGATGAAGAAATAAAAAAGATCTAAAAAAAAATACTTTTGAGAAAAAATGATGAAAAATAAATAAAAGTAAAATTTTCTAGAATTTACAACGTCGCAAGTTTGCTGGATGATATAAAAAAACTTTACCGTGAAGCGGCTACCGGCAGCAAAGGAGTGACTTTTATCTTCACAGACAACGAAATCAGAGACGAGTCCTTCCTGGAGTACATAAACAATGTCCTGAGTGTTGGAGAAATAGCAAATTTATTCCCAAAAGATGAATTAGATGAAATAACAACCAGCGTGATTCCTTTGATGAAGAAGGAAGACCCAAAGTGTCCGCCCACGCCGGACAATTTGTACAATTTCTTCATCACACGCGCGAGGAACAATCTCCATATTGTTCTATGTTTCTCGCCGGTGAGTTATGCTTTATCAAATAAATTTCTCTTGTGATCTATTGATTGATGATTAAAGTATGTTTGAAAGCGAATATTGTTTGATAGGTCGGCGAGAAGTTCCGTTCCCGCGCGCTGAAATTTCCCGCATTAATATCCGGGTGCACGATAAATTGGTTCAACAGATGGCCTCGAGATGCGCTTTGTGCAGTCAGCAGGCATTTTTTGAAAAGCTACGACATCGTTTGTGCGAGTGATGTCAAAGAGCAGCTGATAAACACGATGGCCGAAATTCAGGATGGTATTAACGACACGTCCAACGATTATTACGACAGATATCGCCGGCGTATCTATGTAACGCCTAAATCATTTCTCTCATTTATAAGCGGATATAAAAAAATTTATAAGCAACGTCTAGACGAAATCAATAATCTCGCATTCCGTATGAGCAACGGATTGAGTAAGCTTGTAGACGCCGCAGCTCAAGTTGACGAGCTGAGAAAAGTTTTAGTTGAAAATCAGGCTGAAATTAAAATTAAGAATGTTCAAGTTGAAAAGGTTTTTTTTTTTTTTTAAGTTATTATTAATTAATTAATTAAAAGAGTCGGTGCAGTCAAAATTAATTTTTTTTTTTTAAATATATTATCTCAAAGTATTACCTGAAAATTTCAAGTTAATTTAATTAATATTTTGCAAGATAAATGATAGAATTTGAGCTTTTAATTATTTAGAAAAAAATTTCTTTTTTTTTTTAATAAATTGAATTATAATTCATTTTTTTTTTTCGGTTAAAAATTTTTTAATTTTTCAATTATTAAAAAAAATTATATTTTTATCCAGATTGAAATTTTGAACGCGTTATTTTTAAAATTGTATATAAAAAAAAAAAGGCTAATTTGACTGAAAAAAATTTTTTAGTAATTTTAATTGCAATTTAACTGATAAAATTATAAAAATAGCTTCTTAAAATAGAGAAATTCAATACTTGTATTTAATCTCTCCAATGTTCTTATTTTATGTTTAAAAATCTAGATACTGGTTACGGTGGAGGATAAAAAGAAAGAAGCTGAGTCGATAAAAGAAACAGTAGAAAAATCTAAAGATGAAGCCGAAGCATTACTAAAAATAATATCTCAGGAAAAAGCTATTTCCGAAGACAAGTTGAAAGCTGCTGAGCCAGCTCTCCTCGAAGCCGAATCTGCACTTCAAGTAGATTATAATTTTTAGTACAAAGTTTTTAAAATCGCTATCACTCAATCACAATAAATAAATAAATAACAACTTACTTAGCTATTAAAATAATTAATATTATCGATTGATGAATAATTAGTTAATGATGATGATTGTTAATTATTAGACGATAAAAGCCGCAGACATCTCAACAGTGAGGAAACTTGGCAAGCCACCATATCTAATTTCCCTGATAATGGACTGCGTACTTATATTATTTGGCCGTAAATTAGAGCCAGTGAAACCAGATCCTGAGCATAAATTTTTAACTCCCTCGTGGTCAGAGGCATTGAAAGTAATGGCTGACACGCGTTTTTTGTACCACTTGCGTGATTTTCAAAAGGATAACATCAACGGTGAAATAATCGATTTAATGAGACCATACTTGAATTATCCCTTGTATAATTACGAAGCCGCTAAACAAGCTTGCGGTAATGTTGCGGGTCTTTTACAATGGACTATTGCCATGACTGAGTTTTATAAAGTTAACAAAGACGTTCTACCATTAAAAGTAATTATTATTATAATTATTTCATAATTTTTTAAAAAAAATTTACACTTATTTTTAGAAAATTTCACTCTTATTATTATCGTTTTTTTTAATCTTAATTTTAAATATTTAAATTATAAAATATAAATGAAATTTTTCAAATAATTTGATTTTTGGAACATTGAACCGAATTTTTTTTTTCAAATCTTATCGATAAATCCTGACATAAAAGTAAAAAATAATAAATTATTACCATTACTTTAATTTTCCTGGAATTTTTCGGATTCTTTAATAAATAAATTATTACGGAGAGAATTTATCAAAAAATGCTGCTTGCATAATTTAAAAAAAAATATTAATGCAATTTTTTTTTAATTTTAAAATTTACTTGTTTTATTAAACTGAGAAAAGTGTTTATATAAATTTCAACAAATAACAATTTTTTTTATTAAAAAAGAAATAAATCACTTAATTAAATATTATTCTCTGAAAATTTTGTACAGTATATTGTTATTCTTATTAAAAGTTATGAAAAAATAACTGTAACTTTAAATATTGCAGACCAATTTAGCGATTCAACAAAGCAAACATGAGAGAGCTAATAATAATTTAGTTGCTGCACAACAAGTTCTAGCGGCTAAAGATGAAGCTTTGAGAGTTGTTCAACTTGAATTTGACGCTGTAATGACCGAGTATCAGGTATACTACCCTTCAAAAACTACTTTAATAACTTTAAGATCATAAAACTTTCATTTATTATTAATACAAATTAGTTTTCAAAATATATAACCCGTAAATTCAATAACCGGTTCTTGCATAAATTATCATTATTAGCAGAGATTAGTAAAAAAATTAATTATCAACTTTCATTAACTCCGTGAACGGTAGCTCTGTAATTTAGGGTGGCAATAGAAAGTTACAACGGGGTTGGGTAACCCTTGTTACAACTTTCTGAGGTCTTATACAACTCGAGAGTTGAAGGGTTGAATATATGCGGGTAAAAAAATTGCCCTTTTTTACTTCACTTCAACTTATGAATAATTTCAAATTTAATTGTTTAAATTTTCATTTTTTCGAACGAAATTTTTCTTTGAAAATTTTTAAATATTTTTTTTTTTTGAAAAATACCTTAAAAATTTAATGATTAAAAAAAATCAAAGTTGATTATCACAATTTTAAGATATTTTACAAATTTTTAAAAAATTTCAAGTAATTTTTTTTTAATATTTATATTTATTTTTTATTCATAAATTAAATTTTTTATCAATTTGGCGCGCAAATTTTTTTTTAATAAAAAAAATTTTTTAAAATCTTAAAATTATCAGTTACTGTGTTTTAAAATTAGGCAGTCGCCCACTTGTAAATAATTACCATTTTTTTTGTTAGATAAAATTTTTTTAGAAAAAAAAAAAGCTAATAAACAATATTGAAAACATTTTCATTCCCCAGCAAGTTGTTGATCTGGCGAACGCATGTCAATCAAAAATGGACACCGCATCGGCATTAATAGAAGGGTTGTCAGGAGAGCGAGTGCGGTGGACAAATCAACTTTCAACATTTAAATCCGAAACGGAGCGTCTCATCGGGGATGTTTTAATCCTAACTGGATTTTTATCTTACTGCGGACCATTTAATCAAGAATTCCGAGGGCTCACACAGAAGCGTTGGTTCAATTTATTGCGAACTAGAAAAATTCCGGTATCTGCAGATGTCAACGTTGTTGATTCACTGTCAGATACAGCGATGGTAAGTTAAACTCTATCAATATTTATAATTTTATCTTCAATTTTTCATTCAACCGATTTCATTTATTCATTATTGATATTGAATTTTTGGATATTTTTCAGACGGGCGAGTGGAATCTACAGGGGCTCCCGAATGACGAATTATCGATACAAAACGGGATTATTGTAACGCAAGCCACGAGATATCCATTATTGATCGATCCGCAGCTGCAAGGAAAAGCTTGGATTAAAAATAAAGAACAAGAGTTTCAGCTGCAAAGCACATTACTCACCCATAAGTACTTCAGAAATTACTTGGAGGACTGCGTGTCGATCGGGAGGCCGCTATTGATTGAAGACGTTGCCGAGGAACTCGATCCGGTGCTTGATAATTTGCTCGAGAAAAATTTTATCAAGATTGGCAACTCTTGGAAGGTCAAACTGGGGGACAAGGAGGTCGACATTAATCACCAGTTTCGGTTGTACATCACTACTAAGCTGCCCAATCCGTCTTACACGCCGGAGATTTTTGCTAAAACTTCTATTATTGATTTCACTGTTACGATGAAAGGTTTAATATTTTTTCATAATTTCAACGAGTGAAACACAAAAAAATCAAATAAAAAAAAATTAATTTACTCAGAAAATTTTATAGCAATCGGATAAGTTTTTAATCGGAGTGTTGTTTAATCAAAAAACCGCTCATAAAATCAGTCTTCAATTTTTTTATATTTTTATAAACAATTTAAGCCAACAATTTTTATCAAAAATTGTGAATTTTTTCTCTCAAGCCTCTAAAAATAGATATTTTTATTGTTTCTTCGATTAATTAATATTAAATGTTTTGTATTAACAAAATTTTTGATTTTATAATTAATTTTTGGAAGAAAAATTTCTTCTTTTCAGTCTTCTAAATGCGAACAAACCCCTAAAAAAGCAACAATGATGTCTAAACTTAGTTAAATTATTATTATAACTAAAAAGTAATAGATAAATTAAACGATATTAAAGTTGTCATGTATGTAATGTAATACGTTTGTATGCAGGGTTGGAGGATCAGCTTCTTGGGCGAGTTATAATGACTGAAAAACGCGAATTAGAGACAGAGAGAATGCAATTAATTACTGACGTCACCACGAACAAGAGGAAGATTAAGGAGTTAGAGGCGAACCTTCTACACAAGCTGACAACTGTTCAAGTAAGCTGATAATTTGTATACCATTTCTAATTACCTTACCGCTGACGTCTTTATAATTACCAATTATAATTACAAATCACATTAACTAAAGTCGCTATTTACTTTCTTCTTTTATTTCTTAATTATTGATATTTTTAAAGATGTAAGCTCATCCCTATGTTACACTCATCAAGAGCTTTCATTTGAGTACCCACTTGTATTTTTGATATATTTTTCATATATACATATATATAATATATATAAATATATAAAATATATGAAAAATTGATGTGGGTACTCAAATGAAAGCTCTTGATGAGTACAACATCATGATGAGCTTATATCTTTAAAAATATTACAATTTGAAAAAATACAATGTAATTTCTTAATCCTGGAAAATTTTTTTTATTCTCTTAATAATATAGATAATAATAAAATAAAATTGAGGGTAGCAATAATAATGATGATGGTGATTGTCTTGTCTTATTTTATATAAAGGGCTCTTTGATCGAAGATGTTGAGTTGATGTCGGTACTCAATACAACAAGAAAAACAGCGTCCGATGTGACCAGAAAGCTGAACACAGCTCGGAGCACAGAGATAGAAATAAATGCCGCGAGAGAAGAATTTAGACCAGTAGCTACACGAGGCAGTGTGCTTTACTTCTTGATATGCGACATGGCGCACGTGAACTGCATGTATCAGACTTCCCTTGTACAATTTTTAGAACGATTTGATATCTCTTTGACACGGTACGCTCCAACATAGTATTTCTTCTTTTATTTAATCCATAATCTGAAACTAAAAGTTAACAGCGACATCTTCACCAAAATTAGATCAGAGAAGACGCCGATAAACACCAAGCGCATCAACTTCATAATTGAGTACCTGACTTACGAGGTATTCAGATACAAAGCCCGAGGCTTGTACGAGAACCACAAGTACATGTTTGTGCTGCTGATGACTCTGAAGATAGACCTTGAGCGGGGCGCCATAACCCACGAGGAGTTCCAGTACCTAATCAAAGGTGGCGCTGCTCTGGATCTTAACACCGTCAAGCCCAAACCGTTCAAGTGGATCACGGATATGACCTGGCTAAATTTAATTGCGTTGTCTTCTTTGCATTCTTTTCAATATGTCGTCAAAGTCGTCGAAGCTAATGAGAAAACATGGAAGTACTGGCACGACCGCGAAGCGCCAGAGGAAGAAATCATTCCTGATGGGTTCAATAGTTTGGATACTTTCCGTCGGATGCTTTTAATACGGTATTGAAATTATTGTTTTGACTTTATTGCATTAGAATTAGAATTAGTTTTCAAAGCCTTACCAAAAGCGAGTACGTTTACGCCGCCTGGCCATCTAGCGGAGTTCCCGGGAACTAAAATAGTGTTCTGAACTGCATCAAAATCAATTTCAATAAATTTTTACAAGATTTACGTCAAAAATGATAGTTTTTCAGATTGACTATAAAAAAAAAAAAGAAAAAATAAAAAATAATCATGAATATATTATAAATTTTCAAAATTTATTAATATAAGTAATTCTGGTATAACAGGGCATGGTGTATCGATCGAACACTGTCGCAATCTCGGAAGTATATTAGCAGTTCGCTGGGGGCGAAATACGCAGAGCCTGTGATAACACTTCTGGATGTTATGCATGGAGAGTCGAGAGCAAACACCCCCATGATATGCTTCCTCAGCATGGGATCCGACCCTACTCCGAGTATTAATCAGCTTGCTAAGAAAATTGAAGTGTCTTGCAGGAGCATTTCAATGGGTCAAGGCCAAGAAGTTCACGCTCGTCGATTATTGCTGACCGCTAAGACTGAAGTAGGTTGATCATGAATATTAGGACCAATATTTTTTTCCCGTATAACAAAAAATTTGTACCCCATTATTTTGCATTTACGATAAAAATTTTAATGCTAATTGTAATAATTAAAGGTAAAATGAACTAATATTTTCACTCATCTAATTATAAAATTTTGAGGGATATTGGGCGCTGCTGCAAAACTGTCACCTAGGACTGGATTACATGAACGAATTAATAGATTTCATCCTCGAAATGGAATCCCCGCATGATAACTTCCGTATTTGGATTACAACGGAGCCACACAATGATTTTCCAATTTCCCTGCTCCAGATGTCTATTAAATTCACATACGAGCCCCCCCAGGGTATCGCACAATTAATTTTCTTTCTGTTTTTTATTCCTTCTTTTATTCTTTCTCATTTCGCTCATTTACGTCCCGACAAGTTTGCTGAAAGTGACAAATGAATTCACATGACACGACATTGCGTTCCAGGTATAAGAGCCGGGTTGCTCGCGACCTACAACGGAATGAATCAAGACATGCTGGATCAATGTGACGCTGCTCAGTACATTCCACTTGTCTACACTATTTCCTTTCTGCATACCATCGTGCAGGAGCGGAGGAAGTACGGTCCTCTCGGCTGGAATATTCCCTACGAGTTCAATTCCGCTGACTGGCTCGCTTCCTGCATCTTCGTCAACAATCATCTCAATGATTATGATCCTAAGCGAGGGATCAGTTGGCAGACTATAAGGTTTCTTTTTTTTTTTTCAAATTTCTTAAAAAATTAATCTCTTTGATTCAAAAAATAAAGATTTTTGAGAAAAAAATTTTTTTTCTTTGAAAAAATGAATAAAATTCAAAAAATTGCTCATAATGGTGATTTTTGCAAAAACAAAGAATTTGAAGCTTTGGGGCACTATGAAAAAAAAATCGCAGCGCTTCGAATTGTTTAGAGATTTCAGAGGACACATGGAGGTTGGAAAATTACCGACGATATCCTTTATTCATCGATTTTATCCAAAGTTATACCAAGTTATCCAAATATCCTTAATCATGCGAATTTTTGTCGTTTTTTTAGTTAAAGTTTTCAATTCAAAAAAAATTTTTTTGACAAAAGCTATTCACGGTATCTTATAGAAAATATCGTGTAGTTTTCAAAACCGTCCTCCGATTTCCTATACGATCATTATCTCCAGAGTTATTAATTATCAAAGTGAAAAAGTACTTTTTTGCTTTGACTGACGATAACTCCGCGACAAATCATCGTACCGGCTTTTTGATAACGTCAAATTGAAGGGAATTAAATTTTCTCAAGAAACTTTTCAGCGAAACAATGGAAAAAATTTTTTCATAATACTATCCAGGAAACAAAAATTTTTCTTATTCTCTTATTAATATTAAAATATTTAAAAATTTTTTTTGTAAAAAATAATTATAATTTTTGTTGTAATTAATCATGAAAATTATTGTTAATTTAATTACTCAGTTGAATTTATTTTATTGTTCCATGTTTTACAAAATATTTACATATTTTTTAATTATATATTTTTTTTTAACATTCCTGTTAATATTAAAACGTACAAAAATAATATGAGTAGTAATAAATTATTAAAGATAATGTCCAATTTCATCCATGACCCTTTGCGTAATAATAATAATAATGATGATGATAATTATAGTTTTAATTATGATTATTATTAAAAAGTAGATGAAGCGAGGTCATTTATTATTTATTAAAATTTCTATAAATTTTTATTTCCACATTAATCCTATAGATATATGATCGGAGAAGTTCAGTACGGCGGACGAGTTACTGACGACTATGACAAACGTCTTTTAAATACATTCACTAAAGTCTGGTTCACAGAGTCATTATTCACGGAAAATTTCTTATTTCACACCGGCTACGGTGTTTTGAATTTCAAACAAGTAACCGATTACTTGTCAGCAATCGAAGAAATGGAACCGATCGATCCGCCCCAAGTTTATGGACTCCACCGAAATGCGGATATAACGTATATATTTTAATAATTTCAGAGACATAAATAAATATAAATGTAAATTTTAATATAAATAGAGAAAAATGAATTTAGATACCAGAGTCGCACGACACAAGAGATATTGGACATAATAATATCTGTGCAACCAAAGGAGTCGGGCGGTACGGGGACCGGAGAAACCCGAGAAATGATTGTCACTAGACAGGCTAAAGATATGTTAAATAAATTACCCCCGGCTTACGATCCATTTGAAGTAAAAGCTCGGCTCCAGATCATGGGGATCACACAGCCGATGAATATATTTCTCAAGCAGGAAATCGATCGCATGCAAGTTGTTATCGGACTGGTGAGATCTATGCTCAAGGATTTGCTATTGGCTATTGATGGTGTTATCATTATGAATGAGGTATATTTATTTTTATTTATTAATTCTAAATTAAAATTATCTACATAATTTTAATTCTAACATTTTTATTATGTACATAATTTTAATTCTAAGATTTTTATTTTGTACATAATTTTAATTTAGAATTCTTAATAATAATTTAATTACTAAAAAATTCTTATTTAATTTATAAATAATTTTAAAAAATCACCCAGAAATTAAAAGACTCTTTGGATAACATTTACGACGCGCGAATACCCAAATTTTGGCGTTTACGTTCTTGGGAGTCATCAACACTCGGGTTTTGGTTCACAGAATTACTGGAGAGGAATCAGCAATTTTCCTCTTGGATTTTCCAGTCTCGGCCGGCAAAATTTTGGATGACGGGATTTTTCAACCCGCAAGGTAATAAAAAGGTATCAGGTCTCTTGATACACCCACAAGATAAAAAAATGAAAAAAAAAAAAAAAAAAAAAAAAAAAAAAAAAAAAAAAAAAAAAAACTCTAAACAAAATCATAGAACCAATAAAAATCAAATAAAAAAAAAAGTGAAAGAGTTTTGTACGAGCCTCCTTGTGCTAATCTTAATCCCTATCTTTTTTTCCTCGCTCAGTTTTGTTATCATTGTTATTATTAAATTAAAAACTATTTTTATTGCGGCACGTAACGCTGTGACAACTCAACAGGATTCTTAACCGCGATGCGACAAGAGGTAACACGAGCGCACAAAGGTTGGGCTCTTGACAACGTCACCCTTCACAATGAAGTCATGAGGCAGATGTCTGAAGACGTCAGAAGTTCACCCGCTGTACGTAATCTCCTCAGCTAAATTTACCCAGCCTGCTCCTTTACACCGGTATCTTCATCACCCTCGGCCTCACCCTCACCCTTGAGCTCTTAGCAGCTCTGCTATTCATATATTACCGTGTTCCCGAGGTTTATTAACTAACAAAACACAGATAATGTTGTTATTTTTCATTTCAGGAGGGTATATATGTTTACGGGCTTTATTTGGAAGGTGCTGCCTGGGATCGCAGGAATAATCGACTTAGGGAGTCATTTAATAAAGTCCTTTATGTTGAAATGCCTGTTGTACATATATTTGCCTTGTATAACAAACCTATCAAGGATCCTAAACTTTATCAAGTAAAGTATATTCATAATTACTCAGAAATTATAGTAATTAATCTATTTTTAGTATTAAATTATTAATATTGAATTAGAAATATAATTCAGCATGTTTTTGAAAAATTGTTGACAATTTTAGACTGCATTGATTCTCAAAATCAATACATCATCATTTAATCAATAATTGAAATACTTACAGTAATATTTATCATTAATATGACGTTAAAATTCAATTTTTGAATGTTTTTAACCGTCAAATAACGTATATCCACTGCATTGACACTCAAAATCAGCACACAATCATTTTAAATCAATTTTTTAATTACTTATAATAATATTAACCTTGGACATTAAGTTAAAATTCGAATCGATAGTATTTTTGTTCATTAAATAACATTATAACACTGCATTGACGCTCAAAATCAATGCATTATTTTTTTATCAATATCTCAGGAACTATTTATCCGAATTTCATAAAATTTTAATATACTCTCAAGATTGTCACAAAGTATTTATAATGATCATGAAAACTACAAAAAAAAAAAATAATAATAAATTTAACAAAAAACAAGTTATTAATATTATTTTTTACGAAATAATATTAATAATAATAATAATAATAATAATAATAATAATATGAACTGACTAATGAAATGTTTTAATCCAATCTAGTGTCCTGTTTACAAGAAGCCCAAGAGAACGTACACACAACTGGTGACCGCATTGTGGCTTCAAACAATCAAACCACCGGAATTTTGGATTTTACGCGGTGTTGCTTTATTATGTGATAACAAATAAACAGGACTAGGTATTATTTTTATAATTATCTGGGTTGTTCTTGTTCTTCGTTCAGTGAGCGCTCCACCCGTCTCCCAGCTCCCGGCTTTCAGCTTGCTTTGCTTTGTTCCCCGTTTATTTTATACTTTACAAATTGGAGCTTAATTGTAGGGTAGAGTGGAGAGTCGAGCAGAGCAGGACAGGATGAAGCACCACCGGTAGATGAGAGGGTAAATTGGAGCGTGGGTGATGTTCACTGTCCTTTACATCCAACGCCCAGATCGTTAATAGCGGGCAATCACCCATTCCCTCAACTGAAACCCATGTAATTGAGCCAATGTGCGTTAATCAGGGTACACCTAATTTGCCACGAGGCTTCTCTAAATTGCTTTTGCTACTTACTCCATTTATAGGGATTTTACTCCCTCTCTCTCCTCCCCTAAAATACTAAGTCCACGCTTTTATTTACAACACCCATTAATAATATTCATTCTTACAAATATTTCATCAAATACGTATACGCTCTTCCTTTCTCATTCAGGGCAAATTTACTTGGATCTAAATTAAAATTACTTTCCAAAATTAATACGGAATCTCCGCTTTGATTTCGCCACTAGATACTCTCTTTCTGATTTAATGTAATGCTATGTAATTATTATTATTATTCCAAGTAAAACTAATAATATTTTGAATGTGAGAAATAACTTCAGAATTGCTGATTTTAAATTAAAGTACACGCTATCTATTTACTTCAAATTTAAGGTATTTAATGTTCAACTATTTTTATTCTAACAATTTAAATATTTCAGTACTATGATAGGTATTAAAAAAGCAAGTTAAATTCTTATTTGAATAAAATTGTTTAGTTATTTTTCAAAAATATAAATCATATTTCTAAGCTTAATAATTTGAACGAGAGAAAATTTTTAGATCGTAATTTAGTAAAAAAATTTCAGAAATTTAAAGCAGGATTCAATCTTAATTATTTTCTCACGAATTTGTGTTTATAATTTTTTTTTAATTGCATTGAATTAATATTTATATTTTCCATAAATAACAATCAAAAAGGATGAATTTATAATCAAAACTTACTTTTTTTAATTCAAAAAATCGAGGTCATAAATGAGCAATTGAGCGTGTATTACATACTAAAACTTTCTCCGAAACACGCTGCATCTTTTGTTACAATTTTTATAAGTATTTTTTTTAATTTAGGCATTTAAAAAAACCTCCTCTCATTTATTAGTACAGTTGACTTTTTTTACAATTAATATTCAAACAAAAAGCTGGCAATCAATTAAAAATAACAAACCAGGATGCGCCGTCTTTAAAAAATAAATAAGAATTTAGTCATCGATTTTCATTCATTTATGCATCTAGTTACTCTAATTACATTTATATTCAGTGACTGAATAAGTAAGAGTTATTCATTTATTTATGAATTCCATAAAAATATTTTTTTTTATTTATTTTTTTTTTTTTTTTCAATTATAATTGCAGAATTTTTTTACTTCTCGCTAAAAATTCCGACACAAATTCAACATTGATACGTTGTAAAAAAAATATGTCGGTAAATATGTCATTATGAAGCATAAACTTTAAATGAAAAACATCAGAGCAATAAGCGCTGTAAAAATATATATAAATAATAATAATAAAGCTTTCAGTGATTTAAAAGCCGATAAAATTAATTTGCATTTGATTTGAATGACGTTGACGGGGAAAAGCCGAAGCTCGAGTTTGGATCTTTTATTGCTCTAAATTTGCTGTGTTATTTAATTCATAATTTTATAATTTATAATTTATAATTTAGTGCACTAAATAACTGTCGATTCAATAATTATTGAGAGGAGTCAGGATATTTATTTTTGATGACAGAAGCAAAATAAGTTATAGGTATCGGGAGGAATAGGATATACAAAACGCAGCAAAAAATGTTATCAACTAAACGGTTAAAATGTATATTTGGATGAATAATGTCGGGTTGCATAACGTCACCCACAGTGACGATACAACAGAAACGGCTGTTATGTATCTCTATCACACACTCTGTCACTCGTATGTAAATTCAGATATGACGTATTATTGTATCTTTTTTAATCCACAGACAAATCACTCCATACATAAATTTTAAAAAGTGAATCCTGTACTCTAGAAAATTGGGAGGAAATTTTCACCGAATGTTGAATTACTGTTGTTTGTTATTCTGAAAAATTCTGGTGAAAAAATTGGGATTTTATCCAGAGTTTTGGTTAAAATTTAAATAATGAATTTTTCACTGTAAATTCAAGTGTTTTGAAAAATCGGTTGCAGATTTTTAATCAAAACTAGCCTAAATTTAACAATATAAAATTTAAAAGCATGAATCCTGGTGGGCCAAGGTCTCTTTAATATTAATTAACACCCCTAGTGAAAGTGTCAACAAAAACGGGGTTTTTTCTTTCGCAAAACGAAATTAATCGAAATACTGATCTGACAGAACAATTTTCATGGTGATTAATTAGAGTTTCCAGGCGAACAATTGAAGTAGCTAACGTCCCGTTCAACCGGAAATTATCTCATCAGAGGGCCTTGCCCCTCTGAGTAAAGACCCGGGACCAGGATCCACCCAGCAATCTACCTCAACGGGTAGAGAGAACATGCAAGCTATCACATTTCAGTGAGCATTCCGAGATCTCATTAGGAATATAAATCATGTCCTGAATCCCGCCAGATTTCCATATGGGTTACTTTAGGAATGCTAAGTGCCGCGTCCGTTTACCAACGTCGCTAACGGAATTTCCGTTTCCCATGAGATCACCCTCCCCTCTTTCGCTCTTAAGTCTCTGTCATCGGCTCATAAATTCATCGGAATTATTAAAAACCGTCTTAAGAGACTTTTTTGGAAAAAAGCTTTACCATCTACCCAGTTAATTAATTTTGTTATTGCTGATAATAACATTCATCACTGATATTAAAATTAAAATAAAATGTGTTTATTTGTAATTAAATAACATTTTTTCATTGTACTGACACTGAAAATCAATACATAATTATTTTAAAGTAGTTTTTCTCAAAATTTGATTTGGTCAGTATCAAAAAAATTAAATTAAAAGTTTTTACAACCTCATATCTGGCTTGAAATAGCTCTATGTGTCTATTATTTGACTTTACATAAGCATATCAAGCCTAGAATGGTAATATTTACCCATATAAAAATTTTCAACAAACTTAGTTTCAAAAGTCCCCGACAGGTGGCGTATTATCGCAAAGTCTTCTCGCTACAAGAGAGTTAATTTTTAGAAATTAAATTAATTTTTTTAAAATCTTTTTAGGAGCTTTCTGACAATATTTTTTAGTTTATTTGACTACTAAACCAATTATTTTTAATTGGCTGTATATAAAATTTATAAAATTTTTCATCTATAATATTATATTAAAATTCAAATTAAATGTTTTTAAACGCATTGACGCTTAAAATAAATGCTTTTTTCTAAATTAATATTTTAAAATCTACTCATCTGATTTTTATGAAATTTTGATGTATTTTTAAAATTGACTTAGTAACAATAAAAAGAATAATAATAATTGATAATAATCTTACCAAAGTTATTAAATAAAATATAATAAAGTGGTATTAAATATCAAGAATCAACTTGTCGGCAAGATAAAAGAAAAAAAAAACAAAAATGCTCTTGAATATTCGTTTAATTTGTTTGAAACTTTGGTTAAGTGTTTAATTAGTTAACTTTACATACACTGGGCGGTGGGTAGCACAGGTACGCAAACACTTAGTAGGTAAATTACAGGGCAAGCCATTCCATAACTTCGTAAGATCCTGAGGGAGTAAGTACTGCCGGGTTAATGTATAGTAATATTCAGCTAAAACAACATATAACAGAAGCCACCTAATAATACAATCCGGGGAAGGGGCACCAGAACACAACCCCGAGGGGGGGGGATGATAAAGGACCGGAGGAATGTCTAGACAAGCCCTCATTTCTTACTTGTCTTCTTTCTCTCTTTCTCTCTTATTATTAATCGTTGTGAAAGACTCTTCTTATTCCGCGGAGACTGAGTAAACGCCGTAGTCGCGGAGTCTCATGATTCTTTAACGACTTAACAACTTATTTAATAAATTACTTATACTTGTACTTGTATTTTATATTCTATCTTATATTTTATACTTATAAGACACTGCAGATTATTATTAGTTTCTTTTTGCCAGCCAATCTGGCTGGAGGTAATGTTAATGAACTGCTAATCCGAGATCGTAAGTTCTTCTTTGAGGGGATTCTAATTTAATGGAAAGTATTCAAAGGTTTTTTGATATTCATTTAGACACTGAAAAAAAAATTCGGAGTTAAGTTTTATTTTTTAAATATTTCGATTTAAATTAATTTTTATCCAGCTGAGATAAGTTTAATGTGTAAAATTACTGACAAATATATTAATTTGTCATATATATAATAATTAATTGTCGTATATATAATAATTAATTTTTATATAGCAATTTTCGGAATTTTTCAATAAATAAAATATCATAGAGAAAATTTATTAAAAAATCATACTTGTAGAGAGTGAAAAAAAATATTGATGCAATTTTTTTTAATATTTAAATTTATTTGGTATATTAAATTGAGAAAAAATGTATATTAATTTTTAAACGAATAAAATTTTTCTTATTTTTATTCAATAAAAAAAAATATTTCACTCAAATAAATATCCTCTCTGAAATTTTTTTACATTATATTATTATTATTATTTTTAGCAAAAGTTAATAAAAATCAATTGTAACTTTTATATGGCAGTTTTTAGAATTTTTTTTTAAATATATTATAGAGAGAATTTAAAAAAAAAAAAAAACGTAGAAATTACAAAAAATATTGAGAAATACGTATTTGTAATTTTTAGATAAATAAATATTTTTCCCGTAAAGAAAAAAATTTATTTATATTGCAAAATGTCGCAAAAAAATAAATTGAAAATAATAGTGAGGTATTTTAATAAATAAAAATAATAAATAGCGAAAAGAATAATACTTTTAACCTTTGTAATAATTCTTTGCATTTTTAATCTCCACACACACTGGAGCGTCCTTTTCACGGGTGACCTATTACGGGGCTATCATCCATTAAAAGCATAAAAATTTAAAAGCATAATACGTTACAAAAAATCCGCTTACACTTATTAGCTTTGAAAGATGAAACAACTTTAATATAAACTTGTCCTCGGGAGCTCAATCGGCGTCGCTTTAAACATTTATCTGTAGCCATATTGGTTACATTTTTAATTAAGAAAAATCTGACGATAGTAATTGGACTCATGTGAAACTTTTTTTTGCTAAAAAACCTACGTATGACATGAACATTAGTATTATAAATAATTTCTCAAATAATTTTTTTTTAAGGAAGTCCTTTCGCTCCAGTTAAGCCACAACAACAACTGTAGTAGTCAATATTTGATAAATTAAAATAAAAAACTCATAAAAATTCCTAAAATTGAAAAATAAATAGTATGTGAGGCATTAATCGTTGAAAATTTGAATTTTCAACAAATTGGTGGCTTAATAAAAAAAAAATTATCGATTTTTGATAAAAATTTTGCCTTAAAATTGTTTTTTTTTAATTATTAAATATTTATCAGAATTATTAACTCTTCGATGAATTATCATTATAATTCAGTAATTACTAAAAAATATAATTAAGTAGCATTAAATAAGGTAATTTAAAATTTCTACGAACGGAACAGTTTGTCACGGCAGTATCACTTTCAGTGTCCAATTAAATCATGAATTTTTAGAACGAAAAAGGATTAACAAAACACTAAAATAAAATAAAATAAAATAAAATAAAACAAAACAAGATAAAATAAAAAAGGTGGATGGATTGGACTTTGTAATTGGAAACTGGGATGGATCATGACTAGCCACGGGACAAAATCAAAACGAATCGACAATGGTACATGGAAGCGAACCGATTTAACACGAACTCTTCTCTTTCTGGCAGGGTTTGCCCGGTTGTATTAAACTATTGTGTTGTTGTGTTAGTGAGAGTACTCTCGACAAACTCTCCCCGACAATCTGATGCTTCTCTCATCAATCCACATGCTTTGAATTTGCATCAACTACAACGCAACAATCCAACAACACAACAACAATATCAACAAAAACAACTACAACAACAACAACAGCACCAGCAGACCAAACCAAGTGCTATTATTTATCATCAACAATATTTTAGCTCAATGCGAGCCAATTTATACTTTCCACAGTCCTCTGAACAATCACATGGATTACTTTTATTATTATTATTATTATTATTATTATTATTATTATTATTTTGTTATTAAATGCTCAGGGGGGTTATCCCCGGAGTCCGATTCTCCGAGGGCCCAGCCTGAGCTCCATCCGTTACTGCTGGACCACTCCGCACAACGAGGCGGTTAGTGATCACAGCAGGCCAAAGTCATTTTCCTTAAGAGACGGAGAGAACCAAGTAAAACAGCCTTCTGCATCCCAACTGCCAAGAACTCAGCTTTTGATGAGCAAGCTGGAACTTTGGCAAGTGAGGATACAAAAGACTGTTTCATCCCTCCTAGGACGCCAACAATCAGGACGACAAGCTTGACACGGTAACCTGGGTAAAGTTTGCCAATTTCAAACAGGAGATCCTGATATATTTGTCTTTTGTGCTCTTCTTTGGCTGAGATGTTGTATTCAGCCGGGGCCGAGAACTCAATGACATAAATGTCACGAGTGGCCTTGTCGAAGAGCACAATATCAGGTTTGTTGTGATCTATCCGCCGGGTTGTTGCAAATGGCATGTTCCAATATATTTTGCAACTGTCATTCTCAACAACCTGGGGAATATCTCCTGGCAAATAAGGCAGCACTGGTGTCACGTCAATACCGTAGCAATGACGAAGATAGTAGTACAGTACTCTCAGGGCAGCATTGTGACGCTGGATATATGCACCTCTCGCCAGTACTGGACATGCCGACAAAAGGTGCATAAGCGTCTCCGGATGTTGTCTACACCTCCTACAGGACGTGTCCGGAAGCTGCACCTGGAGCACCTTGCTACGGTACTCAAGAGTGTTAATGACACCATCTTGGCAGGCAAATATGAACCCTTCAGTCTCGGACATCAGGTCAGCTGACTTTAAGAAGGAAAACGTCAGCTGGGTCGACAAGCCATGATCACGCACGTGTTTAAAGAACACGCTGTGCATGGACTTGTCCATCAGTTCGCCAAGGAGTAGTTTTTCCTCGGCGTTCCTGATGACGCTCTTGAATTCCTCCTTTCGGAGTTCCATAAGAGCGTTTATTTCTCCAAGACCAAGGGTTCTTACCGCATATATTGCTGCCTTATACAAGAATGACCCCTTATGCGCATTTTCATGTTTATGTACAATTTGCATAAGAAAGTCATCCTTGTCTGCAGTGAAATTGACAACTTCGTGTGTTAAACCCAGGACCAAACGGTCGTGAAGCCGCTCCAAACTCTGCAAACCTCTCCCACCGATGGACCGGGAGAGGTATAATCTGGCAACTGATGAATTGGGGTGCATGCTCCGATTCATATTAATGATCTTACGGGTTTTGATGTCGAGATCTCGTAAATCCTTTCGGGCCCATTTCAGGACACCGAAAGAGTATAGTAAGACTGGGACAGTGAGCATGTTAGTAGCTGAGACTTTGTTTTTGCCGGAAAGTTCGGAGGACCAAATTTTCCGGAGTCTCCTAACATACTCGCTCTGGAGAGTTGTTCGGACTTCAGAGACCGCATGCATGCGGTGCTCTTCCATTCCTAGATATCTATACAACTCCCCGGCGTCTAATTGTCTTAAGACACTCCCATCTACTAACTCGACATCATCACCAGTATCAGAGCACTTACCCCTCGCCAGATGTACGACCGCACACTTGTCCAACCCAAAAGACATTCCGACATCTCGCGTGTACTCTGCTACGATGTTGAGGGCTGCTTGTAGATGATCTTCATCAGCACTATATAGCTTCAGATCATCCATGTAAAGCAGATGGGTGATCGAATATTTTCGATCATCACCCGGAGGCCCCACAGAGTACCCACGAGTTTTACGGAGAGCAACAGATATAGGCAGCAGTGAAATGCAAAACAGCAGAGGGCTCAAGGAATCGCCTTGGAAGACCCCTCGTTTGTACTCTACAACTCCGGTTACGTGCAATGCGTTTCCACTTCCAATGTGAAAACGCGTTCGCCAGAGCTGCATTGTACGCCGAATGCATTCCACTATTTCGGGATTGACTCCCAGGCATTTGAGTAGATATAAAATCAACTCATGAGGAGTTGAGTCATATGCCTTACGATAGTCAATCCAAGCCATTGACAGGTTGCGTTGATAGTAGATCGCATCTTGTAAGACGCATCGATCCACTATCAGGTTCTCCTTGCAACCTGACAGGCCTCTTTTACTGCCACGTTGTTCATATATCTGTTGCCATACAGGCTCTATCTGCTGCTAGATACGGTTATTTCAAATTTTTGTAAAAATTTTATAAACCGCATTCAAGCAGGTGATAGGCCTGAAATTATTAGGGTCAGACAAGTCACCTTTTTTAGGTATCAGTACGGTTCGGATACGGCCCTTCTACAAGCCAGTCCGGAATCGGATCGTCAGCTCTAATGTATGATGTAAATATGCGGGCCAGATGGAGATGGGTAGAAGTAAACTTCTTCCACCAGAAGACATTAATGCCATCTGGTCCCGGGGCAGCCCAATTTTTGCTGCCATTTAGAGCTGAACGAACTTCATCCACACTGACTGCAGGGCTCTCTTCATCAGCATTCTGTCGACGGTGTTCCCGACAGAATACTTTGAAGTCGTGCAGAGCTGGAGTGTTGGCGTTCACGTTTGGTTGATTTCCATACAACTCAGTCCAAAAAGCTTCCACCCGCTCAGGTGTTGGATAATTCCCGGTAACATCGGTCTTTGGTGTCAGAAACCGTGAAGGGCTGGATCGAAACAACGAGTTGTCGACCAACCGCTTCAGCCTTTTCTCTAATGACTTTTTAGCAGCCACTACAGCCCGCAATTTATTAAGAGACTCTTCCTTGATGACATGAAGAGTACTCTTGTTCAATGTGTGATGACGCCACCGAAGTTCAGCAGCAATGCGCCGAATTCGGGGTGTGTATGGTCTTTGAGTTGTGTCGAACTCAATCACACACTGAATGCGGGAGACCTGTTTCCGGGACATGTCAATTTTCAAGTCAAGTTGTGAGATGCGCTGTTTCAACCTTGCCTCGATCGAGAGACAATGTCTCTCTCTCGGAAAAGTCGAAACTGCTGCACCATACACAACCTGGCTCACAGTGAGCAGGGTGGAATCCTCCAGGATGTTTGCACGGAGATCTTCGTTTACCGCGTCAAGCTGTTGTTCGGAGTAAGTTATCTTTTTAGATATACTTACTTGCCGTCCTACAAAGGGATTGTTGTTGTCCAAGGAGGAACGGCGTCGCTCTTGGTGTAGTTGCGCCGGAAAGGAAAGTCTATTAGACTGCCTTCTGTCCGGCACAGGCGATCTTCTATTTCGCCGAAGATGAGCGGCATAATTACGCAGGTGTTTGGGCGTAAAATGCGCTAGCTCCGGATGCATATCACTCCAAAGAGTGTGCATCCGGGCCATATAGCCGCTCACCCCCGACTCGCTACGTTGGTAGCACACCAAGAGATCGACTCTCAGTTTCTCCGTCCACTTAAAGTAAGTCCTTAAGGCGCCAGGGTCGTCATCATTCATCGGGTCCGGCGTGCTCCTCCCACCTGATGAATGGTCCTCATCCGAAAAGGACCGGTTGTGGGGAGCACTTCTGAGTTGGTATCGTGTGGTAACTCAGGTATTTCCATGCAGTGGGTAGTTGGCCCACTGCACGGGCTACGTCGTTCGCCTACAGACCTGATGTTATGGTCTGCGTTTCCCGCGATGCGCCGCTTGGAGGCCACGTAGCAAGCATCGCTTATTATTATTATTATTATTATTATTATTATTATTATTATTATTATTATTATTATTATTATTATTATTATTATTATTGTAACTTTTACGAAATAATAATAATTAACTTATATCGTTCAAAATATCATCAGTAGAAAAAATACAAAGTTATTTCTTCATTATTGATATTTTTTAAGATATAAGCTCATCCTGATGTTACGCTCATTGAGACCTTTCATTTGAGTAACCACATCAATTTTTCATATATCTTATATATATATGATATTTTTTATATTTGTGAAATATATAAAATATATGAAAAATTCGTGTGGGTATTCAAACGAAAGGGTTCGATAAAAGTAACTCCAAGATGAACTCATATCATTGAAAATATCATCAGTAAACAAAATAGAATGTTATTTCTTCATTATTGACATTTTTTAAGATATAAGTTCATTCTGGAGTGTTTCACTTGTTCGAACTCTTTTACGGTAATTTCTTCGGCCATTATTGAGATCAAAGGGCTCAGTATCGCTTGATTGTAAACTCATTAATTACAATCCAACAATAATAATAAATAGTATCGACAAGTTTATACTTTGTTTTCAGTGGATCTTCATCATTAAAAAAAAAGTTTATCCCTTTCAATGATTGATATGGAATCTAATTAATTTTTTCGATCGGCCATCGCTTTGCATAATTACATATTGAATAGCATTATTGATTAAATCAATTGTTATCTAAATGACAGCTTTCGTCGGTCCAACAATCCAATAGCGCTGGTTCTGGGTAAATTTGCACCTCAATTGCATACGCTCTTTTATTCATCAGTTGGGATTCCAATTGCCTGCACAGAAACCGCTGGATGAGCTATATATATGTATTTAAATACATAAGGGAATATAAATTGTTCTTTTAAATTTTAAATATTTTTTTATTTATTCAGAAGTTCGTTTGGATAATTGTTTTATAGAGATCAGTCTCGTTGGAATTTTTTTTTAGGTAATACTCAAACAATAATTATAATTTACAATTATTTTATGACTATAAATTCCTATTAACTTCGATTTGAGCTGAAATATATATGTATTTCCCAAGAAATAAGGAAGAAATGATTGAGGCGAAATAAATGCGAAGACACAAAAGAAATAAAAGTAAAGTTAAGGTTGAAATATAAATATAAATGTATATAACGGCAGATGAGACTGGGGAAACATCGAAATCTCTATCCGATAGTTTCTATTCATCAGCTAGCAATGGAAGGATGATAATAATTATCACGTAGCATCCGAGAGTGCACCGAGTTGGTTGTCGAGCGTACAATTGAGGAGTGAAGGTGCAAAACGAGAATACGCTACGTCGGATGATGATAATAATAACAAAAAATAACTGAAAGTTTAAATAGACGCAAAATACATATAAAAAAGTTAAGAGTTGATGCGTGAAAAGTATAGAAAATTTTTTAAAGTAAAAGACCGAAATGTTTTTTTTTTTTTACTTGCGCGATTAAAAAAGATTGTAATGAGTGAAATAAAACACGACCGAATGAATTTAATCCTCTGGGTTTTTCATAATACATTTATTTTTACATTTATAGAATAAAAGTTACGCCTGATTTATTATCACTAGTGTCTTAATAAATTATTTTTTTTAAGAACAATGTTTGTGGTTTTTTACGGTTGATGGTTTTTATAAATAAATGAAAAATCTTTTATTTACAAAAATGAATAAGTATTGTTATCTGTAGAAATTTTTTTAATTAAATTTAGTATAATTAAAAATATTTTGACCTAAATTTGTGGCTTTTAAAGGTTTTTAAAGATATAAGCTCATTATTTGTTCTTTAAATAATTGATAATTGATTTTGTCATAGCAATATTAATTTTAAATTGAATTAAATTATATATTGTGATTAAAAATATCAAAAAATTGTTTTTTAAATAATTTTTAATTCTCGGCAGTAATATTATACAAATTTAACTTTTAAGTAGTTTAGTAAGCCGATAGTCAGCCGTATGGTTTAAATTAATAATTAAATCTAATAATTATCAATCCACTATTAAATTAAATTTATAATTGACCTAATTAAAGAGTCGAGGACTAAATAATTGCTACAAACCACAGTAAGGTGTTTAAAGTAGTCCGGTTAGACGCATACTACTACTGAAAGCTACCAAAAGCCTCTTATAAGTCGATTCAAATGTCATTTTATCTTACCACTCTAAGAATAACAAAGCTAATTATTTGAAAGCGTCCTAAATAACTCAATTTATTACGGCTCGAGTAAAATTCACTTTTTAAAAATAAAAAGAAAAAAAGTTTGGAAAATCCAAAAGTGCACGCCTCATAATCTCACTTTCTGTGAGATAAAATTCTTCAAAATTATTTACTTGATTAAAATAAATTTTTTTTTTATGTTTACATTGATAAAAACATTAAATTGATTTTAGAGAAAAATTCTTCAAGAAAAAATATAATTTTTAAAAGTTTTAGACATTAAAAAAAAAATTAATTTGAATTAAGAGAAAATAATTTTGGAGTCTCATTGTCTTGAATCAAGATGAAAAATTCTTAAATTAAGTAAAATTTACTTAAATCAAGAAGATGAAGTTCTTCCAAATTAATTACTTGATAAAAAAAAATTTTTTTTTCTGTTTACATTGATGATAAAATTAAATTGATTTTAGAGAGAAATTTTTCAAGAAAAAAAATTATTTTTAAGAATTTTATACTCTTGAAGAAATCGCTTGATTTTTGTAAGGCGAGTGTAGAACACAACCTTATCCGCTTCGCTTATGAGGCAAGCAATTAAATAAAAAAAAAATAATAAAATATTGATAATATTAAATAATATCCATGTAATATATTGAAAATTATGCATAAATGAAAGCTAAGTAATAAGTAATAGCGTTAGTGCAAAAGTTGTATGACTCCTTTATTCGAGAGAAATATCGGTGGCCGCTATGGTGGCGAGGTTTGTGCGTCGCGGAGCCACAATCCCCGCACATGTATCAAGCTGTCCACGACCCGCTCTCTAATTTGCATTTCAACGCTTGCTTCTCGTCCATTATTACTAGCGGAACAGCTTGGTTGAATTTCACAGACGCATCGCGAAGCACAACCCACCTACGACCCACCGCCCACCACCCGCCACCCACCTACTGCCTTTTAGAGGAGCACCCGGCCTAGTCTATTACTAGATTACTCTGGCATGCTCACCTCCTGTGAATCTCCACTTTCGAACAGCCTCCCTTATCCCGTATCTCTCATCTACTATCCCGTATTCCGGTGACCCAAACACCCCACCTCGACCCATGAACCTTCCCCTTCGTGTATCTCAACATGTTACCGTGTCATACTCCACTTACTCGAAATTGCTACTCTACTTTCATTGTTGCTTTGTTTTCTTTCATTTTTTTTATCTTTTGATACTCAAGAGTTAAGACTTTATTAGGTTATTGTTTTTTTTTTTTTATCATTTATTATCTCTCAATTATGTAACTACAAAATAATTAAAAAAAACATTGATAGTTAAGAAAGTACGATGCAAAGACAAAAGCTCATCCCTATGTTACACTCATCAAGAGCTTTCATTTGAGTACCCACTTGTATTTTTGATATATTTTTCATATATACATATATATAATATATATAAATATATAAAATATATGAAAAATTGATGTGGATACTCAAATGAAAGGTCTTGATGAGTATAATATCATGATGAGCTTATACCTTTAAAAATGTCAATAGTTCACGAGATAGAAAAAATTTTTTAAATATCTAATAAATATTTAAAAATTTAAACTTAAGACAAATTATTCAAAGCATAGTATCAAATAAATAAATTATTTGAAATAATGAAAGCAATTAAAGTCTGACGATAAATGTGATTAATTAACGAATGAATAATCAAGTGAATGGTTAGAGAATAGATAAGGCATCAATCATAGTTGACTAAGTGACTAGGCTTGTAAATTAATAGCCCACCTGTGGATGGAGGTAGAAGCGAGGGTGGTAAGTTCGGCGTAAGCTGTTAACAGGGTGTTTTCATCGAGGCGTCAGTCCCGATCGAGACCTAAGAGGATTAATACGGAGACTGAGCTGGAGCTAAAGCTAAAGGCTAAAGCGCAACGGTCCATCAGAATCTTGTCCCGAGGATCCTATTTATAACTCGTCTAAGACCCATAAACTCGAGCTAGGGCACCTACATACCGGTACACAGTAGCTACAAATGGATCTTAATGTCCCGATGTCAGACATCACCCATCAGAGCTACTCTATCGACATCCCTCCAGGCCGTTTTAGTGTCTTGTCTACTGTTGAAAGCTCTCCGCGAGATAAAACATCCGATTCAAGTGTAATATCTACTCAACTCTTTAAATGCAAATCCTATTACTGTTATTCTTTCTTTCTTTCTTTTTTTCTTCATTCCGACAGTAAGACATTCTTTAAAATGTATTTGTATAAAATATAAATAAATATAAATCCTTATCTCGATACTTAATCTTAAAATAATTAAATTGGAAGGGCGTAACGTCTGACCTGCAGTAACTTTTATTCCAAGAAGACAAAGTATAAGACTATTTTTATTTAACGATTCAATAAACGATTAACTTGTAAGTAATTCGAGTGAGTGCGTCCAGTCGCAGACTTTGGACTTTAGACCGAGTTTGGGCGTCCCATAAATTATAAACCAGACAGACCCTTCCATCCAGGAAGAGTCCAACGCGCGATACGGAAATCGAGTACTCCACCCGGAACTTAACACGCCACCCAGCTTCCACGTTGCGTTATCATAACAATAAATTTAACTGGGATGTACTGGGAAACTACAGCCTTCTCAGATTATTTTATATTCAAATTTTCCCCACCAAATTCTACAATTTTTTTTTTTTTTTTTTTCTTTATCGTCATATTTTATCTTTTGATATTCGTAATTTATAAATTATACTTGTAAGTTATCCACTCATATGTTTTATTATTAATATTATATATTGCTAGTTTATAAATTCAAATTAATATTAAGTGCATGTTGGCTGATAAACAACAGTCAAGAACACATGTGCGAAAAGTTCTACAAACTTTTAGAGGAAATCACATATTACATTCTTGGTAATAATGTGGTTTTATATATAAGTATGAAGATAAATTTAAAAATTTAATAATAATGGCATTTTCTGAAAATTCTTTATAATCGTTGTTAAAAATTTTAGAGTAAAAATTTTTTTTTTAAATTGTGAAATAATAATAATAATAAAATTTGAAAATAAATGAGAATGTCAAAGTAAGAAGCTAAAGTAGCGGATAAATTGAAATTTCGTGACACTTACTCCCGTGAGATAACAAACGTCAATGTAATGTGATGGGTGTCCGAGGTGAGATGAGGTCAGAATTATAGAAGCTGTCTTTTCTCCGGTCTTCAATACCCAGGCGTTTCTTTACTTTTGTAAAAGCCCGTGTAGTGTTTCCCTCACGTCAACAGCTTGGCAATATCCATTGAGATAGACGTTGTTTTATACGCGAGATATAAAACTCTTGTCCATGTCCCTCGGCAGCAAAAACCTATCCGACAAACCGAACAAAAACACTGGAGTATAAATGCGATAACAAAAAAAAAGCCAGATATAGTGTAAAGAAAAAAATGTCGTGAGGCGTATTATTTTTCAATAAATTTATTAAAAACTAACAACCTTGCAGTCACTATGTGAACTGTAAATAAATAAAATTTTGCTTTATCAAATAATGACTTTTGTTAAATTGTACTGTACTTGCTTAAATATTGACTTTTTTAAAGATATAAGCTCATCTCGATGTTACAATCATCAAGAGCTTTCATTTGAGTACCTACATGCATTTTGACATATTTTTCATATATATATATATATATATATATATATATATATATATATATATATATATATATATATATATATATATATATAAATATATGAAAAATTGATGTGGGTACTTAAATGAAAGGTCTTGATGAGTGTAACATCGAGATGAGCTTATATCTTTAAAAATGTCAATAGTTTACCAGATACAAGGTCATTTCTTAATTATGTATCTTGAGATAAAGTATTTTTGATTGCAGTCTAAATAATTATCAGAATAAATTAACTATCGGTGAGAATGATATGAAACCTTGCAAAGGCAAAAATTCAAGCCAAGACCTTTGCAATGACACTAAATTTTACTAAAAAAACCGATGTTATAATTTAACCATCTTGGAAACAAAATTTTAATAATATAGATAATTTATAAAAAAAAATTAAATAATTTATAAAATTTATTTACTGTTCAGTAAAATAAAAATTTTCGACAGCTAAATTTTTATCGCGTTGATTTTTAGTGGCTCGGAAAATCGGATAATAAAATTTGAGGCTGGGGCTGGAGCTAGAACGTGAATTTCTCGATGGAACACAATAGCGGGTGGCAGGGCGAGAGTGTATTGTGGTGAGGAGCGTACACACTTGGAGGAGCCAAGTGCATCAAGTGCACATAGTATGAAGATACAAGTAAGCTAGTGACTTTTAAAGTGACGTCGATGTCGAGGGAGATTGGATCGACCCGTGGAATCTAATTTGCAGCTTTCGGTCTTTGTCGTGGATCTTGTGCTTCTTTTTCTGGTTTTACCCTTCATCTTTTGCTTCCCGTCCTTCATTCTTCATCCTTTATCCATTCAGGTTTGCTCATCCTTTTGTCCTCACTTCACTTGCTATCGACGGATATCTCCTCGTACCTACGAAACACGATAAGCTTGAGATACATCATAAATATCGGGTAAAGAGCTATTTCACGCTGAACACTTCTTGACGGGTTCCAAGACCCGGAATTTCAGTGCCCGATGATGTAAAGAGCTCCTCAATAGACATTATTATATTCTGCGGATCTAATGGTCCATGTGTTATGCACATTGTGTGCTGGAAATTTTAAAAAATTTTTAAGCTGGAAAAATTTATTCAGCAAATATTTTATTAATATTTTCTATCAATAAATTCTAAAAAAATTAATAAATTCTAAAAAATTTAGTAAATTCTAAAAAAAAAAACTAAAAATATTCACAAATTTATAAAAATAAAATTTTAAAAACAATTTTTTTTAATTTAACAAAATTCTAATTTTTTCAAAAAAAATTTTTTTTGAACCTGATAAAATTTACATTAATCAAATTTTTTTACTCAAATCAGACCCTGGAGCTCTTTAAAACAATTTTCTCCGTCCAAAAATTTTTTTCTTGCTTCAAATTATTTTTCCTCAACGTAAAAAATTGCCCAAGACCTCACTACATAGAATCATAAACATAACTATTTTATTTCTCCGTAATTTTGTTATCAAGCTTATTGTTATTCCGATTTTACAGCGCGTCAAATCAGAGTCTTACCTGTAGGGCTTGTCTCGTGTGCTCTATAAATCTCCGGAAGTTACACCTCCGCTCTCTCAGGTTCCATCTTTCCGGAGTTACGTATGCGGGACTCGAGTCAAGTATTTTCTATCCTCTTTTTAGTATTTTCATTTTTATCATACAGTGGTTAGAGACTTTGTCTCTATCCAGGCTTCTCTTCTTTCTCTCTTTTGCTGGAACTCCCACAGGACATTCTTCTACCGACCACACACTTCTGACTCTCTCTCTCTCTCTCTCTCTCTCTCTCTCTCTCTCTCTCTCTCTCTCTCTCTCTCTCTCTCTCTCTCTCTCTCTATATATATATATATATATATATATATATATATATATATATATATATATATATATATATAATATATATTGTACACTATATGACAAAAGGCTTGGCACAGACGAAAGCGTTGTCCCTCGTAGCAGCCCCTCAGGCTTGTTTTCTCAGTCCTCAACCTAACAGACCAACATATGTCTATATACCTATATATCTAGCATGTATGAAGGTACACATATGTACCCAGGTCCTTACTGGCGGTAACAATCGTTCGAGAGGTAAACACACGTTACACTGCATAACAATAATTTTAACGAAATCTATAAAGTGTAAAATATAAATTTATAAAATTCCGACAGAAAATAAGACAAAAAAAAAGAAGACGCATGGAGAAAATAAAATGGTGAAGAGACTGGTACGTGAGAGGGAGCTCAAGCCGTCACGGTTATTTCGAGATTTTAGTCCTGTAACACGGAGCCGGACGAGAAAAGCGGACGTGCTTGTTTGTGTCTTTGGTTTGCGATGACAAGGGAAAGAAAGCGCCGTTGTCAGGCGGTGATTGCTGGGCTGAACGTGAAGCTTTCGCTTTGGAATGTGAGGTGTCGTCGGGCCAATCTTTGCGTTATGCAATTGCGGGTACTACTCTTTTGGGTAATGGTTATGGTTTATAGTTATAATAATAATAATAATAATAGTAATAGTGGCTCAAGTGCCAACTGAGGTTCCTTAAAACACTTCCAAGAGTCCATTTTTTTTTTTTTTTTTTTTTTTTTTTTTTAGTTTTTTGTGTAGAGAATTTTTTCTCTTGTCCAAACAATTTTATTGTTTTCCTTATGGTAGATTTGGTTCAAAAATTTTTGTCTGATTATTTTAACAAGGTATAAATTTTTGAAGAAATTTGGAAAAAATTAACTTGAACCAAAAAAATAATTTTGTAAAGTTTCCTTGTTTTGAATCAAAATCAAAACTTCTGGAATAAAGTAAAATTTACTTAAATTGTGAAAAAATTTTTTATTAAAATCAAGAAGATTAAATTGTTCGAAATTATTTATAATAAGCAGAAAAAAAAATCAATAAATTGTTGAAGAAAATTTGTAATTTTAAAAGTATAAGATCTTCGAAATGAAAATATAGAGAAGGCAAATTATCCTTCAGACGCATTCGTAGATGTTACATTTAAATCTGTTGCAGCCGCGAGATAACCGACAGCAAACATGACATTCAATTACCGCGAACAAGGCTCATGAACACTACCAGCAGTTTTACAACTAACCGCTTACACAGCCTTAGGATATAACATACGTCAGTCAATATGCTAATCACTTGACATGAATCTTGACGTTGTTTACCATCCTTTGTTATTTTTGTTTATTTATTTTTCAATAGTTATTAACCACTCGCTTCGCAAGCTTGAGTTGAAATTTATTTTTTAGTGAAAAAATTTTATACCTTTAGCTCCAATTTTTTTTTCTGTGTAAGAATCACTTACGCTGCATCTTTTGTTGCAATTTTGATTCATATTTTATAAGTACTTTTTTAATTTATGCATTTCAAAAAAAAAAAAAAACCTTTCCTCATTTATTAGTACAGATGTATTTATTATTAATTTAAATTTGATATTTCTACTAACTGGATAAAATAATTAACGACCCTATTAACGGAAAATGGTATTCCCATAATCGAGTACAAAGGACATAAGTAACACTTCTAAGGCGATGATTTTAATTTGCAAGCTGTTACATACAGAGCAAACATGTGCTCCTAAACAGCTTCATGTATAAACAGCTTCGCCGACTCGTGTTAATGAGTAAGAATTAAACTTACGGAGTCTGAATCGGCGAACCGTCCCACTTGCGCCTTTTCTCCGTAATTCAATTTATAGTTAAGTAATAATAATAATAATAATAATAATTATAATAACAGAGCCACAGTTAGCGCGAGCTTACAACACAATTAATGTTCATAATTTATTTTAATTAATAATTAATAATTAATGCCTTTTCATCTATCCACCGAAAAGTTGTTTCATCTGTTGGATGAGCACACACGTTTCGTCTGAATTACTCAGCTAATTATCTGGTCTTTGATGTGTGTGTTTATGTTGACAAATGGTTTTTTAAATTGTTTTGTTTGAAGACTGAAAGGCAATTAGTTTCGTTTGTTCTTTGTTTTTGGTGTTCGGATTATCGAATTACTGTTTAATTTAAATTCGCTACTAAATAAGAGTTACGTTGTTTTTAAATTACTATTGACAGATGTATTTAAAAAATTAATAAGAGAATAAAAATTAAAAATATGGTTTGATGGAAAATTTAACTAAAAAGTATGAAAAAAAAAATTGTATGTGGATCTATATAATTATTTTTGGCCTGATGTTAATAATAATGATTATAATTAGTTTTTTTTTTTTGAAGAACCTGTAAATAACGGGTTATATAAAATGACTTGTTATTAAGATGCTTGACGCGGATCCATTTATACGTGTTAAGATACCTCACTTGGTTCGGGTAAAACTTTTAATGACCACGGTAGGTCTTATAAGTTTTAATCTCGTGCAAGTTGACGCCACAGACGGAGTTTTGTACGAGAAAACGAGCGCGACACTGAGAAAGTAAGGGTTGTGCCGCTTTAAGATGAGCACATCTCTATGAAAACTCATTTTATACAGTATAATTTAACGCGAATTATATACTAAATCCACTGGTATAAACAACTATTTTTTATGCATGACACTTGCTCTACCCAGTAAGACGGTAAATAAATATGTTATTAACTCAAAAAGTTTACGGATTTTTATCAAATTAAATGGTGGATACAAACTAACGATTTTTTTTTACTGGTGATTAATAACGATAATAAAAGAAACTTCAAAAAAGTTAAATCAATCTTAAAAATTTATTGTTTTTTATTTGTAAGTCAGAATTTGTCCACAAGACTTTGAAAACAAAATAGTCTTTATCAAAATTTGATTCAATGTTGCAAAGTCAATTTTTTTTAAAGAAAATTAATGTTTAAAAAATTAAATTTGAGATAATTTCCCCTTGAAAATTTTTTCAGCTAAACAAAAATTTATTTTAATCCAAAAACTCCCTAATATTGACATTTTTAAAGATATAAGCTCATCCTGGAGTTACACTCATCGAGACCTTTCATTTGAGTACCCACATCAATTTTTCATATATTTATATATATTATATATATATATATATATATATATATATATATATATATATATATATATATATATATGTATATATGAAAATGCATGTGGGTACTCAAATGAAAGCTCTCGATGAGTGTAACATCGGAATGAGCTTACATCTTTAAAAACGTCAATTGTTAAAAAATTATAGTGCAATTATTTAATAAAGCGAAATTTTATTTACTTATAATTCACAAGTCACGGCAGTCACATAGTGACTGTAAGGTTGATAGTTATTATTATTATTTTTCAAGTAGTTGTATGTAAATTTTCAAATTCACAAAATAAATTGTTAAAACGGATAAAAAAATTTATTGAGGAAATAGCTTGAATTGAAGTACTCTTCAGTGTGTTACAGTAACGTTAAATATTTTTTTGGACCACAGAAATTTGTATTGCGGTTCCCATCGGCAAAGTTACAACTGACAGTATAATAGGCCTGATATGTACGAGAAATCTGTTAGTGACACTGAGGACATAGCGTTTTATCGTTTTTAACCAATGAGGAAATATTTACTCCAATAGAAAATAAATAACATAGATATATACTTCTCACACACTTATATGTGGAATATCAAAATCCATGCTTAGATCTTATTCAGAGAATATTGAAAAAAAATATTGCATGAATATTTACTTTAATTTCTATAAAAATAAAATGCATATTTCAAAAAGTAAGTTGCCAAGTGGCTTATTATCTTCTGCCGTGTATTCTCCAGTTTGAATTCTTGGAATTTGGATGAATTCAAAGTCAAAGTTGTTCACTGTAAAGTGGTTACCGAAGTCAAATTCCGAATATTAATTAAACTAGTAAATATTATCGTCAAGAAAATAAAACGTATCCCGCTGATTCTCTCGTCAATAATTTTGCGAAATTTCATTTGTTAATTTAATTTACAATTTCACAAAAGTCAAAGTACAATAAATTAATCTTAATAATAAAACCACATTTCTAAAACTTTGATGTCAGTTCAATCAAAACTATTTATGCCGAAATTCTTCGAATACTTCGCTAATAGAGTCAAAGATTCGCTGTGGTACTTTTGTTAAAAGCAACAATAATAAATAATTAACCAGCTATTTGACTTATTGTTATTTAATTTGTAATCCTTTTTTTTTTTTATTTTACTACCAAATATCTGTTGTTTCCTTTTTTCTTCTCGAACAATAAATTGCTTCATAAAATTCAGTTTGAATTTTGGAATAAATTTAGTCAAATCCGCATCAATTAGCACAGAGGAATCTGCAGTACAATATGTTATTCAAATATGCAAGCCTAGAAGAATCAAAGACCGAAAAGAGAAACAACGATGTCGTAGTAGGTAATACCGTATACAACTTTGTCAGTTATTAAAAAAGTTATTTAGCATTTAAAGTGCGGGATAATCTAGCAAATAAAGTGAATGTTAATCAAAATCCTGCACTAGGTACTCAGTTTATCTTGGAAAGACGAAAGTATGACAAAAGGACAAGATGTGTAATTAATTTTCTTGGCTTTGTTTTTAGACAAAACGTGCATTTATTTAAAAACCTTTGACTTAAAGTTATTCACCGTTTTATTAATTTAATTTTCGTTGTTCAACTTTGCTTTGATACCTTTTATGATAGGTTGTTACATTCATTTATGAAAAATTCATGTATTATATGAATAAGATGAAACGAATCTCGTAGATTATGCACTAAATAAAAAATTACATTATTCTTTTCTTTAAAAAGTCATCAAAAATATTTTAGAATAATATCATACATTACAGACTTGGCATTCAGGTATTTTTATGAGGTGCAACTAACGTGTCATTTGTTGAATAGGCGAAGAAACACTCCAAAAAATCTATCGGATAATTTACGTTGAATCTTTAATTAAATGAAAACTATTTGAAAAAAATTTTACGTGGACATCTGAATGTCTGTATGCTATTTTTCCGTATGTAATCACGATAATCGTTCAATTATTTTGTCTGTGTAATATAAATAAGTCAGTAATATGACTTAATTTTTTCTTCAATATTAAATGAGCATAATTCAGTTGTTCAATTTCAATCAATTTTTACAAGATTTACCTCAAAAATTATAATTTTCCAGATTAACTATAAATTAGAAAGACTTTTTAAAATGTTGATTACCATTTCAATAGTAATCATAATCAATAACAAAGAGAAGGAAGACTAAAAAAGATAATCATGAATATATTCAAGAGGCAGACGAAATTCTCCTTGGATCTTGCGGCGCAGAACTTTAACTCGAGCACTTTGAAATAGGTTAAAGGAAATGGAGGCTGGATAATCTTTCTTATGGTAAACAATTTAGTGAAGACTAAACTGGGGCTGCACAAGGTCTCTCGGTCACAGATATATTGTTTAATATTATTTAAATTTATAAACAAGACTCACGAGAAATAAAATACTTCATTTCAGGAACACTCCCGCTTTAAATTCAAACTTTAATTAAATACATTATTTCTATGGCCCTTCTCCCACATATTTCAACCTGAAGTAACATAATTTCACAATTATATGTCCAATTTCATTTTTATACTGCTTTTATGCGTGTCTATCCTCATTTTTTAACAATAACGGCATTACATTTTCTACAGTCGTATACTTTACGGGCAAGTTAAACTTTAAAGCTTTTACTGCTCTCTCATCTTTATACTGTGCCTTAACGATTCGCATTTATGCTTCAATTATTTGCTGGATCGATAAATTTCTCATTTTTAGAAAAGAGAATTTTTATATGCCCAATGTAGAATGGTAATCATTGCTATGTTAGATAATAAGGTGGATTTTTCAGCGATGAGAGTCACTTACAAATTCTTAACACCGAATTCAACCGCATGAACATATTAATCATTATTATGTTACATTCAGAAGAATACTACTACGAAAAAACAACTATAAAAATTATTCAAAATTTATTTCTCTAAAATTTTGGTTAAAAAATAATTAATCATTAAAATTTAGCGAATGAATTTAATACTAAAAACTCGGCGCACAATATAACTAATTCAAAGGAGGGTGAGTATTGAAAAACCGAAACCATAAATCTCCGGTAGTCAAAGGCGCTTAATTTTATCTCGGGCGAGCATTGAGTATTGAGAGAAGGTGAGCATACAAGTATGAGTTTTAAAAAGAACTTAAACTCGGTAAATTAAAAGAAAAGATCTGAATGAGAGAAGTTGACTGGCGAAAGTAATCACTTTATCTTTACCCACCACTCACCTACTGCTAATCTTACTTTATTTTTATTTTATTATTTTCTACCTCATTTTATTTTATTTTATTATAAATCCAAATTATTTTTACTACTAAAAGGGAGAGTTTAATTACTACCTTCAAAAACTACTTCGTTTTGTTTTAATGAAGAAATAAAAAATCCTTTAAACTGACTTCACTAAAAAATAAAAACTTCTTGATCAAAGAGAAATATTCTTGATCTAAAAAAATCATTTGAAGAGAATTTCATGTCTTTGTTCAAGAATTTTCAATCTTGAAACTCAATTTCTTAATTAATGAAGATAAATTTAATATCTGAAGATCAAGAGAATATTATCTTTATAAAATAGTATTAAATTTTTAATTAATTTATTTTTTAAGGTGATAATCCTTAAAAATTTATATAGAATAATTGCTATTAGCAACCTTGCAGTCACTATGTGACTGTCGTGACTTGTGAACTATAAATAAATAAAATTTTGCTTTATTAGATTGTTAGAGCTTTCATTTGAGTACCCACATGCATTTTTGATATATTTTTCATATATACATATATATATAATATATATAAATATATAAAATACTAGCTGACCCGGTGAACTTCGTATCACCTACAAAAATTTTTTTTTTTTACAAATTTTGATTTGTGATTTTTAACCTGTAAACTCTAATTTATTTTTGTCAACAATTAACACTGGTCGTATTGTAGACGGTTAAGTTGGTATTAAGTTATTAAATGAAACTTGTTGGTCATTTTAATATGTTTTATGTGTTTTATTTATATAATAAATGTATAACAAATTATAGAGCCTTTGGCGCGTAACCAAACGATCCGGGTTCGATTCCCGGTCTGGGCTGTCCGAATTACTTTTTCAGTTACCGAAAATTCCTACTGAGTAAAGGTCCTCCCCTTCCCCCTTTATCTTTTATTTCCCCCAGTTCCCAAAAATTTGTCTTTAATGACAAATTTAGCTATTGTATATGGCTTTTATATATATATATATATATATATATATATATATATATATATATATATATATATATATAAAGATACCCAAAGTATACTTGTACGTATCTTCCTGCATATTGGACAATTTTGTATACTCTTGCAACCTTGAGGCTCAAGCGTAACAATAGCGATTTCGATACAAAATTAACAATTTTTTATTTTTTAAGCTGAAATTTTTTTCAATTCCAAAATTCCAAAATTTTTTTTTTCTAAACCATCCCTGAACTATAACGAAGAAAAAAAAAAAAAATTTTGAAAATCGGTCCAGCCGTTTTTGAGTTTTAGCGAGACTAACGCACAGCAATTGATTTTTATATATATATAAAGATATGAAAAATTGATGTGGATACTCAAATAAAAGGTTTCGATGAGTATAACATTGGGATGAGCTTATATCTTTAAGAATGTCAATAGTTCACAAGATACAAGGTCATTTCTTAATTATTTATCTTGAAAAAGCACAAATTTAAATAAAGACCTTTGCAATGACGCTAATTTTTTTTTAACAATCCATTAAAAATGAATGATACTTTTCTATATTTTTTTACATTATATTGGTGATTATTAAAAAATTGTAATTGTATTAAAAATTTTTTTTTACAGTAATTTTCAAAGAAAATTACTTTCCGTGTACAAACACGGGCTAGAAATTCTTATTCTCCTAGAACGAATGACCAAAATGTAATACCGAAATGAAAGATTAAAGAATGAGTGTCAATAGCGAAATAATGAGGGAGGTCCTGGGTCTCTCCTCTTGAGCTTGAGCGGTAAATCACTAAGGCGGATCCGATTATTGGGGTATACATTGGGGTACTATCTGCGACACAATACCAAGGGGAATGATGCAAGCTCGGAAGCTCCGAGCTCGGTCAAGGATTTATGAAGCAATACCGAGTTTGGCGACGTACCAACCCCGACAAATGAGTCTCTCGACACTGAATAAACAAATACCAAGGATTGTATGACATAGAATAAATAATTGTCCTGTTTAACAAAAAGAAACAGAGCAAACAATGCGATGCTGCGCTGACAAAAATCTAAATAAAATAAACAACGGAATATGAGTATGAGTATATTGGAGATGCTGGGATTTGTGCTTCGGTGAAGTTAAATTTCAGTATGCATCCCGCTGGTTTTCGTTTCCGAGGAGAATGGAAAAATTAAACCGGGATGTATCCGAAAAAATTTTATGTCTGCACAGAGGAGATGAGATTAAGGAGACGCAAAAGGGAGCGAGGAAATATGTGGATATGGATGTAGGTATATGTTTATATATTTATATTTAATATATAGATCTACTCCGCAGGCTCCTCTGAGAAAAGCCAAGGCGGAGTTCGCTATCTGGAAACTATCCAGTCTACTCTTCACTGCTCTAAACTGGAGATACTGCCGGCGTGGGTGAAAATAAAAGAACCGCCACTACTTACACTACCGTTGTATATTTTCTACCGTATTTCTTTAACGCACAAGTCTGAGTTCTTTACTATCTATCTAAGTTTCCTACATACATTTTTTAAAAATTATTTTTGGTTTTGTTTTATGGAAAATTAAAATTAATTGATCATTTATTGACAAAAATTACTTAAAAAATTTTCGTATCCTGCCATGTATTGCAAAAGAAATTTATTTATTATAATTTTTTAATTTTTTTTTTTTCTTAGAAATTTTTATGTCAATTCAAATATTTTATTGGATAAAAATTAGCTCAGCAATTGATAAAACTAAAAATTAATTAAATTAAATACTAAGAAATCCTCCTATCAGTGCAGGTATTTAATTTAAAATTTTTCGTTATTAATATTAATAATACTTTTAAAACATTAAAAAATATTTTTTATTTTTATTAAATAAAAAATAAGAGCAAATCTCACTGACCTATTGATATTAACTAAATTTTAAATTAAACTCTCTATAAATATTTACCATGATAAAACAAAACTGACGTAATAAGCCTCGATAAAATCTATTTATTGGACTATCATAAGCATAAGCTTATTAATGATTATTGTGTAATGATTAAACAAGCTAATAATGAGGCAATAAATAGTAATCTCCAAAATTCCAGTGACTACCTTTTGGACAAATGAAATCGCGGATCAAATATAGAGGACTGGGATTGGAATTGATTGACATTTGGGTTGAATTGATGGATGAAAGCACTGAGACTTACCGACAAATTACATATTAGCGAGCTGCTATGACGGCGATCGATAGGATTGATTATCCTCGAGTGTGTATTCACGGGGGTTACATGTGTATTTACACTCCGGCTCCGTTGTGACAATAATCATTGTTCTTGCATGACCGACCAGCAAACGTAATATACACCTCTCTTGTATCCCTCACTAGATTCGCATTAATTACTATTAATTATTACCAGCACTATTATTATTATTATTGTTATTATTATTATTATTTTGCTTAAAAATTAATCAGCAAATGATTGAATAAATTAAAGCGAGCGTGTAATTCTTTAGATAGGGTTTTGGTTTTATTTTTATAAATTTTCCATTTAACGCTTATCCTGAGGAGCATACAGTAGAGTATATAGTATAAAAGAAGCCAATTGAAACGCTTTGACTCTTTGTCTCATGATACCAAGAGGAAAAAGATCAAAAGAATCCATTCATAGTAGACTTTTCGCTAACGCTATTGTCAACTTATATTCATGGACTTTTATGAACTGATTAAAAACTTTAAACTTTTTTATTTAAATCTTTTTTTTTTATATCACTTCTCATTATTGCATGAGCTTCAATTAGCTTTTATAGAAGCCAGAAAAATCAACAGATAAAAAAAAAGCTGACGGATTAAAAAGAGTAAGAGGGAGGGTAAGATAGAAAGAGAAAGTAAAAAGTAAGACTAAGTTTACCTTTTAATTCTCAGCAAAAAACTACCTCCATTTTCTCGAGAGCAACTACTTCATTTTCTTTAACTTATATCCTACGAGAATTCTTCACATTCGTTACGGATTTTTATTTTTTCTTATAAAACTGCCTTTTTTTTTTATTCAATTTATTTGTAAAAGCAGTGTAAATTCTTCAATAACTTTATCGCTGTTTTATATTTATAAAACTTTATATAAAAAAAAAAAATTCTCATTAAATTTATTAATCCTGAACAACTATAAAAAAATGTCCCACTGTGGTTTCACAAGTTCATTATAGAGCCGTTGATAAATGTCTGTAATAATTAAATCAACTCGGTTGTAAAAGAAAAAAAAAAAAAGAAAAAAAAAAGGAAACGAAATTATTTAAAGTAAAATTTATTTAACGGGCGAATAAAATGAGAATATAAAAATAATACAAAAAAATATAAAGTTGGATTACGAAAAGGAGACGCATACGGGGTTTGTGTATCCACGGATAACGAGCTTCCTACCTTACTTCGTTGCCTGTTATCACTAATGAGCTACCGTTCTGTTTTCAGTTCGTCTATATCTATATATCTGTATATATAAGAGATATATAAGAGAAGTATAGACGTATAGATGTACATATATATAAACCGGAGTGGTACTGCAGTAGACCGTGGAAATAGTCGTAGAGATGTGAGTTGTAGGCAACAACGCGGCTCTCTTATTCTCTAAAACTCAAAATTCATGCATCTTCTTCATCACCACCACATATTATTTTACTTCAGGTGTATATTTGCTAGCTTACTCAAATGCATTTAGATACATTCTTAGAGAAAGGCTTTACGGCAAGATTTGCTTCAAAGGTCTTTAATTTTATTCATTTTTTAATTATAAAGAAAAATATTAATTTGTAATTATTTTAAAGCTTAATAAAACTGAAAAACAATTTACAAATTTAATATTTGATTTATTTTTCATTAAAAATATTAAAAATTACTGATTATTCGGTATTTATAATGATAAGTACGAAAAAAACTCCAACAGATGGCGCATGGTCGCTTAATTTTCTCCCTACAGGAGAGTTAACTTTAGAGGATTAAGTCTAAGATTAAATTTAATGTTTGCTGCTAGATTTTAGAAAAGATTCTTTATAGAAATTGTTATCTAAATAAGTAAAACAGAATCAAAACATAAAATAGTAAAATATTTAAAACAAGATAAAAAAAAAATTAGAAAATAAAATAAAATAATTTCACAGTAAGTAAATTCATAGTATATTTAAATTTAATACGTAAATCGCACCGAGAAAGTTAAGTCAAATTTAACTAAGAACTCATAATTAAATATAATTTAAATGAAAGATTTTGAAATATGTTTAAATCTTGGGAGAAATGTAGATCGTACACACGAGAATAGAAACACCGACAATGGGATTATCTCCAAACTCTAACCACTGAATTCTTATAGTTTAGTGTTTTACGGTTCAATCTCGAGATTGAAATAAAACTTTTGGCAATCTAACCTTCCTATACTAGTGTACTGTAAATGTAGTGCACATTTACGTTGTTAAATATATTGTTTATTTCTTTCTACAAGACAACTTTTGATTTTTGACACAAGAAAAATGAGTTCCCAAAAGTTTTTATACCGATAACCTTTCTCCGCAAATTTGACATTTTTATAAGTTTTGCCCTTTTGAAATATCGTTAGCCATCTGAAAATATTGAGTTTATAACAAAACTTTTATATTTATTCACGGCAAACCCAAAAACTATTTCTACCTATAAAAATATTAAATGTCTCGAAAAGTAATGGCTTTTATACACGACACATTTCATTGATATTAGATATTATTACTATTACTATTTATTATTATATTCTTATTAATGAGTTTACAATCACGCGATACCGAGCCCTTTAATCTCAATAATGACCGAAGAAATTACCGTAAAAAAATTCAAACAAGTAAAATACAGAAAAAAATATTTCTATGCAATAATATAATTTTTTTAAATTATTTAATTTATTTTGAGCAAAAATTCAGGAAATCTTCCAAACTCCATATATATCATAGGTTAAACGCACACGTCTATCTTTTTTTGGTGATTGTCCGGAGACGTGGGAGAGTAATAGTGACCCTTGATATATAAATTTATAAAAAAAATTTCAATCATAAAAATAGGTATATAAAAGTGTACTCTTACATTATGGACGGAGGAAATCACTGCGATTTGTCGTCGCTCTGTGCAATTTCCTCGAGACTGTAGTGGCTTTAACAGCTCCGTCAGAGCGAAAGAGAAAGAGCGAGCACTAGTAGCACCCTCGCAAATATATCATCGATACAAATGTTTGCGTACTTGCACCTTTAAGTTATTCTCTGTAATATATATATATATATATATATATATATATATATATATATATATATATATATATATATATATATATATATATATATATATATATATATATATATATATATATATATATATATATATATATATATATATATGGAGGAGGCATTTGATGTTATTTGAAACTTGCAAAGATTAAGCCTCAAACATTTGAGAACGTCCGTTAAATTTATATCCTTTGTTGTACTCAAGTTGAATTTAATGCTGTAAAATTTTTTATTTATCGTCCGTCAAAAAAAAAATTCAATGTTAATAATTATTTAATAAGTAAATTTGTCGGAAATTTCCTAAAAAATTTTATTAATTAATTTTAAAATGCACAACAAAAGTATTTCCACGTATTATTTTTTCATAGACATTCTTTACACTAGGAGGGTAATTTGATCTCCTTAAAAAAGTAAACTCCTGACAGTTTTCTTTCTGTCGAAGAAGAATATCACCAAGAAGTGATAAGAAATTCAAAGTTTATAAATGTATCCAGAAAAAAATGTATATTGAAGGATTTTGTGACGAAGACGGTATCATCGGGCGACGTTGAGTTCACTAGCGACGAAAAGTAAAAAAGTATAAAATTCAGCAGAGTCTGGCACATATTGCATGGAAAAAAGCATCATCGGTTTCTGGGGAATCCCTTGAAACGCATTCAATTCCGACAACCCTACGGTCTTGCTCGAAAATCTTTTTTACTTTTTTGGTCTGCCTTTTTTCATCTTTTCTATCTCGTTCTTTCGGTGCTCCGGATTTTGGTACTCACGACAGACATCCACGTAGTTATACGTTTTCAGCTGATCCCCGTCGACTCTACGGGGAATCCTCAAGACTTTGCTATTCTGATATGTATTCATCCATATAAATATATATCTATATCTATATGTGAATACATATGTGTGTATGTATATTGTAGTTATTTATATTATGTCCTATATATGTGGTGCATTTCGTCACGGCGTTTACTTGTATCCGTTTTACTTGGTATACTGGCAAATAGCCCATGTACTTTGTTATTAACTTCAACTACTGACAGAATATATCTCTCTGGATGTTCAACTAGATCGAGATGGAGATACCGCTGAGACGAATTAAGATTATAGGATTAATTAAGTACACTTTGTGAATAAACAGATGAATTTACTCTAATGAGACTCTAACAACTTCTACACTGATTGTGTATAATTTATAATAACAATAAATTTTTAATTAAGTAGACGAATGGAAAATTTATAAAATATAAATAAATTCTGGCTTAAGGGTAAGAGATAAGCCAAAATTTATAAGGGGTTTTTTTTTTGTAAAAGATTAGATGTTCTACAAGAAATGTTTCTTATAATTTTTTTGGATTTTTAATATTTAATCCAAATTTTTTAGTTTTAATTTTTTGATCAAGATTCTTTTGGATTTATTTCTGATTTTTGGATATTGAACTCAAATAATAATAATAATAATAATAATAATAATAATAATAATAATAATAATAATAATAATAATAATAATAATAATAATAATAATAATAATAATAATAATAATAATAATAATAATAATCTTAGGTTAAAATATTCTAAACGTTGTAGAGATTCTAATATCCTGAAAATTAGCTACCTCAGAACGGCATTAATTTCTCGGTTTAGATCAACACGATACACAGAGTGTCTCTCCGGCTTCAATAGACACTCAATACGCAGCAGTGTCGTGCATTAACCCGAACTGGGACGCAGGTTCGCATTGATGAGGATCATATAACAGTGCTATTACCACTGAAGCCTTAATGCAGAACGATGGCGTTGGGGATTGCAATAGCAAGTGAGCAAAAGCAATTGCTATTCACTTAAACTCTCATCCAGTATCCAGTATTCAGTATATTCGCTATTACAGGTCAAACGATCTACGATATACGACATACGATACTGTGCTTTGAAGTGTTAAAGAGAAAGTTTAAGCGACACATTATACACGCGATGAAAATCGAGCTTCCGTATAGACACAAACGGGATTGCTTTAATCGTCACGTCGGTTAATATTAAGGCTCATCATCATTATCATCGTCATCATGCCCATTACTCAATTTCTAGTGAATGGAAACTGTTAGTATAAATACTGCCCTTCAGCTATGCGAAGTGATTACTATTTGGGCGAAATGCATTTAAATTTGATCGAATAGAGGGAGCAAAATTAAATTTATATTTTAATCCGTTCAAAAATGTTTTGATATGGCCATTGGCAAATTTCTATGGCTTGATATGATAATTAGCCATATCAGGCCTGACATGATCATTTATAATTTTTCCGGGAAAGTAGTGTAAAAAATTTCCAACAGGTGGCGCATGGTCGCTTAATATTCTCCCAGCCAGAGAGTTAAGTTTTAGAAATTTATAGAATGATAGAAGAATTTCTCAACATTTAAAAAGATTGCTCTGTATTTAAGAAATTATTTCTTAGTATTTAAAAAATATTTTTTAAATACTATAAAGATTTTCCAACGATACCAAATTTAACCATAAAAACCCATTTTTTCCATGTAAATACACGGGCCACAAAATTTTTCTTATTCTCTTAATACTATAGATTACATAAATGTATATTCATAAGGGATATTATTGGTTGAGCGATAAGTGAAGGAGGTGCAGCATCAGGGTTAAGTGAAGCGTAATTTCAAATGAGTTTAAAAAAGTATGATGTAATGAAGTGAATCCGAGAGAGCTAAAAATATAAAGTATAATTGTGAATGAAACTCATTTTTTGATATAATTTATCTTAGCCTAGTTTCAATGGAGAAAAGTTTAAAAAAATAGGGCAGGGTATAACTCGAGCTTGAGCTAGAGTTGAGTAAACTTAATATTTTTGCACTACCGGACACACCTGCCTGTTTCTTTATAATCGTGCTAATTGCGTCTCCGTTAAATTAAAATGTCGTAAGAAAAAGAGTAAAAACACTGTTAAGTCATCTGTATAACTTACTAATTAATAAGATTATAAAATAAAAAAATTTTAAGTTCGAAAAATTTTTAAATAAATTACTCGTTGAATTTTTAATAAAAATATTCATAATTTTGCTAATTAATATTTTTTTTTAAGATTAATAATGTTTTTAAAATTAAAAAAAATTTTTTTTTTTCAATTTGAAATTGTTCCTTAACATCTAGTTGAATAAAAATTTTAAATTAATGAATAAGTATTTAAAAAAAATAAAGCAAAGCGAATGTTAATCAATCAAAGTGGAAGTGAAACTAAACAAATTAATTTCAAAGGCTAATGCATTTACATTTAAGTACTCAGTATTCAGTATGTCTATGTACTCTGTATTGAGCCGTGGTGAATGTAGTGATGGAATAAGTGAATGAACCAGGATCGATGTCCCTGCAGCTTGCAATCAGGATCAGCCGATCTGCGGGCAACCGCAAGCCCGAGAAATTCTAGAAGCTGATGGTATAGAGATAGAGTAAATGAAGTTGAGGGTTTGCGAGCACTAACAAGTACTAAAGTCAAACTTCAACACACATGTAATAAATTTAATTAATTGTTTCTCCACGGAGTATATTTATATTTTATATTTAGTGTAATAATATTTAAGTTCATTAGTATATTATTACTAGCTCGAGTATATTTTGTGATTGCGTTTTAAGTAGTTTGTAATTCATTTATTATGAGGCTTAAATTTAGTTTTAATTATGTGTCCTTTGATAATTGAAATTAGAAATAAAGTACCGGATATTATTTAAACTCTACTCTAAAAAAAAAACTTGATTCAATTAAAATGTACTTTAATGAATTTCTAGTTTTAGAATTTTTCTACCTGGTTTAAAATTATCAAACTTCTTAATGAATGATACTAAAAATGATATTTATCATGACATTGAAATTATTTTTGATATTCATCATGAAATCGATATTGCTGATGATATTCATCATTACATTGACAATGGTATTGATATTTATCTTGATTTTTTTTTCTGACTCGAATTAATTTTTTTATCACTATAATAAAGCATTGATAAAATAATCGTAAGGAAACTGATAAAAAATCAATATCAAACTTAAAATAATAAATGAAAAGAGCTTTAATTGACTGTAAGTATTTAAGAGTGAAATAGTAGAATTACAGTACTTGTTTTAACGTTTATACTATCTTAAGCGTTTACAATGACATCTTTAAAAACCGATTGTCGACATTGTTTTGTGTTATTTATATTTAACTTTATATTTATTTATTTTTTATTTCCATTAGTTATTTAAAAAAAAAAAAAAGTTTAACTCTTTTTGTTGAGAAACAAACGGTACTTCTCCCAAGAGCCTAAGGTATATTCCTGCTTCACCGGAAGAGATTAGCCGTGGAGAAAAGTTTCCGTAGGACGTCGACCATCCAAGTTTCACGAGAGTTTTCAAGTTCTTCCTCATCCTCTTCCTCCTAACCCCGCTCTCATTTTCTCCGTTATTCTTTCTACGCTTATATTCTCGCTCTTTCATCTCGTGGCATCATCACGACGACGATCTGTCGCCAACTGGCTCGGTACTTTCCAACACAATACTGATATTTATTTATTTATTTTTTTTTTTTTTTATTGTAAACTTTCATGATAATTATTTCGAATTTTGTTTTTAAGAGAAAATTACTAATAAATTACGATCCAACGATAATTAAAGTCAAATAACACGGCTAAGCCTTAGTCACGAAAGATAATAAACTAAACCAACACACCTATGTTATGTTGTCAAATTAAATCCGGTACGTACCTGATTCGTAAGCAAGTTAATAATACAAAGTCTTCCTTAATTAGAGAATCGCTTTATTCTCGGGTTTATCATGTCATGTATCTTCATCTTTATCTACATCTACGTCTTCTTGTTTTATTTCTTAGGTATGATACAATCATGAAAAAATTAACTTTATTTAAGGAAAATATCTTTAAAAATATCAATATCATTATTATCGTATTTTAAAATAACAAATGAATTAAGAAATAAATTTCATGAATCATGACTCATGATGAATATCACTGTCAATATCATTGCGATGATGAATTTCATTAACAATATCAGAATCTTGGATATCATCAAAAATATTAATATTATTATGAGTATCGCTAAAAAAAATATATGTCACGATAAATATCACTATCAATATCCATGCCATGATAAATATCATTATAAACATCAATACTATATGATGAATATTATCAGCAATATAAAATTCTTGGATATCATCGAAAATATCAACATTATTGGAAGTGTCGCTTAAAAAAATCTGTCATGATGAATATCACTATCAATATCAATGCCATGATGAATATCGTTAACAATATCAATATCCTGGTAAATATCGTTGACCATATCCATTTCATGATAAAGATAGTTAATAATATCATGTTGAATATCATTACAAAAATCATATTTTGAAAAAAACTTGAAAATTTAATTTATAAATTGAATGATATCAATCAAAATAATAAAAAAATTGTCCTGTAGGCTCATGTAGGTTCATTATTCTGACACGGGATTTTTTCTACAGCGTTATTTCCAATCAAATATATACTCCCGTATTTATCTAAGTAAAAAAAGCTTGAGTATTATCTCAGTGGTCAAGAATAATAGTGATTAATTTAAAAGCTTCTGCATGTGAGACAGGCTGGCAGCTCGAAATAGCTTTAATGAATAACCGGATACTTAATTAATTATCCCCGAGATATGAACATGTAAAATTTATTTAACTAATTGAATTACCTCAAATGTGTAGTAATTATACTAAAATTGGTTTTTCGTTTACTTGTTTGTTAAAAAAAATAAATATGAGTTTTACATAAATATTGTTATATATAAAACATCGACATTTCATTCCTGACGAGAAATATTTTAATATTATTTTAAGCTAAAATGATTAAATAGAGAGAATTTATCAAAAAATGTTACTTATGAAATTCAATATTGATGCAATTTTTTATTAAAAAGTAATTATGGAAAATTCTTCCTAATATTGAAACGTGATAATAATTAAAGCAGAAGTTAAATATAAAAATATTTTTTTCAATAACAATCGCATTAGTGTATTACAGCAGAAAGTAAGCCAGACGTAAATTAGACCCATTGGATAATACTTTCTTGCTAATAGCTCCACCACCGTAATTATAACGGTTAAATTAATTAGCATTCCACGTTAATTATATTTGGGCTTAAGCTTTTACTGCATTCATGCATTGCGCCTCCTCGTACACACGCACTACACTATAACTAATATCCCTAAAACTTTTTAACTGAAATAATTTAAGTGGGATTAATATCGCGGTCGTAAATTTAAAAAAATTAACATTCTAGTAAACAAAAAATTCACTTAATATAATTTTAAATAATTATTATTTAGTTTTTTTTTTATGAAAAAAAAAAAAAGTCGACAATAAATGAATAAAAAAATTGATATGCGGAAAATTATTTGGATGATTCAATAGCCAACTGTGCAGCGACATAATAAATATATTCACGTACATTTGTACGTTAGAAATACTCAGTAAGTCTGGTGAGGAAAAGGCGGCAACCAGGTACATATTTGTACATGCAAAGCGGTATGAATAAAATATATACTAGCAAGGAGGAAGGAGAAACTACAACTGTAGAAAAAATATAAAATGGAATATAAATAAAAAATAAAATACAAAATACTTTACTACTTCTATTTCTCCGTCTTTTACTTGGTACAGTTCCTAGTTATAGGTGTACGTTTGTACATATACTATATACTTATATTTCTGTGACCCGGGCATCTTAATATGTATATATTTTAACATTTCTATGAGTACTTTAGAAATGCATGGCTTCGCTTACTACTTTAATGTAAGTAAATTTTTATTTATTTGAATTACTGAAGCTTTTTTTCATTTTAATTCTCGAAATTTCCAGCTTATTGTTAGATTTTTATTTATTCAATATTAATAAAAATTGAAAAAAAAAAATCTGGATTCATTTTTGAGCTTTTCAAGCTCAAAGCACTGTTTTCCACATTTCAAACTTTTTGAACTCAAAATATATTTATTGAACAGCTGTAACTTCTTACTTTTGAATGAGTTGTTCGATTTTCTTTTTCAAAAAAGCATTCGCCGCTTTTTTATTAAATGTAGTATTAAAAAATTCCAACAGATGGCGCGTGATAGCTTGAAATTCTCATTAGAAGAGAGTTAAGTTTGAGAAATTAAGTTATAAAATAAAAATTATTTTTCTTGACTCTTCTAAGGAGCCTCTCTGGTATTGTTTATTAACTTAATATATTAAAAAAATATGTTATGTAACATTAATAACAGTAAAAACACACGAACTACATGATAATTAGTGTAAAATTAATTTAAAAAGTTAAAAGCATTTAGTTAGTGTTAATATGAGATTTAAAACGGTAAAAGAGTTGTATCTCGAGGGCGGAAGTGGGTAAAATGAAGAGGAGTATGAAGAGGATGAAAGGGTGAGAGTGTGAGAGTGTGAGAGGATTAGAGAGCGGAGAGTGAGAGAGTGAATGAGAAAATTCTCATGAGATATCACGATCACGACGTTATTCAGCCACTTGCCCGAGCGTTAACGAGTTATCAATGGTGTTGACGTAACCTAATTTTCCATGGCAAGCTGGTAACGACGTTTTGCCCACGCAAGTGCGCCTCAGGCTCGCGCTATATCGAAGCGGTTCGAGGCGAGGTTATCGAGCAAAATTTAAACTACGGATGACGAGCGAGGCTCGCTAATTCACCTTGATGGATTTTTATACTCATCTTATATAACCTCCATTCTTATTTATATAATAATAATAATGATAATAATAAAAAAATTAAAAATTTTTTTTTCGGTGGATGTGAAAAAAATAAAGTTTGTCTCTACATTTAAAATAAATATAAATATATTAGAAACCTTGCAGTTGCTTCGGTTGAAATACACTGTACTGTCTTAGATATTGATGTTTTTAAAGAAAAATTTCCTACAAGTTACGTTTGTTTTTTATGAGGAAAAAAATTTTTTTTTAAGAGACATTTGGACTTTAAAAAAAATTCAAAGATCGAAAATTTAAATTTGTGTTTCCGGATCTTTAAGTGGCCATAACTCCTAAAGAAATGGGTTTAAAAGCAATTGTAACTACTCTAAATTGTTCCTCAGGAAATTTCCTACAAGTAACGTTAATTTTTTATGCGGAAAAAAAATTTTTTTTAAGAGATATTTGGACTTGAAAAAAATTTCAAAAGTTGAAAATTTAAATTTGTGTTTCCGGACCTTTAAGCTGTCATAACTCCTAAAATAATGCCTTGAAATGCAATTTTAACCACTTTAAATTGTTCCTCGGTAAATTTCCTACAAGATACGTTGGAGTTTTATACGGAGAAAAAAATTTTTTTTTGAAGAAATTAATGTTATCTGGCCCGAAACATAAAAGTGGCCATAACTCCTAAAATAATGACTTTAGGGGCAAATTAGGCCATTCTAAATCGTCGATAATTAAAATTTCGTTTTCCGCCGAAAAAGCCGAAATAATTATGTGACAATTATGGGCACAAAATTTTTTCTTATTCTCTTAATAAAATAGATTATAATATAAAAATAATAATAACTTTAAAAAAATGGTATTAATTAAAAATAAATAAAGTTAACAACGTATTTTTTGTCCAAGTTTTCCCGTAAACTTATCGGATTAGTTACAGTTTTGTTCTTTGGGATTTAGCGAACTATTTCTCAAGCTTTTTTTTTTATTTTTAAGGTCTTAGAAAGGTAACAAAGAAGTAAAAAAAACAACGGTGAAATTGAGTAATTAACTTTGTTATTTGATTTTGAAAGATCAAGTGTGAAAAGAAAATTAATTGGACAAGTAAGGGCGTTAAAATATCCGAAGCTGAACACACACCAGTATTTTAAATTATTTCCAGGAAAATCAGCTACCCTTTAATTTAATTTATTATTCAAAGTTCCTTCCCGCTGGTTTCGTGGCCTAATTACTTGTTAACGATTCATAGAGATCGTATCGGACAATATGTCACTAAGAAATTATTTTAATTGATCTAGAATTAAAAAAAAAAAAAAAAAAAAAAAGAATAAACGATCGCTTAAAGTTTCCATAAATAATTTATAAAATTCTGATTAGAGTGAGTGGCAGAAAAAAGACGTGCAGTAAAAATAAAGACAAATGTAAGCTTATGAGACGGGGCTCTCGAGCACATGCAGGAACGAGGAAATAAATGAGGAACTTTGTCCTGAATAGATTTGCAAAGGAGGTGAGAAAATAGCGTTTGCTACTACCGAGGAAGCTTGACAAATGATCTGTGCCTTAGGCAAGACTTTATACCAGACGCGACTTGGCGTCTCATTTTTACTCGATTGTGCCGCCTGTCGCCCGCAGTTCATTTAATAATTCCGTCTTTTTCATCCTACACACGCTACACTACCGAAATACGTGAGCTAAACTTTTTAAATTTAATTCAATAACATTTGAAAACATTTTTTTTGGATAGAAAAATTTATTAGATTTACCTGTGAGATAATAAAAAAATTTTTTTTCGACCGTAAGAAAAATTTAATAAAATACAGATAAATTTGTTATTAAAATAATCAAAAAAAATTTACAAGCGTGCAGAAATAATGTTATTATTTTTTTTTGTTTAACTATTCAATATCCTAAAACTATTTACTCAATATTCGTTATTCCTGTATCAAATTTCAACATGTAAAATTGAAGATAAAAAAAAAACCAAATTTATCAATAACAGGAGCTTCAAAGAAAGGTAAATATTTGACATTCACATTTAATTTTTCATCTGGATCAATTACGATTTTTTTTCATCAGTGCGGCTAAATGAATATATAAAATGTCTGTGGAAATAAAAGAGGTACAAACAGCAATATGCTGTATCGTATCGATAAAAAAAAATACACCCATCAACATCAACATATTCGTAACTCGCAAATATTTATTGGTGTAAAAATAATTCATACGATTATTAGTTTTTTCATGGTAAAGTAGTTTTTTTATTCTGAAAGGATAATAGTCGCGATCGAGTGTGCCCTGATAGCCACCTTACCTATAACTTACTGTCAATCTACGTCCGCAATTTGAAGCAAACTTGACGGAAAGAGTTGGCAAAGCGAGCGATTACCTATTAGTTACCTATAACTTACTCTGCAAATAGACGTCAAAACTTGCTATACAAGTATTTCCTTCAAATTGTAGTAAAGTTGAAAGGAAATTTAACTACAAGTTTGATTGTTAACTTGTATTCAAGTTGCGGCCGTAGATTTCTGTCAATTTGCTTACAACTGTTGTTGAGTGAAGAATTACCGCCAACTTGATGTATAACTTAACCGTAACTGCTGGGAGTCAACACTTACTGAGAAAGCGCTGGCTATCAGGGTGACTTTCAATTATCCGTTATAGGGCAAACTAAATGGTTTTTCAAATAGTACTTCTGTGATAGAACCTGGAGTGCCGATTGCAGGTGGAGGGTGATGGCGGGTTAAAGTGTAAGAATAAGAATGAGGATAAGAAAAAGGATCGTCAAGAATACTTATATAGAAGAAAAAGGAAGAAAATTTAACGGGATTGGAAATCAGAGGATTGAAAAAGATGATGAGTTCGTGTGATCCGCGATAAAACCTCGATTCAACTAAAATCTTTGTACAATTTATCTAATAAATTTTTAATGCTAGTAATGGATTTATTTTATCACAAATTGAGAGTTCGATCGCTTTATTTCAAATTTATCTGCAACTATATCGCTGTCAACTATAAACTGATAATGAAGAACAGAAACTTGACGCTGCGCCACCTACAACTCAGGTAGAGTGTTTCACGTATGTTTTATATTTATAGGTACTTTAGAAATTTCAAAAAAAAATTTTTTTTTTATCAAGTCAAAATTTATATATTCAAAAATATATATCCAGAATTTTGTATGAAAATTCCGAATTTTTGCCGAGTTATAGACATTTTTGTGACAGCGCGTCAAATGACTTTACCCCCGCGGCACTTTTTTTGAACTGGTGGGAACTTTAATTTGCATAAATACGAATCGATTTGCAACTTTTTTTTGAAAAAAACGAAAAAATTTTTAATATGTCACCATTTTTTTTTTTTTAAAAACATAATATTTTTTGATCAAAATTTAACACTTTTAATACTTATGTACATTTGATGTTTGATAATATGAACTATTTCAAGGATTTTTGATAAAAAATTTTGTGCTTGAAACAACTTTGATAAATTTCTAGTCTCTTTGCATTAAATACAATAAAATATTTATTGAATAGATCCACTAAGTCCGGGGTATTTATTGAGGCGGTCCCGCGATTCAGCGTGAGATATTATAAGCGATAATGCTGCAAAAATATAGCTTTCCACGAGTGTGAAAAATAAACTCTCACCAGTAGCAGTAACAGGGGAAGGAAACTCCTCGGGGAGTCTCTCTATAAACTATATAATACATTCACTCGTATTACCAGCCCCACATTCACACCCTCTTGCGAAAACCGCTGGTATAGTTCCATACTGCTATATACTTCATGCCGTTGGGAATAATTCACACCGTTAATTATCCGCGGATGTCACAAATAAAAGAGTTTAAGTAAGTTCCAACTAAATAAAACAATAGAATTTATTATTATTATTATTACTATTATTATTATGATTTATTTTTTTTTAATTGATGAATAGTTAAAATTATCTATGCATGATAACAAAAAAAAAAAATTCTTATAAATTTCCATAAAATTACAATCCGATGGTGCAATTCATTGTTGCTTATATCCACGACTTAACTGTCTGACGTTTTCAAATAAATAACCTCCAAAATAGCGTGTCCACTGTACGCCCAATAAATCTTTATATAAACTATTATATAGATTGGTAGAGAGAAAGCTGGGGCAAAATAAAGTTATGACCGTTCATACTCTACACTGATATTATATACACGCTAGTGTACTTTATACTGGGACACCTTAACTTCCTTTTCAAACTCTCGATTTTTATTGCATTCAAAGTACTAACTGCATCACAATCACAATAACAACAATAATAATAATAAAAGTTGCGGTAAACGATACATATATGGAAAATCGATTGACAAAACTTATACCCGGATATATTATTGTGATGACATATATATTTGAGTCAACTTACTAAAACTTGTATGTAAATCAGATTTAATAAAACTTGTTTACAGATGTTTACCTACATAGATCTGATCAGATATGATTAGATTTAAACTAGATGTCTGGTCAGATTTAAACTTTTTTTTCTTTTTTTGAACTTACAAGTGGATATAACCCCTTAAAGATTCATGACCAAGATTAAAAAAAATTGTATGTACAGACAGAAAATAAATATTTGGATTTGATAAATCAATTGACTAATTATATTTACAACAAATAACTATTTTAGTTAATCAAATTCTGGGATATTTAATGCCCATTTCCGGCCATGACTCTAGAGTACTTGACTAATTATAATTACAATGGAGTATCAATAGCAACAATAACGACGCAATAAATAAATCCATCGGATAATCTTATGTGTCTGTATGTGCGTGGATGAGGAGTGTATGTGGAGTGCACATAATGCCGTTGGTGATTAGCGTTCGACGTTTCTAAGCGGCGCAGACATAAACGCCACTCGAGGTGATACTGAGGGTTGATATAAAGCATATATTCCTCGAGTAGGAGGAACAGGAGTATAGTAGGAGGTTAAACTCTCAGTACCATTAATACCACAACTCCCTATTAATTATCAAGCCCAGGTGCCTCTCCTTTCTCTTCCTAGTACTCGTGTCTTCCATAGAAATCGTTGTTAATATCTATCCACACATCACCCTAAGCAACTTTAATCATCTGATGCCGAGTACTCTACCGAGGTGCCGTAATACCTTTAAAACGCTCTATTATTCACCATACATCATACATTACGCGTTAGATATTATACATTCAAATCTCTGGTTAGATTTTGATCCGCTGAGGGTTTATGCACAGCTAACAATTACCAAATAAATTAATACCTCTGTAAAAGATTCATTAAAAGGAAGGTCTTTTAATTTATATGAATAAATTAACAAACAGAAAATTTTCTCAAGAAATTTCCACAATAATTTTTTGATTTTTTAACATTTTGATGTAGCAATAGTTCAATTATAAATTATTTGAATGATCCAAACCAAAATATTATGCCTCTAATAAATATTAAATGATTTTTTCAAGTAATTCAAGTAATAATAAATTTTTAACTAATTGTTTTATCGTACAAATGGAAGATTCTCTAAAATAGAGTTAGAAAATTTGTTATCTAAAACGTCGATATACAAATATACAGTCGTAATAATTAAACTACAGTAAATTGAACGCTCATATTAATTGAGAAAGTCCTTACTGTGTTTCTTTAAAAGATAAAAAAAAGTTATTCCTGTACGATAATTTCTTCTCATTAAAAATATTATTTTTAATGTCATTATTTACTGTGTTAAGCAAAATAATTGTTATTTAAATATATTTTATGTGCCTGACAGATTATTTGACTCAATACAAGTGTACTCACATCATCCTGTAACGCTTTGCTTATGAGGCGTGCAAAATAATTTAAAAATGAAATTAAAGTTAATTAATAGATTACATTATTTATAACGATTCTCTTCTATCGAGAATTGTAATTCTTTCTCATTAAAACTATTTGATAAAATTCTTTAATTAAAGGACACAAGAGAGTTACATAATGCATAAAGTCTTGTCGGTTCGTTATAAATTGTCAAGTATTAGAGAGTTAAAGCCCCAACGGCTGGACCACTTGCTAAACAAAGATAGAGTGATAATTAACAAAAGCTATTATTTCTGTTATTTATCATTATTATTATTTTTATTTTCATGCGCCGTCTCAGCAGTGAATTCTCGTTGCCGCAAGGGACCAAAAAAACTCAGTCAGTGGGATGTAAATTGAAAGACGCCATTAAATAATTATCGGAAAGTGTTCTGCATACTTTTTACTTTTTTACTTTTATACTTCCATTCTCTTCGTTTATTATTATTATTATTATTATTATTATTATTATTATTATTATTATTATTATTATTATTCATACGCTGTTATTTAGTGAATTTATTTTTTTTATCATGTATTACTTGTTGAGTTATTTAATGTGTCACCGCATTACCGAAAGTTTAATGCGGAAAAATGAAAGATTTTCTTAGGCATAAATAATTATAAAGCTTTTTGTAATGTAGAGAAAATGTTCACACTTAAATTACAAGCTCTTAAAAATTTTTAATTTTAATATTTAATGACAAAATATTAATAAATTAATTAGAGAAAATTTTGAAGATAAAAAAAAAAGTAATTCTGTTGTAAATTTTTTTTTTTCTTTAAAAATTTGACCTTTAAAAGTAAACACTGGATACAATTAAAATGATTAAATAAAATAGTTAGTTGTGAATATAATTAGTAATTATAAATTATTAATTGCTATTCAAATATTTGGACTTTGTATGTACATACAATTAAAAAAAATTTTTTTTAAATAAATTTTCTGAGAGGTGAATAAGCTTTTGAGAGACTAAAATAAAATTATGCACTGCACTTTCTTAAATATTGACTTTATTAAAGATATAAGCTCATCCCGATGTTACACTCATCAAGAGCTTTCATTTGAGTACCCACATCAATTTTTCATATATTTTTCATATATACATATATGTAAAATATATAAATATATGAAAAATTGATGTGGGTACTCAAATGAAAGGTCTTGATGAGTGTAACATCGGGATGAGCTTATATCTTTAAAAATGTCAATAGTTCACGAGATATAAGGTAATTTCTTAATTATGTATCTAGAGATAAAGTATTTTCGAATCAGTAAAATTGTGTAGAAACTATGGAAAAAATCATAAATAGCAAACTTTTAAATTTCAGTTCTCCTTATTTTTCTTATACTTAAAAAAGTAGCAAGTTACTCGTTCAAATAATTCGAAATAAATATCCAGGTTATGAATATTGATGCCACAACTACGGCCCCAAGAAAATATGTGAGGGCGTTATGTTACTTTTTTTCTTGTTTTTTATTATTAATCTTTCTATCCGTATACTCTTCTATCGCTATCACAGAGGAGCCATAAGCTAGACAGCAAAAAATGAAGCTACGGAGAAAGAGTCGAAAAACAAAGGACAAAAGGAAGAAAAGTTGTGGAAGGAAAATAATGGAAAAAAGAGGCGAGAACGTCACGGGTGTGATGAACGAATTGCGGCCTTGAAACAGAATATTTTTGCAGATATGCAAAAAAGCATTGGACACCGTTAAGCGAGGGTGGAAGTTGTTGCTGGTACAGTTGAGTATAGAATCATCCGACGACTGCCAAGGGATATGGCTCGTTTCCGCTAACCATCTAGAAATTGCATTAACATCGTATTGTACCCGGCTAGATAAAAATACTAATACTCTTTTACCTTTTTCTCATTACCTTTTTCTACGCTAAAACAAAACCATTAATAAATACTAATAAAAATATTATTATGGATGATAAAATTACTGTTTTTTAATAATTTGCTTGCTGTTTATTTTAATTTATTATTTCAGCTATAAAATGTAATTTTTTTTTTTTAATAATTATTAATTTTTTTTAATAAATCTAGCAAAGGGAAATTTTGAAAAAAATCGAAAATATTGCATTTAATTATTTACTTTTAAATTAATACATTAGCCATAAAATATAATAGCCTTTAAGTAAAAAATTAATTTTTGATTAATAAAACGAATTAATAATTAATGATAATTTTTAAACGATCGAATGACTGAAGTAATGAGTGATAGGTACTAATTACTCATCTAAAAGTAATAAATGAAATAAGGGATTGATGTAAAGCATGAATTTGATACATGTACCGACAGTCACAACAACAACAACAATAATGATAATGATGATGATATATTTAACCGAAATTTAATACAGTGATAATTTAACGCGGTCTAAAATGTATTTACCAGGCGTGTCATCGTGATATAACAGAAATGCAATTGCACTCTATGGAATAATACGAGGAAATCATAACATTTCACGGGTTCCGTGGTAACTCGTTGTCATTGTCGACGCCGCCGAGCTTTCAAACATCTCACTGCACGCTGCTACATGCTACATATTGTTTATACAGTATGTCATTATCATTATTATTATCACTATCAGTATGTACATTGACGTTGTCAGATTCTCTTCCTTTGTCATTAGAATTTAGATTCCAGTCACAGTTACAGTCGTACTCATACTCATAACTATCACCACATTCTCCGCTTATTCGATCAGATTAATCCTGCTGCTCCAAACTTCAAGTTCACTTCAAACCTCTGGTTAACTGAATTATTTAGTGTCACATATATTACACGGGAAAACAAAAATGGAGTAAATTTAATTTATTACAGTTTTAAATACCAATCAAGTCTCTTTAGTGTGAAACTGGAAAAATTTAATTATTTCTAAGGCATATAGCAACTACTGCAGTTTCATTCAAAACCTTGGACAGTTTTTATAATTGTAAAAGGTTTAAACATTTAAATTTTGTTCTCACATATTAATATCTCACACTGTAATTTTTTGTATAAATTATTTTTTTTTTTTTTCCAATTAAAAATTCTATTATACCAAAAAAATCGCGTTATTTAACGACTAACTACTTAATACTATTTTTTTTTTTTAATGAAAAAGTGTTAAATTAACACAAAATAGTATTAAATATTTAACACAAAAATTTTTTGACGCAAAATTTTTTACTGCATATTATATTTATGAAAATAAGAAAATTTTCCCAATCAATATTCAATTTATACTCACATCACCGGCTTCCCCGATTTAGCATCAGGTGTTGGAAAAATTAAAGCATCCTGAAATAGAATTTGAAATTGAATTAACTCGGATTGCCCTCGATGGAAAATTACAAATTGAAAGGTTAAAGTCATGTTTAATAAATTTACACGAACATTATTGCTATTAATTAATTTCAATTTCAGAATAATCTAACTGTATGGCCCAATAAATTATTTTTTAATTAATTAGCGACATATTAATTGCGAAGCTTAAGAAATTATCAAAGTTAGAATTCAATTTTCTTCTTACACTTATAGAAAATTTAATTTGATTAAAAAAATTGTAATTTTAGCTAAAAAATCTCAATTTCCCTCAAAAAAAAAAAAATAAAATAAAAAATAGAAACACTATAATTTTCCCGAAACCTCGAAAGCATTTGACAAAAAATAAACTAAATCCTGTATGCAACAAAATGAAAAGCATGTGCAGACACAGCAGGAATATTAGAACTAGGCAGAGCCAGGAGAATACAGAATATGAGACACGCATCGCTCCAAACGGAATTAACCATAGTTTTCCTCGGCGAAAAAAACCGGAGCGTACAAAAGGGTGGATTTTCCATTATGCAAAACACATTCGTCCTCGTGGCGAAATAAAAGGAAAAATTCTCTGGAGCACTGGAGCTAGACTATGGACGAATAAGAGAAAAATAAAAAAGACCTTCCAAAATAGGAAAGACTGTGGAACAATGCACAATTAGGCGAAGCGAAAGAGGATGACTAGACTCGGAGGATCTACGATAGGAACCCTGTTTAAAATGTCCGCTTAGTCTGTACTAGGTGACCCCGTTTTTTCTATCGGGAAAAATTTCTCCGAGAAAATAAAAAGCACTACGGCCCAGGAATTCTCGCGTTCCGTTCCTCAACATTCGTTCGCCAAAAGTATATTTATATTTATTAAAATTTTTTTCCTTCGTTTTATTTAATCAGGTTACGCGGAGCCTTTTTAAAAAATCTCCAGACTCTAGCTAATAAAATAATAAATACCTATGTATATATAGATAAGGTGATGAAAAAAATTTTAAAAGCTGGGAAAAAGTATCTCGGGCATCTTATCGATAAAATCCTCACACCAAAGTCTCAAGTGATTCGAGACTCGTTTCTGTAGACGCGTGATTAGACTTTCTTCTTCTTCTTCTTCTTCTTCTGCTTCTGCTTTTTTTCATTCTTATTTTTCTTATTCCTTTTCTGCAGCCTCGTCCTTTTCCGGCACTTCTTCACTTTGACACTACAGCTTTCGTGACTTGTACGCTAAAGAAATGGTTATGAATTTAAATGTACTTTTTTATCAAAGCCTGAAAAATATATATCTTCTCTTTGCTAATCTTTATTTTAATAAATTTTCTTCATTACTTTTAATGATTTTATTTAATATTAGTATTATTATTATTTTATGAAATTTTCTTTCAAAATAAAAATTTTCAAGCATTTATTTTCATGTAATTTTTCCAAAAAAATTAAAACTCAGAATTTTTATCAAATATTGAAATTAAAAAAAAAAAATTATAAGAAACCTTTCTGTAGAAAATTTAATCCTTTGCAAAAAAAGATTTTTATCAATTATCGCTTATCTCTGTATTCAACCAGTTTTAAATTATGTATCGTACATTTTTTATTCATCTCCTTTATTAAAAATTTATTATTCTTATTTTCGTTTTTTTTTGCTGAAAATAAAATTAATAAGTTGAGTGTTTTATTTTTGTAGTAAAAATGTAGAAAGATAATATTTTTTAAACTGAAGTTATTTATTTAAAAAAAAAAAAAAAAAAAAAAAGTGAGTTTATTACAGCGGCTAAAAGTGTGTGCTTAAATCAATGGAAATTATGACATTTTTTCCGTAACGTAAACTCATTTTTCATTGAAGTATTAATGGCTGTGTTTGTAACAGTCAAACAGAGAAAATTTTATTGTACTATGAAACTTATGGCCATGAAAAAATTCGAATATAAAACAGAGCGAACGAACGAGTATAAAGGTTTAAATAATTTTTTTTTTTTTTTTCCAAATAAACTCGATAGAAGTTTTTTTTTGACGAGTTCTACGTTTTGCTTCGAAATGAAAAATTTTATATTAATATTAAGTTGATATTTAAAAAAAAATTTTTCTTACCTTCTGAATAAAAAAAATTAATTGTGGTCAGTGAAAAAAAAATAGAATTTTTTTTTTTCAATACGATATTTATTATACATTTAATTAATGAAAGGAATAATTATTTACATATAAAACAAAATAATTATTTAATTAAAAACGACAATTATTGGCTCGAGTTATATAATATAATTTCATAGTATAACTTACTTTAATAACTTATAGATACATACAAGTGTTTATTTATTACTTTTTATCAATATCAATATTAATATATGCTTTGTTTAATTGTAAATAACAATTTACATCAAAAGATAACATACATTTGTTAAAATGAATGAGTGTTTTTTTTAAATACAAGTGTAGTGTAGCTTAAATTTAATTTAACATTACTTATACATCTTAATTAACCACTTAATTTATTATCATTATCATTAAAATTATCATAATTATTTATACTCTCGGATAAAAATGATTCGTCGTCTATCTAGGTCATAAATAGTTCATATCATAACATACAATAAATATATATAATAACTGGAAGCCCTAGACTACTAGGTTTTACATGGACGATGTTAATCGCGTATCGATGACGAGTAAGTCCGGTGATGAATAAAGCTACCTATTGAGTTTGGACAATGCCAGTGCGCCGGCGATCAGCCAGAGTATCCTCATCCATCGGTCCTCGAGAGTCCCGGACAATGTCGTCTCGCATCCGTTTTCTGTAAAACAGACCAAGGAACCGTTTTACAACAGACAAAAGCTTCAAGACACTTGATTGTTTTCTGTTATTTACATTCTTTCATTTACTCGATATGGATGGAATGAGATAAGGATCTGGAATCCGGTAGGTGATTGTCCGTAAGATTGGATTCTTTGTTCTAGGAATCAAATAATGACAATAAATTGGATAAATAAAGTTCTATTAATGACGATAATTTATCTGAAAATAATTGAAAGAAAACTGAGGATTATTTTTTTTAGTGAAAATTGAAAAGCTTTAATGTTTAATAAGTCTACTTAGTAATATTTTATTAGCTTTTGACCATATGGCATATATGTGATCATATATGAATGATAAATTATATTTTTTTTCTTCAGAATTAAAAGAACAAAAAAAAATTAATAACGTCCTACCTGAAATTGTTAAACTTAAAAAACAAAAATCCGATAATTACCCTCTTTTATAAAAAACTATTTTTGTTAAAAAAAAAAAAAAGTAGTAATTCTATTTACTCATTTTATATTTTAAAAGAAGCTTTTTTTTCCAGCAAAGCTTCTTTCGGTAGTAGAGTAAAAGATTCACTTGAGCAAAGAAAAATCGCATTAGCGACGAGGTGGTTTTTTTTTCATAGCTTTGTTTTAAAGACAGAGGTAATGCTGATGTGAATTATGATGATTGTGTAAGTGAATTTCACCATTAAAGTGAGTGTATTATGCAGAAAGTTGAGCTCTCTCTCTCTCTCACCGAGTATTTAAAATTATTTTTAAAAATATAAATTTAAATATAAATGACTGAGAATTTCATTGGAATTGTTAATTTTTTATCAAAGCCAAAAGGTCGCCTGGCTTTCTAAAAAAAGTGATAAATTTGCTTAGAAAAGTTTATTACCCGATAAAAAGATTAATCACCAGCTGGTTCCATTACGCTCTGATGTTCGATGTCGGTGTCCTTTTTTTGTCTTTTCGAAAGCTCGATTGATAAAAATTCGTAAATTTAATGTCTCGTCATTCAATCTCCGCACATATGTCAATCCTTATATCTACAAACACTCTCACACACACACGTGCATTTATTTATCTTTCTGGATTAGTAAAATTTACTATCAAGGATTTTTCATGACGTGATTAATTTGTATTGTTACTACTTCGTCAATTCGTGTCGTGTCAGATTGAAATGTTCACGACTAATCCGCGTAACAGTGTTTTTAAAAAAAAATATTAATGGATAGATTTTTTTGGCACTCCTCCATATGACAATTGTTACACATCTCGGGTTTATATGATCGATGTTTTTATTTTTTTTTTTTTTTTTTTTGTCAGAAAAAGAGTATTGAGTTGCGATTGGATATAAATGGAAATAACAGCTTCGAAATTTATTTTCAACGCCCATTTATATTCTTTTTTTTTTTTTCCAAATGAAAACAAAGAGATTATTGCCATATATTAATTAGAAACTATTCAATTTTTCTGCTTTACAATCGGCGTTAGAATTTTTGTTGGTATTTCAATCTGTAATAAATTTAATTTTTCCACTTTTCTTTCTTCCATACACAGAAAAAAAAAATTAACTTGAATCAAAATAATAATTTTGAAAAATTTGATTTGAGTAGAAAAATTCTTAAACTAAGGGCTTAGATTTTTTTCTTTCTCGCCCTTTATTGATTAAACGGAAGTATCTCTGTCATACTTGTACAACAAATGGAATCTTAAACGCATTTTGAAGTTTATTTTATCACAAATTAGCATTATCATTTTGTCCTCTATCACAATCGATATATCGACTCGCGACCAAGAATTCGAGGGTGAAAGCCAGTGCGAGGGCACAGTGGTCAACTTCAGTATCTTACTAATGGAATATGCACTGGCGCTCTCACCTTCATCTCCCATCTGTATTCCATTGATTGTGAGTAGTTGCATACCAAGAACACACCGAATTCCTCCGGTTAATAGTGGTTGAATTTCGTGATGTGATATAATTCACATTATACACACACAGACCCATAGGTATCAATCAACTTGTCTATTAGCTTCTGTTCCTTCATTAATTGGCTGGTGCATTAGCCGACATCAATATCAACATCTTAATTCCTCTTTATTCCTCCAATCAACTGGTCGAGTGGATTAGATGTTTGGAAATAATTGTTAATTCGATTTAAGCTGTCTGAGATGTGTATCACATCTACTCGCCCTGCATCCGTCAGTTATAACACGTATAAACTAGTTCTCCTCCTCTCAACTCGGAAAACTCATCCTCAAATATGAGATTTTCATTACCTGCATAAACTTCTGCAACGACAAATACTCCGCCACTGGAGAGGAAAGTTTCGCGTACTTAGTGTTACACAAAGGAGTGTGTGAGTGCGCGAGAGAGACAGATAGAGAGTTAGTAACTGTAACTGTAACTGCAGGTACCTCAGTTGTAATTTACTCAACACTCGTTACCAACATCCAACATCCCACGCTCAACTCCGGAACCTTTCCGTCATTATTTTAATGCTCTGAATTCATTTATACGTCTGAATTAGACTAGACGCTTTAATTTATTATTTTTCGATAACTTTTACGTCTAAATTATTTCGGAATTAAAACTTTTGGTATTTGTTAGCAGATTAACGAAAGTTTGTTTGTTAATTATGTATTGGTGTGTTATAATCAGTAGTACAACTAATCCTGTTGAAAAAAAAAAAAAAAAAAAAGCTGAAGGGAAATTTATAAACAAATTTTTGTTTATAAATTTCGCAGAAACAATTACAAGCAATAAAAAAAAAGTGATAAATAAAATAAATAATGCCCCGTACTAATTTGGGCTGATTGTATTGTCTCGAATGAGAGGCAGTTGGATGAATAGTATAACTTAAAGAATTCAGATAAAAGCCTGATTTCCATTACTGGAGTGTCTTGGATAAAATAACAATTTTGGGAGCCATGCCATCGTTTCAATTTTCCTCTTCGATTTGTATCTTATGGGCGCTTACTCCAATGTCGACGTCACTCTCAAGGATTTGGAAGCGAGCCAACGAGGACATGACAAGAGCGACAGATCCTTGGCGTCGCCATAACAATTAAATACTGTTTTATTGTTACTATTCTTTTTTTACCGAAAATTAAATTGAGGAAACTATAAAAATATTATTACGATCATTAAACATTATGTTTTTACAAAATATCTCGTTAAGATCTTCTGCAATATTTTAATAATTAATATTAATAATTTTTATAGAGATTGAAATAAATTTTAGTCATAATTATTATGAGAATTAAGCGGGGGAAAAAAATAATTAAGATTAAGATTTTTAACTGAATAAGTCTTGAACTCAAGATTAAAAAAGTAACGGGCATATTTAAATAATAAAAATGGTTTGCAAAGCTGCAATTAAAGAAACCCCGGAAAGTTGAAAGTAAAATGGTTAAGAAAACATATTTCCGTGGTATTTATTAAGTATAATTCCGAGGAGAATTAAACCGAATGTTAGGGAGAAAAAAAATAAGTCGTGACATTACTTTAATACAACTTTTGTGTCAGAGGGTAAGAGCACATTATTTATTTAAATTTAATCTTTTATTTGAGAAACTCTTGGGAAAGTGAAAATAATAAAACTTACACAATTTTCTAAAAAAAAATATTTTTAAGCGATCAGATCAAAATTCGTTCAAAAAAAAATTTTTTTTTTAATCTAATTAAATTAAGTAACATTTAATTAAACCAAAAATACATTTTTAGTTAAATTTTTTACCTAAAAAATTATTTTTGGGGAACGAGTTTAAGTCTGACGGGGTCTAAATATTTTGTTCTAAAAAGTTGATATAAATCAGTAAGACTAAATTAAATAATTTCCATTTTCCGATCATTTCCAGGCATTATCAACTGCACCTGTCTGAAACATTAGTCTCCAAAGTTTCTGGAAGCAGCTTTGGTACTTCGAAGCAAAGTGTTCGGCCAAGAGAAATTCAGCATGACAAGAAAATCCGACCTTAGAACTTGTGTGTCCAGTTGTGCTTGAATTATTTATTTTGATTACATTATGCAAGCCTTCTTTGTGTTTCATCGGGTATGCTGTTTGTTGTACTTTTTATGGCCGTCACTATATTGATAGAAGAATTTATTTACACTGTAAATAAATCACCAAATTTTGATAAAGATTATAAATTCTGACGTAAAAAATTACTACGTTTGATTAAATAAAATTAATTACTCTAATGTTAATAAAATTAGTTTTTATAAAATTAGATTAATTTTAAAATATTTAAATACTGATTTTGTAATTTAAAAAAATTTTTATTCAATAAAAAAAAAAATTGACTCTGTAAATTTTTGACAAAGTAATAAAGCTTATCAAATATCAACAAATTCTTCTATCAGTGTAAAATTTAAGATTTAAAAACAAGTACTTAAATTCTGAGCTGCAGCTTTAAAATGATATCTCTTACAAACAAATCATTGACCGTTCAATACTTAATACTCAACCAGCAGTAAAACAAGCAATAAACGCAGCAAGTTTTAAGAAAGAACTTTTATCTTCCCGATCGTGGAAACTGAAGCCCTGTTAAAGTTTAAACCCCTTATAGTCAGGAGTTCTGGATGTCTTATTCATTCTGGGCTCTCTAAAGTAGCAGAGAAGGTACATATAAGCACAAAATACAACACAAAGTACACAATTTTGATAAGCAGCCCGATGTAAATACCCGAAGTGGATTCGATAAATCGATATTTTATTGTCAATAAAAAGGATCGGGAATTTACGGGGCCTGAGTTTGTGCTCGGTCTTATTTGCCTTTCGAGTTTATTTACACTTTATTCCAGGTGATGTGTTGCCTTTATTTATATACATGCTCGATACATTTATATCCATTCGTACCAGCACTAACACGAGTGTAGCACCCTCTCTGATCATTGAAACAGTTTTTTTATCAAATGTGCACATGCTTGAATTTACAAGTCTCTTGTCGTTCCCAAGTTTCTTGCTATAGTATTATTGATGCCGATAAAAAATCCCTCTATTTTTCAGCTTTCCCTTCGGGAGAGTTTCTCTTCGCCGGGGTTTTTACAAGCCTTGTACAAGTGAAAACAAGTGTTTAAATGTATTAAGCCACTTGGAGTTATTTCGGAATATTTTTCTTACGCCCTTTGTCTTATACTTATAATGCTACCGTGTTTCTTCAGCTGTGGTGTTTTTTTGGTATTGGGAAAGTTTATTACTTCCTATTTGTTATTTTTCACTCACAATTTTATTATTGTTATAATTATTTCTTCTTCTTCTTCTTCTTCTTCTTCTTCTTCTTCTTCTTCTTATTATTATTATTATTATTAATATTATTAATATGAAGCCTAAAATGGTTATATATATCGACATATAATTTTTTTATTAAAATTAGTATTGAAAAATTCCAACAGATGGCGCATGATAAATTAAAATTCTCATTGCAAGAGAGTTAAGTATCAGAAATTAAGTTATAAAATAAAAATTTTTTTTTTGAATCTTTTAAGGAGCTTATTTTATATTTTTTCATTAATCATTTTTATGAATTAAATCTTTCGCGCCATTGTCCATCCAGAAAAGAAAAAGTACTGCGCATCAATTGTAAACGACCCTTATTTATAAAAAAAGTTATCTATTAAATTACATTTTAATTAAATAAATTTTTTTCACGTAAGGATATGGTCATATATGACTAGATTAAACCACATCTAGTTATATATGGCCAAATCAGGTTACATAATAAAATTTTTTTACAAAAAAACTAATCTGCTATAACCAGATCTAATCTTTATCCCCCTAGTCTAGTTTAACACACCAAAACCTAAAAGTATATCACCCGTAACCCAGTAATTTTATAAAATTTGGCCTCATTTATACACACAAGGATATATTTTCCTAAAAGACCAGCGGAAGTAGACTTGTTATTTTTCCGGGTAATTCTCGTTCACTCTAAGTGGTCTAAATGTTACGAGTCATAAAGTAAATAGTCCTCGGATTGAAACGGAACAATCCTAACATAGAGCACTTTTGGTGTTTGATCCTTAACTCAAAATATAAGTATACAATACTCCAAATGTATTCAATAAATATCTATATACACAGACATACATAGATCCACATATACGTAGTTTTTTCAACCTCGCTGAGTCCAGTGCTTATTTCGGAAATGGAAAGGACAATTTAGCTGAATGGACAGTAAGGGGATAAAAAAAACTGTCAGCATTGTATTTTGTTTTTTCTTTTTCTTTTTCTTCACATTCTCTTCTATTTCTTTACATATATATGTATATATAAAGGATTATAGGTGGTGCAGTTATTTCCTGGTAGAATATCACGAAATCGAAATTAAATATTTGAGTAGTTTTTACCCAAGACGATGAGGTTGGCGCCTTACCCGAGCTTCATCTCAAATGAATAAAATTCAATGTTATTATAGTATAGTATAGCATAGATAGTACTCAGAAAATAAAAAATAAAATTTAAGTATATCTGTTTAAAGCGCAGGACGGCGCTGAGTGTCTGGTCGGTGGTCTAAGCGGAGGACAGATAGTGCCCCCAGTACATCCAGATAAAAATAATAAAATGACAACGAGCCATACTTAAGACAATAAAACCCGTTACATTTTCGTGTATAACGAAATCTCAAGGTTCGAGCAGACACTTTCGATGGAAATTCTACGGGATTAAAAAAAATTTTATAAGAATGATGATAATAATAATAATTGTGGAGAGAGACACGGTAATTTAGATAACTTTCCTTTAGTCTTTTAGTCCGTTAGTGGTAAGAGAAATGAAAATATGGAGAAAAAAATATGAAATGCTGGGGATAAATGGATTATGGAATTACATCAGAGGTAATTATTTTTATTGGGGTGACTAATAAGCTTCATTAGGGATTCATTTTTAATCGCTGTTTATGGGGTCATGTAGGGTTCGGAAAAATTACTTTTGGTTAAGTGTTATTATAATAATATAATCGTAAAAAATTTGTCTGGTATGGCTATATATTTTTTTTTGAATTTGTACGTCAATTAAAGTTTTTTTTTTTTTCAATTAAGTAAAAAAAAAATGATCTATACGATCCTTAAAAGAGTAAATTAAATTATTTTTACTTTATTATTTAAGTTATAAAAATTAACTCTCTTCTAAAGAACAAATTTAGCGATCATGCGCCACCTGTTGGATATATTTGAAACTAATTTTATTCAAAAAATTGTATATGGCTATTTATGATCATATAAAGCTATATAGGTTATAACTGGACAGAGAACTAACACTCCAAAAATTTCGATATCTATGATATAAAATTTTTTCATGGAAAAAATTGATTAATATAGAATTAAAGTGAAACTAATGATCTTTTGCTTCAATGACAGAAATCAATATAGTGAACAAATAGATTGAAGACTTTTTCATCACAGAAAAAAAGTTCAAATCTGACAAATATAATTATATCAGAATTCAATAATGAAGATATTGCTTTTGAAAGAAAGTTCCAATTTAATTTCAAAGAAAGTAAACTTCAATTATTTTCATAAAGAAGAACTAAGGTTCATTCAATTCTGAGAATTATCTTCTATTTATTGATTTTTTTAAATCACATTATTTTTTTATAAAATTTTTTTGATTGATTTTCTATTAGAAAAGGATCATAAAAATTAACAAAGTTGAGTTGGAGTGAAAATTCGTTCACAGCAACAGTACGAATAAATAGAAAATTTAATCTAAAATTCAATCAAACGGAATAAAAAGTCCATTGAATGAATATTCCTCCCACAAATCCTCAAAGACCGAGTCTATAGATTTTGGTTTTATGAAACTCAAAAGTAAACCGAGCCTGCAAGCGATGAAAAATGCGGGTCATGAATCCGTCTCGCAGCGGCGTTACATATAGACAGAAAAAGAGCTTAAAAAAGCCCCGAGTAGTGCGAGTGCGATTGAAAAACTCTGGTTTCACCCGGTGAAAAACCGTGAAAAGTTTCTACCAGAGTTTGTTCCATAAACCTCTGAATTGCTCCGTGAACTTACTCAAGTAAATCAGGTGAGTAAAAAAGGGATGGAATAAAAAATGATAAAACTTTGTAGGTAAATTACGAACCCTGGACGGATAAATTATAGGATAAAATAAGGAGAAATAATAACAGCGAATGATAAATCATAGACTAAAATTTGGAAAAAATAAAAATAAAAAAAAATAACGGAGTCCGCCATCTACTTACTACCCCTATGAGGAGATGCATCACCAGTGATCGGAGCAAGAAGAGGTGCGTCTTCTGTTATCTCGTACTCCGCAGTCGCGGTGTAAATTCCGTCGATGTTGGCGAAACACCTCAATCCTAGTCTGCTGTCGCGGAAAAGACCGCTGGCGGCTTTGAGCTCCAGAGAGGACCAAGTCATCATCATATTGCCCTTGGGGATCTTCCGGCTGGTGATTTTGAACTCCATCGTCTCGTTGTTGAGCTAAACAGAAATGGAGAAGGTTTTTTATTAAAAGTTATTGTTAATTCACTTCACTATTGTAATTTGACTACAACTTAACAGATAATTCAACATTTATTTTTAATCTTTAAACAGCTATATCTTTTAAACCATTGAAGATAAAAAATTGGTCTAAATTTTTTTGGGTAGATTAGTCTTTTAGCTTCATTTTCATATATATAATGATCGACTTTCGACCAATAGTTTTTGAGATATAAAATTTTGAAAAGTATCCAAATCACAGAACTTTGAATTTTTGGAAACTTATTATTAATCTTTAAGCAGCTATTTCTTTCTAACCATTAGAGATAAAAAATTGGTTGAAATTTTCTTCAATAGATTACGGAACTAAAATAATTCGTACACTATCAAACAGATAATTCAATCTCGAATTTTCAAAAATCCATTTAGTGTAATAGAAACGCAAAAATCAGTGAAATACTGGATCTTTGGATTTTCTAAAATTTGACCAATAAATTAAAATCTAAGCTTCAGATCTCCCGATCAAGTCAATAAATCCCACCTTAACGGTTGAATTACATGACTACCAACCTGCAGATTGATAAGATATTACCCGTTTATAAATATATATTATCTCTCCGATTTTCCGATTCGTACTTAAACAATTCTTACCCATAAAAAGTTGAATAAAGTAAAAAAGCTCGCCAGATATAAGGTTGATGTCGTGCCAAACTCAAGCAATTCGACGTGTAGTCAAATAAAATAAACTTTCAATATTATTTCCACGAATTCGGCAATTCCCTTCCACTTAAGTTGGCAAATTTTATTTTATCGGTATTTTTGGTCGCCATGGCAACCTTTTAAATGCAAACAAAAGTTTACAGACACAAACAAGGACACTAGAGAGCCAGTAGAAGATGAGGTGGAGAGGAGGAGGGATGAATTTTTTTTTTCTTTTGGAGTTGAGAAACAAAGGGGAAATTCTTTTGTCACTTCCTGCCTTGACACTCAGCCTTCATTTATCGCGAAAACAAAATGAAAGAGTAATAAAAGATTCCACTCGGCAGCTAGCGGTGCACTCGAGTGATACCATCATGGCATTCCTGTTGTTACATTCGACTTGTCGTGAAACGTCGTAATGCAGCCATCTGCACCGTGACACTGCTGGAGATTCAGCCTAGAAAAATAATAACAGCCAGTGGAATGAAGAAATGAAGAAATGAAGAAATGAAGAAATGAAGAAATGAAGAAAGAAGAAATAAAGGGCAGCTCTCTTGGCGAGTCTTGTTCGCACTTGGACAAAGGTGTTGACAAGGAGAATCAAAAGCTATCTCGCGCGAATGTAATGTGAGGACGCAAGGTGGAAATGAGGGTGAATATCATCCCGAGTGCCGAGTAAATTTAAACGGAAACTGAAACCGATAGTGCAGAAACGACCCCACGCTTCACTCGTTTCATTTCTTTTTGTCTCTTTTATATGAATGTGTACTTACAAATGTGTGCAAGCTCACAGCTTTCGCGTGCTTTTTACAGGCACCACCCCATCTCATCCTCGTCCTCATCCTCATCCACCTACAGAAGGGCTTTTGTTTGTTCCCTTTGTCAGAGGTTTTATTTTTTCGAACTCACCGAGGATTCAAGTGAACACGTCGTGCGATTGTACAATGAAACGTCTTGATATGCCTTTTTGTTCCAAGAAACAACTTCGATTTTTCCGAACACAACCGTGGCTCTGACACGCTTTGTCTAAGCTCGGAAAATTTTTGTCTGTTTTAAATCTCGTTGGGGCCAAATTTCTGCACTTGGGTATCATGATTAAGAGTAAGAAAAATAAGGAGGTTCAGGAGAAGTATTCATGATCCAAAATAAAATTAATTTTAATAAGTCTTGATTAAAGAATTTTAAGTATTGATAACTTCATGTGTTTATATCAGGCCCAATAAATCCATATATAATTTTTTTATTAAAATTAGTGCTAAGAATATCCAACAGGTGGCGCATGATCGCTAAATCATCTCATTGCAAGAGAGTTAAGTTTCAAAAATTAAATTCTAAAATAAAATTTATTGTTTTCTTTTTTTCTAAAGAACTTACTTTGTAAAGAAACTAAAACTTATTGGTACTTTTTTAGAAAAACTAAAAAATGATAATACATTATTTATTTTTAGGCCGTACTAGAAAATTTGTTCGAGAAAATTTACTACAGAAAAGAAAATAATTTAAAATGGGATTTATCCCACCGATAAAATTCCTCATGATATCAAGAATGTAATCTCCTTGTAGCTTATATTTTTCGGGCGTAATGTCTACTTAGTCCTTCTTAACTTGGCATATGTAGATGCGGTATAAAAATAGGAAGGAAACGAACAATAGAATATGGAGGGTGATGTATATATACATATATAAACACACAAGGATGAAAAATGAAAGAGTGGGTGGAAAAAGTGAGTCGTTGTACCGAAGAGTGAGTCGTAAAATCTGTTTTCCTTCGTGGATGCTTTTTGAATCGGTTATCTTATTTTCTTATCGTTCCTTATTCCTTATACTTAAATTTAACTCAAGTAAAGAAAATATATGTGAGTATTTATAAATGTATGCATGAGAGTTATAATACTTTTATCTGGAATGAAAGTATTTTTTATATTTGATGCTATTTTAAATTTAAAAAAGAACCTCTCGGACTAGACAGATCAATGTGATTTATGAGACTGGCATAAGCTTATTGAGACGGACGCCCATAAAATATGAATTTTTTTTTTTTTTTTTTTTTTTTACAAAGAAACAGAACGCTGTTTTACTTTTGCTAAGTAAAGTGATTCTGGAGATAGGATTTATTCAAATGGCTGGATCATTCGTATTTTTATTTTATTGTTTTTTTTTTTTTTTTTTTTTTTATTGAAAATTTTTGAGCCAGAAAAGGAAGAGAAGATTAGGATGAATTTTTGGTGAGGTGAAAACTTGTGTCAACAGAACGCGAAAGCTTTTAAACAGAATAGAGGATTGGAGCCGATGAATAGTAAATGGACTAGACTGAGTAAGGGAGGATTAAACGAGAAAGCAGGTGAATATAATATTGCGGAGTAATCGACAAGCTGTTCGCGTTACTTACTTTAGGCATTGCAGAGATTACACCGTGTTTAACAACCAGAGAATAATGGACGCTATCTCCGAGATTTCATTGTTTTTGTTGATAATGGGATGCTATGACAATTCTGGATTCATTGTTTGTATTAATAACTTGGGTAACGCGGAGAGGGGCTCAGTTGCTTACAGGGAAAAATTATCTCATTTGTTGCGAGTAGTTACTGTTCAATAATTTTTTTTGGTAAAAAAAAATTGCTTGATTGAGAATAAGTATTCTTCTTAAAAATGTTTTTTTTTTTTTTTTTTTTTATTTGGAATCTTTAGTTCGAATTAATTATAGAAATTCAATGAAGAATCAGGAACATAAAACACATGTCAATAGTTCACAAGATACAAGGGAATTTCTTAATTATGAATCTAGAGATAGAGAATTTTTGAATTTTTTTTAAGTGTATAAAAATCATGAAACAATTTTTTAATTATTCACCTATAATTTTCTATTTTACAACCGAATAATTTTGGCAGCATATTTATTGTCGGTATTGTGGTTTTAATATGAAATAGCTCGAGCCCGAGGACCTATAAAATATTTTAATATTACTCTCACAAAACACACGCGTCATATTAATTAATCTGCGGTAACTCGAGTGAATTAAATGATATGTAGTAATTTATAGCATTAATAATTACCAAATTAAATATCTATGATAAAACGGTAAAGCTATACGTGAATAACGTCAATTATAAAATGTCTATTAATATTAATTAAATATTCATAAGATAAATATTCCAATTTATTTTCAATTTTCAATCAATACAGATTATTCTAAATTTACATTATAATTTTCAAGTGCCGCAATTTACAGCCATTATATTTTAAACTAAATTATCTCCTTTGTAGAAAAAAAAAAAAAAAAAAAAAAATTTAAATAAATAAATTTAAATTGGATTCCTTTGTACAATTTATTATTTTTTTTCCATCATAGAGACTTAATATCATTATAAAAGCTAACCCATGTAATCCTCTTTTCATTTAGGATTAATCTTTATTTCTCTTTTTGTTTCCATTTACTCTTTTTTGCTTTAATTTACGGGCGAGCTCGGCATGTTTTTCAAATTTTCCTTTTTACTTTAAAAGACTATTCTTATTAACGATTATGATTGTTATTATGGGGTTGTTGAGCTTCATATTCATAATATTTTACTTTCTTCGTTTGAGTTGAAGTTCCCTTAATTATAAATGTAAACATGAAAAAAAAGAAAAATCCAAGGTATTAAATTAAAATTAATGTTTAGTTTTAGTTATAAAAGTTCTATTAATTCTTGATTTTATTTTGTTTGCCGAGTTAAAATTAATATTAGCTGAGGATATAATATTAATTTTATCAAGTTCATATAGATTTTAAGTTTTACGTTAACAGCGGGATCTTGGTAACTTTTAATCTGTTCAATCAATCCACCGCGTAATTTCAGTTATGGCTTAATAAAGAACTTATTTCATTTTCTCATAACTGATTAAATGATAAACTTTTATTTTAAATTAAATTAGAAATTTAAATAACAATGTCATTTTCATTTTTTCAAAATTTTATTTATATTTTGCGACTGGTAATTTTATCAAAAATTTATTTGTTTTGGAACAATTCTAAATGTGAAAAAAATTTTTATGATTATTAATTCCCGAGATATTAAATTTTGAAAAATATCCAAATCATAAAACTTTGAATTTTTGGAAATTTATCATTAAACTTTAAACAGCTGTATCTTTTAAACCGTTAAAGATAAAAAATTGGTCCAAATTTTTTTTGAAAGATTAGTTCTTCAGCTTCAATTTCATTATTATAATGATCAACTTTCGGCCGATTGTTTTTGAGATATAAAATTTTTAAAAATAATTTTTCTAAAACATAGATACGAATTTTTGGAAATTTATTATTAATATTCATTTCATTTTTTTTAACAGACTTTTTATAGAATTTCTATTTAAAATACAATTAAATACCAATAATAAATTTTCTTATTTCCCTCTTTACTTTTATCAACCACCAACATAATATATTTTTCATGAAAAGTTCTCTGATCATAATAAATCATGCTCTTTTTTGACTTTCCAAACTTTTATTTTCTAATTAAAAATTAACTTCCAATATAGTTTTCAACCAGCCATCAATTCATCGAAAAATCAACTTATTTAAAAGCAATAAATATTCAACCGCACCCGAACCGTAACTAAAAAAAAAAAAAATTAGGGAAAAAAAAAGCCAATAAATAAACAAGTGGTAAAATAATCAGAGTAAACACCCGGCTGGTCTGGTACGCGTTGGAAACTAAAAATTACTCGGCAAGTTCCACTTAACATAAATTAAACCTCCAGATTATTTATCACCGCGAAATATATAACCCGTATAAAATCCCAGTATTTATATTAAGTAATTAAACCGGATACAAAAAGCTCTCACTGAATGTTAATTATGTTGAATAAAATTAATAAACAACAGGGATCTTGTATCCTAGGCAGACGCAGCAAAAAAAGGCAATAAAAACCTCGGAATAATGCTGCGAATACAAATTAATGTTATATGATAATGATAATGGTTTAATTCAAGGTTTTGAAAACGTGAAACGTAAACCAGGTTTTAATCTGTACAGAGCATTACAGTGAGTAAATATACAGATTTACTCACTGTAATTCCTCGATAAAAATTATATATATATATATATATATATATATATATATATATATATATATATATATATATATATATAGATTTTCCCGATATCTATATTTCCGCATCTACACTCATCGACACACTACACGGATAATATTTATCCACTAGCTGGTCATTATAATCCTTGTAGGTAGTTAAATATGAATTCGCCATTGCAATTCTCGATAAATAGAATTAACTGATAGCTCGATCATTTTCGAACAAAGCCCAAGTATGAGCGAGCTTGCACTTCATATTATATAACTATATGTGTATGTGCATCCACGAACAAGAGTGTTCTTTAGTTAACGATCCAATAGACATTCAACTGATTACGTTCATTTAATATCCATCAAAGCTCGCTCGACAGAATAGTAAATATTTTAACGTTTGAAAATCTTCATTCTGAGAAGATTCAAACGTTTTATTATTATAATTATTATTATTATAATTACTAGCATCCTTGCAGTCACTATGTGACTGCCGTGACTTGTGAACCATAAATAAATAAAATTTCGCTTGATTAAATAATGATTTTTGTGAAAATGCACTTTACTTTTTTAACTATTGACGTTTTTAAAGGTATAAGCTTATCCTGAAGTTACACTCATAAAGAGCTTTCATTTGAGTATCCACATGCATTTTTGATATATTTTTCATATATACATATATGTAAAATATATAAATATATGAAAAATTGATATGGGTACTCAAATGAAAGGTCTTGATGAGTGTAACATCGAAATGAGTTTATATCTGTAAAAATTTCAATAGTTCACAAGATACTAGATCATTTCTTAATTATGTATCTAGAGATAAAGCATTTTGGAATGAGGCCTAAATACTTATAGAAATCAAAAGTAAAATCAGAAAATCTTTGGAACAAATAACTAAATATTTAACGTTGCACGAAAGTGAAATAAAAAAGGCAAATATAGGGATATAGTTATTATCATAATTATGATAAAATCTAATTACAGTAGTCAATTATAGGAATTCGAATTTCAGCGTGTTCATTGATTTCAATAAAGAATTTTCAGAGGTTATGGTAACAATATTCTGTGGTATACTCAACAAATAATAGTCAGGTAGCTGCAAATATACCCAGTAATACCACAATCATATAATATCATTGAAAATTTATATATTGTTATCGCTAGAATCACTGGTTTGTAAAATAACGATTTCAATCTCCACGGTCGACTATTTAATGTAGACTATTCGGTCACACAAATATAATAATTATTCTTCATTATTATTATACGTTATAATTCAATAACGAAAACAATAATAATCTACATAATTAAGAGAAAATATTATTTCAAAGAGATTTTTATGAATTTTAAAATTTTTAGTGATAGTTTATTTTTTGTCAAATTTTTGGATAAGTTTTGAATAATTTTTTAGTTCTATGAGTTTGTCCGAGACATATGTCCATTAAATAATAGGTAATTGATCCGGTCATAGGATGTGATATTTTAAATTTAGTTTACAAGTATCCAATTTAAGTATATTGTCATTAAAAATTTAGAATTTGTTTCCAATTATTATTATCATTGTTGTTGAAGAAGTAGTATTTATCTTATAGTTATTTATAGCCGACTTATTACAGAAACATGAGTAAAGTTTGTAAGAATAACGAGAACTGAAAAAAATATTGAAATAAACGTAAGAAGTGTCTTCAAGTTTAAATGCGACGGTAACTAAAATACTTTGTGAACTGTATAATATATACAGTAGTAGAAGTAGTATATAAAATATGGTATATAGTGCAGTATAAAGGAAGACTCTTTTAGTTAAAAGGAGTAGGAGTTACCGGTGGTAAAACGAAGCACCACTACCACGGCAAGGAGTAATATTTACTTGCGGTTTAAAAGGTAAAGAGAGAGTATAGAAGCTAAGTTACAAAACACCAAAAAACCAGACGGTAAATAGTTACATAGTTAAGTGATACCTCAAAAAGGAAAATTTTACTTTTTTGTATCTTGTTAAATTGTTAAATTGCTGCGATAATCTTTTTGCATGAGGTTAACATTATGTTTAGTATCCGGAAATAAATTTTATTTATTAATTTAAATTACCGTGAAAATGATATCAAATTTTTTTAAATATAAAATCTATAACAATAATAACATTACATTGATAACAATATGCCTAGATAATAATTCAATTTCATGTGTGTGATAAGCTGCGGTAACAAGCTCAAAAATCTTATCAAGAACGATCTACTGATTTATGATCGAATAAAAAATTCCTTCCGCCACAAATCTAAACTACTTATTTTAAATTATTTTACTATCTCAATCTCCGACTCAAGCCCTCAGAGAAAAATTTATTGAAGATTATTGAAGTTCCCTCGTAATCGTAACATAAGAAGATCGAACTTACAGAGAGTAAGAGCCCTCCAAAGTGTACTACAACCCCTATTGTAAGCTAGCATCCATATTACGATAGAACTGCGAGATTAATGGTTCTCGCAATAAAAGTATCCACTTAATACTTAATACATTTTCCGATAAATAATTATTATTCCGCTCGTAAATATTGCGATGTAAATGCCTTGTTACTTTGTATGTACTCAGTATCCTGAAAGAATCCCATATAGGACTTACTTATCCCAGGTGGATCCCCAGGGGATACACGACGTACGATCAGACTCCACTCGACGTAAAATGTATTGAGGTAGGTGAGCCGAGCAGTAGGTTACACCGGCGGAAAGACAAAAAAAGAAAAATGATAGGATCGATTCTATTCACGGATTTGGAATTTAGAATTGAGATCCCGTAAAAAAATTTTGTGATTTATACGTATTATATTGAACAAAAATTTGCTTACTAGTTAGATAAACTAAAAATTAATGTCAGAGAAGCTCTTGAACAGAGAGAAAAAATTATTTTTGATTTATTACTTAATTTTGTAAAATTAATTCTCCTATAGTGAGACGATTTAGCGACTATGCGCCACCTATCGGAAATTTTCAACACTAATTTTAATAGAAAAATTACATATGGCCAGTTTTTATATTAAGCCATGTATAGACTATTAAATAATTGTATGTAGAAATATTAAAAAAATTTTTTAAGGGACATGAAGTTTAATACTGTCATGTAAACTGAAAGCACATATATTTAGACGCACAGCGAACCGAGTAGAGAAACCAAGTGGCTGTATGTCTCACTGGAATGTAGCAATTGCATCCACTCAAATTAGTATTATTATTATTATTATTATTATTATACATAAGTATAAAGTGCTCTTGCTCATTCTCCACATCACCTGTCTAGTTTCACAGAATCTCATTTATCTCGCTTATAATTTAATCTTCATTATTCATTACAATTACGAAAAATAATTAATGCGCTGGTAAAAACACGGTGTAATATAAAACGTGAATTAAAGTGGATCTGGGTCATAAAAAATTTACTGACGCGATACTTATTTTAGGTCTCCATTTCAGAGTGGACATAAAAGTTTAACTTTTAATTCGACTTACGTAAGCTCCGTTGAGGGTCCAGGTGACGTTCGGGGCAGGATGGGAGGTACCTGAGGTGCAGTTCGCCTTCAGGATCTCGTTTGGCTCCACTCGTGACTTATCTGCTAGTATCACAGGATCCGTGTCTGGGACGTCTGTAAGTTATAAATTTTAATTAGTAAGTGTTATTATAATTAAGGTGGATTATTATCATTAGGAAACTCGTTATTCATTCTTCGGAATTAATTATGGCGGCAATTATTTTGGCAGGTGAGAAGGAAGTTGCTGGCGAGCAGCCAGTTATGTGATGGAAGGTTTGTTTCTAAAAAGAGCGTTTTAGAGGAAGTGGTTTTTAATTTTGATATCTAAATACAGAAATAATACTGATGAATAAATTAAATAAAATTTTTAAGTTAAAAAAAAAAATAATTTTGTCGACTTTTTTTTTTTTGTGTATTAGTTACTTGTACTGCAAGGTTGCTAGTAATTATTTATTGTGATAATTAATCTTAATAATTAATAAAAGCTATTTATTTATTTATTTAAAAATTATTACAAATAGATTTTTGAGTCAATTAAATATTTTACAAGTGATCTAAGAAATGAAAAATAGTAAATTTTTGAATTCCAGTTCAACGTAATTTTTAAAAGTGGCACCTACAATTTTTTCTAGGTTAAAAAAAAAATTCTCCGTCAGGCGAAAAGGAAAAGGCACTTTAAAATATTTATTCGGTACTCACCAACTACTTGCATGTGCTGCTCCTTCATGGCAGTGTGGTACGTGGGCATGTCCTCGGATACTTCGCATTTGTAGAGCCCCGTCAGCTCCCTCGAGACGTTGATGAGCGTGACGCCGTTCTCATCAGAATTCTTGATCTGACAATAAAAAATTTAGAAGTTACTCCTCAGATAGCTAAAAAGTACAGTAGAGAGTGGAAGGCAGTAGTAGGTCGGAGGTTAAACTCGACCATTTTTTACAACTTCAGTTATCAGCATTTCCGTGCTCCGGCAATCTTTTCTCAGCGTATATTTTTTTATGGGCACGTCAAGCTTATTTACAACATTTTCGCCGACTTTAACATCTAAATCGGGTTTTCGCCACCATACATTTATATGCAATGCATCGAGTATCGTGCATGATTCCCTTCGCCTTTCCTCTATCACCTATCGCCATTTTTATGCTCCCTGTATAAAATGTATCTGGTGGTTCGAGGTTTTACATTTTTACATTTTCGAAGATAAAAGTTAAGTAGATGTTTTAAATAAAATCGTTACTGTAAATCGTGTTGTTTTAAGTTAAGCGAGTACTTCTTCAATACTTCTTATCTTCTTTTTCTTCTTCGTGTTCTTTTTATTCTTCATATTCTTATTCTTACAAGAATATCGCCCTACATCTTCTACTTCTTTTTTGAAGCTAAGATAACCTGTTTTACGCTTGATACTCCCTATCGCATGCAATGCATAGCTCGAGCTTATAAAAAGGACAATATGTCACAAATTTACGGTTGAATTATTTTGTTAGTTTAAACGGTAAATTTGAGAAGAAATTTATTAAATTTTCGACTTCAAAAATTTATTTAAAAAAAATATTTTTCATAAAAATAATCTGTATTATTACAACCCAAGATAAATTGTTTGAAGTATTTGTTAGTAATTTTTCATATAAAACTTTTTTCTGAGTAAAAACATGTCCGATTTTTTACAATGTAACAAAAAAAATTTTTTCTTTTTAAATTACAAACCCTTTATCCTTTTACACTGTTAATAACGATAAACAAAGCAAAATAAAATATCAAACGCGATTATTTGGTGGTGTAACAACCCGTAGGCAGACTCGACAGCGAAATGACCCGGGATGTTGGACACTGTAAATTTAGCTCCTGTTTAAATGTACAATGCCGGTTATATGTATGTGCTTTTAGGATGTGTAGTATGTTAAAGTTCAAGCTGTGGAACGACAACTCAACTCAGTATAAATGTATGCCAAACTATATACACATATATATGTATATTTAACAACGACAGGAGAGAAATTGTCGAAGAGATTTTTATTTAAATTTTGATTGACCGAAACAAGAGATAAATCCGCGGGATTTGTACAAGAGAATTTAATTAAAACATCCGTTACCCATGTCAGGGTAAATAAATTATTTCAAACAAGTGCGCTCATTCATTTATTTATTTATTATTATTTATTCATTATTATTATGGATATAGATTATTAATATCAAGGTTAAACTTGATCTGAGATATAAAAAAATTGAGGAAAAAAAGTAAGAGGTAAAAGGCAAGAGGCAATAAATAGAAAAAAAAAAAAAAAAAAAAAAGAGGAGGGAAAAAGGGAGAGGGCCAACAGGAATTTTATTCAATTCCCTTGGAACGTCGTGATAAAAAGGAAGAACGGGAAAACAAAGACTGTCAAAGGAGATGATCGATTCGTCTCTTCGACGACGACGAGTTGTCTCATTTTTCTGTCTCAAAGCCGTAAGGGAAGGGAGCAAGAAAGAGATCCTGAGCTGTCCGGGATAAAGGTAAAAGGAAAGTATCGGTGGAAAGAAAAACGTCGAGATCCAGTTCAAACGGTATATGAACAGAATTTCAAAAGTTCGTTTTAAGGGTGGGCATGGATGAAAAGGTCGATCATAACTTAACGGATATACATCGACATTCTGAAGGGATATTTTTTTTTGTTGTTGAGGCTATTTCAAATTTTTATTGTTATTTTCAGTATAAATAGCGATTTTAATATCAGGGATCGATAGCTTTGAAGAGGAAATGAAAGTGTGCTTAATTATTTATTTTGTCGTGCGTAAGTTCATAAAAGGTATTCAAAAAAATTTTTTTTTCATTGTTAATTTATGAGATTTAAAATTTTGAGAAGTATCTAAATTATGGAACCTTGAAATTTTTGAAACTTGTTGATGTTTAAATTGACGAAACTTTTGAAGTATTGAAGATAAAAAATTGGTCCAAATTTTGTTCGGTAGAGGAGTCTTTTAGCTTCATTTTCATTATTGTAATGATCAATTTTTGATCAACAGTTTTCGAGTTATAGAATTTTAAAGTAATTTTAGAGTAACAAAAACGAAAAAATCCTCAAAATAAACTAACAAATTTGTTCCCGTCAAGCAATAGAAAAATGTTAGTAGCGTGGAAACACCATTACTTTACCTTAACAAAAAACAAACAAAAATTAAAAAAAAAAAAAAATAGTTAGGGCAGTTTTATTTATCAAAACTCGAAAATCTTTCAAAGTACCGACAGTTACACTAAAAGATACTAAAAATAAAAATATCCTGGTTCTTAAAAAAAATGTATGTATATCAAAGTTTAGTTCCAGTGTATAAATTTACTCTCAAAATCCGATATTTGTAGGATGAAAATACCCGGATAAAATGTTTTTTACACCCGGTACTAAAAGCGCAAAATATAATTTAAATATTTATCAGAACATGTTATTTGAATTACAGCGCTTTTATCAACAATAAAAAAACTAGTGTCTTTACTGCAGCAGTATCTCAAATATCGTAAAACGCGAACCAGATATATATACGTTTATTGTGGAGCATAAAAACAACTAAAGATAAAACACCGTCAGAAAAGAAACGAAGATGTTTATTGAAAGAAAAAATTGTCTGGTTGAAATTAAATATCGAGTTTGGAAATTTCAATTTGAACGAAAAAAAAAACAATTTTTTTTTGACTAGCTGTTGAATAAAAGCAATAATAATAATAAAAATTTAAAACTTACATCAACTTTCATGCCGTTGACTGGATAGCTGTGTTGAGTTGGCAAGGCTTTCGGAACGAACCGATAAAATTCGTTGTCATTGAAGTACCATTTTATCGTGTACAAAGGGCCTTGAAGATCATAGATGCATGATAAAGATACGGCGTCGCCAGAACGGGCCATCGGTGGGACATTTATTTTTAAATTCTGTAAACCAGTTGCACCTATAACAAACAAAATACCGAAATATAGAAAATATATTATTTTTTTCTGTATCAGTATCAGTATCAGTAACAGTTAAATTATTTATCTGGTATCTATTGATTTCTTTTTATTGGCTATTTTATTGATCCATTATTCCACTTCCACTTCCACTTGTACTTTTATTGTCGAGCCGGGGTTTCTTTTTTCCGTTTTGTTTTATTACACAATAACGGTGACCTCATTGAACGATAAATAAACGAGCTTGCAGGGTACTATTTTACTTGTATTATTTTATCTCGAAACGTGTGTAGCTTCGACTCATGGAATCGTTATTAAAAGTGCGTATGACCAATTTATGAGATCGTTAGAGAAATGGAAAAAGTGCGTTAACGATCGGTTCAATTTTGTTATTTTTTTAACAGTCAGAATAGAATTGTAGAGGATGTGATTTTATAAGGTGATTAGTGGAAGAAAAATGATTTGGAAAATCAAAAAGTCAATGGGCTATATTGCTCAGAGAATTTTTGATAAAAATATTGTATATTAATAATTGATAGAGAAAATGGGAAAGAAGACAATTTATTTATAAAGAATTCGAAAAAATTCATAATTATAACCGAGAAAGATCATTTTTAAAAATTTTATATCTCAAAAACTATTGGTTGAAAGTTGATCAATATAAAAATGAAAATGAAGCTAAAAGACTCCTCTACGGAACAAAATTTGGACCAATTTTTTTATCTTTAATGGTTTAAAAGATATGGCTGTTTAAAGATTGATCATAAGTATCCAAAAATACAAAAATTCATAATTTGGATAATTTTCAAAATTTTATATCTCAAAAACTATTGGTCGAAAGTTGATCATTACAAAAGTGAAAATGAAGCTAAAAGAGTAATGTACCCAAAAAAATTTGAACCAATTTTTTATCTTCAAAGGTTTAAAAGATACAGCTGTTTAAAGATTAATGATAAGTTTCCAAAAATTCAAAGTTTTATGATTTGGATATTTTTTAAAATTCTATAGATCGAAAACCATTTTTCTAGTAGAAAATTTTTATGATTCGCATTAAAACTTCCATACAGTTTTAAAAAATTAATATACTCCTCAAAATGTTCCATAAAAATCCAACAAAAAAATGATAATATAAAAATTTTAATAACACTAAAACTTAAAAGAAAAATAAATTGAGTAAATAATTTAGATAAGCAACAGGGTAATAATCTCGATATTGCAGGTTTTGTTGAGTAAACCTCTTCTATAAACTTTTTAATGCTTCCTCAGCAGGCTTTTCGGTTATTTGTGGTTCCAATTACCCATTCTTCGCACAGCAAACTAGACAGTTAAAATTCCAGCCCCTCGCCCCATCTGCCCCGGCGTCACACAACCGACCTCTAATAGGGCGTCATAAAATATCCGGGGTTGTATGAAAATTAATTGTGCCAGCAAGTTTCTCAGGTTTTCGTTAACCAGCTTCGCCATCCTCACCCACATTCTTAGTTGCTTTCCGTCATTGTATTGTTGTTTCTCATGTTCATGCTTATTTTTTTTTTTTTTTTTTTTTTTTTTTTTTATTGTAACATCAAAACCTGCTAAGGGAGTTTAATTTAGTGCACCTGAGTCTTAAGTGAGCTTACGAGACTCATGATTTCAATCAACGATAAATAAAATCGTCTAATTAACAGGGAAAGTGAATCTGAATGAACGTCGAGTCGATAATGAACTTTTCAATGCAAAAGCTCTTTACTTTGTTTTAAAGCCCGTCTTTCATCGTTTGTACTTCCACTTAGTTGGTATGAAACTACATAAGCTTTGCTCGACAATACTTGTATAAATAAACACTCTTGTGATTTCATTTCATAATAAAGCTTCGCTCACTTTCGAGTTTTAGCGAAGCTCTTTTACTCCCTGTTAATCGCTGAAAGCAACTATTTATGTCAGCTTCTTAAACTAAAGATTTTTTTGCTTTTCTTAAATTTTATTATTGTTTTTTTCACCTATTTTCAGTATTCTTCTGTTTTTTCGTTTTCTTTTTCATATTTAAAATTTTTTTTTTTTTTTTTTTATTTCGGTCTTCTATTTTGCACGATTCATGATGCGAAGCATCAGAGAGTGCTTTACGATGGAAAAATTTTTTTTGCCTCATTTCGGCAACTATTTTTATTATTAAAGCTTTATTAGTTCACGGAATCAAGATATTTTGCATACTATTGTCAAGATAATTAAATGGAGATTAATTTGACACTTTTCAAAAATTGTTTTAGCGCAATAAAATAAAATAAAAACCTTCTGGAAGACTGTATGTCTATATATATTGTGTGCATTTATCCCACAAGAGGCGCTTGTGCATTATCGTGCTATTTTAGCTGCTTTATATATTTTTTTTCACATTTTTATTTTATTAATATTTCATAATTAAATGAGCATTATGAGTCATGTACTGTTGAATTTTATAAACTTTTCTTTTTTCACAATTTATTTTCATACTGATAATTTTGATGTTCCCTTTCATGTTCTTGTTCTTTTGCCGGTTGTTCTTATTATTTTTAATATCGCTGTTGTTCATTCTTATGTTGTTGTTCCTTTTTCAGTTTATTATTATTCCTTTTTAGTTAGCTGTTTTGTTTAATTTCTTTGATGTTCTTTTTATATCGTTGTTCCGTGTCTTTTTGTTACAGTTCCTTTTCCTTTTGCTGTTCCATTTCCTATAACTTCTATTTCTTCTTTTTAATTAAAGCACGCTCCATAATTCGGAAAAAAAAAAATCACTCCTTTTTTATTTAAAAATCGTAACACACTTAGTAAAATATAATAGCAACAAAAATTAGCATATTTAAAAGTGAAATAAAATAATAAAATGCAAAGGAGATGTTAGAGTATCACTTAAGTAAATGCGCAAAAACGTAAACTGTTAAGCAGAAAGTAAACTAGTAATAGAGGGTAAAGAAGCTGTAATTGCAGCAAGAAGTCCATTGAGGGCTTATTACCCAGTCAGAAGCGTTAACCTCTATCTGTATGCAAGCGATTCCAGAAAGTTTGGAGTCACCCCAAGCTCACAGGAATAAATATACACCCTAAAGTGTAATATCGCACTTCTCAGCTCTTGAGCCCCCTACCCCGAACCCTTATCCCGGTCGTTAGTACCCGGATTGGGAGGAATCGGGGGGTAAAACTGTCGGGGATGCGATTGCCATCTGACCACAAGTTTTTAGCTTTAAGCCGTCTTGTAGATCGCATACTACACACTCCAAGTTCCTCCTCCAGGCTTAGAGTTACAGTTTCCTGGTTCTGCTCCCGGGTGGTGCTTTGGAGCTTAGTGACAAAACTATTTACTATACGAGAATTTGTTCGGGTTCTTGCGGTGGGTACTTTGAATTAAAAATAAAAACACGCTAGCTCGTACCGTTATCACAGGTGGAGCTGAGGAAGGGGGGGGGTGAAACTAAGGGCCGGTTTTCTGGATAATTGAAAAATCAATGGAGGATTATTAGCCAGAGAAAACGTGCCAGCGAAGTAATCCTAGACATGCACGGATCATCCTGTGATAATTAACTACCGTCTGTGGTCTACAATAATTATCGGGCTGACATTATAGAGTGTCGTTATAATCGCCAGATTAATAAACCGGAAGATTGAGCATTGTGTCGACGGCCACAAGTAAATAGAACTCCATTGAAATAAAAACTAGTTGATTCGAGATAAATATTCTCTCTAGAGTTGTAATCTTGCTTTTAGATACTCAGTTGGGATTAATTTAAAAAATGTACAAACAGACTCGAGAAAATAAAATAAAAAAATAAAAATAAAGTAAAATAATGGTAACATAAAAATTTGTCAATTAAATTAGATATTTCCTATTTTATCACAAAAATTCTTTATTTTCTGCCAGTGCCTTATCTAACAAAGATAATTTACTTTTTATCTAAATGGGAAAATTTCTCTTCACCAAGAAAACGAGCTTTAAAATGAGAAATTCTTGAGTCAAGACTACCGATTCTCTTCGAAAAATAATTTTCTATTCGAATCTAATTTTGTTTTTTTTTTTTTCCGGTGTAACTATAACTGACTTAAAGAAATCAAATTTATGTTTACTCTGAACCGATAAAATAAAATAAATAAAAAAAATAATTGTCCGTTTTCTTAACTCAGCAATATTTCAGAAACGATTCCATTGGTTTAGCTCCGGATTTACGGCGCCATTATTTTCTGAGAGTGGCTCTACTCGCGAAGGTTTAAAAGCTACTCACCGTTAGCCCGCGGAAAATGCCCGTCAAGAGAATTTGCTGGTAGAAATAGACGAGCGAACTGAACAGAGTGAGTGAGTGAGCTTGCGTTTGTTCTGTGTTAAATTCGTTTACTCGACCGTATGTACGAGAAACCCGACGTTTCTTAAATTTAACAAGATTGACATTAAAAATATAAATATAAAATATAAAATAGATTCTTCTGGTGGATGCTTTCTCGGCCGACATTCGGAAATGACTCGTGAATTTTTCAGTATCAATTTCCGTCGGCAAATTGGATTAGGTATTATCAGCGCATGTGTGTGCTTGATAAAATAATTTCATTCTGTCGCTGACTGTAATACGTTACGTAACGAAGTACCACACTGAAAGTCGTACGTTTTATTAACTCAAGTCCCCGGGAGGTCTTTTACTCACATCACCCACTTTTTCTCTTCTTTCCTTTCTGCTTCTTTTCTTTATGTTTTTTATTTTATACTATACGGATCGTTTTTTCAACTATGCCGTGACACATTTGGTTACATATATGCAAGAGATTCGACTATAAATCGTAAGTTGATACAATTGTAAAATTATTTATTTAATTGAAATGCCAAGGCAATGGCTAATCAAACAATGCAAACGATTTACAAAGTTTGAATAATAAAATCAACTAATTACAATCAATAAGAGTGAAGTGACTAAAGGGAACTAGAGTTTGTAATTTGAATATTGAATGTCAGACTTAAGTTTGAATTTAAATTTAAATTTAAAGCACACCAATTTTAATGATTTGGATCATTATCAGTGATACCAGGTATCCAATTAGTAAATATGCTTACGGCATACGTAAAATAGAATTATTATTAAAGATATTATTATCAATGGAATATTATTTTCATAGGTTTCATATTTTTAACAAAAAACTAGATTTTAGTCGAATAAAATTGATAATTTGATTGATTTTTTTATTCAATTTATTTTTAAGATAATTTCAGTAAAATATTTTATTTTACTGTTATTTTTAATGTCAATAGCAAAAAATACACTCCACTAAAGACACTTCAGAATATATCATAGCAATTCTAACTAAAATTTGAAAGCTTGCTTAACGATAATTATAATGATAATAATAATAATACTATCAACAAATGGCATAATTATTGAAATTTATATCTCGTTAGTCGGTATAGGTCATTGCTCATTACTGACTACTCATTACTCATTGCCGGTCGAATTGCGACTCCACACACGCTAAACTCAACCTTTGTACAAGTATCGGGTTAGTTAAGCTTAAATAGCCAAACGTACCGTTTACGTATGAGTTTCTTTCTATTAACTGAATTACGGATTAGTACGGATGAGAAAACGCTGATTTAGAAAATCAACATCCCCGTTTCATTTTCATTAGATTTAATAAATCACCTAATATGTTAGTTTATACACTCAGCTAGATTAATATTTTTCTGTAGATGATGTTAATGACAATATTACTTAATCAATTTAAGTATTATGGAGAAGAAAAAATAAAACCGTAATAAAAGAAAATGAAAAAAGAAAAAAAAGTTTAATCTGGATTTACGCCAGACGTAAGTTGAGGAAGAAAATGAGTCGTCTTGAATGACATAGAGTGATTGTGGTAAATATAAGAACTTAACTTGTACAATTGTGATAAAATATTGAGTTTGTCTATATTTTTCTTACTAAATAATAATAATTAAAATAGAATTTTTTTTTAAATAAATATTTTAGGAATTATAATTAGTTGTACAGTAATCTAATAATGAGCACTAATTGTTACCGTATCTCCTAAAATACTGGATATGGTCCGATGGTATAAAAATATTTTTTATAGGAAATTTTCTAAGCTATAATTTTGGTCTCATATGATTTTTTGAGAAAATAAATATTTCAAGAGTTACAGCCATTTTTAGTAATTCGAGAATTTTTTTTTTAAATTAAACAATTTAAATAATGTTGATAATTTATAAAATTAAATAGATAAAAGCTTAAGTCAATTATATCAAGAAGTGGATTGAGCGAGCATGAAGCATGAAATCTTCTTGGTTAATCAAGTTACTTTTTATCACTCCAAAGTATAGTCAGCATTACTCAGTAACATTTTATTCCGTCTCAAATTAATTAACAAAATAAACTAAAATAATATTTGCTGTTAATTAGCAGAAATCTTGAACATAAGCTCCACAGTTAATTTTTTTTAACAGTCAGACAATACTCATTAACTGTTCAATTTTAATGAGTGTTTTTTTTTAAGACTTTTTTTTTTTTAAGTTACATTTTTCTTAATTTTTCAGACTGTCGATCCAGTATGTCAATAAATTTTCAAAATTAAATTCTTTTATAAATATAAAAAAATTTTTAATTTAGAATGGAGAGAGGTAAACCTTAATTCAAGCCATATTCACTGTAAAAACTCGTAATGAAACGAATTTATAGCAAAAATAAAAATTCCATCGGATAAAATTTATAAATTTAAGCTAGCTAGAATATTGCAGAAAAATAACTCTTTACAAAATAAAAGGCATTGAAAATAAGAAGAGATTCTTCTCATCAGGGTTCTCATTTTCACGGGTGAAAAACTTCATCCCTCGTCGCGTCGACCGCGGAAATGAAATAGAACAGCGACCCCATTTTCTCGAATTTCCTAATATTTTTTTTTTTTTTCGTCATTTTCCCCTTTTTCTCCCAACCCCCGGTTTATTTTTTCCATCACTCTTTCGATTCCTTGGAATTCTCGTTTCTACTAATAAGTCCGCCGACATTTTTTTCTTACAATAAATTTTTTTGTTCCCACTTCCCATTTATTTGCTTCTTTTGTCAAATTTACTGCCTTCTCTTTTTTTTTGTTACCTTTTTTTTAGTAACTTTTTTTCTTTTTATCAACTTGCGTTTTTTTCCGTTGGTAGAAACCTGAAGGCAAAGATCGAAAAATTAACTGTGTAAAGTGTGTCGATACGGCAAACTTTTCCAATCGTTTACATCCTGACGTGTTTCCTGAGTTGGATTTTTCTATAAATAAATGAATATACCTACCGGAAATTTAATGTTTTTTTTTACTATTATTATTATTTAAAAGAAAAATTTTTGAATTTAATTCGTAAAAAAATTTAATAATAAAGTTTCACTCAACCGAATTTTTTTCCTAGAACATAAATGCTCTAGTCACGTAATTCAGATCTTGAAAAGATTTTTTTGTCAAGTATACAATAGAATAGAGTCGAGTAGTGAAAAAGCGTATGGTTATTCGAAAAGCAATGGTTTTTAAAATTTGAATGGTAGAAGTAATAGTAATAGTATCTGAATGGGAATCTGATTCGGGATTGGTATAATAAAAGAATAGAAGTACTTTCCTACGCAAGTAGAAACAGTACCGACGTAGTCAGACACAATATAAAAGCGATTCACAATGGGTACGACGACAAGTTCTTGTGTAAGTCGTTATTGTCGGGAACGTAAGAACCGAAAGGATGAAATCGTCCACTTTATACTAGAAATGGTTATGGACTAGACCGGGAGTAAACAGAACGTCAAACCAACATTTATTCAGCTTTTTTAAGCTTTCGGGCACATTCTATCCCCTATCCACTATCCGTTATTCGCTCTACCCATCAGCTCAGACCAAGGCTCCAGCGTAAGTAGTAATAGAAGTAGTAATCTAGTAATGTCCGTGAGTACTCTAAAAATCTACTTGTACAGATTAAATCCATTTTAATACTCATTTAAACAATATACCATGGAATTGTTCTTTATTCAAAAAATATATTGCTCTCTTACGATCAGCTCTTTCCTGATTTATTGTATATTTTATTTTTTTTTAATAATGTTAAGGATTGCATAAAAATAGAAATTTTTTTTTTTAATTACTGCGAAAATGACAGAAATCATAAGATATTCTGCAATTCCAATTTAAATTGATTTGTAAGTGAATTTGAAATTTATGAGTATTTATCATACATTTAAAAAACCAATTAGAGAATGTGTATTATTTTATTATCATTATTCTATTGAATGATGTGAAGCAAATAATGAATATTAAATTTTTTGTTTGTAAAAGTAGCGTAGTCATAATTTACATCGAGTATTCAGATAAATTTACATACTATGTAAGCGGCACAAAAGCGTAATATATTTTCATGAATGTAAAGATAGAAAATAATTAAAATAAATTATGTAACAATAATAATAATAGAGAGTATTGCGAATTGTCTGTTAAAGCACAGAGTTATATTATATTCACATATAATTTGGTTGAAATTTAAAGTTGCATATCATTATTCTGGTTTTATTAAAACAGTTGTTTATTTCTTTCAGTACAGTTATTTAAAGATGCATCCTTTCTATGAAATAATATAATTATAATAATAATAATATTTTTTTCTTCAATCAATATTTACTGAGTTAAGATCATTTTTATAATGACTAGATAATAATTTTTTATTTTATAATAAGTGACCACTACTTGAGTTATTATAATATATATATATATATTATAATAATTATTCAGAAATATTTTTATAAGATTTTAAAATATATATAGTCAGTATTTAATATTTATCAAAATTTTAATTAAACAAAAAGATGAAGAGAAGATAAAATGTAAGAATAAACTACGCAGCTCGTTTTAATGTAAGCAATATTCAAAATTTATGAACTCTAAAGAATAAAAAGTAAAAAAAAAAATCTAAACTAACATAAAAATAAATTTAAATTGTAAATTGACAATAAACAACCGCAGAGACATCAACAAAGCTCAGAGAGGAGGAAGTGAGGTTTCGTGGTTACGATGGACGATTAGGCGCAGAGAATGTCACTGGCAAGGGTTAGGAATTGCCGGTGAAGGTGGTTACTATTTCTCGGGCTCGAGACAAAGTGAGAGCAATTGAGAGGTAGAGAGTGCGAGGGAGACGGCCAGCTGGCGGCGGGTGGAGACTGACTGAGAGAAATAGGATGAAATAAAGCGAAAGCATCGAATGTGCCGGGTAAAGGCTAGACCTGTAGACTATAGAGTGTAGAATACAGACAGTACGGGTTGCTTTAGACTGAGACTGACATTAAACCGTGATAGAGACAATGTCCATGGGAAATCTAATAATTACGGCCCTTTGTATGTTGTGGCTAGATAATATAATCAATTGCTATCTAACACAACGGGAAGCTTCATTGAGATGTTCCAAATAATTAAGTTACTATCAACAATGTAATTTTAATTCAATTGATTTTTTTTTTTTTTTTTTAATAATTTGAATATTTTTTTGTTCAAATTATTATTATTATTTAAAAAGAGTTTTTAAATTTTTGAGTTGAATATCAAATTATTATCTGGTTACTGTAAAAATGGCTATAACTCCTGAAATATTAATTTTATCAAAAAATCATAAGAGACCAAAATTGTAGCTTAGAAATTTTCCTACATATAATATTTTTATTCAATATTTATAAAATTTATAAATATAAAATAAATAAAAAATTCTAAAAAAATGCTAAATATCTTATTTTTATCAAATAAATAATTCTAAATTTTTACAATCTAATAATTAAAACCCAAAGAATTTAATTCAAGAAAATATCATTGGCTATAAATGCTATCGTTATTATCCTCGTTCGTGGTTTTCATATATCTTTCTCGACGGCTGTCAATAATATCGACTGGAGCAATTATCGATGAAAAAACAAATAAAAAACAAAAAATTAAACGAAGCATAAAAGTTATGAGTCTCGATATTTTTCCCAGATGAATTTCAAACTATGAATTACTCTCGATGTCAACCTCCTCAATGCATAAATTATTTATATCTAATAAAAACAAACGGGATTGTTTTTATTAAAAAAACTCAGTCTCTCGCATGAGTAATTATTTAATTAAGTTTAAGCGAGCCTCCATATTCATTTATTTGTTATTTTTATTGAATATTTATTTATCTCAAAACCAAAGGAACATTTTTATTGAAATAGACGTATTAGAGACATGTATCAATAACAATATTATTCTCAGTGTATTAAAGCTGTAGTATATAAACTATAAACTATACTCGGCTCGGCTTGGCGTACCAATTCAATTGAATTTATTTTTCTTTCTAGTCAATTTTTTTTTTCTTTTTCTCTCCTTTTACCTCCATATCCTGTCAATTTTCCTAACGTCAGCGAATGGAGTTTGCGTTCGCTGTTAAAGGCATACAATTAGTTCTATTCAATTTCATTCCATTCTTCTGTCAATCTTTGATTACACATCACTGTTTAATTAAATATCTTTATTCTACCGTCAAACTTTTTTATTCCCCTAACGTACTTTCGATTCATTTATGACATAAACTTCAATATATATATTTAACTTTAATTAATATAATGAATAATGAACAAACCGTATTATATTCATTTCTTAATTAAATAAAAAAAAAAATTTTTTTTTCAATACTCAACTTTCAAATTTTAAATAAATTTGCTACTCAAGAATTGAAAAGAAGAAAAAATAGTTAGCAGTCTTCGAGGCTTCATTTTTCTCAAGTGAAATAAAATATAAAAAAAAATTCTCAGGCCGAGGCTCGAGAAAGAATCTTATAAAAATATTTAAAGGAGTCGGAAGAAAAAAAATAAAACGAGGATCCAACTCGTTGATTTAAATTTTTCTTATTCTTTTTCCTTTCGTGAATAATGCAAGGCCGAGACTAGACTGTAAGACAAGCACTGGCACAAGCGCTACAGTAATTACCATCGTTTCATATTGAAAAAGAAAATCGCGGTCATAATTCCTCCATTAGCATACTGCAAAACAGACTGAGAGTATATTTTAGCTTTTATAAGGAAAAAAAAAATTATTAAATATTAAATTGGTGCAAATTGTGCAGATTTTTGGTGGTTAAGATATTTTACTTTTTCTAATTTTTAAATAATAATGAATTACTTTATTAATAGATAAGTTGAAGAACTGACTAAAAATTTTTTTCATTTTAATTTACTGTAATAAATAAAAAAGTATAAAAAAATTTTCAAAAATCATACGTGGAATGTTTTTCAAACTGTAATTTATTATTATACCGATCAAATATGGCTCACCCATTATTAATTCATATAAATCATTAAAATAATATTTGCCGATCCAATGAACGGCTTACTCCACTAAACAGTTCATAACTAGTTGTAGCAGGGTATCGTGAAGAGATTAATAATTACGAGGAAATGAAAATTACTGAGACTGTTATCGCAAAATTATTAAGAGGTTTAGCTTGAGGAGACTAACGATGCAATCACAATATCTTATCCATGTACTATGTAGTGTATTCTCTACAGTAGTGAAGAGTAGGATAGGATAGTGTGATAGAATACTTGAGCATTTGAGGAGTAGATTTATCGGTGAGAATACGAGAAACTCGAGGAGGGCACGATCGGATGTACTGATAACGGTGAAATGACAATACGATAACAGGATTCAACTGCGCCAGTCTAACGACGTCGAATCGTATCGATCGGTAAAAGTTACAAACGACAAACGACGCCCTCAGGACATTTTACGGATTGAGAAACTACGCAAATCACTTCACGAGAATTTTTATCCGCGCTGGTTTTTTAAAGACATACCTTTTTATCGCTCGGAATACCCTCACATTCCGTTATATTATTTCACGATAAATCTCACCTGACTTTACTTCAGGCTCCCTCTGGCAAGCTCAATCAATAGTCTTCTTCAGTTCACACCGTTTTAAACTTACAGTCGACTGTGATCAATTCACTGTAATTTCCGGGCATGCTAATTTTATTTTTCATCGTTCTTTGGTTAAATCTGCTGGTAATATGACTAATTCCTTTTTGTACTCTACTGAACAAGAATAGTTATTTTTATTTTTTTTTTGATGTCTATTTTTGTTTCCCGCTGCTTCTGCACTCGGAGTTTTTGTGTAATGTGAGTAAATGGGATAATTTTATATAATGACTAGCAGAACCTGACAAATAAGTGTTGGATATGAGAAAAATTTTTTTATTTTTTAATCCACGTTAAATACGAGATACGTTAAACTAGAATTTATAAAATTGGCTTTTTGTTATTTTTTTTTTTTTTTTTTACATTTGAAAAATATTTTATTGATTTTTCAATACTGTAGAAATTAGAAGATAAAAAATTCCAAAATCTGTGAAATGTTTTTTCAGCAGAGTAAAAATGGATTTTAATCTGAAAAATATTTGAACACTAAAATTAGAGAGAGAACTTATCAAAAAATTGCTACTCGTGATAATAAAAAAAAAATATTGGTTATTTTTTAATGATAACAATGATAGAATTGTAATTATAATTATTTATCCATCAAAAAATGATTAATCCCCTCCATAAATGACAATAGTTCTGCATAAAATTAACTCGAATCGTTTCTATTCAGTTCTAATTGTTCGGACAAGGTACCAATCACGGACTAACTAAGTAGAGGAAGGAGAGCGGCAGAAGCGAGGTCGGAGAGGGGCTGGAGGTTATGAAGCTCCAACTAAAGTAGTTTCAGGTGGCTATTAGCGAAGTCCAAGTGAACTGAAAGTCGCGCTTAACTCCCGTCTAAATTAACAAATAATGATTTTAATAACACGTCGCTGGATTATAATTATATTTAACAATTATAACATCATTAAAGCTCTAAATTTAAGCTCTATACAGCAGCAGCAAGACACAAAAACGCTAAAATAAAAGTAAGGAAAAAATTGACAGTCGCGTTAAATTTAGCACGTCGTATCCTCACGATCGAGACGAAATTGCTGTTGAAAAATATGAAGAGTGAACGAGTGGACGTGACTTTCCTAAAAAGACACTCTGGCATATTGTGTTCGAAACTCTGGCCCCTCTTGTTCTCACCCTCGTGTGAAAAAAAAACTGCTCACTTGTTCGCTGGTTCCTGGCCCCAGAGGGTTGAAATTTCGGAAAATTTGTCTTGGAAAACTCGAGGGTAGAAGAAGAAGAAGAAGACGATCGATAGTCCGACTAGTATGGAGTGTGGAGTGTAGAGCATTGAGCATTCAGCTACACTCTATATTTCTGCGCTAGAGTAAACGGCTCGGAAGACACTGTAACTGCGAAAGACAAACTTTGCTGACTCGGCAGCATTCCCACTCTCCACAGAAATTTATTTATCCCTTTTCCTCCCTTTCCCGCTCTCTTTCGACCAACATAACACGCTCAGCCCGCTAAAATTATTCGATACTCGTCCTGTACTGCACGCTGTATCCTCGACACTGTGTACTGCAAACTCTCTTTTTTCGGCGTCCCGGTACATACATTCCGACTGTCACGAATGCAAATCTTTGAATCCCCTTTTTTAGAGCCCTTTATTCAATGTTTTTCGATGTTTTTCGAAAAAAAAAAAAAAAAATTAAAAACATAAAAAAATGTTAAATATTTTATACAAAAAAATAAAAATCGTAATTCTGTGAAAAATGTAAATTAGTATGTAATCGATAATTCAAACGCATAAAAAACTTTTTTAGACAATAACAAAGTTTGTGAGCGCGAGCAATTGGATTTTTAATTACACTTGACTCTCTACTCGCAAATGTTAAAACTTTGTAACTTGGTTAATGCGAAAAGTCAGCTATTAATTAAACTCAGTGGGTAATCGAAATTACCATGACAGCCGATAATTAACTTGAATGCTTTTATACTGATTGAATTATCTTTTGGATTTTTAATTCTCAGAAAAAATGTTAAACATTATTATCATTATTATTGTTGTTGTTGTCTTATATTTTTATTTAAATGAAAAAATAAGATGATTGATGATTAGGATTACTATTAACTATTGGAATAGACAAATATTAATTCGACAGTATATATCTAATGGACGAGAACTAATTGAACAATCAAATGGGCCGAGTACTCAAGGGAGCAATATGATTGTCACACGTGCCTTGTATACGTTTACAAGCGTATCGGACATTCCTCTCACTGACCACATCCAATTATCTTCGATAACCACAGAGGAGAGGTGGTTATACAATCTATATGTAACACCAATTACATTCAATGTTATCTCAATAACTCCCGTCTGCAAGTATAATTGATAATAACTTTCTTCCGTTTGTTGTACTCTTGTTCTATCGTCCTTTACTATCCATAAACTTTACTATTTACTATTTTTATTTCCTTACTGAAAAAAAAACTAGTTAAATTTTTTTTTGAATTTTAATTAGATTAACTAGTATGATAATTAAGAACCCCATAAAAAATTTATGAAAAGTCGATATGTGACCTCATAAAGCTATAGATTTTCTTTGTATTATTAACTAGCTGTTCCCCGCTGGGCGGATTATGAATAATAAAATTGATTTTAAAAATCCAGACTTAAACTTTGACTAAAATATTTCTTTTATATACTTTTGCAAATTTAAAATTCATATAATATTTATACTTAAATAAATTATATTTTCTGTACAAATGGTTGATTGTAGCTAATATTCTTTGTATCTTTGAATGTGCAACTGTGGGAAAATTGCGTTAGTTTTTTATAAGGACTAAATATTCGTAATAAATCTACACCGCGTAAACATAAGAGGCTCACACTTATTTTTAGATAAATTTTGTTTTGAATATTTAAAATATTTAGGTTGGTTTTTTTTTTTTGAGAAGAATTTTTGTAAAAAGAAAAAAAATTTTCATGAATTTTTGTGACTGACCAAAAAAAAAAAAATGACGTCAATTGAGTTGTGTTTGCTCGTGATTTTACCAAAGTTAAAAATGACCGTCATTTCACATCACTAGCCTTAGCTAATTTCTAATATTCAACTGAAATATTTTTCATTGTTAATAAAATATTTTTTTGACAAGTCTAAATGGTCATTAATTTTTCTAAAAAAATAATAACAATAAATATCAATATTTGATACAATAATCTGACATTATATGTAGACCCGAATAGATTTAAATTTTTATTCATAGTTATCGAGGGTTGAAACAGCCAACCAAAATTGCTTTTCCCGTTCATCGACACAAGATAGAGGGGAAAAGCCACTCCGATGCATCAATATATCCAATCGTACGAATAATTGGATCCACTTCTCTCTCAACACATTCATACTCCCTTCCACATACATTCGTATACATATACACATACTTTAGCCCCCTCTCAACCAATCCTTCTGCAAGCTCTTCATCCATTGGTCATCGAGCAAGAGACGAAATCTCGGTCAAGCGAGTTTTCAATTTCATTTTCAGTCACTCCTCATTTTTATTTTTCTTTACTGTCACCGAACCGCTTCCTTCCAAATTAATGCCCGCGAAAAACGAAAAAATATCTATTTTCAATTAAATTAATCCTCCAATAAATTTTCCAAGCTCCTTAGCTTTGATTGACGGGTGAACTTGTTATCTTCAAGAGCTTTTTTAATTCCGCCATTTTTTCCAAGAGCACACGAGTGGACATTCTATTAAAATCTGCCATCACCTCTCAACTTTTAAACTCTATTTTATCAGTTTAACATTTTGAGTTTTTTATTATTACCTCTAACAAGCTTTATACAGTTTTTTTTTATTATTTATTCTTACAAATAAATAGTAAAAAAATGTATTATCAATACTGTTACGTTGAATTAAATGAAAATTATCCACTCTGAAAATTTTTCAATGTATAATAATAACCATTCGAGTAAAAACTTGTTCCCCCAGCTGTATATTGTATACTGATACTTTAAAACTTATATTCCATTTGCATTTGGAACGAAGCGGATTGACATACGTTCAGTATAAACATACATTACGATGCCCATTTTTCTCTACTCCGAGATTGTTTATTTTGTAAACTATTTTTTTAACGTATTACTTTTCTTTTTATGGGCTTTAGTTTTTATATCGCAGTAAATATGTCAATAATAAAATTTATGGGAAAACTAAATTGTAAATTGTAAATATTTGTTTCTGTTTTCGCCGAAAAAATATTGCGATTATTTATTATGCTGCCAGCAGTGACTTGCTGTCATACATCCTTGTTTCGATTTGACAAACTTTTTTTCGTATTTTTATCAACCGCATTATATACACTTAATTGTTCTCATCATAATTATTATAAATTTTTGCTTTTATTTGCTCATCAGCAAACTTGCAAAGTAACCTCAAGGTAATCTTGAGAGACGTTGATTAAATTCTATGACTAATTTAGTTCAATTAGCGTCCTGCGAGGTAACGTAAACATATCTTGGTGCGTGTTTACGACAGTCGACAGTCGGTAATTTGAATTTTAGATTGATACCGCATAAAGATTACTCACATAGTAATATTTGATTTACGGTTACAAATGTTACGGCGGTGACTTTCCTGCTAATGACTGATACGTCGGAATTTATTTATGGGCATTTAAATTTATTTACGCATTCACTTTATCGTTGAAACAAAAAACATCGTTGGAAAATAATTTTAATCTGGTCATATGTAGTTTATCAGGCTAAATATGACAATGAAAAAGCTATTAAACTAAATTTAATGTCAGATAAGCTTCTTAGAAGAGTAAAAAAAAATATTTTTACTTTGTGATTTAACACCTCAAACTTAAATCTCCTGTAAAGAGAATATTTAGCGACCATGCGCCATCTGTTGGAGATTTTCATCACTATATCTGGCGAAAAAATTTTATATGGTCAATTTTTATATCAAGCAAGAAAATATCGAGTAAGAAAATTTTTTTACAGACATTTTGGATGATAAGCACAAAAAAAGAACAATAGAGTTTAAAGTAAGATTAGAGTATACCCTCGTAGAATTAGATCAACGTTCATTAGAGTGGATTAATGCGCATCGCATCGGTAGATAAGTGACTGACTGGTAATATGAGTGTGTCGTGTATGTTCCACTCCGGAATTACGAATCAGTATTCTATCTGCTTGGTCACTGTACTGCGCTGTTTGTGATTCCGCGTCGGAAATAATCGAATGATAATCGACGATCGGCATCAGTCAACCGTTTAATCACAAATAGAAGCCAATCACACGATTTGTTCAATTTCATTTTTCTCAATTACGAATCGAGTAGAGAAAAATTGAAAAAAGTGGATTGCAACGGTAGTGTATACAGTATATTTGTATACACTGCGGTATTAAAAAATATTAGACTGGAAAATTTTTTTTGTCAAAGGATCCAATAATTACAAAGCGAAAGAAATTAATTGAAAAAAGTAATCGATTTGAAATCATTTTCCTGATCACTTTTGGTCACATGCATGGCTGGACTTTGCGATTTTTCGCGGATGAAGATATTATTTTTTCATCTATTTCAATTACATTCGTTTTTGTCCTGAGCTTATGTTTTTTGTTGGCTTAAAAAACACTGATGAACATTAACTAATTTTTCAACACTAAAAAAAAATTATTTGTTTCAAGAAAAGTACGCTCTTGAGAATTAATTTTTTATTTTTAGACACGTCAGACAGTCAAAAAACCTTTTTACAAGTGATTTGTTCTTCAAGCAAGAATATGAAATATCATTTTTGTTTCAATAAATTTTTTTATCAAGATAAATTTTCCATCATTACAGATTAAATCACATATGATCGTACCTAATAATTTTTCCGGAGAAAATAAAAAGTAAATACTGGAAAACTAATCCTCTTTATAGCTCCCGAAAATTATCAATCCAGCAAAGTGGTCAGTATCATGTAATTTGGTTATTCAGCAGCCCGAGGACGAGAACAAGGAGCCGAGCGTCTGAGATTAAATTTCGCCGATTCGCCGTTCAATCTCAATGAATCTCTTTGCTCCCCTCTCTTAACAGCCGCTGTATGGCTTATAAACAACCAACCCTCGCAATATTTTATCGCGATGAATCACGAGATTGACGAGGGTCCAGACATTCAATTATTCACAAACAAAATAAAAAACCATGTATGTCTGGGAATGAAATAAAATAAAAAACAAGCTAAAAAAAAACACAAAAGTACAACTAAGTTACAGAGATATTTATGCCTGATTGAATTATTTTTTTATTCGTCTGAAAAAGTATATATTAGATTGTAAAAAAATTGCGGATCGGATGATTAATTAATTTAATTCTGAAGATAAAAAAATTTCCGTTATACTTTTTTTTTTTAATTTATACAATTAGCATTATTTGAAAAATTCTCTCTAAAATAATTTATTTGTTAAAAAATCCTAAAAATTGTCATGAAAAAATTAATGTCGGTAACATTAATAATTTATTATTTTTTTCGTCAAAATTTATTGACATTTTTAAAAAAATAAGCTCATGACAATTTTACACTTATCAAAAGCTTTAATTTGAGTACCCACATGAATTTTTCATATATATATATATATATATATATATATATATATATATATATATATATATATATATTATATATGAAAAATATATCAAAACGCATGTGGGTACTCAAATGAAAGCTCTTGATAAGTGTAACATCGGGATGAGCTTATATCTTCAAAAACGTCAATATTCAAGAAAATACAGTGCAATTGAACAAAAGTAATTATTTAGCAAAGCAAAATTTTATTTATTCATAGTTGACTAGTCACTGCAGTCACGTAGTTGCTAGCTTGTTATCAATTTGACATATAAAATTTATTTCAGCTAAATAAATTTTATTTAATTCTAAAAACTCGGTACTCAGATGTTTTCCGGATTAAAATCTGTATTCAATCCCGATTTCTTACAGCGTATATATTTGCAACATATGAAGCCATAAATATAGTATGTATGAGAAAGAAGAGAATTTTAGTAATAGTGAATAAAACCCGTGGATGTATATTAACTTTTATTTATGTTTGTTTTAACGAGGATAGTCTTTTGGAAGTATGTATGTGTTTTGTTGTATCACAGAACATCGACGTCAGAGTTTGCGTCGACAACAATACTTGTACCAGTCGTAGCCGACGAATGTGCGCTCAACCAACACTGCGTTTATTTCCCAGATATTCTCCGCATATAATACATACTATACTAAAGTATAGATCGTGTGTATCGTATCCTATCATGTGTATATATACATATATACATATATACATATATACGTATCGTATAGACCAGCTACTAACCGAGGAGTCACAACAGTCTCTGTCTCTCTCCTTCTCACTCTTTGTATAAACTCAAATGCAACACTGCACGGGTGCATGAACCCGAAACGATTGCCTCATGTAACTGACGCCCATGATCGGATTCGCTTCCGTGCTTATCGGGAATAATCGAGAGAGCTTTATTCACGCCTTCTTGAGCATGTTCCATTCCATGACTCTTCACGTTCAGCTCTCAGCTCAAAGCTTACTATTTTGTTCTTTATCTTCTGACGTAACTTAACAATTATTTACAGCCCGATAGCTAATTGAAGAAACTGCTTCATTTCGTTTTTTTTTTTTTTTTTTGGATAATGCGATAATATCTTCAGACGCTGAATCCTTTGGAGAGATTACAGATCGGTGGAATTTATTTTACACAAAAATATCACACCTCCCCTTGCGGGTTCTAATGCTGACGAATTTTCTTACTTATTTGAATTGTTGCTTTTTTATTTATTATGTAATTAATAATATTTCAGAAATTGAATTTTTTCATAAATTTTGTTCCAAATATTTTTTTATAAAATAAAAAATTCAAAAATTGATACTATCTTTAATTGTACATAATTTTTCAATAAATTGTAAATTTTAATCAACTTGTCATTGACAATTTAAAATAATAATGAAAGTAATTATAAGCCTATTAAATGAAAATGTAATAAATATTTTTTTTTTTAAATAAATTATCAATGTTCATAAAAGCAATCAAAGCTGGGTAATAAAAAATGAATAAAATTAATAAGCTTCATTACAAAATCAAAGCAAACTCAATGAAATGAATAATATTCGATAAATTATTACAATAAAAACTCAACAGCATTATAAATATATGTAATTAAAATATTAATCTGAATATAATTGTGAGCTTTTATGGGGATGTCACGATCAATAACCAGTATATTGTAATTAACAATATTTAGTGGTTATTCTGTACGTCATTTATTTGTAGTGATAAAATTTAACATACAACTGTAAATTGTTATACTTCTATAGATTACTGTGATTAATATTAATATTAATCCTCTTTATTATCTACAATTTCATTAAAAATAATGGCTGCTTTCAAGAATCGCTCAATTTTTGTTTTTTTGATTTCCAATTAATTTTTTCAAAGTTATAGATATTTAAAAATTATTGTCAAAATCGTAACACCTTCCCTCAGGAATTCTGATACTGAAGAATTTCCTTGTAAATTCGCATTAAAGCTTCTAGTTGATAATTAATCCACCAAAAAAAAAAAAAAAAAGGCAAATAAGTTTCGCCTGAGAAATAGTTAGTTAATTAAAAACAACCGTTAGTGGCAATACTTTACCGCCATTTTGTTGATTCGTATAATTCGGAACTGTAGCCCGTTCCCATTTCTCTGCTCCACAGTGGTAGCAGTAGCTGGAGCTGGAGCCTCCGCCGTTGAAAACTCGATAAACTAACCCCCAAAGTGAATATAAATTTAAAGCAATTAACTTATGCTTTGCATTTGCTACTGTTATATTAACCGGCAGAAAGAAGGGTTGCCCATTACTCAAGACGTTATATTCAGCTGGGCGAACTTTCCCCAACTCAATCTCTGAGAAATTGAGAATTCCCGCGGTTTGCCACTACTAGACGTTATATTATGCATCGAGTGTAGGTGTAAATGCTGAATGTTAAAGTCCCTTCGCGTTTCTCAACTGAGAACTTTTTATTCAAGTTTTTGGACGTCTTCGCTGTCACTCCTTTTCCGGGTTCGCTCTAAATATACTGTATATATTATATAGTATGAAGTAGTAGAGTGTAGGTGTATATAGTTTCCTTCTATTACTATATATACTGGAATTCTGGGTCGCATTGGCATCGCCTCTTCAATTTCGCCTGGCCACGCTTTTCCAATTTCGTTTTTGCTCTTACCTCGAAAATTAGTTTCACAATTTCGAGATGGATTCAAGTACTTACTGAGAAGTAAGTCACGTTTAGTTTTCTGAGATTACTTCACGAGATGATTATTACTTAGGTGATGATGAAAAGTTTTCAGTTTTTTGTAATTTAAACAATTAATTTTTAAAGTTTTTCTTGTTTTTTTAAATTAATTTTTTTTTTAATTAACTGTTAATTATTGCACGATAACAATACACGATAACAAGCTTATGTGTTGGCAATTTAATTATTTAAAATATTTTATCCGGAGATATATAAATGGCCATATATAAAAATTGGCTATATATGGGTATCCACACAGAAAGATTTTAAGATTTTTTAACTAATAAATAAATTTTTGAACGCTTTACCCAATTTTTAGGAATGGATATCAAGGTCAACTGTTTTCCAAATTTTTTCTGGATCAAGAAAAAATTTATTTAAAAACATAACGACACAAAAAAAAACAATATTTTATTTATCTCATAAATGCTGGGTGACATATAGAAAGAGTTGAAGGTAAGACTTTGAAAGTATAAGAAGGTCGTAAAAAGTTGGCAAGATATCTCTCGTTTTCTCTGTTCAGTTGGGAAAAAATATCATTCTCTGAACTTTTCAGAGCTATCATACCCGAAAGTTTCTTTACCTCGCGCTTGCTTTCATGCTATCAATTCTCGTTAGATCAAGTTTGCTGTTATGTGTACATGTATATGCGCATCAAAATATCCCTCGGCAAAAAAGAGCAACCGAAATATATATATATATATATCATATATACACAGATAAATACGATAAAAACAAGTAAAGGGAGAGTTAGCGAAGAGGATAAAAGGATGAGAGGTTGAGACAAATTCCAAGTGTACGTCGTGCATAATAAAATATAAATTTTAGTAACGTGATGTATCTCTCACAAAGATAACTCAAAAATTTAAAATGGACGGAGATCGATTCTTTTGGTTAAAATGATATGGATGAGAGATATCGGGTTTGGTTATATATATTTACTGAAAAATACTCTCACACTCTCATCCATACCCTAGATCAATAGTCGATGCTGAATATATCCGGCTCTTCTCTTTACATACTCTGACTCTTCACAGAATGAACAAACAAACAAACAAACAAACAAACAAGAAAAAACACTTTTTCAAACGTATACAATACCTGTGGGTTTTGAAAGAGTCAGGTGCGCTGTAATTGAAATTTTTCTCATCCCTCCCCACTCCACCTATCCTACTAGCAATAATGCTAAATGAAAAACTTTCACAAAGAAAATATTTTTCAATATTCACTCAAGCTTTTTGGAAATACGGGAATTCAATGAAAAATTTTATGTCGAATTTAAAAGCATACTCTTTTATGTTTGATATTATATCAGGTTTCTAGTATTTTGATCAGATATTTTTATTTTACGAGGAAAAAGATTTGCTGAAGAGCTGTTTGCCCTCTGTTGAAAATTTTCAGCATTATATTTAGTTTTTATTTTGGCGTTACTTTTAAGTATATTTTTCAAAAAAATTTGACTAGAATTTTGAATCTAATTTCGATAAAGATTATTTTGTTTTCAGTCTTGTTGAAAAATTCTGACATAAAAATTATTGACAATAATTTTTTAAAAAATAAATTATTATAGAGAGAATTTATTATCAAAAAAAAAAGTACTTGTAGAAATTAAAAAAAATATTGATGCAATTTTATTCTTAATATTAAAATTTAATTGTTCTATCGATAAAAAAATTTATTCCTCAATAAAACACTGAAATTCTTGAAACGAATAAAATTTTTCTTTTATTTTTGTGAAAAAAATAAAAAATTTTATCAATAATTAAATAAAACTAGGAATTTTTTAGTCATCAAATTTATATTTCACGATCTTTTCAGAGTGAATTTAAGTTCTAAACTTTTTTCCAGTGTATAAACAGCAGAAAATGTTTGTACGAGTACTTATAGTATTATTCAAAAACAAATCCATCACCTCTATTGCACATAATATTAAAATTTACCTCTATAATTTTGTACAAAACACAGCTGAACAAATTCCTCTATTTTTCAGGATTGAACCCATCAGTCTCACTAAATCGCAATCTAAAGCACAACACCCGACATAAGCGCAATAACAACTTTATTTATAGAAGGTACGTTGATTCAAAGAAAATTCATATAAATAGTTATTGAACGTGCTTTCGTCGGAAAGTTTAATTCTGACATTTCTTACCAACATGTAATAGCAAGGCAAACGTTAGTCACGAAGTCTATCTAACTGTTAAAGCAAATTCAAATTTTCTCATATACTATTAATCGTGACAAAGAGAGCACTCTTGTTACCCAGCTTACCTTTTTCTACCGCCGGTGAAAATTGCATTCAGTCTACCAAGTTACGGTACGTGCTTCCACAAATAGTTTACGTTAATGCTTGTACACTCATACTTATCCTCGGGTACGAGCCTCAACTGTTAATATTTTTGCTACCACACAAAATATTATGAATTAATTAAAAATTAAATTGGAAGATATTCCAGGGTAGAAAAATAAACTAAACAAAAGTACCTCTGATTTGCATATTTTTACCTCATAAAATCAAACTTTTAAGCTGAATTTTTCATTTTGCATGCACAGATGCCAGCAACACCTCTCTGTATTTATTTTTACGATGTAAATTTTCTATGAGAGGGGAAAATAAATTAATTACCGCTGCTAACATAAACAAAGAAGGACAAATAAATGTTTATAAGTGTATATATGTCTATTTATGGATGGTACAAATAAGCAGGTGTACATATATATATATATATATATATATATATATATATATATATATATATATATATATATATATACGCCCGCGAATTTACAAACGCATCGCACGAAGTGAAATAATAGCGTTGGGTTTTTAAAAAATACAATATTTGAATAATAAATGAATAAATAAACAAAAAGAGGCATTTTGGTTTCATGTGCCGCAGAGTATTGAATGTTTGGAATGAATACAAAGAGAAAAAACGAGACAAATATTTTGACGATTGACGAATAGAATAATCAACGAGAGTGGAAACTCCTATCCCGAGTACTGGATATACTATATACTATACTATATCGGATAGATAGCGATAGCAAGTAGCGTTGAGTATTCAACCCAAACCAGATCGATTCCCTTTTCTCTGTTCCGATAACGAGTCTATTGGCCTTTTCTCTCTTTGCTGCTACTGTCTCTTCTATCTACTACACTTTTCGTCAAAGAATCGGGGCTTGTGCTGACGGCTGATGTCTATTATGTATATACATCTATATTGTCGAAAACTAATAGATAGAAATTTATTCAACCGTTAAATATTCGGGGAATTACCGGCTCGCAAATGCGGAAGTAGTACAAGTATTATGAGATTTTTTATGAATTTGTCATTTTGTGGGATGACAAAATTTGATTTATTTTTCAACTTTGTGGAAATTATTTTTCATCACTTGCAAAATATTTTATTGATTCAAAAATCCGGTTTTTCTTTTAATTTTATCAATGTAACTTTACAATTTTCAAAAACTAATTTTATTTAAATTACTAACAAGATTTTTAAAAATTTTATGTACAGTTATCTTAGTTAACTTTTAAAATTTTAATTTTTGAAGATAAAAAAAATTTACAGTCGAAGGAATTGTTTTTTTAATGTTTTTTAAATTCTTTACTTTAAAATTTTTAAAAATTAAATCCTAACTAGTAAGTGTAGTTAATTAGTCACAACTAAACAAAGATAAAAGCACAAATTTATTTTCCTTGAAGCTCAAATTAAACATAAAAATTTATGAAACACAACAATGTGTTAAGTTTCTTCTCTTACAAGCATTAAACAAGAAAAGCTGAAAGTATAATACCTTCCCCCCTCCCCGAAAAAAAAAGAAAGTTAATAAAAAGCAGAAAATAAAAGCCCAGTGCCTTATGAATCGGTAAAACTAAGTCTTGTTGACATTCTTGTTGACATTCTTGTTGAAAACGTCGACATTTAAGCGGAATTTCGTTAGGAAATCCTTCGGGCGTTTTGCGCTGTACGCTTGGATAGAAGAAGGGAAAGCACGCAGAACAAGGTGGGCAGGACAGCCAGCTAGTAGTGGTAGAGGAGAACAAGATTTTAGCTCGCGTGTAAGCTTCACTTCTATTTGTAAGAGTTTGGTCGACAAGATTCGGGGCAGGGGTGAGACTCGAAATGGTCTAGCGAAAACCCATGAGAACAAATGCATAAACTGAAGCTCAAGCTCTGCGTTTGTATTAAACTGCACAAAGTTATATCTATCTATGTCTATCGCTGTCTTTCTCTTTTTCTCTCTGTTTCTGTCTACACACAGAATCGCAATAGTGGGAGGTAAAACCAATTTTGCGTACTAAAGTTTTGAGTTTATTTACATACCAAGTTCCAATGGATCGCGTGTTACGTCAGTGGGAGATATATAGTCAGTTGGTGGGCAAGAACGGGAAGGACGGGAGGGGGGATTTGTGGGGGCGGCTGAGAGGAAACGAAATTACCCAGACGGGAAATTAACTCTGCGATATGAACGGTTAAGTTCTAGTTGGCAGGGAACGGGCTTTACTAGCCTAGAGCTTTCGACGAGCTGAGGCTATTTTAAAAATATATAATTCCCGTGAATGGATACGTATGAACATTAGCTTGAGTTTAGTGAAATGAGGATTATCAGATAGTTAAGAGCTTTCTTTGCTGCAAACAGAATGCTGATTAAGCTCTCTGATGGACTGAGTTTCTGGATCGTGGTTCCAGGTTTTTTATTTTATTTATTAATTGGAAAAATAATTAGTTATATTGTCGATTAAGGAATAAAAAAATTTTTTTGATTTCAAAAATTTTTCTTTTTAATTAAATTGATTTTTTTTTTTCCTAGGTAGGCTCTTTTTAAATAAAATTGTAAAGAACAATAGAAAATTGAATTCTTATAAAGTTACATTGTAACTTTGTAAAGAGTATATTCCAATGTAATGAATAGGAGTTGAAGCTACGTAGAATGGTATACTTCAGGACAAAAGTACAAAATTACACTTAGATTAATATTTTAATTACAAATTTTTGAAACTGCAAATAAAAAAAAATTATTTGATATAAAATGAGTAGATTAAACGTTGTTGAGCTTTTATTGCAATAACTAAAAAAAAATTGTTCTATTTAGTTTGCTTTTGATTTAATAGTAAAGCTTTTTATTTTTAAAATATATTTTATTCTCAAGCTTTGATTACGTTTATGAAAATTTCATAATTGCTTTTTTAAAAAGATAAAAGAAATTTTTTATTACGTTTTGATAAGTACGAGTTGAAAACTATTGAAAACGGTTTTAATTTTTATACTTGCGATTTTAGAGAAAAATTTTTGGCACAGTTATTTTTTGTTCAAGTCATATGTGACATTTGTGGAAATTGTAATTTCAAAAACTGACTGCAGTTATATAAATATTTTAGAAGATACAGGGTAAAATGTTTTTCTTGAATCAAGTCGTTTTTTTTTTTTTTTTTTTTTTTTCAATCTTTGTATCAAAATTCTTTGCGAAAAATGATCAAGTCTGACCATATTTGATCAGTGGCCCAGATAAAAATGTTTTCTAAGAATATTGACAAGTTAAATTAATCAAATAACTCTGTAATAACTAGATGTATATTCAACTATTAACATAAACTAATTTCCCTTCTCCATTAAGTACAACCGTTCTCCGCTAAATGGCCCAAGGCGAATCAATCTGTTCTAGTGTTTCCAACTTACACCGATAGATTTTTAAGATATAAGATTGCCCAAAGTTTCCAACTTGGTTGTATCAAACGGTTTAGAATAGACCAAAAGAGAAAATAAACAATAAAAAAAAAAAAAAAAAAACAAACAAAGTAAACGACCGAGTAGAAAAGAAAATGGAGAAGTGAGCTTGATCTATAGTACGCTCGTTTTTGCTACAGTAAAGTTTTATACTGGTGTAAAATGACTCGGCTATATTTTCTTTATTTTATCAACTTCTTCTTTCTTGAGAATTTTAGTCGCTATTAATTAATTGAATAAAAAAATCCTCGAAGTTGGTAAAGAAAATAAAAATATTGCGCGTTAATTTTTGAGTTGTAAAATGGAAAATAAAATTTGTTTCTCTGATAGATATATTAAAAACATATCATTTAATGGCACATAAAACTGCAATCATAAAGGGGCTTAATGGCCAAAAACTGCTTTGACGGAATAAAAAATGAATGGTGGAAAGCACATAAAGTCGAGAGTAAAAAGTGAGAAATTATAAATGAGTGTTGTTTTTTTTTTTCTTTTAATTTATATTTATAGCAGAAAAATAAAAAAAAATAATTCGGTAAATACGTCACTGTTGTACTCGAGACGCCGGCCTGAAGGTGAGGAGCCTTATGGCGGCCTCCAGTGACGGCGTCTCAAGGCTTGTGAGAGCCACTTTTTGCGGTTCACAGAACTAGAAAATTATCGCGCTTTTTTGTTATTGTTTTTATTTTTAAACTACTTAAGTGCATCCAGAGCTTTGTTGTCATCTTATACGAGAAATAGTATTAACTTGACACGATTTTTAAATTGTAAATTTAAATATGAACTAACATAACTTAATATAGTCATCAATGAAAATAGTAATTGAACAGAAGAATTATTTAGAAATTTTGAAGTATTAAGAACGGTTGATATTTAATTTTCAAACGTGTTTTGCTCATGTATTAGATAAAATTTTGAAATTTTTTGTACTCTGTAAAAATTGAAATTTCTGATTTTTTTTTTTAATTATTTTAAAAAAAATTTTGTATCAATTGAATTTTTCAGAAATTTTCAGCAAAATGAATTTCTTATTTTTACATGCAGTAACTTTGTCACAGTAATTTTTCCAGCAAAATTCAAGCAGTTTTTTGCCTTCTTAATTTTTTTATATTTTGTCTCCACATCCGTCGCATCGTCCTAGTATATAGCAAAACATTTTTCCTCATGAAACATTTAAATTTTACGAATGTAACAGTCACATTCTTGCCAAGATAACTCTTGAATGTACAAAATATTCGGTCTACATTTAGCAATAAATAGTTTAATGGCATAATAGCACAATTGATGCTTCTATTGATTAACCTGAGGGTTATCCTGCTGTCTATATTGTCTATACACGAAGAAGGACTAAAATAACAGAAGGATACCGGTATAACTACACCATACTACTACTCTCACATTTCAATCATACCAACTTAAACTCGGGTGCTTTGCGAACGCACCCCCTCCCTCGACACATAACACAACGAGATGTTCCAAGACTCGAAAACGCTGAAGGGTTAAACACGGGTCTGGTTACTATGCTCGTGGTAATGATTCTCATTCTACATTACTACATACTACAGACTACCTTGTGAAGATAACCATTCTGTTCTCTTCGTCTAATGGAGTACTTTGCAAAGCAAGAGAACAATTCGCTGGGTAGAAAGTATTAGTGTTTTACCTCATGAAAATGTGGTTGTGTTTGTAATTTGTGATTTTTTTTTATTTTTATAGAAAAAAAAAAATTTCGACTATTTAGATAAAAATTACATTGAAATTTTTTTAATTTTTATGGAAAATTTTAACTGATTCACATTTTTTTGTTCCATAGCTTGAAACTTTTTCAGTCTTCGAAATGTATAATTCCATGCAAATTTAAACTTTGCATAGAAAATAAAATTCACTAGACAGAGGTTGGAAAAAATTAATTGAAATGTCAAGAAAATTAATTATACAAAAAAAAAAATAAACTTTCAACAATTTCAATTAGTTTAAAAGTATCAATAGGTCACTGAAATATCCGATAAATTTAATCAATTTTTAAATTACTCTTTTTGGTGTGACCGTATCGGAATTTTTTATAATGATTTATCGATTCTTTTATATGAAATGTGGCTGGATTAAGGATTGAAAATAATAATTGACTCTATTTTACTTTGACGAAAATTTGTATTTCATATGAGGAAGTTAATGCGATGTAACAAGATAGTTATACATTTCATCATTAAAATGCAAATTTATCCGGAGGTTTTAGCTGTTACTAAACTTGAAAATGATAATTATTGCCTTGATAATATTAATGTCTAATTTTTAAGTTTACGTTTGTAAATATTAATTGAATTCTACCAAAATTTTTAATCGAATTTTCATAAAAATAATTTTATTGATAAATCTTGACGTAGAAAGTAAAAAACAATAAATTATTAACGTTATTACATTTAATTAATTAAAATTATTTTGAAAAAATTTTCCCGCCTATTTTAGATTTCAATAACAGGGAGATTTTTCGATTACATTTTTCGAACAATAACCCTCCAATTGCATTGAATTAAATAAAACTAATAAATCATAATTCACAATGGAATTACTTTAAAAATAAATCGCTTGGTATTTGTTATTTGCTCACTGGAAAATTTCAGTGGTCAGAACCTCCAACGAATTCTACACTAATAATAACAATGCCACAAATTATAGCAGAAAATGTTACAATTATTGAAATTAAAGACTAAATTTGTTATAAAAACTTTTTGTCTTGCATAAAAATACGATAAAATAATACAAAACACTATTTACAATAAAATATAAAATTTATTTTTCAAATCCCTCTAAACGTCTGTGCATCGCACATTTATCATCGAGAAACGCGAAGGAATATGACACGGTAAAAGGATAAGAATATAGACTCAAAGGATTTCGTAATCCGTTTTTGTGCTTTTTCATACTCTTATTTTTTTAGTCGGGAAAAATCATAAAACTGTCTTACAGTTAACTAATTGACTTTCTACCACACGGATATTTTCTCTCTTTCTTTCAATTTATCTATATAGATAAATAGTTTTACTTTTTTTCCCTTCATTTTCTATCTCGTTATCTCGCAATTGAACAATTTGCCATGAATAAAGAATTCATTAGGGCGTGTCTAAGTCAATTATGTTCTTGATTCGGGGTTTAATGCATATTATATGAGAGTTAGTTTACTTTGAACTTTTAATTTTTTTAATTAAGGGGGATAGCCACTGTAAAATTTCGGAAAAAAAAATTATTTTTTTTTTTCATTAAACTGAAGTTTATATATTCAAAATTATGTATTTCAAATTTTATAGAAAAATTCCGAATAGTTTTCGAGTTATAGTCATTTTTATAAGAGCGCGTCGATTGACCGTTTTACGCGCGGCGCTTCGACGAAAACGTCGCCTGCTCGCTCCGTCTTTGATTCGTACGGGTTGGCGATTGTTTTCCCTCACGATTGTCAACCGTTACAATTATTTGACTTTTAACGTATATTTTTTCTTATTGTTGAGATACTGTACCTCATAGTTTAGTTGTTTTGTATGAATACACACTCGTTCTTTAATTTATTGAGTTTCTTAGTGTACTCGTTATTGTTTACTTACTTATTTTTTTAAATCTTCTGATCTTTTTTTTTTTTTTTTTGTTTATTTAACAAAAAAATTTGTTAAATAATGGATCGTAAACAAAGTAAAGTTATTAAAAACGAAAGAAAACTGCCAAACGACAGGAAAAAATTTAATCGACCGCTCAACAGATATGAAACTGAAAAAATACTGGCTCTCAACGACGTGATAGTGCTTCCAAGAGGAAATTATCACAAAAATCTGATTGTACAATTGATTCGAGTATTAGCTACAAAATTATAAATTTTTTTCGATATTTAATTTACTAAGTGGCTGTGTATCGTGTAAAAAGTGTGGTGGTGATGTAAACTTTACTGAGACAAGTATTCGAGGATTAGTTTTTAAACTAGTTGTGAATTGCAAAAATGTGATCCAGTTTTGATAAATTCATGTCCACTCATCAAGAATGCGTATGAAATTAATCGCCGTTTCATCTTTGCAATGCGGATAATTGGTATTGGGTTATCTGGAGCTGAAAGATTTTGTGCTTTCATGGATTTACCACGACCAATGTTCCATAGCTTTTACGATCGTCTGGTCACACAAATCAGAAATGCAGCTAGAAACTGTTGTGATTTAGTGTTGAAAAAAGCTGCTAAAGAAGAAATCCAAGAAACCTGCAAGCATTTAAAATCCAATGACATTCCTGGAATTTCTGTCTCCGGTGACGGTAGTTGGAAGAAAAGAGGGTTTAAATCTTCATTTGGTATATCTTCTCTAATTGGTTACTTCACTGGCAAAATCGTAGATGTAAGTATGAAATCCAGTTATTGTAAGATGTGTGCGCTAATGAGCTCAAAAAAGGAACAGCTGAATACGATCAATTTATGCAAGACCATGCTCTAGACTGTCCAATAAACCATGAAAATTCTTCTGGACAAATGGAGGTAGATGGAATAAAAGAGATGTTTATGCGATCAGAGTTATTACATAACGATAAGTATGTAAACTATATAGGTGATGGTGACACTAAAACGTATAAAAATATTTGTGATGCTAAACCGTATGGGGACATGGTGAAGATAAAAAAAAGGAATGTATTAATCACGTGCAAAAACGAATGGGCAGTCGACTAAGGGCTTTGAAGAAGCAACGAACTAACAAGAAGACAAAAACAGGAAAAGAAGAAAATACACAGAAAAGTTTAGGTGGGAAAGGTCGATTAACGGACAAAGCAATTAATGAATTTACAAAGTATTATGGTTTAGCAATCAGACGTCATTCTAATGATGTTGATGAGATGTATAATGCTATTTGGCAAACATTTTATCACAAGTTTTCATCACCCGAAGATCCGCAGCATTTTCTTTGTCCTGAAGGTGCAAATTCGTGGTGTCAATTTCAAAAAGCTGTGGCAACAAATACTTTGGACTCATTAGTTGAAAAACCACCACTTCCTGCAGATATTGCGGAAGCTTTAATACCGATTTATGAAGATCTATCGAATCCAGAGTTATTGGAACGATGTGTCGGTGGGTTTACACAAAATAATAATGAAAGCTTCAATGCATTAGTGTGGCAGCTCGCCCCAAAAACAAATTCTTCTTGTTCCCTTATTGTTGAAATAGCTTTATATATTTCAACAATTACATTCAATGATGGGGCTCTAGCAACTCTGAAGATATTAGAGAATCTCGATGTTAAAGTAGGACCAACACTCTACTCATACTGCGCTGAGCGCGACGCTACTCGGGTTAAAGCTGCTGAAAGCCGCATGGAAACGGCCAGTAAAAAAATAAAAAAAGTCAAGGTCAATACTAAAGATAAGGAGGAAGAACCCTCATATGGCCCAGGACTTGATAGTTTGATGTGAGTATGAATATTTTGTGAAAGACTAGATTTTAAAGTTGCGAGAATCTTCTTAAAACTTTACTCGCGTTTTTCTCAAAACGACTTTTTTCAAACTTTCCGGTACTGTAACTTTCGTAAATATGAACCGATTCTCAATTTTTTTGTTTCCCCGTATTCGTCTACTTAGTGGCTATCGTCGCACGTAGGGGATTTTGATTTTTAAGATTTTTTAAGGCTGTTTGAGTCCAAAAAAATGAGGAAAAAAGACGAAAAAATTTTCAATATGGCGCCATTTTTTCTCAAATCAAAATTTTCAAAATCCCCTACGTGCGACGATAGCGACATTCCTATAGATTAAAATGCCGTTTGGTTTTTTTGTTTCAGATAATCCGTTTTTGAGTTACAGTACCGGCAATGGAGGGGGAAATTTTTTTGGTGCTCTACAAAAATGTTTATAACTTTGTGATAACAAAATATTTTTGAATAAAAATTTAGGAGAATTATCCTCAACATATACTTTATAAAACAAAAAATACCCGATCCCCAAATTCCTTTATTATCCTAGTAAAAAAAATTCCCGAAAATTGCCTATTTTTTCCAGCGTCACAGTGGCTATCCCCCTTAACAATAATAATAATTTAATTATGAGCTATTCTTGAAATAAAAATTAATTTGAGCATATTTATATTTAATGAAATTGCTAATATATGTAAAACCCAAATGATCTGAACTTTATTTTAAAAATCCGACTATTACTAAATGCGCTTGATCTTAAGTATTAACCGTTGAAATTTAAACTACATTAGAAGTAATTTGGGTTTTACATAAATTAACAACTAAATATAATTAAATATTAGCAACCTACAGTCACAATGTCACTGTTTAAAATGATTAAATATGAATAGAAGAAATTTTGACTTAATTATTTTTGACATTTTAATCACAAATATAATTCGGGTATATTTTAAGTAAATTATCAATTATTTTATGGAAAATGTGACGAAATAAATTTTATCTAACTTGAAATTCAAATTTAAAAAATTTAATTGCTAGTATTAAACATTTTTAGAAAATAATTACTCGGAGAAAAATGAGCTATCATAAATAATGATAAATGGATTATAAATACTATTTCAAACAGTAATATTAGCTATGTGAGTTAAACATCAACAAAGTTAACATTTCATCCCGAAGATAGAATTACTATTTGAAACACTGTTAATTAATTATTTATTACACATAAAAATGTGCCAATTTTGAATTTCTTAAAAAAATAAAAAAAAAAAGTGAGAGAATATTTAAAATGTAAATTACAAAAAGAGTGAGTGAAAAAGAATAAGTTTTGGAAGCTCTTAGCATTATCACCCACTCTCACGTCGAGAGTAAAAGTTCAAGTGTTCTACGAGTTGTACGAAACAGTAATTAAACCCCAGTGAGTTCTCACCCTCTCATTAACTGTCAGCCCTCAAACAGAACGCCACTGAAATCAAATCCAATCATAAACAGGGCATTAATCCAAATCCCCCAGAATTTCATCGAATAATACCCAATTAAACCGGCCCTCATTGTTCCCTCTAAGCAATACAGCTATAAAGCTAAATAATTATAATATTATTATATAAAGAGGAATCTCTTCTAGAGGCACTCGTTGATGATACCACACCGAAGTATGCAGGCGGCGTTAAACTCGCAACGGCGAGATAAGCTCGCGACAAGGGTTTACGAGCTTTAGGCGTCGACGACCCTCGTGGCCTCTTCTACATCCTCTATCACATCCTCTTGAGGCCCTTCCCAATCACACCAGCCCCTCAATCACGACTCAGATCACACTGGAGATCACTCTTAAGCTCAAGTTACCTCGACTACAGAATTTACAGCTCCCGCTAAAATAATACGCGACATATTCCGCACACTTATCAAAAAAAAAAAAAAAAAAAAAAGTTTATCTTTTTCTTAAACCATTCAAACTTTTCGCTTTAAAACTTTTATGATTTAATTATTTCTATCAATGCGCTTCTTTCTATCTACTCGAATCCGATTCTAGTATAATAGTCGAAAAACTTTCAAAGCTATTTAAATGGAAAAACGTATTATAGGTAAAAAAAAAAAAAAAAAAAAATGTCTAAACAAACTTACCGGCGATCAAGAGCAGCAGATAAGTAATTGCTTGTTGAACTTTTTTATCCATTGCACTTGAAGTGAAGTTTTCTTTTTATACATTTAAATAAATTCCATCACAATGATTTCACTTGAGCACGTTTTTTTTTTTTTTTTTTTTTTTTTTTCAATAAATTTTTTTCACGAATTTTTTTTTACAGAAAAAAATTACTAAAACTGTATAAAAAAATTATTTTTCAATAAAAAGTAAAAACGATAAGAAACTCCGAGTCATTATAATATATTCCGAGGAAAAACCGGGAACAATATTCGCGGAACAATCGGTCCCGTGTAAGTTAAACAAACGCGACGATTTCTAACTTGCGACTGGTGTAGGGGATGCTGCATCGGGGAACGTTTGCGCCGGCTTAACGCGCCCGCGCATACCAGAATCTTCGCGCATGTAGTTCTCCCCTAGTCATCCCTTAGTTGGCCCTCTTTCGTTTCTTTCTTTCAGTTATCCCTATACCAGTTTAGGGATAAATGAAGAAACCCCGGACAAGCGAGACGGAAAATTAGAGACTCTTATGCCACCCTTATTACTGTTTTTTCTTGGCCGCTTACACCCTCGCCCTTCTTTTTCCTCTGGCCTTCGTACTATCGGGATACATCGCATCAGTTTCTTCGGCGGTGTATCTCAAACACTAAAGAGTTTCTCGGGGAGGGAATTCAATAGAATAGAATTCTTGCAAACGAGCGAAGAAAGAGACTGATTGTACTCTTCACCGGCAATTTATATGTTAACTCAGATGGATTCGCTGAAAGTCATGCATATTATTTACTTTATTCTTCGAGAAACTGCCCGAGTAATATGCTAATTTTTTAGTTACGGGTTAATGGTGGTGGCGACATTGATACTTTTACACTTTTCGAAAATTTTATTCACAGTTTAGAGGTGCAGATTGTGATTAACCTTTCTTTATTTTTTAGTAAATTTTAATATGAAATCTGAAATAAAATCTACTTGATATAAAAATGTATGGACTTGTCTGGTCATATAAAAAAATTTAATATGCACTGACATGGCAATAATACTAAATTTGAAGTTAAAAAAAATATTGAAAAAAAAATGTTGAATAAATTTTAAAAATCTAAGTTCTTTTTTTTTGATTAAGCTAATGTATGGTATTGTATGGTATGGTATGGTATGGTATATATGGTATAAGGACCTCATTATTTATGAGTTATGAGTTTAAAATCCACCAACAATATGCTAGCTATTATTAATAATATACAACATACTTGTTATTAATTCATACGTTTTTTTTTTTCTTGAAAAATTTATTCTTTTGCAAATAAGTATAATTCCTATTGAAGAAAATTTCATAAAAATCGTTTTAAGAATCTCTAAGTATCGATCAAAATATTCGCGCCAAATTTCAATCCTTAAGACTGAATTAAATAGATTTCGTAATAAAATTGTGAATTGTTATAAATATTAAATAAATATATAAATATACAGAGACATAAATAACTCAAAAGTAATTCTAATTACATACCCGAGTGTTAGAAAGGTAATTCATACGTCGACACTTTCCGGCGCAACTGAAGCTAAATCAATTAAACTTTTCACCTAACTCTTGTGATAGATACACGTAGGAGTGAAGTGTACGGAAACACAAGCTCTATCTTAACTTATATCTGTATTCGTATATATTTATGCATATCCGAGGATTGAATTTAGGATTTGGTTTCACGGATCTAACTTTGAGTTCAAAATGGCCGCTACGTCGTTCATCTTTTCAAGAAGAGGAAAACAACGCTCGTCCCGTTCAACATTCAAAAACTCCTTCCACTTTCGATATCGCGACTGCTATTCCGTGACGTTTCTTTTATTTATCTCCGCTTATCTTTTTGGTTAAATATTTATTTAGATTTGAATTTGAATTTGTGAGCAACCGAACGGCCATCTATCACTCATGTAAGAGATTGTGATTTAATTCAAGATACCGGATATATATTTTAAAATTCTATTAATAAAAGGGCATTTTGTGAAATACGGTATGTTTGGATTTTATTTTTTATTTTTTTAAAGGTAAGTAGTGCTGAATAGTGTCGTGGAATCAGAGAGTCACTCGAGAGTATATTGCGGTAGCTGAGCAATTTCCAATTATCTCCAGCTGGGGTGGAATGTCGACGTAACGTTAGTGCAAGCTTAACGGCTTTCCGATCTCGATTTTACCTCGTTTTCGCTTCTGTGCCACCTTGTTCTTGTTTGGCAAATATTTTTAAATTGTCTAGTCCGGTTATTAATATTGAAGATGGAATGGAATTTTCATTTCATTAATTCACATTTTTTTATGCATCCAATGACAAAAATTATTTTTAAATTTTAAATAGTTTTTATGTGATTAAAAATTTTTTTTAAATCAATATTCAATTTATTTATTTTAAAAATAATTTTATTTTTATAACAGAAATATTTCCCTTTGATCAAGTTTTTTTTTTTTTTTCCGTGAAATTATTGAACTGAAGATAATAAGAATAATCTGAGTAGCATTAAAAATGTAAGAAAAATTGTCCAACAACAACTGTTTAGTAAATAATATAAATGATTTAAAAAACAGTAGCAATTGAAACTTTTCAGTATCCTTTACAAATATCTTAAAGAAAAGCGAAACTTTATTTTCCATTCAATTGAACTTTGTTTACATATTTTTGTCCGGGTTGTCAGATACGACGTAGGAAAGAAGAATGTATACCGTCAATAAAATTATCGGGAAAAGTAACAAAGTTTGTACAGCAGTACGATACTTAATACAATAAATGTGAAAAGAAAAACTTTTATAAATAAAATGTTAATTTTGGGTCATGCACTGGGATGTTACGTACATCAAACTAATGTAAGAGAACAAGTGTGCATGAGACTCAGTACCGGGACACTTAAGTGGTTAGGTTATGTAATAGAAGTGGAACGGCGAAAGGTGGGAAGAAGGAGGAGAGATCATTAGATTAACGCTCCTTGGACTGATCTTACCCAACATGCAGAGTAGATGAGAGCAGGTAGACTATAATCTAATAACGTAGTCTGTAGACAACAAAGTCTCTGAACAAGCTCGGCAATCTGTTCTCTTGTAGTTGTACTTTAGCTTACAATGAGAAAATTTTAGTAGAAAAGATATTATACCTTTCTGCAATAACATTTTCCCTTATTTGCAAGTCATGAATGCTTTTAAACATTATCTATTTTCGTAAGCTTATTTTTACTTCACCCTTTTCCTTTTTCCCCTAAGTATTTTCATGAGTATGACAATGATAACTATCTCAGGACTTTGTACTGGATTCAATAGAGTACAAACTCGTGGAAAGTTGTAAAGAACCGAGGCGACGACAGTTACGGAGAAATCTCTGTTAAGAAAAGTACCTCTACAAGACCGCAGTATATTTTCTAGGCTGCGCATAACTGTCGGGAAACGTGCGCTACTAAGAAAATAAAAAATAAACTCATAGAATAGAAGATAATCCACTTGTTTTCTTCTACTTTTTATTCTATTTTTCCATTATAATATTTTTATTTTTGGTAATGGATACTACTGTTCGAGGATATTGTCCTGAAATTTTCCTAAATCATACTAATGGAAATTCAACGCTCAGTTTTCTATCCAATAACAACACGAGTATTGTATTTCTAAAAAATTATAAAAACGGTCAACCCTGAAGGCCATCCCTGCAACTCTTCGAACTCAAAAGTCTGATAAAAGTTTAAAAAAAAAACACTACTTTTTAGATTTTTAAACCGCAATAACTTTTGAAAGAATGAATCGAGAAATATTAGAGTAATTTCGAAAAAACACTCTCAAATACCTTTTTAGAAAAAAATATTTTTGTTTAAATGAAAATCATGTTTAAAAAAAATAAAAATCTTTATGATTTATATACTTGTAAATGAAAAATAGTTTACTTTTCATACTATTGAATAATAAAATTTTTTTATTCAACATAAAAACCAGGAAACATTCTACAAAATAGTATTTTGTAATACCCTTTGCCATTTTTATCATTATTGATGGTCATAAAGCCTAGGTAAATCGATTTTTCGCGAGTGGTATATGGACAGAGCAGAGCAGAGAAATGATTACGATAAAACGCTCAGCGTTGACGTTTGTCCTCTGACACAGCTCCAAAAATTGCAATCTCGAAAAATCTGCTTTTATACTTACTAATATATAAAAAAATAAAAATAATAAAATAAAACTGCTGAAAAAATCACTAGATTTTTTTTTTATAAATATTTTTCCATCTCCATCTAGTTTATTCAATTTGCAACATTTCCATCATGTGAAAAAATATTTTTCATTTTACCGTACTTGACATTTATGGTGACGTCATTAGAACGAGTTATTACTTTTTTTACATGCAATAAAAAATTGTATTGGTCGATTTTATAATGAAAAAATATTTGCTAGAAAAAAATTATTTTTCTCGAAAAATTCTAGTTGTTCAAAAAATTTGACTTTTTCCACGTTTACATATTGATCCAAATTTTTAGAAAGATTATTTAATTTTCTAGTTTTTTTTAATAAATCCCAACATAAATTATTATTATAGAAAGGAAAATCCTCGGTGTAAATTTTACTCTAGGATTTAATCGTCTAAAAATTATCAAAATTTTTTATTGTAAAAAAAAAAAATAAAGTGAAGATTTAATTTGTAATTCCATAAATCGAGAGATTCAAATGGTAATTCAAGACAGGAGCAGTAAATATCATTTTAATAGAATAAAGTGTATTTTATAACAATAAAAAGTGAATAAATATATAATAAACAAGGGTAACATTTTAAAGTAACAATTTAAACCGAGGCGAAATGTAGTCTGACCAAAAGTAGTTGGTATCTCCTTGTCCTGACATACGACACTTTCAAGGACTCTAGACTTTTCTATTTAGATTCCCTTGCAAGTATACGAGTTAAAGTACGAGTATGAGTACCACCGGTAAAAGCTCCAGCAAAAGCACTGCAAGAGTAGCTTGGAAGTGAGAAATGCTTGGCAGGACATCGTGTTCCCGTTATCATACTCGCCGGCACACTTGGTGTGCGTTATCGCGGCCGTTACCTGTCCTATCTCGGAAAAATATATTCCTCCGTGGTGGCCATCAAGAAAAGGAGTACCAGCTTCATGAGGACCAGAGATGGGCGGCGAGGAAAAAGACGTTGTGGCTGGATGGCAATCGATAAGGTTCATCTTGTCACCCAGATAACCTCTTTCCTTTCTCACAAAATGTATATACATATATAAAATGTACTGTGTCTGCTGTGTTTAGATATATACACTCTTAAAATATTATCTCGCCTTAATAATATTTATTACTACTGTTATTTTATTGATATTATTTTTAGTGTTCGCTACGGGACACTGGCGAGATTACACAACTAGTTTTATTAAAGTGTAATACTTTTTTTATCGGGCCAAGAGGTTCCGTTTTTTTCACCCGATCCTATTTATGGTCAATGATTTTTTCGGGTTATATTTACTGGTTTTTTTCCAATAGATTTAGTTTTAGCCCATCGGTGAAAATGGTTTTGATGTTTCGGAAAGAATTTTATGCTGCTAAAGTACTAAAAAATTCTTCAATTTTTCTCAACTTTTTTTGGAAATATTAATTGTATTTTTTTTTTTTATTTATATAAATGAAATTCTTTTCGAAGTGAATTTCAGTTCAAAGGAATTAAATCAATGCAAAATTATCCGTATAAAATTTTTCGACCAAAAGTCGAGGAATTTGAGGACCTCTGACAGTAAACTGATTTTTGATCAATCAAGTATTGTTCAAAATTAGGATTTAAATTCATAAAAACTAAATTCGACACTCAATGTTTTAAGTTTTTTCAAAAAATTTAATATTTTTGTTTAAAAAACTTGAAAATTTTTACTATAAATGTAACAAGATTTAGCGTTGGTGATATATATTTTATTTCCAGCAGCGTATTCGCATGAGAAACATTGATAATTGGATAAAATAAAGAGTCGAGTTTTACAATCACTTTTACGTGCATCCCCATGCACTGTTAACACCCAAATGGTCTGAGTATTCGTGCCAATTCGCCCGTACTGATAACATTGATTATTCCGTCATTTATTTTAGCTTTTCCATTTTTATTTATTTTTTTTTCCTCAATAATATAATCACTATTACCATCCATTAATTTTATGCAAAATTTCATAGCGTTTACCATAATGATTCGAATGCTTTTAAGTGTACTAATAACAGCTCCTCTGTCACCTATTACTATTCGTATTACTATTATCATCGCTAAAAATAATATTTAATTATTATTTGGTTAATGAATAGAGAAGATTTCAATTAAATTTACCGACTACTATTAGACTGGATAAAAAAAAGGTCAACTTTATTTTGAAAATGATGAAAAAAAAGCTTTTAGCAGTGGCCGCAAATGCCAGCGAAAATTCTCTTTTGCAACGGCATTCACTTGACGGCTATACATGTGAACGCGTTCGAAGTGAACCAAAGTGAGTTTCCCTAAATGACTATGACCCAGAGTACTGCTGAAATGGGTTTCAGTTAGCCAAATTATTTTTATTACAATCGAATTGTAGTTCCTTCGGAGGATTATCTTATTTAAAAAGATAATTAGTCAAAAAAATTGGCATAAGCTTTTAAAAAGGTAAAAAAAAAGATTACATAACATCTCAAACTCAACTCTCTTGTTGCGAGAATATTCAGCGACTATGCGCCACCTGTCAGAGATTATAAGCACTGTTTTTGGTCAAAAAATTAAACATGAATATATATTTTATTTTATTACATTTTTTAATCTAAGTTTATTTTTCGACTCTATAATTTTCCTATATTCGTATTATTTTTCCTCCAACATTCTCTATGTAACATTTTCCCAAGATTCTCTTTAGTATATTACAAAAGTAAAGTTAACTGCGACTAGATAAATAAATAAATAAATAAATTATAACTTTCGTAATTACAAGATATAAAAGGAGATATAATTCAATAATAAAGCGAGGTTCTTCAACACTTTGTTAATGCCTTTAATTTAAAGTGAAGAAAGAGAAATAAACGCCCGAGATATCTCATTACTTGGCTTACAGTGCCGTTCCACGAAACCGGGCTGTATTCCTGTCTAATAGACCCAGGAGCAATATTAGCTTAAGTGAGTTAGTCGTCCCCTGGCATCAATGAAGAAATAAACACCTTTAACAGTCAGCCGGATAGTCCAAAAAATTAAGAAAAATTTGTTACTGTCATTCACATTTTTATCTATTTCTGTTTCACAGAGTAATACTCGTATTATTTTCACATTACACTGATAGAATAATTTGTTAAGAAGTAATAAATTGATTAATTAAAATTTTGTTATGTGAATTTTTTTTAAATATTAAGAAAAAATTTATTAAATTCTAAAAAATCCTATCAGTCTATAAATTTTATTTCGTCCAATTGTTACGGGAGCTATGCTATAATATAATGGCTAATGACTCATAACTGAAAGGTTTTATTCCCATTTCTCTTACTAACTAGCAGATAAAGCAGCACCCTTTGTTTTTGGATTAAAATTAGTATTTTTATTTTCAAAAGCTCATAAGCTACTTTTCGAATTGAATACTTATGTATTATACGCAGATTTTCTTCTATATATCGGGCATCAAACGCAGTATTGTTTTCATTTTTAGAGCCGTATAATTGTTAGTAGCAATCAGGATGCGAATGAATCAAATTTCGCCGAAGATTAAAACGTTTTATTATTATTATTTTTTTTTTTTTAATGTGTAATTTAAAAAACCGGCTGCTATTTTTCAAATTTAGATTCCAGAGAAAAATTTTAAATCAAAAATTTTTATCTTCATATAAAATATATAATTATTTGCGAATACATTGGTACTAAAACTTCGATCTGAAACGAACTCGAAGTAGAAAAGCTCATGCTATTTTGCCACTCTCTATAAGCGCATTGTATAAAGCTTCAGATCTTCCAACCACAGCCTGTTTCCCGTCTACTTCGCCCTACCCAGAATTCTTGCGGAATCGAGCCAATGTTTTTGCGTGCCATGCATCTGTGTACAATAAACCCACTCAAGCGACCTAACCCTTCTGGGCACACCTAAAGATATTTCCTTTACACAAAAAATCCATCCCAGTAACTCTTTTTGTTTCTATATCTATATCTTCATATATTTTTTATCCACCAGAATTTAATAACCAAATAAAAATAGATACAACAGATATTTTTTTCATACGTATCAATCAATGCAATTATTATTGTTTGGAATCAAACGCCGTGTGTCAAAAAAGTTGAAAGATAATAAATAAAGCGAGTGATATGTGTGCGTAAAAATATTGCAAAAGTAAAAAGCTCACTCGCGTTTCATGTAACCTAATATGAAATTTTTTATCCATCTATAGATGTGTGTGTGTGTGTGTGTCGAGACTTTTATCTGAGCGAGTGTAAAGTTATTTATTCTGTTCTGTTTTTTTCTGTCATTATTATTATTATTATTATTATAAAAATAAGTTAGAGCAGTAATTCATGAATTTTTTACACTTATAGAAAAAAAAATCTAGTTGACTTTTTTTTACAATACTGTCAATAATTCTGTCGCAAATTAAAATAAAAAAAAGATGTTGAATATATTTTTTTCGGGAGTATAAAAAAAATTATTTTTATTTTATAACTTAATTTTGAAAATTTAAGTCTCTGCTTAGGAGAAGATTCAGCGCTCATGCGCCATCTGTTGGAAATTTTCGAAAATAAATTTCATCAAAAAGTAACACTTGCAGAATTATTGAATCAAGTAATTTTTTTTTGTGTGAGATAACTTCACAATTAATTAACTAACAATAATTTCTATTATTTAATCTTAATTTTATAAAATTTACTTGGCAATAAATCACAAAATAAAATAGCAAATTTTTCCGGAAAAAAAAAAAAAATTTAAGAAATAAGACACGTGGACTCGGAAGTATTTGGACAATTTATCACTTGCCACCTTGTAGTAACACAAAAATAATGGTAGTAAAAGTCTCTATAGATATAGACATACCATCTACAGCCTCGTGAATAGAAGTGATGCTGGCAGTTGAGTAGTAAATGGAGGTGGGAGTGACGACAGCACGTATACAGAATGAGGAGGAGGAAGATAGTGGGGAAAACGAATTCGTCGAGGCAAACAGTTTTCGTTCGATCCTCCAATGGGTATTAAATGCGGTTCGGTAGACCAAGAGTGAAATTCTGGTCGTACGATATAATGGAATTTTTTATTCTCTCAGGAAGTTTCGAAAAAAAGTAATAAGACCCGATTAAAAAAAGAATTTAAAAAAAAAAATGATCAAACGGAGGATTAAAATTATGGATCGTTATGAAGGTCTTGTTAGCGTACACTGAGGTGTCTTGATGAGAGAATTTTCGCGTTTAAATTGAAAAATAAAAAAAGAGCGATAAAATTGAATTTAAAATAAAGTAAAAGAAATTTACAGAAAGAACTTGATTAATTCCATGAATTTTGCAATTAATTTTATCCGTACCTGTGCCCATTTCCGATAACCCGGCTGCTGGGGTATGTACTCTGTCTGATTAGATTGGGAGTGCACTACTTGTCTTTCCTACTTGTCTTTCCTAGCTTGATGAGATTTTTTTACGGTACAGATTAAAGGAAGATCTCGATCTGAATGATGTATATATCCCATATTTATATGCTTACGATTTTAGTCCAATAATTATTGCTGAATTCATTTTTAATAATCCATATTGTTTAGTATAAATAATTATTTCGGTCAGACCTAAACTATTTTTCCCAAAATATCTTGTGGAAAAATTTTCTGATATGAAAATTGGCCAAATTATGACAAATCTGACTTGATATGCACTTGTATAATTTTTCTAATAAAAAATTACTGTTAAAACTCAATAAATTTTTTCAGAAAAAAATAATTTAATAAATTCTTTCACAATAAATCAATTTATTAAAATTTAATAAATTATTCTATCAATATATATTGAGTAATTTTTCGGCATACATGTTTTATAATATTTGACTCAACTACTCAATATTTATTGCGACTACTATATTTTTATCGTAGCGAGAACTAAAAATAATTTAAGTTACCTCAATTATTTTTTAATAGATATGTGAACAATAAATAGTTGTAATAACTATTTTAATTAGTCACACCAACTGAATAAAAATAGTTGCCCTTTTGTAGTTGTGGCAACTGTTGGGATTTCTCTCAGTGTGCTTTTATAATAAGTTAATTAAAATGATAATGAATAATGATAGCAATAATTACAGCAAATATTTCGTTAAAGTAATATAACCTGTTAGATCCCATTTTTTCCTCACAAAAAACTTAATAACAAAGATAATATTTTAAAAATAAAAATAGGTAATAAGCTCCCTCGTTACGGGATAAAAATGAGCTCCCCAGGAACTTTGATCTCGAAAGCGAAGCAAAATAATATAATTAAAACTGATTAGCAGTAATCTGAGCCGGAATAAAATGAAACAAAATAAAAGTTATTTAAAGTAACGGAGGTAACGAAAAAGGCTAGAATCTCATTATTCTTGCTTATCTTACTCGGGCAGCTACAGATTGACTAAAACACTAGCACACTCTATTACTCCTGTCACGGTCATGCGTCTTGGTTACTCAAGCATCTCGACCGCCAGCACAAACCGGGAACCGGGCAAATGCCTTCTCCATTGGCTAAGTAATTGATCGACACTTGGGATTAAATTTACCCCCTTTCGTTTAATCTTTTCTTCCACCTCGAGTAAGTGTTCGAGTTTACCCTTTGTCTTTTTTCTTACAGGTACTCTGATGGAGTTCACGTATCAACTCACATCACATATGATAGATATTAATGTTTTTTCTTGGAATTTTAATAATTGCTTATACTTTACACTGTAATAGTTGAGATTATATCTTGTAATAATGCAATCACAATTGGAAATACTAAATTTAACAGTTTCAAAGGTTTTAAATGAAATTGTAATAATTGCTATATGTCTCAGGAATAATTTTATTTTTAGTTTCACACTATAGGTACTTGGTTGGTATGCAAAACCGCAATAAATTAAATTTTTACACTTTTCTTTGTACAGTTAAGAAAATGACCTTTAAAGTGACACACTAAAGCACTTTGAAGATTTTTTTTTCTAAATGCACATCAATTCACTGACAGAAACCCTCCTAAAAATATTCATAATACACTGATAGAAGGATTTGTTTATAGTTAAAAATATTTGTTAATATTTAATAAATCATTTATTAGAGATCACTTTTTAGTATTAAATAAATATTTCTTAATATTTAAAATGATTTATTTGTATTTAATAAATCTGATATTCATTTATTAAATATTAATAAATCTTTTTAAATAATAAGAAATATTTATTTAATACTAAAAAGTGGTCTCTAATAAATGATTTATTAAATATTAACAAATATTTTTGACTATAAACAAATCCTTCTATCAGTGTAGCTCCGTAGAACCTCAAATCGTTGGTGAAACCAATAACTTTTAAATTTTATAAAATCATTGATTTTCATAGCGGAAAGTTAATAAGAATGATGTAAATGACAGGAAAATGGTAAAAAAATGAAATTTTACCCACGATGTGACCTCTTACATATAGTGTAATTTGGTTGATGCAATAGAACACGTCAATCGATGACGTATCCTGAAGTTGACACATCCTTCTTTACTTCTCGACGTCGACAGAGTGCCGCTCGACGTCACTATTCAAAATCTCTCGCTCCGTCATCCTCCTCTCCCTTTTTCTCTCATTCTCTGGCACATTATATATTTATGTGTACAAACTCTATGGAACTATATGCGAAGTACATATGTAAAGGAGGGTGTGTATATATTTATACAATATATGTATATATGATGTATGGAGTGTGGATGCAGAATGAATGTATAATGTTAAATGTAAGAGAAGAGAAATAGCGATCCTTAATCGTCTGTGCCGACATAACCCCAAACCTAAAATGGAAGTCTCTTACTTCTGCTCGGCCTTATTTCAAATTCGGTGGTTACAACAATCGACGAGTCATCGCCAAACGATTTCTATTTCTCCGTAAGGAATAGTAATCTTGTGTGGTATACCCTGCATATTTACCACGCGTTTCCTCTATATAGAGTATAATGTGTGTGTTTCTGAGCCGTTATAGCAATTACTGTCTTCGTATTTGTGTCTATAGATTTGTAAATCTTGTGCTAGAGCCGAGACGGATTTCAATTAAACTCTCAATAAGGAAAAGCGAGAGAACTGTTCAAATATTCTAAATTTACCGGGATTTGTAGCAAGTGTTTCAGATGCTGCAGTAATTAATCGTATGATATATTAAATGTATACTTTTTTTTTTTTTTATAAAGGAGAATTCTAGATACAGACGAAATACTAATGAATTAATTAAAGAACATTTTTAAGAAAAAGAAGCGACCGTCGATTGTAAATTGTAAATTCAAATATTAAACTTCTAAAAGTTAACATTAAATACAATTCAAGTGATTTTTAAAAATCTTGATTATTGTCTAAATATTTAGGTTTTGCCTGTAAAGACAATTTTTTTAAATTTCGTTGGTAATTTTTTAAAATAAATGTCTTGAGAAATTAGTTTATAGTCACACCGATAAAATTAAAAGAAATACCCGATTTTTGAACCATCAGTAGAATATTTTGTAATTGATGGAAGCCAAATTATAAAAAATTTTTTAAATTTGAAAATATCATTCAATGATTTATTTTATAAATTGACTCCAGTCGTTAATAATAGTTGAAAATGAACGAGTATCTCTGTGACTATATCAAAACTAATCCTGACTGGGTTTAGTTATTGAAAATAGTGACCATTTGTAGCCTCATCCTCGTCCTCATGCTCACCCCATCCTCATTCGGGGATCAATTAACCACTGCGGAAGGTAAAACTATGCGCCATTAAACCCGTACACACTAAAATCCACAGTTAACACCCGACTGCGGGCCCGCAGCAGTAACGTACGTAGATTTTAAAGGTTTTGAGTTGGAAAGCTCACGGTGTCGGTGTAGTGACTACCAGTATGACCACAATTATTCGCAGCGCGCCATTACCGGAAACGAGGGTATGCCAGAACGGAGATAGAAATCATTTTCTCACGAGGCATTGTCAATTTCTCCGCTCCTGCGACGCTTTTACAACCACACTCACGACATTTTGTTTCCGGTATTTTCGGTCTTGCCCACCATATCCATTTAAAGTTAATGCCAACTGTTATATACACGACGCCAACGTCCATATTTTTTTTCTTTTTTTTTTTTTCAAATTCTACTTCAAACATTTTTTTAATTACTCTTTCGCTTTTTCGCTTTCAGGTACCAGACGGATTTTTTTGACGTTGAAATCGCGGTATTAAATTTACTATTTATTTGCAGACGAGAATTTTTCTCCTCGAGGAAATTGAATGTCCAGTTATGTTTGTAATATGTCATGTACTTTATTTCTGTCATCCACTTGAGGTTTTATCAAAAATATACAACACCAAATCAAGTTATTTTTCATTCAATAATAATAATAAAAAAAAAATAATAATAAAATACAATAGAATGAATACGCTTTGCTAGAGATATTGTGTAATTCGTTTAAATTACATGAGTAGACAGAAAATAGGGGAGTTAAATTTATTGTAAGGAATATATGCTCGTAAAGATTACAGTATAAAATTTTTTATGCCGATGAATTTTCTTCACAGTTTTTTTATGTTGATAATTCATATGTCTTTCAAAAAAAAAAATACTAAAAAGATAATAATTGAAAAATATTTGTTCATATTTAAACACCTTTCATATTAAATGATTTAATAAATATTTATTGATTTTTGATGAAATGTTTGTTAATTAAAATTTATCAAAAGTTAATTAATATTTTTTAGTCTATGAAAAAATTTTCTGATAAAACCTTTTAAAAAAATTGGCAATATCAGGCTGGCTGTGGGCATATGAAGCAATATCTGGTTTGATATAACTTGATATATCCATATAAAATTTTTCGACCAAGTGTAGTGTTAAAAATCTCCGACAGAGGACGCATGATCGCTAAATCTTCTTAGTACAAGAGAGTTAAGTTACATACATTGTTTTTAAATAAATAAATTTTTAAATATAATCACAACAGTAATTATAAAAAATGAAGTATCCTCGATCGAAAGAAACATATATTTAAATAAATGAAAAATATAATTTGAAAGTTTGGTAAGATTTAATATCCATATAAATTATTATGAAAGTTGAAATGAATTTCGTGTGGATACGGGACATTGATTTAAACGGTTAGAATCTTTCCACAAGACCGCACGGGAATTTTAAAATTATTTCCACTTTTATTCACTTCACCCCGGATAAATTGAATTAAATATCTGAAAATAATCAACTGGATAAATTACCATTAGACGACAATATTATTTAATCCTCTATTAATTATCAAAATTGCTGAATGCCGTTCTTCAATTCATGTCAATAAATTGATAAAAATAAGTTGACTGTTTTGTCAAGATTTATAAAGTAATTATAATTAAATATTCAAGAATCTCATCTTGTTCCACTTAACTCTCGAGTACTGTAAAATCTAATTACTGAATTTCGGCCGTCATTTTACTCAGACTCTGTCCCACTAATTATTTTATGTCATATTTTTATTTGACATATTTTTGATACTTTTTACTTTAAAAATTCAAATGAACAAAAACTTAAAAAAATTTCTAAATCTCAGAAGAAAAAAAGCTTCAAAAGTTTGTTCAATTGCTAAAAAACACGGAGTCAAGGTAAAAGTATAAGTGTTGAGTTAAAGCACTGGTTGCTGGTTGTTGGTTAGGGGTTCTGGTCCTTTCTGCGAGGAACTTGAGGCTTTGAGAGGTTAAAACAGAAAAAAGACAGTCAGAGATAAATAAAATGAGAGAAAGGTCACAGGTTGGCTTAACGAAGAGTAGTTTGTTCGGTTAGGTCGCCAATAAAACCACCATTTTAGGTCTCTCGTCTGCCAGAGGACGAAGGGCAGCAGTGCGTGAAGAAAATGTACAAAGCAAGAAAATAATTCATGTGATTCAGAAAATACGGAAAATTTTGTCATCCGCGTATTTATATGATGAAATGGATTTTTAAACTTAGATTTAGTATTATTGGAAAGATTTTCCAACAATACAGTTATAGATAGATTCGAATTTTGCGCTAAAAAAAAATTTGTTCGAAAATTTAATTTACATTTTTTCAAATTTTATTCATTAATATTAAACCTTTTTTATGGTAACCGTTGCCATCAACTTTTTAATAATGAATAATTGATGAGAAAAATTACTGAACTGGATTGTAATCCAGAGAGCTGCTTTACTATTTATTAGTAACAGCAATACTTTATAAAGTTTTTCCAAGTAAAATTTACCGAACTCGTCCGTAAAAAGACGAAAAAATTTTAATAAAGTCATGTTATTATTTTTATTCATAATACGTAATTCTTAGCAGTGAAAAAGTGATAAAAAGTGATTGAAGATTGTTAGTTTTTATTATTCTAAAGTTTAACCGTGATCTAATTGTTTTTCTTTTTTATTCCTTGTTTCTTCCTTTGATTCTTTTCTGGTGTCGACTATCTTAGGAGACGGAAGTGATTGACATGCGGCAGAGCAGGGCTTTTGATTTTATAACGCGGTGATGAGATAAAGAAATGGAAAAATAAATGGAATAAAAATGAAGAAGCTGGAGCAAGTTGAGGGATAAAGAATGATAATAAAAGATGAGGGAAAAAAAAAGATGGTGAAAATACGAGTTCATACCCGGAATAATTCTATTCAATTCATTTTGAGCGTTGAATTCGCACTCTGAAATTCTGCGCCTCTTCATTCCTTGCTCTAAAGGAAAGACAGAAATAGAGGCAGAGTAACAGAAAGAGAGCAAACGAGAAAAGCACCAGCCAAAGTAAAAGCGGAAAAGCAAGCTTCGGTAGAACTCTTTCTTTGCACGATTCTTTCAAGCGTCAAGGGTGAAGAACCACAACCCGCGAAAGCTCATACCTTTTTTCCTCCCTATACTTTTTACTCTAAGCTCCATGCTCTACGCTCGTGTTGCCAGGCCTTTCCACCACATTTTTGTTGCATCGAGCCAGAGCAACTTTTGTACGTGCTCGCGACTGACTATCTAATCAAACTCACACTTACACTTTAATACCACCCAAATTTAAGAGATCTCGTGTTCTGTCTCGAGCTAAAGTAGTAAAATTTTAAGGTGATTTTTTTGGAAAGAAAATTTAAAATAATTTATAAATTTTTTAAAAAAAATTAAATAATCATTTTAAAAACTTAATTTTTAATTATCCAAACTTTTTTTATATTTTTTCACAGTAAAATTTAAAGTCAGTAAATTTTTTACGTAAAAGTATGCAGTGATTACAGTGGAAGTAGGCGTCACTTTGTCCATTTGATGTCAAAATGGGGCAAAAGCTAGGGAACATCAAGTGAAAGCAAACTTAATCGGTTGTGACGGGCTCTAGTAACGTGTACCGAATTACAGGGACGCGTTACTGCTTTCCGATTAGCCAATGGATTGCCTGGAAACGCAATTCATGCTTTCCAATAGCCAAGATAATTGTACTGACACTTTCTAGTACACCTTCGTCACGAAACATGTATTAATGGCTTTAGTACGTACACACACATACTTGTCCTTATAATATGTATAAATACACACACACATAGACGATATACATGTATAAGGACGTACATATACAAAGCTAAAATTGATCGCAGAGCTTATGTGATAGGTTGATTCATGTCTTTCTACTCGCAAGGATAGAGAATGACTCCCACTGTTTCAGTAATGTCACGGGGGGCGATAGGGGGTGACCCGGACGCAATGTTGGGATGTTTTACCAAGTGCCGACTCGTGCCAACAGTGTCTCGTTATATTAGATTTTACTGTAAGCTCTAGGCGCCTCATAAATTTTTATACCAATGAAATCGTGACCGCTTGACAACAATAATCGGATACTCAATTCTCCAATCATCTTATCTTACAGTTATATTTATGCACTCTAAAAAAGGTGTCTTGGCTCCAGAAAATATTTTGTTTGTACCGATTATTTATATTTCCAAGCTGGAAAAACTCGATAAGAAAAGCTTATCGATATTGCTATTCTAATACGTCGTATTGCACAAAATTTGACGTATTGACTTTTTTTTTTAAATCGAATCATAATATAAATGGCATAAAACCATAAAAATTTTGGATCTTCAGAAAAATTTTAATTTTTTTGTTTAGAAATTAAAAGATTTTTTATGAAAAAATATAGAAGCAAATTGTAGGAAATTTAGTTGTCTGCTTAGTGAAATTATTGTCCACATTATTCCACAAATGAGTACCTAGGAATTCAAAATGACAATCTGAAAAGAGTAGGGTGGATGTGGGGCAGAAGCCATCTTCCGTTTAGCGGTCACACGTCCTTTCCGTCCGTAGGGTATGGGCTGGCCTCCGCTCGGACAAGTACCAGAATACTCGACGAGGCGTTCTGTGACTTCCGCGATAATCCGTAGGGCTCTGAGCGGAAATGGTTCAGAATCCATTGGGATAACCTTTCATTCATGTAGTTGTAAGGAACACGCTCTCAAAATGGATATGATGAATTTGAAAAGCCATAGAGTGATTTTGATTAATATTCACCTCGACATAATTATTATTTTTTGTCCTCGATCCAATAAATTTAACTAGAAATAGCAATTTGAATTTAGATAAGATGAAAAGTTAATTTTCAAAAACTAAAAAATGCAAATGGTGAATAAATAAAAGGATCTGTCGGTTGACATCTCTCGAGGCGCCTGAATTTATTTAAATATTGATTTTACAATCGAAATAGAAACAAAACCTTTAAGTCATCGAATGCATACGTAATGTTGACTCAAGCTATTCCCAAAAGAAAGCTACTATACCTAGTACAGGTGCGAACTTATACTGTTATATTAAATTGCCCTGTTACAACTCGAGAAAAATGTCACGTATCTTTTGTGCTTAGCAACAATAAGACAGAAACATGGCGTGCTTACATTTCAGTCTGTACTTTGTTCAAAAATTCATTAAATTGTATTCTACAAAAAAAAAAAAAATACTTAATTCAAGAATAACATTCTCGAGAAAATTTCTTTTTTGCTTCGAGATATTCTGTTTAAATTAATTCAATAAATTCACGAATAGAATCAAAAAAAAAAATTATTCTTCTTAATATTTCTTAATATTGATAGTTTTAAAAACTAGTATTGAGAAATTTATTCTTAATCCCCATGTAAAATTTATTTTTTACAGAAATATTTTTTTTATTTATTTTAAATCAGATATTTTTTTTCTAGTATAGCGAAACAAAGCGCTAACATTTTTTTAGGCTCATCCACCAGTATCTGTATGAACATAATATTTCAATTAAATTTCCACTAATCATCGAATACATTGTAATTTTTTATTCCTTATAAAAAATGAATACGGGATTTTAAATAACAGTAGAGTATATCCTGTTACATGTATTCAAACATAAAATATTCAATGAACATTAATTACTGCCATGGAATTTGTAAAAAAGCGGAGTTATGCAAAAAAAATTTACCAATCATGTACTAATACTTGACGTATCTTTTAAAGGTATGTTAATATTTCATATTAACAATGGCATTTACAGAGCTTTAATTTATTAAAATATAATATCATGGAAAAAGATAATTAATACTGATTATTATTAATACGGAATATTTTCAATATAATACCAAATAGTACAATGGAAAATTTAATATCCGAACAAAACAGAATATAAAGTAATTACTACAGTCTAATTATTGTACAAAGAATTCAATTTTTCTGTTCATTAGTGAGGTTTAATTAAAAAATATATAGAGTGTTGTAAATTATTTTTTTTTTAATCTTATTTTTGGTTGTGAAAATTAGAAATTTAAAAGAGGATTAAATTGAGTAATTTAAATGACCAGAGAGATTAAATGCTGTTATAATCAATAAAGATTTTGTTTAGTTTTTTGCAAATAGTTAAGCTTGAGTGGAAAATTAAAGCTAAAATAAAAATCCTCTGGAATTTATTTACGCGCGTGCTTTTATTGCCAGAGATTTTTCTTTACTTCATCACTTTACTTCGCATCCTTCCTTCTGCATGGCTTCCTTTGGCATGCTTTACTTTAGTTTTGTACTATTTTAACCAGCAAACGATGGAGCATCCGGTATATTTTTTGGTAACCGAGCTCGATAAAAAATTCGTAAAATTATCAACGATTTTAATTTTCTTTATTAGCGGAAACCAATTTACAAAAACGGTATTAATTCTTGCTCGGGTGTAGGGTGAAGGTTTGTTATTTAAAAGCGAAAATAAATTGGGTGGGAAACAAATTTAATTCGTTCTTTATTAGTAAAAGGGATTTTTTCGCGTATGCATCGCCCGCGGATGAATGTACGGATAAGCAATAAATGTTGTGGTATTTAAATTAAAAAAATTGCTTTCTTTGGTAATAGGATATGGTTTAATCAAAGCGGATATAAATACACTCGGGAATTAATGTTTAATCAACAAAAATGTGGGAAAAATTCAGTGTAATTTTACTTCCAATATTTCATTCTTTAGGAATGAAATTTTTATAACTATTTTTAAAATTCCATAGAGAAGGTTGTGTTGTTTGAGAAAAAATTTTTGATCTAATTACAATTTTTTTTTTTTTTTTTAATTATTCGCAAAGACCATGTAAAAAAATGTAGGAGGATACCATTAATTTTTAACTTCTAATTCTGAAGAATTTAATGCGTTACGTAGAAATTTAAAGCTAATATATTCTTTGGATCTTTGGATAAAAAATAATAATAATATTCGATACATTTTACAATAGAAATTGTAGGACTCCGGCACGATATTGATAATTAATTTCTATTCATTGTTCACCGGGAATAATATCGGCTAATTGGATGATTCTTTCATCAAAAACAAAAACATCATGTTAGTCATCCGAAAATAACATAATATTCATCTTCAATTATGAATGCTTAATTGATAAAAATATTTGTTGTTTATATAAAAAAATATAAAATACCAAAATGACAATGAATAACAGTAATCAATAACATTAAAATCCTCATAGCAATCAAACATAAAAGCCTCTTATTGCCTTTTCAACGTTGTCAATAAAACACATTTAATACCGCAGGATTCCAATTAATCACAGTATTGAAAGCTAAATAAATATTATCTCACCAAACACCAATAAATTAGAGTAGCTTAAGTCTCACCCAACTTTCCGAGATAAATGTTCTCTGAAATCTTTTGTATAGAACTCTCACTTTCCCCGTACACTTTCAATGCAAATCAAGAAAACTCAACTTTCTTTTAACTTTTTTCAATGTTTATTAATTTACTAAAATCGCTCAGAAGATTTATTCACCCATTTTAAGCCGCAGTTCCTTTCATTATAATCATTTATAGCTTAAACTCTCTCACAAATGCATGAGTAATTTTTAATTATTATGATAATCCTTTCTTCTATCTGAATTATATGAATTTAAACAATCAATTCATTTTGCATATGCGTGAAATCAAATTGCGAACCTTTCGTTATTATTTTATAACTATTATTAATAATTATTTATCTGTTACAGCAAGTTATTAAATGAATAATAAAATTGAGTTATTAAAATTATTTAAGTAAATATTGCGCAATATTTTGAAAAAATTAATACCGTTTAATAATATAAATTTAATGATTTACCAATTTTGTATTCTCTGTTTGTTTCGTTCGAATAATTTTATGTTAATACATTTATTAATCAGTATTATATTTTTCCATAAATAGAATTTTTAAATTCTTTTCATTTCAGCTTTGGAAAATTTTTTATAAAAATATGCAATTTAAATTACTCACCATTTTGCAGACGGCACTGAGTTTAGTGGTCAACCTCCAGAGCAGGATTGAGCAAGGATGAGTAGAAATCTGCTCGGCCTTATTGTCTTTCCTAACTTCCATTTCTAGTCGTCGCCATGATTAAACATTTATTCACTCCTCCAAACACACTTTGTAGTCTGTAAATAATTAATCTCTCGTAATAAATTGCAGTGAGCTAACTAGTCATGATTATTTATCTTACTCAAAAATATTTATTTTATACGACTGATTAATTTATTCGCTTAGAGGTTTTTTATCATTTAATCAACCGATGTTAAGTATTAATGTATTAATTTAAGGGAAATAAATTTTTATTAGCTGAAAAAATATTTACATGCAAAATTATTAACGAAAGCTTTTAACAATTTATCTCAAGATTAAGTTTGTAAATATAAGTTATATTTTTTTTTAAATAATTTAAATAGAACATCGAACCAAATTTTTATAAAGATTATTTTGTTTTAAAGTCTTGTCAAATTTAAGAAAAAAGTCATATTTATTTTTGGATAACAAATTTTTTTATTTATTTCTACTCGATAAAAAAAATTTTTAAATTAATTTCGAAAAAATGGGAGAGAAGTTTTTAAATCGATTAAAAATTATTCACTCCGCAAATTTCAATGATGTACAAAGCTGTGACCTTTATAAATAAGAATAACGTCACCAGTCATAACTCATGTAATTTTCAGAGCAACCTTCAGTGTACTGGCGTCCTTGTAAAACGAATTAATCATTCACGGTGATTACTTTTAAATACAAGTAATTTAAAAGTAAAAAAAGCGATAATAAAATGAAATAATAGCCTTTGAAAAATATAATACGATAGTCATACGTGAATGTCTTAACTATTCTCATATATTTCTCTCACTTCTGGCTTTCCATCCACAAAGTTTGTCTGGGAAACCAAGTAATTTAAAAAGTTTCTGCCCCATGACATACCGCGATAACAAATTATCCTTGGTCCATTATCCACAAACGCGATTATGATAAGAAAAAAAAAGAGGGAAATAAGGAATAGGAGGAAAGATGTGAACTTTAATGCAGCAAACTCGTCGCCAGTTACACCAAGACGGTTAAAGGTACCAAAAGAGACGCCTCTTGGTGAGCGTTGTACATTTTTTCCATCCACTATCCACCTATCATCCCAATAATAATAACAGTTCTGTTGCCGTGTAGCAAACTCCAAGTTAACTCGCCGCCGAATAAGCGAAAAGAAATAATAATAATGGGTTGTTGTGAAGGAAGAAAGAGAAAAATAATTGTTGAAAACTCTTCAGAAGTAACTCCTCGAACTAGAAAACAAAAAAACTTCTAAATACTGTGATCGGCTTCTACAAATGATGCTTGTAACAGTGAATTTTTGAAAAGTAACTAACCAATTATTCGAGGATATATTTTTATTTCAAACCAACCGGAAAAAATTGTTGATTCATGATAAATAAATTTTTCAAGAAAATCTCCCGGAGTAGCAAAAAGATTTGATCAAAGTAACAGTGAATAAATTTTAAATTGTATATAAATATTATTGACGGAAAATTATTTTAGAATGAAATGAGATTTAGGAATTGTTTGTCTTTTTATTCTTCGAAGAATTGATAAAAGGAATAATTTTGCAGTGTTAAAAATAATCTTTGTTTTTTTTAGAGGAAAAAAAAAAAGATTATATTCGGTAAAAATTATAAAGTAGTAATTTTGCATAGTAAAAAACTTGTGGGTATATAGAATAATTATATTTTCCAAAAAAATGAAAGAATAAATAAAAGTTACAACTAGAAATAGCGGAATTGGACGTAGTAGCGACTATTTGTAAGCTCACCGGTGGGCAAGTCGCAAGAAATTATGAGTCTTATAATGAAAAAAGAAGAAGAAGTTAAGAGAAAAGCGTATCGAGGAAAAAACCGGAAGTAGAGTTTCTTACGTGAAAAAACAAGGAAACAAGATGGTGGGCAACTAGCTGCTGCTATTTTGAGGTTCCATTCCGCGACTGGAAGAAAACGAGAGAACATATCGAATGGTTTATGCCAACTGCTGCTACGGCAACTTTGTCGCCTCAGATTTTCTACCTCTTTACGTTTAACGTTTTGAAATATTTGATCTTAACTTTTTAAACAATATCATATGGTAGTATTTTTAAAATCGCATTTTATGCTTTTATAAATTTATCCGCGCGACTATTACGGATATTCTGCTTTTAAAATCAAATTTATCATTATCACCATTATTGTTATTGAGTGCACTTTTAAAATCTGTAAACTGTAAAATGAAGTTTAATCCAAAAAACATTCAAGTATGGATTAATTTATGTTAAATATTAAAATTTATTAATTACGTCAAACTGAGGAAAAAAGAATTCGGAAAACGGAAGACCCTGAAGGCTATCCCTCCAACGTCCCACTACTTTCGCAATTAGGCGCTCAAAATTGGACTTATGATGTTTTTGAGCTCTTCGAACTCAAAAATCTAATAGACAGACCCATAAAACATAAAGGTATCTTGTAGGAAATTTCCCGAGGAACAATTAAGAGTGGTTACAATTGCATTTAATGGCATTATTTTCGGAGTTATGGCCACTTAAATATCCAGAAACAGAAATTTTAATTTTCGCCGATAGTAATGGCCTAATTTACCCCTATAGTCATTATTTTAGGAGTTATGGCCACTTTTATGTTTCAGGATGAAAAACTCGAATTTTTACTAGAAAAAAAAATTTTTTTCCCCATAAAACACAAAGGTATCTTGTAGGAAATTTCCCGAGGAACAATTGAGAGTGGTCAGAATTGCATTTAAAGCCATTATTTTTCAAGTTTTTTTAAAGTCTAAATATCTCTGAAAAAAAAAAATATTTCGGTACAAAAAACATACCTATCTGATAGGAAATTTCCCGAGGAACAATTTGGAGTAGTTACAATTGCATTTCAAGCCATTATATTAGGAGTTATGGCCACATAAACATCCTGGAACAAAAATTGAAATTATCGATTTTTCAAATTTTTTTGACGTCTAAATATCTCTGAAAAAAAAAATAACTTCCATATAAGAAACATACCTATCGTGTAGGAAATTTCCCGAGAAACAATTTAGAATGATCAGAATTGCATTTCAAGCCATTATTTTAGGAGTTATGGCCACTTAAACATCCTGGAACAAAAATTGAAATTTTCGATTTTTCAAATTTTTTTAAAGTCTAATTATCTTTGAAAAAAAAAATTATTTCCGTACAAAACACGAATCTATATTGTAGAAAATTTCCCGAGGAACAATTTGGAGTGGTTATAATTGCATTTCAAGCCGTTATATTTGGAGTTATGGCCACTTAAACATCCTGGAACAAAAATTGAAATTTTCGATTTTTCAAATTTTTTTAAAGTCTAATTATCTTTGAAAAAAAAAACCATTTCGGTACAAAAAACATACCTATCTGATAGGAAAGTTCCCGAGGAACAATTTGGAGTAGTTACAATTGCATTTCAAGCCATTATATTAGGAGTTATGGCCACATAAACATCCTGGAACAAAAATTGAAATTATCGATTTTTCAAATTTTTTTAACGTCTAAATATCTCTGAAAAAAAAAATAACTTCCGTATAAAAAACATATCTATCTTGTAGGAAATTTCCCGAGGAACAATTTAGAATGATCAGAATTGCATTTCAAGCCATTATTTTAGGAGTTATGGCCACTTAAACATCCTGGAACAAAAATTGAAATTTTCGATTTTTCAAATTTTTTTAAAGTCTAATTATCTTTGAAAAAAAAAATTATTTCCGTACAAAACACGAATCTATATTGTAGGAAATTTCCCGAGGAAAACTTTGGAGTGGTTACAATTGCATTTAAAGCCATTTTATTAGGAGTTATGGCCACTTGAAGATCCGGAAACACAAATTTCAATTTTCGACGATTTAGGATGGCCCAATTTGCCCCTAAATTCATTATTTTAGGAGTTATGGCCACTTTTATGATTCGGGACAAACAACGTTAATTTGTCCTGACAAAAAAATTTTTTTTCCTATGAAACACATACCTATCTTGTAGGAAATTTCCCGAGGAACAATTTAGAATGATCAGAATTGCATTTCAAGCCATTATTTTAGGAGTTATGGCCACTTAAACATCCTGGAACAAAAATTGAAATTTTCGATTTTTCAAATTTTTTTAAAGTCTAATTATCTATGAAAAAAAAAATTATTTCCGTACAAAACACGAATCTATATTGTAGAAAATTTCCCGAGGAACAATTTGGAGTGGTTATAATTGCATTTCAAGCCGTTATATTAGGAGTTATGGCCACTTTTATGTTTCGGGACAAACAACGTTAATTTTTCCTAACAAAAAAATTTTTTTTTCCTATAAAACACATACCTATCTTGTAGGAAATTTCCCGAGAAACAATTTAGAATGATAAGAATTGCATTTCAAGCCATTATATTAGGAGTTATGGCCACTTAAACATCCTGGAACAAAAATTGAAATTATCGATTTTTCAAATTTTTTTTTAAAGTCTAATTATCTTTGAAAAAAAAAAATATTTCGGTACAAAAAACATACCTATCTGATAGGAAAGTTCCCGAGGAACAATTTGGAGTAGTTACAATTGCATTTCAAGCCATTATATTAGGAGTTATGGCCACATAAACATCCTGCAACAAAAATTGAAATTATCGATTTTTCAAATTTTTTTAACGTCTAAATATCTCTGAAAAAAAAAATAACTTCCGTATAAAAAACAAACCTATCGTGTAGGAAATTTCCCGAGAAACAATTTAGAATGATCAGAATTGCATTTCAAGCCATTATTTTAGGAGTTATGGCCACTTAAACATCCTGGAACAAAAATTGAAATTTTCGATTTTTCAAATTTTTTTAAAGTCTAATTATCTTTGAAAAAAAAAATTATTTCCGTACAAAACACGAATCTATATTGTAGAGAATTTCCCGAGGAACAATTTGGAGTGGTTATAATTGCATTTAAAGCCGTTATATTAGGAGTTATGGCCACTTTTATGTTTCGGGACAAACAACGTTAATTTTTCCTAACAAAAAAATTTTTTTTCCTATAAAACACATACCTATCTTGTAGGAAATTTCCCGAGGAACAATTTAGAATGATCAGAATTGCATTTCAAGCCATTATATTAGGAGTTATGGCCACTTGAAGATCCGGAAACACAAATTTCAATTTTCGACGATTTAGGATGGCCCAATTTGCCCCTAAACTCATTATTTTAGGAGTTATGGCCACTTTTATGTTTCGGGACAAACAACGTTAATTTGTCCTGACAAAAAAATTTTTTTTCCTATGAAACACATACCTATCTTGTAGGAAATGTCCCGAGGAACAATTTAGAATGATCAGAATTGCATTTCAAGCCATTATTTTAGGAGTTATGGCCACTTAAAGATCCGGAAACAAAAATTGAAATTTTCGATTTTTCAAATTTTTAAAGTCTAATTATCTTTGAAAAAAAAATAACTTCCGTATAAAAACAGACCTATCGTGTAGGAAATTTCCCGAGAAACAATTTAGAATGATAAGAATTGCATTTCAAGCCATTATTTTAGGAGTTATGGCCACTTAAACATCCTGGAACAAAATTGAAATTTTCGATTTTTCAAATTTTTTAAAGTCTAATTATCTTTGAAAAAAAAAAATATTTCGGTACAAAAACATACCTATCTGATAGGAAAGTTCCCGAGGAACAATTTGGAGTAGTTACAATTGCATTTCAAGCCATTATATTAGGAGTTATGGCCACATAAACATCCTGCAACAAAAATTGAAATTATCGATTTTTCAAATTTTTTTAACGTCTAAATATCTCTGAAAAAAAAATAACTTCCGTATAAAAAACAAACCTATCGTGTAGGAAATATCCCGAGAAACAATTTAGAATGATCAGAATTGCATTTCAAGCCATTATTTTAGGAGTTATGGCCACTTAAACATCCTGGAACAAAAATTGAAATTTTCGATTTTTCAAATTTTTTTAAAGTCTAATTATCTTTGAAAAAAAAAATTATTTCCGTACAAAACACGAATCTATATTGTAGAGAATTTCCCGAGGAACAATTTGGAGTGGTTATAATTGCATTTAAAGCCGTTATATTAGGAGTTATGGCCACTTTTATGTTTCGGGACAAACAACGTTAATTTTTCCTAACAAAAAAATTTTTTTTCCTATAAAACACATACCTATCTTGTAGGAAATTTCCCGAGGAACAATTTAGAATGATCAGAATTGCATTTCAAGCCATTATTTTAGGAGTTATGGCCACTTGAACATCCGGAAACAAAAATTGAAATTTTCGATTTTTATAAATTTTTAAAGTCTAATTATCTTTGAAAAAAAAAATTATTTCGGTACAAAACACATACCTATCTGGTAGGAAATTTCCCGAGGAACACTTTGGAGTGGTTACAATTGCATTTCAAGCAATTATTTTATGAGTTATGGCCACTTGTACATCCGGAAACACAAATTTCAATTTTCGACGATTTAGGATGGCCCAATTTGCCCCTAAAGTCATTATTTTAGGAGTTATGGCCACTTTTATGTTTCGGAACAAACAACGTTAATTTGTCCTGACAAAAAAATTTTTTTTCCTATGAAACACATTCCTATCTTGTAGGAAATTTCCCGAGGAACAATTTAAAATTATCAGAATTGCATTTCAAGCCATTACTTTAGGAGTTATGGCCACTTAAACATCCTGGAACAAAAATTGAAATTTTCGATTTTTCAAATTTTTTTAAAGTCTAATTATCTTTGAAAAAAAAAATTATTTCGGTACAAAACACATATCTATCTGGTAGGAAATTTCCCGAGGAACACTTTAGAGTGGTTACAATTGCATTTCAAGCAATTATTTTCGGAGTTATGGCCACTTAAACATCCTGGAACAAAAAATGAAATTTTCGATTTTTCAAATTTTTTTAAAGTCTAATTATCTTTGAAAAAAAAATTATTTCGGTACCGAACACATACCTATCTGGTAGGAAAATTCCCGAGGAACAATTTAAAACTATCAGAATTGCATTTCAAGCCATTATTTTAGGAGTTATGGTCACTTAAACATCCTGGAACAAAAATTGAAATTTTCGACGATTTAGGATGGCCCAATTTGCCCCTAAAGTCATTATTTTAGGAGTTATGGCCACTTTTATGTTTCGGGACAAACAACGTTAATTTGTCCTGACAAAAAAATTTTTTTTCCTATGAAACACATACCTATCTTGTAGGAAATTTCCCGAGGAACAATTTAGAATGATCAGAATTGCATTTCAAGCCATTATTTTAGGAGTTATGGCCACTTAAAGATCCGGAAACATAAATTGAAATTTTCGATTTTTCAAATTTTTTTAAAGTCTAATTATCTTTGAAAAAAAAAATTATTTCGGTACAAAACACATACCTATCTGGTAGGAAATTTCCCGAGGAACACTTTGGAGTGGTTACAATTGCATTTCAAGCAATTATTTTATGAGTTATGGCCACTTGTACATCCGGAAACACAAATTTCAATTTTCGACGATTTAGGATGGCCCAATTTGCCCCTAAAGTCATTATTTTAGGAGTTATGGCCACTTTTATGTTTCGGAACAAACAACGTTAATTTGTCCTGACAAAAAAATTTTTTTCCTATGAAACACATTCCTATCTTGTAGGAAATTTCCCGAGGAACAATTTAAAATTATCAGAATTGCATTTCAAGCCATTACTTTAGGAGTTATGGCCACTTAAACATCCTGGAACAAAAATTGAAATTTTCGATTTTTCAAATTTTTTAAAGTCTAATTATCTTTGAAAAAAAAATTATTTCGGTACAAAACACATATCTATCTGGTAGGAAATTTCCCGAGGAACACTTTAGAGTGGTTACAATTGCATTTCAAGCAATTATTTTAGGAGTTATGGCCACTTAAACATCCGGAAACAAAAATTGAAATTTTCGATTTTTCAAAATTTTGTAAAGTCTAATTATCTACGAAAAAAAAATTATTTCGGTACAGAACACATACCTATCTGGTAGGAAATTTCCCGAGGAACAATTTGGAGTGGTTACAATTGCATTTCAAGCAATTATTTTCGGAGTTATGGCCACTTAAACATCCTGGAACAAAAAATGAAATTTTCGATTTTTCAAATTTTTTAAAGTCTAATTATCATTGAAAAAAAAAATTATTTCGGTACAAAACACATATCTATCTGGTAGGAAATTTCCCGAGGAACAATTTAGAATGATCAGAATTGCATTTCAAGCCATTATTTTAGGAGTTATGGCCACTTAAAGATCCGGAAACAAAAATTGAAATTTTCGATTTTTCAAATTTTTTTAAAGTCTAATTATCTTTGAAAAAAAAATTATTTCGGTACAGAACACATACCTATCTGGTAGGAAATTTCCCGAGGAACAATTTGGAGTGGTTACAATTGCATTTCAAGCAATTATTTTCGGAGTTATGGCCACTTAAACATCCTGGAACAAAAATTGAAATTTTCGATTTTTCAAATTTTTTAAAGTCTAATTATCTTTGAAAAAAAATTATTTCGGTACAGAACACATACCTATCTGGTAGGAAATTTCCCGAGGAACAATTTGGAGTGGTTACAATTGCATTTCAAGCAATTATTTTATGAGTTATGGCCACTTGTACATCCGGAAACACAAATTTCAATTTTCGACGATTTAGGATGGCCCAATTTGCCCCTAAAGTCATTATTTTAGGAGTTATGGCCACTTTTATGTTTCCGAACAAACAACGTTAATTTGTCCTGACAAAAAAATTTTTTTTCCTATGAAACACATTCCTATCTTGTCGGAAATTTCCCGAGGAACAATTTAGAATGATCAGAATTGCATTTCAAGCCATTATATTAGGAGTTATGGCCACTTGAACATCCGGAAACACAAATTTCTATTTTCGATTTTTCAAATTTTTTTAAAGTCTAATTATCTTTGAAAAAAAAAAATATTTCGGTACAAAAAACATACCTATCTGATAGAAAATTTCCCGAGGAACAATTTGGAGTAGTTACATCTGCATTTCAAGCCATTATATTAGGAGTTATGGCCACTTGAAGATCCGGAAACACAAATTTCAATTTTCGACGATTTAGGATGGCCCAATTTGTCCCTAAACTCATTATTTTAGGAGTTATGGCCACTTTTATGTTTCGGGACAAACAACGTTAATTTTTCCTAACAAAAAATTTTTTTCCTATAAAACACATACCTATCTTGTAGGAAATTTCCCGAGAAACAATTTAGGATGATCAGAATTGCATTTCAAGCCATTATATTAGGAGTTATGGCCACTTGAACATCCGGAAACACAAATTTCTATTTTCGATTTTTATAAATTTTTAAAGTCTAATTATCTTTGAAAAAAAACATTATTTCGGTACAAAACACATACCTATCTGGTAGGAAATTTCCCGAGGAACACTTTGGAGTGGTTACAATTGCATTTCAAGCAATTATTTTATGAGTTATGGCCACTTGTACATCCGGAAACACAAATTTCAATTTTCGACGATTTAGGATGGCCCAATTTGCCCCTAAAGTCATTATTTTAGGAGTTATGGCCACTTTTATGTTTCGGAACAAACAACGTTAATTTGTCCTGACAAAAAAATTTTTTTTCCTATGAAACACATTCCTATCTTGTAGGAAATTTCCCGAGGAACAATTTAAAATTATCAGAATTGCATTTCAAGCCATTACTTTAGGAGTTATGGCCACTTAAACATCCTGGAACAAAAATTGAAATTTTCGATTTTTCAATTTTTTTAAAGTCTAATTATCTTTGAAAAAAAAAAATTATTTCGGTACAAAACACATATCTATCTGGTAGGAAATTTCCCGAGGAACACTTTAGAGTGGTTACAATTGCATTTCAAGCAATTATTTTCGGAGTTATGGCCACTTAAACATCCTGGAACAAAAAATGAAATTTTCGATTTTTCAAATTTTTTTAAAGTCTAATTATCTTTGAAAAAAATTATTTCGGTACCGAACACATACCTATCTGGTAGGAAAATTCCCGAGGAACAATTTAAAACTATCAGAATTGCATTTCAAGCCATTATTTTAGGAGTTATGGTCACTTAAACATCCTGGAACAAAAATTGAAATTTTCGACGATTTAGGATGGCCCAATTTGCCCCTAAAGTCATTATTTTAGGAGTTATGGCCACTTTTATGTTTCGGGACAAACAACGTTAATTTGTCCTGACAAAAAAATTTTTTTCCTATGAAACACATACCTATCTTGTAGGAAATTTCCCGAGGAACAATTTAGAATGATCAGAATTGCATTTCAAGCCATTATTTTAGGAGTTATGGCCACTTAAAGATCCGGAAACATAAATTGAAATTTTCGATTTTTCAAATTTTTTAAAGTCTAATTATCTTTGAAAAAAAAAAATTATTTCGGTACAAAACACATACCTATCTGGTAGGAAATTTCCCGAGGAACACTTTGGAGTGGTTACAATTGCATTTCAAGCAATTATTTTATGAGTTATGGCCACTTGTACATCCGGAAACACAAATTTCAATTTTCGACGATTTAGGATGGCCCAATTTGCCCCTAAAGTCATTATTTTAGGAGTTATGGCCACTTTTATGTTTCGGAACAAACAACGTTAATTTGTCCTGACAAAAAAATTTTTTTCCTATGAAACACATTCCTATCTTGTAGGAAATTTCCCGAGGAACAATTTAAAATTATCAGAATTGCATTTCAAGCCATTACTTTAGGAGTTATGGCCACTTAAACATCCTGGAACAAAAATTGAAATTTTCGATTTTTCAAATTTTTTAAAGTCTAATTATCTTTGAAAAAAAAAAAAATTATTTCGGTACAAAACACATATATCTATCTGGTAGGAAATTTCCCGAGGAACACTTTAGAGTGGTTACAATTGCATTTCAAGCAATTATTTTAGGAGTTATGGCCACTTAAACATCCGGAAACAAAAATTGAAATTTTCGATTTTTCAAAATTTTGTAAAGTCTAATTATCTACGAAAAAAATTATTTCGGTACAGAACACATACCTATCTGGTAGGAAATTTCCCGAGGAACAATTTGGAGTGGTTACAATTGCATTTCAAGCAATTATTTTCGGAGTTATGGCCACTTAAACATCCTGGAACAAAAATGAAATTTTCGATTTTTCAAATTTTTTTAAAGTCTAATTATCATTGAAAAAAAAAATTATTTCGGTACAAAACACATATCTATCTGGTAGGAAATTTCCCGAGGAACAATTTAGAATGATCAGAATTGCATTTCAAGCCATTATTTTAGGAGTTATGGCCACTTAAAGATCCGGAAACAAAAATTGAAATTTTCGATTTTTCAAATTTTTTTAAAGTCTAATTATCTTTGAAAAAAAAATTATTTCGGTACAGAACACATACCTATCTGGTAGGAAATTTCCCGAGGAACAATTTGGAGTGGTTACAATTGCATTTCAAGCAATTATTTTCGGAGTTATGGCCACTTAAACATCCTGGAACAAAAATTGAAATTTTCGATTTTTCAAATTTTTTTAAAGTCTAATTATCTTTGAAAAAAAAATTATTTCGGTACAGAACACATACCTATCTGGTAGGAAATTTCCCGAGGAACAATTTGGAGTGGTTACAATTGCATTTCAAGCAATTATTTTATGAGTTATGGCCACTTGTACATCCGGAAACACAAATTTCAATTTTCGACGATTTAGGATGGCCCAATTTGCCCCTAAAGTCATTATTTTAGGAGTTATGGCCACTTTTATGTTTCCGAACAAACAACGTTAATTTGTCCTGACAAAAAAATTTTTTTTCCTATGAAACACATTCCTATCTTGTCGGAAATTTCCCGAGGAACAATTTAGAATGATCAGAATTGCATTTCAAGCCATTATATTAGGAGTTATGGCCACTTGAACATCCGGAAACACAAATTTCTATTTTCGATTTTTCAAATTTTTTAAAGTCTAATTATCTTTGAAAAAAAAAAATATTTCGGTACAAAAACATACCTATCTGATAGAAAATTTCCCGAGGAACAATTTGGAGTAGTTACATCTGCATTTCAAGCCATTATATTAGGAGTTATGGCCACTTGAAGATCCGGAAACACAAATTTCAATTTTCGACGATTTAGGATGGCCCAATTTGTCCCTAAACTCATTATTTTAGGAGTTATGGCCACTTTTATGTTTCGGGACAAACAACGTTAATTTTTCCTAACAAAAAAATTTTTTTTCCTATAAAACACATACCTATCTTGTAGGAAATTTCCCGAGAAACAATTTAGGATGATCAGAATTGCATTTCAAGCCATTATATTAGGAGTTATGGCCACTTGAACATCCGGAAACACAAATTTCTATTTTCGATTTTTATAAATTTTTTAAAGTCTAATTATCTTTGAAAAAAAACATTATTTCGGTACAAAACACATACCTATCTGGTAGGAAATTTCCCGAGGAACACTTTGGAGTGGTTACAATTGCATTTCAAGCAATTATTTTATGAGTTATGGCCACTTGTACATCCGGAAACACAAATTTCAATTTTCGACGATTTAGGATGGCCCAATTTGCCCCTAAAGTCATTATTTTAGGAGTTATGGCCACTTTTATGTTTCGGAACAAACAACGTTAATTTGTCCTGACAAAAAAATTTTTTTTTCCTATGAAACACATTCCTATCTTGTAGGAAATTTCCCGAGGAACAATTTAAAATTATCAGAATTGCATTTCAAGCCATTACTTTAGGAGTTATGGCCACTTAAACATCCTGGAACAAAAATTGAAATTTTCGATTTTTCAAATTTTTTTAAAGTCTAATTATCTTTGAAAAAAAAAATTATTTCGGTACAAAACACATATCTATCTGGTAGGAAATTTCCCGAGGAACACTTTAGAGTGGTTACAATTGCATTTCAAGCAATTATTTTAGGAGTTATGGCCACTTAAACATCCGAAAACAAAAATTGAAATTTTCGATTTTTCAAAATTTTGTAAAGTCTAATTATCTTCGAAAAAAATTATTTCGGTACAGAACACATACCTATCTGGTAGGAAATTTCCCGAGGAACAATTTGGAGTGGTTACAATTGCATTTCAAGCAATTATTTTCGGAGTTATGGCCACTTAAACATCCTGGAACAAAAATTGAAATTTTCGATTTTTCAAAATTTTTTAAAGTCTAATTATCTTTGAAAAAAAAAATTATTTCGGTACAAAACACGAATCTATATTGTAGAAAATTTCCCGAGGAACAATTTGGAGTGGTTATAATTGCATTTCAAGCCGTTATATTAGGAGTTATGGCCACTTTTATGTTTCGGGACAAACAACGTTAATTTTTCCTAACAAAAAATTTTTTTCCTATAAAACACATACCTATCTTGTAGGAAATTTCCCGAGAAACAATTTAGGATGATCAGAATTGCATTTCAAGCCATTATATTAGGAGTTATGGCCACTTGAACATCCGGAAACAAAAATTTCTATTTTCGATTTTTCAAATTTTTTTAAAGTCTAATTATCTTTGAAAAAAAAAAATATTTCGGTACAAAAAACATACCTATCTGATAGGAAATTTCCCGAGGAACACTTTGGAGTGGTTAAAATTGCATTTCAAGCAATTATTTTATGAGTTATGGCCACTTGAACATCCGGAAACACAAATTTCAATTTTCGACGATTTAGGATGGCCCAATTTGCCCCTAAAGTCATTATTTTAGGAGTTATGGCCACGTTTATGTTTCGGGACAAACAACGTTAATTTGTCCTGACAAAAAATTTTTTTTTCCTATGAAACACATACCTATCTTGTAGGAAATTTCCGAGGAACAATTTAGAATGATCAGAATTGCATTTCAATCCATTATTTTCGGAGTTATGGCCACTTAAAGATCCGGAAACAAAAATTGAAATTTTCGATTTTTCAAATTTTTTTAAAGTCTAATTATCATTGAAAAAAATTATTTCGGTACAAAACACATATCTATCTGGTAGGAAATTTCCCGAGGAACAATTTAGAATGATCAGAATTGCATTTCAAGCCATTATTTTAGGAGTTATGGCCACTTAAAGATCCGGAAACAAAAATTGAAATTTTCGATTTTTCAAATTTTTTTAAAGTCTAATTATCTTTGAAAAAAAAAAATATTTCGGTACAAAAAACATACCTATCTGATAGGAAATTTCCCGAGGAACAATTTGGAGTAGTTACAATTGCATTTCAAGCAATTATTTTAGGAGTTATGGCCACTTAAACATCCGGAAACAAAAAGTGAAATTTTCGATTTTTCAAAATTTTTTAAAGTCTAATTATCTTTGAAAAAAAAAATTATTTCGGTACAAAACACAAACCTATCTGGTAGGAAATTTCCCGAGGAACACTTTGGAGTGGTTAAAATTGCATTTCAAGCAATTATTTTATGAGTTATGGCCACTTGAACATCCGGAAACACAAATTTCAATTTTCGACGATTTAGGATGGCCCAATTTGCCCCTAAAGTCATTATTTTAGGAGTTATGGCCACGTTTATGTTTCGGGACAAACAACGTTAATTTGTCCTGACAAAAAAATTTTTTTTCCTATGAAACACATACCTATCTTGTAGGAAATTTCCCGAGGAACAATTTAGAATGATCAGAATTGCATTTCAATCCATTATTTTCGGAGTTATGGCCACTTAAAGATCCGGAAACAAAAATTGAAATTTTCGATTTTTCAAATTTTTTAAAGTCTAATTATCATTGAAAAAAAAATTATTTCGGTACAAAACACATATCTATCTGGTAGGAAATTTCCCGAGGAACAATTTAGAATGATCAGAATTGCATTTCAAGCCATTATTTTAGGAGTTATGGCCACTTAAAGATCCGGAAACAAAATTGAAATTTTCGATTTTTCAAATTTTTTTAAAGTCTAATTATCTTTGAAAAAAATTATTTCGGTACAGAACACATACCTATCTGGTAGGAAATTTCCCGAGGAACAATTTGGAGTGGTTACAATTGCATTTCAAGCAATTATTTTCGGAGTTATAGCCACTTAAACATCCTGGAACAAAAATTGAAATTTTCGATTTTTCAAATTTTTTAAAGTCTAATTATCTTTGAAAAAAATTATTTCGGTACAGAACACATACCTATCTGGTAGGAAATTTTCCGAGGAACAATTTGGAGTGGTTACAATTGCATTTCAAGCAATTATTTTATGAGTTATGGCCACTTGTACATCCGGAAACACAAATTTCAATTTTCGACGATTTAGGATGGCCCAATTTGCCCCTAAAGTCATTATTTTAGGAGTTATGGCCACTTTTATGTTTCCGAACAAACAACGTTAATTTGTCCTGACAAAAAAATTTTTTTCCTATGAAACACATACCTATCTTGTAGGAAATTTCCCGAGGAACAATTTAGAATGATCAGAATTGCATTTCAAGCCATTATTTTAGGAGTTATGGCCACTTAAACATCCTGGAACAAAAATGAAATTTTCGATTTTTCAAATTTTTTTAAAGTCTAATTATCTTTGAAAAAAATTTTTTCCGTACAAAACACATATCTACCTGGTAGAAAAATTCCCGAGGAACAATTTAGAATGATCAGAATTGCATTTCAAGCCATTATTTTAGGAGTTATGGCCACTTGAAGATCCGGAAACAAAAATTGAAATTATCGATTTTTCAAATTTTTTTAACGTCTAAATATCTCAGAAAAAAAAATAACTTCCGTATAAAAACATATCTATCTTGTAGGAAATTTCCCGAGGAAAACTTTGGAGTGGTTACAATTGTATTTAAAGCCATTTTATTAGGAGTTATGGCCACTTGAAGATCCGGAAACACAAATTTCAATTTTCGACGATTTAGGATGGCCCAATTTGTCCCTAAACTCATTATTTTAGGAGTTATGGCCACTTTTATGTTTCGGGACAAACAACGTTAATTTTTCCTAACAAAAAAATTTTTTTCCTATAAAACACATACCTATCTTGTAGGAAATTTCCCGAGAAACAATTTAGGATGATCAGAATTGCATTTCAAGCCATTATATTAGGAGTTATGGCCACTTGAACATCCGGAAACAAAAATTGAAATTTTCGATTTTTCAAATTTTTTAAAGTCTAATTATCTTTGAAAAAAATTATTTCCGTACAAAACACGAATCTATATTGTAGAAAATTTCCCGAGGAACAATTTGGAGTGGTTATAATTGCATTTCAAGCCGTTATATTAGGAGTTATGGCCACTTTTATGTTTCGGGACAAACAACGTTAATTTGTCCTGACAAAAAAATTTTTTTCCTATGAAACACATTCCTATCTTGTCGGAAATTTCCCGAGGAACAATTTAGGATGATCAGAATTGCATTTCAAGCCATTATATTAGGAGTTATGGCCACTTGAACATCCGGAAACACAAATTTCTATTTTCGATTTTTCAAATTTATTTAAAGTCTAATTATCTTTGAAAAAAAAATATTTCGGTACAAAAACATACCTATCTGATAGAAAATTTCCCGAGGAACAATTTGGAGTAGTTACAATTGCATTTCAAGCCATGATATTAAGAGTTATGGCCACTTGAAGATCCGGAAACACAAATTTCAATTTTCGACGATTTAGGATGGCCCAATTTGTCCCTAAACTCATTATTTTAGGAGTTATGGCCACTTTTATGTTTCGGGACAAACAACGTTAATTTTTCCTAACAAAAAAATTTTTTTTCCTATAAAACACATACCTATCTTGTAGGAAATTTCCCGAGAAACAATTTAGGATGATCAGAATTGCATTTCAAGCCATTATATTAGGAGTTATGGCCACTTGAACATCCGGAAACACAAATTTCTATTTTCGATTTTTCAAATTTTTTTAAAGTCTAATTATCTTTGAAAAAAAAAAATATTTCGGTACAAAAAACATACCTATCTGGTAGGAAATTTCCCGAGGAACAATTTGGAGTGGTTACAATTGCATTTCAAGCAATTATTTTATGAGTTATGGCCACTTGTACATCCGGAAACACAAATTTCAATTTTCGACGATTTAGGATGGCCCAATTTGCCCCTAAAGTCATTATTTTAGGAGTTATGGCCACTTTTATGTTTCCGAACAAACAACGTTAATTTGTCCTGACAAAAAAATTTTTTTTCCTATGAAACACATTCCTATCTTGTAGGAAATTTCCCGAGGAACAATTTAAAATTATCAGAATTGCATTTCAAGCCATTATTTTAGGAGTTATGGCCACTTAAACATCCTGGAACAAAAAATGAAATTTTCGATTTTTCAAATTTTTTTAAAGTCTAATTATCTTTGAAAAAATTTTTTTCCGTACAAAACACATATCTACCTGGTAGAAAAATTCCCGAGGAACAATTTAGAATGATCAGAATTGCATTTCAAGCCATTATTTTAGGAGTTATGGCCACTTGAAGATCCGGAAACAAAAATTGAAATTATCGATTTTTCAAATTTTTTTAACGTCTAAATATCTCAGAAAAAAAAATAACTTCCGTATAAAAACATATCTATCTTGTAGGAAATTTCCCGAGGAAAACTTTGGAGTGGTTACAATTGTATTTAAAGCCATTTTATTAGGAGTTATGGCCACTTGAAGATCCGGAAACACAAATTTCAATTTTCGACGATTTAGGATGGCCCAATTTGCCCTAAACTCATTATTTTAGGAGTTATGGCCACTTTTATGTTTCGGGACAAACAACGTTAATTTGTCCTGACAAAAATTTTTTTTTCCTATGAAACACATACCTATCTTGTCGGAAATTTCCGAGGAACAATTTAGAATGATCAGAATTGCATTTCAAGCCATTATATTAGGAGTTATGGCCACTTGAACATCCGGAAACACAAATTTCTATTTTCGATTTTTCAAATTTTTTTAAAGTCTAATTATCTTTGAAAAAAAAATATTTCGGTACAAAAACATACCTATCTGATAGAAAATTTCCCGAGGAACAATTTGGAGTAGTTACAAGTGCATTTCAAGCCATGATATTAAGAGTTATGGCCACTTGAAGATCCGGAAACACAAATTTCAATTTTCGACGATTTAGGATGGCCCAATTTGTCCCTAAACTCATTATTTTAGGAGTTATGGCCACTTTTATGTTTCGGGACAAACAACGTTAATTTTTCCTAACAAAAAAATTTTTTTCCTATAAAACACATACCTATCTTGTAGGAAATTTCCCGAGAAACAATTTAGGATGATCAGAATTGCATTTCAAGCCATTATATTAGGAGTTATGGCCACTTGAACATCCGGAAACACAAATTTCTATTTTCGATTTTTCAAATTTTTTTAAAGTCTAATTATCTTTGAAAAAAAAAAATATTTCGGTACAAAAAACATACCTATCTGATAGGAAATTTCCCGAGGAACAATTTGGAGTAGTTACAATTGCATTTCAAGCAATTATTTTAGGAGTTATGGCCACTTAAACATCCGGAAACAAAAAGTGAAATTTTCGATTTTTCAAAATTTTTTAAAGTCTAATTATCTTTGAAAAAAAAAATTATTTCGGTACAAAACACAAACCTATCTGGTAGGAAATTTCCCGAGGAACACTTTGGAGTGGTTAAAATTGCATTTCAAGCAATTATTTTATGAGTTATGGCCACTTGAACATCCGGAAACACAAATTTCAATTTTCGACGATTTAGGATGGCCCAATTTGCCCCTAAAGTCATTATTTTAGGAGTTATGGCCACGTTTATGTTTCGGGACAAACAACGTTAATTTGTCCTGACAAAAAAATTTTTTTTCCTATGAAACACATACCTATCTTGTAGGAAATTTCCCGAGGAACAATTTAGAATGATCAGAATTGCATTTCAATCCATTATTTTCGGAGTTATGGCCACTTAAAGATCCGGAAACAAAAATTGAAATTTTCGATTTTTCAAATTTTTTTAAAGTCTAATTATCATTGAAAAAAAAAATTATTTCGGTACAAAACACATATCTATCTGGTAGGAAATTTCCCGAGGAACAATTTAGAATGATCAGAATTGCATTTCAAGCCATTATTTTAGGAGTTATGGCCACTTAAAGATCCGGAAACAAAAATTGAAATTTTCGATTTTTCAAATTTTTTTAAAGTCTAATTATCTTTGAAAAAAAAAAAATATTTCGGTACAAAAAACATACCTATCTGATAGAAAATTTCCCGAGGAACAATTTGGAGTAGTTACAATTGCATTTCAAGCCATGATATTAAGAGTTATGGCCACTTGAAGATCCGGAAACACAAATTTCAATTTTCGACGATTTAGGATGGCCCAATTTGTCCCTAAACTCATTATTTTAGGAGTTATGGCCACTTTTATGTTTCGGGACAAACAACGTTAATTTTCCTAACAAAAAAATTTTTTTCCTATAAAACACATACCTATCTTGTAGGAAATTTCCCGAGAAACAATTTAGGATGATCAGAATTGCATTTCAAGCCATTATATTAGGAGTTATGGCCACTTGAACATCCGGAAACACAAATTTCTATTTTTCGATTTTTCAAATTTTTTAAAGTCTAATTATCTTTGAAAAAAAAAAAAAATATTTCAGTACAAAAACATACCTATCTGGTAGGAAATTTCCCGAGGAACAATTTGGAGTGGTTACAATTGCATTTCAAGCAATTATTTTATGAGTTATGGCCACTTGTACATCCGGAAACACAAATTTCAATTTTCGACGATTTAGGATGGCCCAATTTGCCCCTAAAGTCATTATTTTAGGAGTTATGGCCACTTTTATGTTTCCGAACAAACAACGTTAATTTGTCCTGACAAAAAAATTTTTTTCCTATGAAACACATTCCTATCTTGTAGGAAATTTCCCGAGGAACAATTTAAAATTATCAGAATTGCATTTCAAGCCATTATTTTAGGAGTTATGGCCACTTAAACATCCTGGAACAAAAAATGAAATTTTCGATTTTTCAAATTTTTTAAAGTCTAATTATCTTTGAAAAAAATTTTTTTCCGTACAAAACACATATCTACCTGGTAGAAAAATTCCCGAGGAACAATTTAGAATGATCAGAATTGCATTTCAAGCCATTATATTAGGAGTTATGGCCACTTGAACATCCGGAAACACAAATTTCTATTTTCGATTTTTCAAATTTTTTTAAAGTCTAATTATCTTTGAAAAAAAAAAAAAAATATTTCGGTACAAAAACATACCTATCTGATAGAAAATTTCCCGAGGAACAATTTGGAGTAGTTACAATTGCATTTCAAGCCATGATATTAAGAGTTATGGCCACTTGAAGATCCGGAAACACAAATTTCAATTTTCGACGATTTAGGATGGCCCAATTTGTCCCTAAACTCATTATTTTAGGAGTTATGGCCACTTTTATGTTTCGGGACAAACAACGTTAATTTTTCCTAACAAAAAAATTTTTTTCCTATAAAACACATACCTATCTTGTAGGAAATTTCCCGAGAAACAATTTAGGATGATCAGAATTGCATTTCAAGCCATTATATTAGGAGTTATGGCCACTTGAACATCCGGAAACACAAATTTCTATTTTCGATTTTCAAATTTTTTTAAAGTCTAATTATCTTTGAAAAAAAAAAAATATTTCGGTACAAAAAAACATACCTATCTGGTAGGAAATTTCCCGAGGAACAATTTGGAGTGGTTACAATTGCATTTCAAGCAATTATTTTTGGAGTTATGGCCACTTAAACATCCTGGAACAAAAATTGAAATTTTCGATTTTTCAAATTTTTTTAAAGTCTAATTATCTTTGAAAAAAAAATTATTTCGGTACAGAACACATACCTATCTGGTAGGAAATTTTCCGAGGAACAATTTGGAGTGGTTACAATTGCATTTCAAGCAATTATTTTATGAGTTATGGCCACTTGTACATCCGGAAACACAAATTTCAATTTTCGACGATTTAGGATGGCCCAATTTGCCCCTAAAGTCATTATTTTAGGAGTTATGGCCACTTTTATGTTTCCGAACAAACAACGTTAATTTGTCCTGACAAAAAAATTTTTTTCCTATGAAACACATTCCTATCTTGTCGGAAATTTCCCGAGGAACAATTTAGAATGATCAGAATTGCATTTCAAGCCATTATATTAGGAGTTATGGCCCTTGAACATCCGGAAACACAAATTTCTATTTTCGATTTTTCAAATTTTTTAAAGTCTAATTATCTTTGAAAAAAAAAAAAATATTTCTGGTACAAAAACATACCTATCTGATAGAAAATTTCCCGAGGAACAATTTGGAGTAGTTACAATTGCATTTCAAGCCATTATATTAGGAGTTATGGCCACTGAAGATCCGGAAACACAAATTTCAATTTTCGACGATTTAGGATGGCCCAATTTGTCCCTAAACTCATTATTTTAGGAGTTATGGCCACTTTTATGTTTCGGGACAAACAACGTTAATTTTTCCTAACAAAAATTTTTTTCCTATAAAACACATACCTATCTTGTAGGAAATTTCCCGAGAAACAATTTAGGATGATCAGAATTGCATTTCAAGCCATTATATTAGGAGTTATGGCCACTTGAACATCCGGAAACAAAAATTGAAATTTTCGATTTTTCAAATTTTTTAAAGTCTAATTATCTTTGAAAAAAAAAAATTATTTCCGTACAAAACACGAATCTATATTGTAGAAAATTTCCCGAGGAACAATTTGGAGTGGTTATAATTGCATTTCAAGCCGTTATATTAGGAGTTATGGCCACTTTTATGTTTCGGGACAAACAACGTTAATTTGTCCTGACAAAAATTTTTTTCCTATGAAACACATTCCTATCTTGTCGGAAATTTCCCGAGGAACAATTTAGAATGATCAGAATTGCATTTCAAGCCATTATATTAGGAGTTATGGCCACTTGAACATCCGGAAACACAAATTTCTATTTTCGATTTTTCAAATTTTTTAAAGTCTAATTATCTTTGAAAAAAAAATATTTCGGTACAAAAAACATACCTATCTGATAGGAAATTTCCCGAGGAACAATTTGGAGTAGTTACAATTGCATTTCAAGCAATTATTTTTGGAGTTATGGCCACTTAAACATCCTGGAACAAAAATTGAAATTTTCGATTTTTCAAATTTTTTTAAAGTCTAATTATCTTTGAAAAAAATTATTTCGGTACAGAACACATACCTATCTGGTAGGAAATTTTCCGAGGAACAATTTGGAGTGGTTACAATTGCATTTCAAGCAATTATTTTATGAGTTATGGCCACTTGTACATCCGGAAACACAAATTTCAATTTTCGACGATTTAGGATGGCCCAATTTGCCCCTAAAGTCATTATTTTAGGAGTTATGGCCACTTTTATGTTTCCGAACAAACAACGTTAATTTGTCCTGACAAAAAATTTTTTTCCTATGAAACACATTCCTATCTTGTCGGAAATTTCCCGAGGAACAATTTAGAATGATCAGAATTGCATTTCAAAGCCATTATATTAGGAGTTATGGCCACTTGAACATCCGGAAACACAAATTTCTATTTTCGATTTTTTCAAATTTTTTTAAAGTCTAATTATCTTTGAAAAAAAAAAATATTTCGGTACAAAAACATACCTATCTGATAGAAAATTTCCCGAGGAACAATTTGGAGTAGTTACAATTGCATTTCAAGCCATTATATTAGGAGTTATGGCCACTTGAAGATCCGGAAACACAAATTTCAATTTTCGACGATTTAGGATGGCCCAATTTGTCCCTAAACTCATTATTTTAGGAGTTATGGCCACTTTTATGTTTCGGGACAAACAACGTTAATTTTTCCTAACAAAAAAATTTTTTTTCCTATAAAACACATACCTATCTTGTAGGAAATTTCCCGAGAAACAATTTAGGATGATCAGAATTGCATTTCAAGCCATTATATTAGGAGTTATGGCCACTTGAACATCCGGAAACAAAAATTGAAATTTTCGATTTTTCAAATTTTTTTAAAGTCTAATTATCTTTGAAAAAAAAAATTATTTCCGTACAAAACACGAATCTATATTGTAGAAAATTTCCCGAGGAACAATTTGGAGTGGTTATAATTGCATTTCAAGCCGTTATATTAGGAGTTATGGCCACTTTTATGTTTCGGGACAAACAACGTTAATTTGTCCTGACAAAAATTTTTTTCCTATGAAACACATTCCTATCTTGTCGGAAATTTCCTGAGGAACAATTTAGAATGATCAGAATTGCATTTCAAGCCATTATATTAGGAGTTATGGCCACTTGAACATCCGGAAACACAAATTTCTATTTTCGATTTTTCAAATTTTTTTAAAGTCTAATTATCTTTGAAAAAAAAAATATTTCGGTACAAAAACATACCTATCTGATAGGAAATTTCCCGAGGAACAATTTGGAGTAGTTACAATTGCATTTCAAGCAATTATTTTAGGAGTTATGGCCACTTAAACATCCGGAAACAAAAAGTGAAATTTTCGATTTTTCAAAATTTTTTAAAGTCTAATTATCTTTGAAAAAAAAAATTATTTCGGTACAAAACACAAACCTATCTGGTAGGAAATTTCCCGAGGAACACTTTGGAGTGGTTACAATTGCATTTCAAGCAATTATTTTATGAGTTATGGCCACTTGAACATCCGGAAACACAAATTTCAATTTTCGACGATTTAGGATGGCCCAATTTGCCCCTAAAGTCATTATTTTAGGAGTTATGGCAACGTTTATGTTTCGGGACAAACAACGTTAATTTGTCCTGACAAAAAAATTTTTTTTCCTATGAAACACATACCTATCTTGTAGGAAATTTCCGAGGAACAATTTAGAATGATCAGAATTGCATTTCAATCCATTATTTTCGGAGTTATGGCCACTTAAAGATCCGGAAACAAAAATTGAAATTTTCGATTTTTCAAATTTTTTTTAAAGTCTAATTATCATTGAAAAAAAAATTATTTCGGTACAAAACACATATCTATCTGGTAGGAAATTTCCCGAGGAACAATTTAGAATGATCAGAATTGCATTTCAAGCCATTATTTTAGGAGTTATGGCCACTTAAAGATCCGGAAACAAAAATTGAAATTTTCGATTTTTCAAATTTTTTAAAGTCTAATTATCTTTGAAAAAAAAATTATTTCGGTACAGAACACATACCTATCTGGTAGGAAATTTCCCGAGGAACAATTTGGAGTGGTTACAATTGCATTTCAAGCAATTATTTTCGGAGTTATGGCCACTTAAACATCCTGGAACAAAAATTGAAATTTTCGATTTTTCAAATTTTTTTAAAGTCTAATTATCTTTGAAAAAAAAATTATTTCGGTACAGAACACATACCTATCTGGTAGGAAATTTCCCGAGGAACAATTTGGAGTGGTTACAATTGCATTTCAAGCAATTATTTTATGAGTTATGGCCACTTGTACATCCGGAAACACAAATTTCAATTTTCGACGATTTAGGATGGCCCAATTTGCCCCTAAAGTCATTATTTTAGGAGTTATGGCCACTTTTATGTTTCCGAACAAACAACGTTAATTTGTCCTGACAAAAAAATTTTTTTTCCTATGAAACACATTCCTATCTTGTAGGAAATTTCCCGAGGAACAATTTAAAATTATCAGAATTGCATTTCAAGCCATTATTTTAGGAGTTATGGCCACTTAAACATCCTGGAACAAAAAATGAAATTTTCGATTTTTCAAATTTTTTTAAAGTCTAATTATCTTTGAAAAAAAAATTTTTTTCCGTACAAAACACATATCTACCTGGTAGAAAAATTCCCGAGGAACAATTTAGAATGATCAGAATTGCATTTCAAGCCATTATATTAGGAGTTATGGCCACTTGAACATCCGGAAACACAAATTTCTATTTTCGATTTTTCAAATTTTTTTAAAGTCTAATTATCTTTGAAAAAAAAAAAAAAATATTTCGGTACAAAAACATACCTATCTGATAGGAAATTTCCCGAGGAACAATTTGGAGTAGTTACAATTGCATTTCAAGCCATTATATTAGGAGTTATGGCCACTTGAAGATCCGGAAACACAAATTTCAATTTTCGACGATTTAGGATGGCCCAATTTGCCCCTAAACTCATTATTTTAGGAGTTATGGCCACTTTTATGTTTCGGGACAAACAACGTTAATTTGTCCTGACAAAAAAATTTTTTTTCCTATGAAACACATACCTATCTTGTCGGAAATTTCCCGAGGAACAATTTAGAATGATCAGAATTGCATTTCAAGCAATTATTTTAGAAGTTATGGCCACTTAAACATCCGGAAACAAAAATTGAAATTTTCGATTTTTCAAATTTTTTTAAAGTCTAATTATCTTTGAAAAAAAAAAATATTTCGGTACAAAACACGAATCTATATTGTAGAAAATTTCCCGAGGAACAATTTGGAGTGGTTATAATTGCATTTCAAGCCGTTATATTAGGAGTTATGGCCACTTTTATGTTTCGGGACAAACAACGTTAATTTTTCCTAACAAAAAAATTTTTTTTTCCTATAAAACACATACCTATCTTGTAGGAAATGTCCCGAGAAACAATTTAGAATGATCAGAATTGCATTTCAAGCCATTATTTTAGGAGTTATGGCCACTTAAAGATCCGGAAACAAAAATTGAAATTTTCGATTTTTCAAATTTTTTTAAAGTCTAATTATCTTTGAAAAAAAAAATAACTTCCGTATAAAAAACAGACCTATCGTGTAGGAAATTTCCCGAGAAACAATTTAGAATGATCAGAATTGCATTTCAAGCCATTATTTTAGGAGTTATGGCCACTTAAACATCCTGGAACAAAAATTGAAATTTTCGATTTTTCAAATTTTTTTAAAGTCTAATTATCTTTGAAAAAAAAAAATATTTCGGTACAAAAAACATACCTATCTGATAGGAAATTTCCCGAGGAATAATTTGGAGTAGTTACAATTGCATTTCAAGCCATTATATTAGGAGTTATGGCCACTTGAAGATCCGGAAACACAAATTTCAATTTTCGACGATTTAGGATGGCCCAATTTGCCCCTAAACTCATTATTTTAGGAGTTATGGCCACTTTTATGTTTCGGGACAAACAACGTTAATTTTTCCTAACAAAAAATTTTTTTCCTATAAAACACATACCTATCTTGTAGGAAATTTCCCGAGGAACAATTTAGAATGATCAGAATTGCATTTCAAGCCATTATTTTAGGAGTTATGGCCACTTAAAGATCCGGAAACAAAATTGAAATTTTCGATTTTTCAAATTTTTTAAAGTCTAATTATCTTTGAAAAAAATTTTTTTCCGTACAAAACACATATCTACCTGGTAGAAAAATTCCCGAGGAACAGTTTGGAGTGGTTACAATTGATTTCAAGCAATTATTTTCGGAGTTATGGCCACTTAAACATCCTGGAACAAAAATTGAAATTTTCGATTTTTCAAATTTTTTTAAAGTCTAATTATCTTTGAAAAAATTATTTCGGTACAGAACACATACCTATCTGGTAGGAAATTTCCCGAGGAACAATTTGAGTGGTTACAATTGCATTTCAAGCAATTATTTTATGAGTTATGGCCACTTGTACATCCGGAAACACAAATTTCAATTTTCGACGATTTAGGATGGCCCAATTTGCCCCTAAAGTCATTATTTTAGGAGTTATGGCCACTTTTATGTTTCGGAACAAACAACGTTAATTTGTCCTGACAAAAAATTTTTTTCCTATGAAACACATTCCTATCTTGTAGGAAATTTCCCTGAGGAACAATTTAAAATTATCAGAATTGCATTTCAAGCCATTATTTTAGGAGTTATGGCCACTTAAACATCCTGGAACAAAAATTGAAATTTTCGATTTTTCAAATTTTTTAAAGTCTAATTATCTTTGAAAAAAAAAAAAATTATTTCGGTACAAAACACATATCTATCTGGTAGGAAATTTCCCGAGGAACACTTTAGAGTGGTTACAATTGCATTTCAAGCAATTATTTTAGGAGTTATGGCCACTTAAACATCCTGGAACAAAAATGAAATTTTCGATTTTTCAAATTTTTTTAAAGTCTAATTATCTTTGAAAAAAATTATTTCGGTACCGAACACATACCTATCTGGTAGGAAAATTCCCTGAGGAACAATTTAAAACTATCAGAATTTCATTTCAAGCCATTATTTTAGGAGTTATGGTCACTTAAACATCCTGGAACAAAAATTGAAATTTTCGACGATTTAGGATGGCCCAATTTGCCCCTAAAGTCATTATTTTAGGAGTTATGGCCACTTTTATGTTTCGGGACAAACAACGTTAATTTGTCCTGACAAAAAAATTTTTTTTTCCTATGAAACACATACCTATCTTGTAGGAAATTTCCCGAGGAACAATTTAGAATGATCAGAATTGCATTTCAAGCCATTATTTTAGGAGTTATGGCCACTTAAAGATCCGGAAACATAAATTGAAATTTTCGATTTTTCAAATTTTTTTAAAGTCTAATTATCTTTGAAAAAAAAATTATTTCGGTACAAAACACATACCTATCTGGTAGGAAATTTCCCGAGGAACACTTTGGAATGGTTACAATTGCATTTCAAGCAATTATTTTTGGAGTTATGGCCACTTAAACATCCTGGAACAAAAAATGAAATTTTCGATTTTTCAAATTTTTTTAAAGTCTAATTATCTTTGAAAAAAAAATTATTTCGGTACAGAACACATACCTATATGGTAGGAAAATTCCCGAGGAACAATTTAAAACTATCAGAATTGCATTTCAAGCCATTATTTTAGGAGTTATGGTCACTTAAACATCCTGGAACAAAAATTTCAATTTTCGACGATTTAGGATGGCCCAATTTGCCCCTAAACTCATTATTTTAGGAGTTATGGCCACTTTTATGTTTCGGGACAAACAACGTTAATTTGTCCTGACAAAAAAATTTTTTTTTCCTATGAAACACATACCTATCTTGTAGGAAATTTCCCTGAGGAACAATTTAGAATGATCAGAATTGCATTTCAAGCCATTATTTTAGGAGTTATGGCCACTTAAAGATCCGAAACAAAATTGAAATTTTCGATTTTTCAAATTTTTTTAAAGTCTAATTATCTTTGAAAAAAAAATTATTTCGGTACAAAACACGAATCTATATTGTAGAAAATTTCCCGAGGCACACTTTGGAGTGGTTACAATTGCCTTTCAAGCAATTATTTTAGGAGTTATGGCCACTTAAACATCCGGAAACAAAAAGTGAAATTTTCGATTTTTCAAAATTTTTTAAAGTCTAATTATCTTTGAAAAAAATTATTTCGGTACAAAACACAAACCTATCTGGTAGGAAATTTCCCGAGGAACACTTTGGAGTGGTTACAATTGCATTTCAAGCAATTATTTTATGAGTTATGGCCACTTGTACATCCGGAAACACAAATTTCAATTTTCGACGATTTAGGATGGCCCAATTTGCCCCTAAAGTCATTATTTTAGGAGTTATGGCCACTTTATGTTTCGGAACAAACAACGTTAATTTGTCCTAACAAAAAATTTTTTTCCTATGAAACACATTCCTATCTTGTAGGAAATTTCGAGGAACAATTTAAAACTATCAGAATTGCATTTCAAGCCATTATTTTAGGAGTTATGGTCACTTAAACATCCGGGAACAAAAATTGAAATTTTCGACGATTTAGGATGGCCCAATTTGCCCCTAAAGTCATTATTTTAGGAGTTATGGCCACGTTTATGTTTCGGGACAAACAACGTTAATTTGTCCTGACAAAAAAATTTTTTTTCCTATGAAACACATACCTATCTTGTAGGAAATTTCCCGAGGAACAATTTAGAATGATCAGAATTGCATTTCAAGCCATTATTTTCGGAGTTATGGCCACTTAAAGATCCGGAAACAAAAATTGAAATTTTCGATTTTTCAAATTTTTTAAAGTCTAATTATCTTTGAAAAAAAAAAATTATTTCGGTACAAAAAACATACCTATCTGATAGGAAATTTCCCGAGGAATAATTTGGAGTAGTTACAATTGCATTTCAAGCCATTATATTAGGAGTTATGGCCACTTGAAGATCCGGAAACACAAATTTCAATTTTCGACGATTTAGGATGGCCCAATTTGCCCCTAAACTCATTATTTTAGGAGTTATGGCCACTTTTATGTTTCGGGACAAACAACGTTAATTTTTCCTAACAAAAAAATTTTTTTTTTTCCTATAAACACATACCTATCTTGTAGGAAATTTCCCGAGGAACAATTTAGAATGATCAGAATTGCATTTCAAGCCATTATTTTAGGAGTTATGGCCACTTAAAGATCCGGAAACAAAAATTGAAATTTTCGATTTTTCAAATTTTTTAAAGTCTAATTATCTTTGAAAAAAAATTTTTTTCCGTACAAAACACATATCTACCTGGTAGAAAAATTCCCGAGGAACAGTTTGGAGTGGTTACAATTGGATTTCAAGCAATTATTTTCGGAGTTATGGCCACTTAAACATCCTGGAACAAAATTGAAATTTTCGATTTTTCAAATTTTTTTAAAGTCTAATTATCTTTGAAAAAAATTATTTCGGTACAGAACACATACCTATCTGGTAGGAAATTTCCCGAGGAACAATTTGGAGTGGTTACAATTGCATTTCAAGCAATTATTTTATGAGTTATGGCCACTTGTACATCCGGAAACACAAATTTCAATTTTCGACGATTTAGGATGGCCCAATTTGCCCCTAAAGTCATTATTTTAGGAGTTATGGCCACTTTTATGTTTCGGAACAAACAACGTTAATTTGTCCTGACAAAAAAATTTTTTTCCTATGAAACACATTCCTATCTTGTAGGAAATTTCCCGAGGAACAATTTAAAATTATCAGAATTGCATTTCAAGCCATTATTTTAGGAGTTATGGCCACTTAAACATCCTGGAACAAAAATTGAAATTTTCGATTTTTCAAATTTTTTAAAGTCTAATTATCTTTGAAAAAAAAATTATTTCGGTACAAAACACATATCTATCTGGTAGGAAATTTCCCGAGGAACACTTTAGAGTGGTTACAATTGCATTTCAAGCAATTATTTTAGGAGTTATGGCCACTTAAACATCCTGGAACAAAAATGAAATTTTCGATTTTTCAAATTTTTTTAAAGTCTAATTATCTTTGAAAAAAATTATTTCGGTACCGAACACATACCTATCTGGTAGGAAAATTCCCGAGGAACAATTTAAAACTATCAGAATTTCATTTCAAGCCATTATTTTAGGAGTTATGGTCACTTAAACATCCTGGAACAAAAATTGAAATTTTCGACGATTTAGGATGGCCCAATTTGCCCCTAAAGTCATTATTTTAGGAGTTATGGCCACTTTTATGTTTCGGGACAAACAACGTTAATTTGTCCTGACAAAAAAATTTTTTTTCCTATGAAACACATACCTATCTTGTAGGAAATTTCCCGAGGAACAATTTAGAATGATCAGAATTGCATTTCAAGCCATTATTTTAGGAGTTATGGCCACTTAAAGATCCGGAAACATAAATTGAAATTTTCGATTTTTCAAATTTTTTTAAAGTCTAATTATCTTTGAAAAAAAAAATTATTTCGGTACAAAACACATACCTATCTGGTAGGAAATTTCCCGAGGAACACTTTGGAATGGTTACAATTGCATTTCAAGCAATTATTTTTGGAGTTATGGCCACTTAAACATCCTGGAACAAAAAATGAAATTTTCGATTTTTCAAATTTTTTTAAAGTCTAATTATCTTTGAAAAAAATTATTTCGGTACAGAACACATACCTATATGGTAGGAAAATTCCGAGGAACAATTTAAAACTATCAGAATTGCATTTCAAGCCATTATTTTAGGAGTTATGGTCACTTAAACATCCTGGAACAAAAATTTCAATTTTCGACGATTTAGGATGGCCCAATTTGCCCCTAAACTCATTATTTTAGGAGTTATGGCCACTTTTATGTTTCGGGACAAACAACGTTAATTTGTCCTGACAAAAAAATTTTTTTTCCTATGAAACACATACCTATCTTGTAGGAAATTTCCCGAGGAACAATTTAGAATGATCAGAATTGCATTTCAAGCCATTATTTTAGGAGTTATGGCCACTTAAAGATCCGGAAACAAAAATTGAAATTTTCGATTTTTCAAATTTTTTTAAAGTCTAATTATCTTTGAAAAAAAAAATTATTTCGGTACAAAACACGAATCTATATTGTAGAAAATTTCCCGAGGCACACTTTGGAGTGGTTACAATTGCCTTTCAAGCAATTATTTTAGGAGTTATGGCCACTTAAACATCCGGAAACAAAAAGTGAAATTTTCGATTTTTCAAAATTTTTTAAAGTCTAATTATCTTTGAAAAAAAAAATTATTTCGGTACAAAACACAAACCTATCTGGTAGGAAATTTCCCGAGGAACACTTTGGAGTGGTTACAATTGCATTTCAAGCAATTATTTTATGAGTTATGGCCACTTGTACATCCGGAAACACAAATTTCAATTTTCGACGATTTAGGATGGCCCAATTTGCCCCTAAAGTCATTATTTTAGGAGTTATGGCCACTTTTATGTTTCGGAACAAACAACGTTAATTTGTCCTAACAAAAAAATTTTTTTTCCTATGAAACACATTCCTATCTTGTAGGAAATTTCCCGAGGAACAATTTAAAACTATCAGAATTGCATTTCAAGCCATTATTTTAGGAGTTATGGTCACTTAAACATCCGGGAACAAAATTGAAATTTTCGACGATTTAGGATGGCCCAATTTGCCCCTAAAGTCATTATTTTAGGAGTTATGGCCACGTTTATGTTTCGGGACAAACAACGTTAATTTGTCCTGACAAAAAAATTTTTTTCCTATGAAACACATACCTATCTTGTAGGAAATTTCCCGAGGAACAATTTAGAATGATCAGAATTGCATTTCAAGCCATTATTTTCGGAGTTATGGCCACTTAAAGATCCGGAAACAAAAATTGAAATTTTCGATTTTTCAAATTTTTTTAAAGTCTAATTATCTTTGAAAAAAAAAAAATTATTTCGGTACAAAACACATACCTATCTGGTAGGAAATTTCCCGAGGAACACTTTGGAGTGGTTACAATTGCATTTCAAGCAATTATTTTATGAGTTATGGCCACTTGTACATCCGGAAACACAAATTTCAATTTTCGACGATTTAGGATGGCCCAATTTGCCCCTAAAGTCATTATTTTAGGAGTTATGGCCACTTTTATGTTTCGGGACAAACAACGTTAATTTGTCCTGACAAAAATTTTTTTCCTATGAAACACAATACCTATCTTGTAGGAAATTTACCGAGGAACACTTTGGAGTGGTTACAATTGCATTTCAAGCAATTATTTTAGGAGTTATGGCCACTTAAAGATCCGGAAACAATAATTGAAATTTTCGATTTTTCAAATTTTTTTAAAGTCTAATTATCTTTGAAAAAAAAAATTATTTCGGTACAAAACACATATCTATCTGGTAGGAAATTTCCCGAGGAACACTTTAGAGTGGTTACAATTGCATTTCAAGCAATTATTTTAGGAGTTATGGCCACTTAAACTTCCTGGAACAAAAAATGAAATTTTCGATTTTTCAAATTTTTTTAAAGTCTAATTATCTTTGAAAAAAATTATTTCGGTACCGAACACATACCTATCTGGTAGGAAAATTCCCGAGGAACAATTTAAAACTATCAGAATTGCATTTCAAGCCATTATTTTAGGGAGTTATGGTCACTTAAACATCCTGGAACAAAAATTGAAATTTTCGACGATTTAGGATGGCCCAATTTGCCCCTAAAGTCATTATTTTAGGAGTTATGGCCACTTTTATGTTTCGGGACAAACAACGTTAATTTGTCCTGACAAAAAAATTTTTTTCCTATGAAACACATACCTATCTTGTAGGAAATTTCCCGAGGAACAATTTAGAATGATCAGAATTGCATTTCAAGCCATTATTTTAGGAGTTATGGCCACTTAAAGATCCGGAAACATAAATTGAAATTTTCGATTTTTCAAATTTTTTTAAAGTCTAATTATCTTTGAAAAAAAAAATTATTTCGGTACAAAACACATACCTATCTGGTAGGAAATTTCCCGAGGAACACTTTGGAATGGTTACAATTGCATTTCAAGCAATTATTTTTGGAGTTATGGCCACTTAAACATCCTGGAACAAAAAATGAAATTTTCGATTTTTCAAATTTTTTTAAAGTCTAATTATCTTTGAAAAAAAAAAATTATTTCGGTACAGAACACATACCTATCTGGTAGGAAAATTCCCAGGAACAATTTAAAACTATCAGAATTGCATTTCAAGCCATTATTTTAGGAGTTATGGTCACTTAAACATCCTGGAACAAAAATTGAAATTTTCGACGATTTAGGATGGCCCAATTTGCCCCTAAAGTCATTATTTTAGGAGTTATGGCCACGTTTATGTTTCGGGACAAACAACGTTAATTTGTCCTGACAAAAAAATTTTTTTTCCTATGAAACACATACCTATCTTGTAGGAAATTTCCCGAGGAACAATTTAGAATGATCAGAATTGCATTTCAAGCCATTATTTTCGGAGTTATGGCCACTTAAAGATCCGGAAACAAAAATTGAAATTTTCGATTTTTCAAATTTTTTAAAGTCTAATTATCTTTGAAAAAAAAAAATTATTTCGGTACAAAACACATACCTATCTGGTAGGAAAATTCCCGAGGAACAATTTGAAATTATCAGAATTGCATTTCAAGCAAGTATTTTAGGAGTTATGGCCACTTAAAAATCCTGGAACAAAAATTGAAATTTTCGATTTTTCAAATTTTTTTTAAAGTCTAATTATGTTTGAAAAAAAAATTATTTCGGTACAAAACACATACCTATCTGGTAGGAAAATTCCCGAGGAACAATTTAAAATTATCAGAATTGCATTTCAAGCAAGTATTTTAGGAGTTATGGCCACTTAAAGATCCGAAACAAAATTGAAATTTTCGATTTTTCAAATTTTTTAAAGTCTAATTATCTTTGAAAAAAAAATTATTTCGGTACAAAACACATATCTATCTGGTAGGAAATTTCCCGAGGAACACTTTGGAGTGGTTACAATTGCATTTCAAGCCATTATTTTAGGAGTTATGGCCACTTAAACATCCTGGAACAAAAATTGAAATTTTCGATTTTTCAAATTTTTTTAAAGTCTAATTATCTTTGAAAAAAAAATTATTTCGGTACAAAACACATATCTATCTGGTAGGAAATTTCCCGAGGAACACTTTGGAGTGGTTACAATTGCATTTCAAGCAATTATTTTAGGAGTTATGGCCACTTGTACATCCGGAAACACAAATTTCAATTTTCGACGATTTAGGATGGCCCAATTTGCCCCTAAAGTCATTATTTTAGGAGTTATGGCCACTTTTATGTTTCGGAACAAACAACGTTAATTTGTCCTAACAAAAATTTTTTTCCTATGAAACACATTCCTATCTTGTAGGAAATTTCCCGAGGAACAATTTAAAACTATCAGAATTGCATTTCAAGCCATTATTTTAGGAGTTATGGTCACTTAAACATCCTGGAACAAAAATTGAAATTTTCGACGATTTAGGATGGCCCAATTTGCCCCTAAAGTCATTATTTTAGGAGTTATGGCCACGTTTATGTTTCGGGACAAACAACGTTAATTTGTCCTGACAAAAAATTTTTTTCCTATGAAACACATACCTATCTTGTAGGAAATTTCCCGAGGAACAATTTAGAATGATCAGAATTGCATTTCAAGCCATTATTTTCGGAGTTATGGCCACTTAAAGATCCGGAAACAAAAATTGAAATTTTCGATTTTTCAAATTTTTTTAAAGTCTAATTATCTTTGAAAAAAATTATTTCGGTACAAAACACATACCTATCTGGTAGGAAATTTCCCGAGGAACACTTTTGGAGTGGTTACAATTGCATTTCAAGCAATTATTTTATGAGTTATGGCCACTTGTACATCCGGAAACACAAATTTCAATTTTCGACGATTTAGGATGGCCCAATTTGCCCCTAAAGTCATTATTTTAGGAGTTATGGCCACTTTTATGTTTCGGGACAAACAACGTTAATTTGTCCTGACAAAAAATTTTTTTTTCCTATGAAACACATACCTATCTTGTAGGAAATTTCCCGAGGAACACTTTGGAGTGGTTACAATTGCATTTCAAGCAATTATTTTAGGAGTTATGGCCACTTAAAGATCCGGAAACAATAATTGAAATTTTCGATTTTTCAAATTTTTTAAAGTCTAATTATCTTTGAAAAAAATTATTTCGGTACAGAACACATACCTATCTGGTAGGAAAATTCCCCAGGAACAATTTAAAACTATCAGAATTGCATTTCAAGCCATTATTTTAGGAGTTATGGTCACTTAAACATCCTGGAACAAAAATTGAAATTTTCGACGATTTAGGATGGCCCAATTTGCCCCTAAAGTCATTATTTTAGGAGTTATGGCCACGTTTATGTTTCGGGACAAACAACGTTAATTTGTCCTGACAAAAAATTTTTTTCCTATGAAACACATACCTATCTTGTAGGAAATTTCCCGAGGAACAATTTAGAATGATCAGAATTGCATTTCAAGCCATTATTTTCGGAGTTATGGCCACTTAAAGATCCGGAAACAAAAATTGAAATTTTCGATTTTTCAAATTTTTTTAAAGTCTAATTATCTTTGAAAAAAAAAATTATTTCGGTACAAAACACATACCTATCTGGTAGGAAAATTCCCGAGGAACAATTTAAAATTATCAGAATTGCATTTCAAGCAAGTATTTTAGGAGTTATGGCCACTTAAAGATCCGGAAACAATAATTGAAATTTTCGATTTTTCAAAATTTTTTAAAGTCTAATTATGTTTGAAAAAAAAATTATTTCGGTACAAAACACATACCTATCTGGTAGGAAAATTCCCGAGGAACAATTTAAAATTATCAGAATTGCATTTCAAGCAAGTATTTTAGGAGTTATGGCCACTTAAAAATCCTGGAACAAAAATTGAAATTTTCGATTTTTCAAATTTTTTTAAAGTCTAATTATGTTTGAAAAAAAAATTATTTCGGTACAAAACACATACCTATCTGGTAGGAAAATTCCCGAGGAACAATTTAAAATTATCAGAATTGCATTTCAAGCAAGTATTTTAGGAGTTATGGCCACTTAAAGATCCGGAAACAAAAATTGAAATTTTCGATTTTTCAAATTTTTTTAAAGTCTAATTATCTTTGAAAAAAAAAATTATTTCGGTACAAAACACATATCTATCTGGTAGGAAATTTCCCGAGGAACACTTTGGAGTGGTTACAATTGCATTTCAAGCAATTATTTTAGGAGTTATGGCCACTTAAACATCCTGGAACAAAAATTGAAATTTTCGATTTTTCAAATTTTTTTAAAGTCTAATTATGTTTGAAAAAAAAATTATTTCGGTACAAAACACATACCTTTCTGGTAGGAAAATTCCCGAGGAACACTTTGAGTGGTTACAATTGCATTTCAAGCAATTATTTTATGAGTTATGGCCACTTGTACATCCGGAAACACAAATTTCAATTTTCGACGATTTAGGATGGCCCAATTTGCCCCTAAAGTCATTATTTTAGGAGTTATGGCCACTTTTATGTTTCGGGACAAACAACGTTAATTTGTCCTGACAAAAAAATTTTTTTTCCTATGAAACACATACCTATCTTGTAGGAAATTTCCCGAGGAACACTTTGGAGTGGTTACAATTGCATTTCAAGCAATTATTTTAGGAGTTATGGCCACTTAAAGATCCGGAAACAATAATTGAAATTTTCGATTTTTCAAATTTTTTTAAAGTCTAATTATCTTTGAAAAAAAAAATTATTTCGGTACAAAACACATATCTATCTGGTAGGAAATTTCCCGAGGAACACTTTAGAGTGGTTACAATTGCATTTCAAGCAATTATTTTAGGAGTTATGGCCACTTAAACTTCCTGGAACAAAAATGAAATTTTCGATTTTTCAAATTTTTTTAAAGTCTAATTATCTTTGAAAAAAATTATTTCGGTACCGAACACATACCTATCTGGTAGGAAAATTCCCGAGGAACAATTTAAAACTATCAGAATTGCATTTCAAGCCATTATTTTAGGAGTTATGGTCACTTAAACATCCTGGAACAAAAATTGAAATTTTCGATTTTTCAAATTTTTTTAAAGTCTAATTATCTTTGAAAAAAAAATTATTTCGGTACAGAACACATACCTATCTGGTAGGAAAATTCCCCAGGAACAATTTAAAACTATCAGAATTGCATTTCAAGCCATTATTTTAGGAGTTATGGTCACTTGAACATCCGGAAACACAAATTTCAATTTTCGACGATTTAGGATGGCCCAATTTGCCCCTAAAGTCATTATTTTAGGAGTTATGGCCACGTTTATGTTTCGGGACAAACAACGTTAATTTGTCCTGACAAAAAAATTTTTTTCCTATGAAACACATACCTATCTTGTAGGAAATTTCCCGAGGAACAATTTAGAATGATCAGAATTGCATTTCAAGCCATTATTTTCGGAGTTATGGCCACTTAAAGATCCGAAACAAAAATTGAAATTTTCGATTTTTCAAATTTTTTTTTAAAGTCTAATTATCTTTGAAAAAAATTATTTCGGTACAAAACACATATCTATCTGGTAGGAAATTTCCGAGGAACACTTTGGAGTGGTTACAATTGCATTTCAAGCAATTATTTTAGGAGTTATGGCCACTTAAACATCCTGGAACAAAAATTGAAATTTTCGATTTTTCAAATTTTTTTAAAGTCTAATTATGTTTGAAAAAAATTATTTCGGTACAAAACACATACCTTTCTGGTAGGAAAATTCCCGAGGAACACTTTGGAGTGGTTACAATTGCATTTCAAGCAATTATTTTATGAGTTATGGCCACTTGTACATCCGGAAACACAAATTTCAATTTTCGACGATTTAGGATGGCCCAATTTGCCCCTAAACTCATAATTTTAGGAGTTATGGCCACTTTTATGTTTCGGGACAAACAACGTTAATTTGTCCTGACAAAAAAATTTTTTTTCCTATGAAACACATACCTATCTTGTAGGAAATTTCCCGAGGAACAATTTAGAATGATCAGAATTGCATTTCAAGCCATTATTTTCGGAGTTATGGCCACTTAAAGATCCGGAAACAAAATTGAAATTTTCGATTTTTCAAATTTTTTTAAAGTCTAATTATCTTTGAAAAAAAAATTATTTCGGTACAAAACACATACCTATCTGGTAGGAAATTTCCCGAGGAACACTTTGCAGTGGTTACAATTGCATTTCAAGCAATTATTTTATGAGTTATGGCCACTTGTACATCCGGAAACACAAATTTCAATTTTCGACGATTTAGGATGGCCCAATTTGCCCCTAAAGTCATTATTTTAGGAGTTATGGCCACTTTTATGTTTCGGAACAAACAACGTTAATTTGTCCTAACAAAAAATTTTTTTCCTATGAAACACATTCCTATCTTGTAGGAAATTTCCCGAGGAACAATTTAAAACTATCAGAATTGCATTTCAAGCCATTATTTTAGGAGTTATGGTCACTTAAACATCCTGGAACAAAAATTGAAATTTTCGACGATTTAGGATGGCCCTAATTTGCCCCTAAAGTCATTATTTTAGGAGTTATGGCCACGTTTATGTTTCGGGACAAACAACGTTAATTTGTCCTGACAAAAAATTTTTTTTTCCTATGAAACACATACCTATCTTGTAGGAAATTTCCCGAGGAACAATTTAGAATGATCAGAATTGCATTTCAAGCCATTATTTTAGGAGTTATGGCCACTTAAAGATCCGGAAACATAAATTGAAATTTTCGATTTTTCAAATTTTTTAAAGTCTAATTATCTTTGAAAAAAAAATTATTTCGGTACAAAACACATACCTATCTGGTAGGAAATTTCCCGAGGAACACTTTGGAATGGTTACAATTGCATTTCAAGCAATTATTTTTGGAGTTATGGCCACTTAAACATCCTGGAACAAAAATGAAATTTTCGATTTTTCAAATTTTTTTAAAGTCTAATTATCTTTGAAAAAAATTATTTCGGTACAGAACACATACCTATCTGGTAGGAAAATTCCCCAGGAACAATTTAAAACTATCAGAATTGCATTTCAAGCCATTATTTTAGGAGTTATGGTCACTTAAACATCCTGGAACAAAAATTGAAATTTTCGACGATTTAGGATGGCCCAATTTGCCCCTAAAGTCATTATTTTAGGAGTTATGGCCACGTTTATGTTTCGGGACAAACAACGTTAATTTGTCCTGACAAAAAATTTTTTCCTATGAAACACATACCTATCTTGTAGGAAATTTCCCGAGGAACAATTTAGAATGATCAGAATTGCATTTCAAGCCATTATTTTCGGAGTTATGGCCACTTAAAGATCCGGAAACAAAATTGAAATTTTCGATTTTTCAAATTTTTTAAAGTCTAATTATCTTTGAAAAAAAAATTATTTCGGTACAAAACACATACCTATCTGGTAGGAAAATTCCCGAGGAACAATTTAAAATTATCAGAATTGCATTTCAAGCAAGTATTTTAGGAGTTATGGCCACTTAAAGATCCGGAAACAATAATTGAAATTTTCGATTTTTCAAAATTTTTTAAAGTCTAATTATGTTTGAAAAAAAAATTATTACGGTACAAAACACATACCTATCTAGTAGGAAAATTCCCGAGGAACAATTTGAAGTTATCAGAATTGCATTTCAAGCAATTATTTTATGAGTTATGGCCACTTGAACATCCGGAAACACAAATTTCAATTTTCGACGATTTAGGATGGCCCAATTTGCCCCTAAAGTCATTATTTTAGGAGTTATGGCCACGTTTATGTTTCGGGACAAACAACGTTAATTTGTCCTGACAAAAAAATTTTTTTTCCTATGAAACACATACCTATCTTGTAGGAAATTTCCCGAGGAACAATTTAGAATGATCAGAATTGCATTTCAAGCCATTATTTTCGGAGTTATGGCCACTTAAAGATCCGGAAACAAAAATTGAAATTTTCGATTTTTCAAATTTTTTTAAAGTCTAATTATCTTTGAAAAAAAAAATTATTTCGGTACAAAACACATATCTATCTGGTAGGAAATTTCCCGAGGAACACTTTGGAGTGGTTACAATTGCATTTCAAGCAATTATTTTAGGAGTTATGGCCACTTAAACATCCTGGAACAAAAATTGAAATTTTCGATTTTTCAAATTTTTTTAAAGTCTAATTATGTTTGAAAAAAAAATTATTTCGGTACAAAACACATACCTTTCTGGTAGGAAAATTCCCGAGGAACACTTTGGAGTGGTTACAATTGCATTTCAAGCAATTATTTTATGAGTTATGGCCACTTGTACATCCGGAAACACAAATTTCAATTTTCGACGATTTAGGATGGCCCAATTTGCCCCTAAAGTCATTATTTTAGGAGTTATGGCCACTTTTATGTTTCGGGACAAACAACGTTAATTTGTCCTGACAAAAAAATTTTTTTTCCTATGAAACACATACCTATCTTGTAGGAAATTTCCCGAGGAACACTTTGGAGTGGTTACAATTGCATTTCAAGCAATTATTTTAGGAGTTATGGCCACTTAAAGATCCGGAAACAATAATTGAAATTTTCGATTTTTCAAATTTTTTTAAAGTCTAATTATCTTTGAAAAAAAAAATTATTTCGGTACAAAACACATATCTATCTGGTAGGAAATTTCCCGAGGAACACTTTAGAGTGGTTACAATTGCATTTCAAGCAATTATTTTAGGAGTTATGGCCACTTAAACTTCCTGGAACAAAAAATGAAATTTTCGATTTTTCAAATTTTTTAAAGTCTAATTATCTTTGAAAAAAATTATTTCGGTACCGAACACATACCTATCTGGTAGGAAAATTCCCGAGGAACAATTTAAAACTATCAGAATTGCATTTCAAGCCATTATTTTAGGAGTTATGGTCACTTAAACATCCTGGAACAAAAATTGAAATTTTCGATTTTTCAAATTTTTTTAAAGTCTAATTATCTTTGAAAAAAAAATTATTTCGGTACAGAACACATACCTATCTGGTAGGAAAATTCCCCAGGAACAATTTAAAACTATCAGAATTGCATTTCAAGCCATTATTTTAGGAGTTATGGTCACTTAAACATCCTGGAACAAAAATTGAAATTTTCGACGATTTAGGATGGCCCAATTTGCCCCTAAAGTCATTATTTTAGGAGTTATGGCCACGTTTATGTTTCGGGACAAACAACGTTAATTTGTCCTGACAAAAAAATTTTTTTTCCTATGAAACACATACCTATCTTGTAGGAAATTTCCCGAGGAACAATTTAGAATGATCAGAATTGCATTTCAAGCCATTATTTTCGGAGTTATGGCCACTTAAAGATCCGGAAACAAAAATTGAAATTTTCGATTTTTCAAATTTTTTTAAAGTCTAATTATCTTTGAAAAAAAAATTATTTCGGTACAAAACACATACCTATCTGGTAGGAAAATTCCCGAGGAACAATTTAAAATTATCAGAATTGCATTTCAAGCAAGTATTTTAGGAGTTATGGCCACTTAAAGATCCGGAAACAATAATTGAAATTTTCGATTTTTCAAAATTTTTAAAGTCTAATTATGTTTGAAAAAAATTATTACGGTACAAAACACATACCTATCTAGTAGGAAAATTCCCGAGAACAATTTGAAGTTATCAGAATTGCATTTCAAGCAATTATTTTATGAGTTATGGCCACTTGAACATCCGGAAACACAAATTTCAATTTTCGACGATTTAGGATGGCCCAATTTGCCCCTAAAGTCATTATTTTAGGAGTTATGGCCACGTTTATGTTTCGGGACAAACAACGTTAATTTGTCCTGACAAAAATTTTTTTCCTATGAAACACATACCTATCTTGTAGGAAATTTCCCGAGGAACAATTTAGAATGATCAGAATTGCATTTCAAGCCATTATTTTCGGAGTTATGGCCACTTAAAGATCCGGAAACAAAAATTGAAATTTTCGATTTTTCAAATTTTTTAAAGTCTAATTATCTTTGAAAAAAAAATTATTTCGGTACAAAACACATATCTATCTGGTAGGAAATTTCCCGAGGAACACTTTGGAGTGGTTACAATTGCATTTCAAGCAATTATTTTAGGAGTTATAGCCACTTAAACATCCTGGAACAAAAATTGAAATTTTCGATTTTTCAAATTTTTTAAAGTCTAATTATGTTTGAAAAAAATTATTTCGGTACAAAACACATACCTTTCTGGTAGGAAAATTCCCGAGGAACACTTTGGAGTGGTTACAATTGCATTTCAAGCAATTATTTTATGAGTTATGGCCACTTGTACATCCGGAAACACAAATTTCAATTTTCGACGATTTAGGATGGCCCAATTTGCCCCTAAACTCATAATTTTAGGAGTTATGGCCACTTTTATGTTTCGGGACAAACAACGTTAATTTGTCCTGACAAAAAAATTTTTTTTCCTATGAAACACATACCTATCTTGTAGGAAATTTCCCGAGGAACAATTTAGAATGATCAGAATTGCATTTCAAGCCATTATTTTCGGAGTTATGGCCACTTAAAGATCCGGAAACAAAAATTGAAATTTTCGATTTTTCAAATTTTTTTAAAGTCTAATTATCTTTGAAAAAAAAAATTATTTCGGTACAAAACACATACCTATCTGGTAGGAAATTTCCCGAGGAACACTTTGGAGTGGTTACAATTGCATTTCAAGCAATTATTTTATGAGTTATGGCCACTTGTACATCCGGAAACACAAATTTCAATTTTCGACGATTTAGGATGGCCCAATTTGCCCCTAAAGTCATTATTTTAGGAGTTATGGCCACTTTTATGTTTCGGAACAAACAACGTTAATTTGTCCTAACAAAAAAATTTTTTTCCTATGAAACACATTCCTATCTTGTAGGAAATTTCCCGAGGAACAATTTAAAACTATCAGAATTGCATTTCAAGCCATTATTTTAGGAGTTATGGTCACTTAAACATCCTGGAACAAAATTGAAATTTTCGACGATTTAGGATGGCCCAATTTGCCCCTAAAGTCATTATTTTAGGAGTTATGGCCACGTTTATGTTTCGGGACAAACAACGTTAATTTGTCCTGACAAAAAAATTTTTTTCCTATGAAACACATACCTATCTTGTAGGAAATTTCCCGAGGAACAATTTAGAATGATCAGAATTGCATTTCAAGCCATTATTTTCGGAGTTATGGCCACTTAAAGATCCGGAAACAAAAATTGAAATTTTCGATTTTTCAAATTTTTTAAAGTCTAATTATCTTTGAAAAAAATTATTTCGGTACAAAACACATACCTATCTGGTAGGAAATTTCCCGAGGAACACTTTGGAGTGGTTACAATTGCATTTCAAGCAATTATTTTATGAGTTATGGCCACTTGTACATCCGGAAACACAAATTTCAATTTTCGACGATTTAGGATGGCCCAATTTGCCCCTAAAGTCATTATTTTAGGAGTTATGGCCACTTTTATGTTTCGGGACAAACAACGTTAATTTGTCCTGACAAAAAAATTTTTTTTCCTATGAAACACATACCTATCTTGTAGGAAATTTCCCGAGGAACACTTTGGAGTGGTTACAATTGCATTTCAAGCAATTATTTTAGGAGTTATGGCCACTTAAAGATCCGGAAACAATAATTGAAATTTTCGATTTTTCAAATTTTTTAAAGTCTAATTATCTTTGAAAAAAAAATTATTTCGGTACAAAACACATATCTATCTGGTAGGAAATTTCCCGAGGAACACTTTAGAGTGGTTACAATTGCATTTCAAGCAATTATTTTAGGAGTTATGGCCACTTAAACTTCCTGGAACAAAAATGAAATTTTCGATTTTTCAAATTTTTTAAAGTCTAATTATCTTTGAAAAAATTATTTCGGTACCGAACACATACCTATCTGGTAGGAAAATTCCCGAGGAACAATTTAAAACTATCAGAATTGCATTTCAAGCCATTATTTTAGGAGTTATGGTCACTTAAACATCCTGGAACAAAAATTGAAATTTTCGACGATTTAGGATGGCCCAATTTGCCCCTAAAGTCATTATTTTAGGAGTTATGGCCACTTTTATGTTTCGGGACAAACAACGTTAATTTGTCCTGACAAAAAAATTTTTTTTCCTATGAAACACATACCCATCTTGTAGGAAATTTCCCGAGGAACAATTTAGAATGATCAGAATTGCATTTCAAGCCATTATTTTAGGAGTTATGGCCACTTAAAGATCCGGAAACATAAATTGAAATTTTCGATTTTTCAAATTTTTTTAAAGTCTAATTATCTTTGAAAAAAAAAATTATTTTGGTACAAAACACATACCTATCTGGTAGGAAATTTCCCGAGGAACACTTTGGAATGGTTACAATTGCATTTCAAGCAATTATTTTTGGAGTTATGGCCACTTAAACATCCTGGAACAAAAATGAAATTTTCGATTTTTCAAATTTTTTAAAGTCTAATTATCTTTGAAAAAAATTATTTCGGTACAGAACACATACCTATCTGGTAGGAAATTTCCCGAGGAACACTTTGGAGTGGTTACAATTGCATTTCAAGCAATTATTTTATGAGTTATGGCCACTTGTACATCCGGAAACACAAATTTCAATTTTCGACGATTTAGGATGGCCCAATTTGCCCCTAAAGTCATTATTTTAGGAGTTATGGCCACTTTTATGTTTCGGAACAAACAACGTTAATTTGTCCTAACAAAAAAATTTTTTTCCTATGAAACACATTCCTATCTTGTAGGAAATTTCCCGAGGAACAATTTAAAACTATCAGAATTGCATTTCAAGCCATTATTTTAGGAGTTATGGTCACTTAAACATCCTGGAACAAAAATTGAAATTTTCGACGATTTAGGATGGCCCAATTTGCCCCTAAAGTCATTATTTTAGGAGTTATGGCCACGTTTATGTTTCGGGACAAACAACGTTAATTTGTCCTGACAAAAATTTTTTTCCTATGAAACACATACCTATCTTGTAGGAAATTTCCCGAGGAACAATTTAGAATGATCAGAATTGCATTTCAAGCCATTATTTTTGGAGTTATGGCCACTTAAAGATCCGGAAACAAAAATTGAAATTTTCGATTTTTCAAATTTTTTTAAAGTCTAATTATCTTTGAAAAAAAAATTATTTCGGTACAAAACACATACCTATCTGGTAGGAAATTTCCCGAGGAACACTTTGGAGTGGTTACAATTGCATTTCAAGCAATTATTTTATGAGTTATGGCCACTTGTACATCCGGAAACACAAATTTCAATTTTCGACGATTTAGGATGGCCCAATTTGCCCCTAAAGTCATTATTTTAGGAGTTATGGCCACTTTTATGTTTCGGGACAAACAACGTTAATTTGTCCTGACAAAAAAATTTTTTTTCCTATGAAACACATACCTATCTTGTAGGAAATTTCCCGAGGAACACTTTGAGTGGTTACAATTGCATTTCAAGCAATTATTTTAGGAGTTATGGCCACTTAAAGATCCGGAAACAATAATTGAAATTTTCGATTTTTCAAATTTTTTAAAGTCTAATTATCTTTGAAAAAAAAATTATTTCGGTACAAAACACATATCTATCTGGTAGGAAATTTCCCGAGGAACACTTTAGAGTGGTTACAATTGCATTTCAAGCAATTATTTTAGGAGTTATGGCCACTTAAACTTCCTGGAACAAAAAATGAAATTTTCGATTTTTCAAATTTTTTTAAAGTCTAATTATCTTTGAAAAAAAAATTATTTCGGTACCGAACACATACCTATCTGGTAGGAAAATTCCCGAGGAACAATTTAAAACTATCAGAATTGCATTTCAAGCCATTATTTTAGGAGTTATGGTCACTTAAACATCCTGGAACAAAAATTGAAATTTTCGACGATTTAGGATGGCCCAATTTGCCCCCTAAAGTCATTATTTTAGGAGTTATGGCCACTTTTATGTTTCGGGACAAACAACGTTAATTTGTCCTGACAAAAAAATTTTTTTCCTATGAAACACATACCCATCTTGTAGGAAATTTCCCGAGGAACAATTTAGAATGATCAGAATTGCATTTCAAGCCATTATTTTAGGAGTTATGGCCACTTAAAGATCCGGAAACATAAATTGAAATTTTCGATTTTTCAAATTTTTTAAAGTCTAATTATCTTTGAAAAAAAAATTATTTTGGTACAAAACACATACCTATCTGGTAGGAAATTTCCCGAGGAACACTTTGGAATGGTTACAATTGCATTTCAAGCAATTATTTTTGGAGTTATGGCCACTTAAACATCCTGGAACAAAAATGAAATTTTCGATTTTTCAAATTTTTTAAAGTCTAATTATCTTTGAAAAAAATTATTTCGGTACAGAACACATACCTATCTGGTAGGAAAATTCCCGAGGAACAATTTAAAACTATCAGAATTGCATTTCAAGCAATTATTTTAGGAGTTATGGCCACTTAAACATCCTGGAACAAAAATTGAAATTTTCGATTTTTCAAATTTTTTAAAGTCTAATTATCTTTGAAAAAAAATTATTTCGGTACAGAACACATACCTATCTGGTAGGAAAATTCCCCAGGAACAATTTAAAACTATCAGAATTGCATTTCAAGCCATTATTTTAGGAGTTATGGTCACTTAAACATCCTGGAACAAAATTGAAATTTTCGACGATTTAGGATGGCCCAATTTGCCCCTAAAGTCATTATTTTAGGAGTTATGGCCACGTTTATGTTTCGGGACAAACAACGTTAATTTGTCCTGACAAAAAATTTTTTTCCTATGAAACACATACCTATCTTGTAGGAAATTTCCCGAGGAACAATTTAGAATGATCAGAATTGCATTTCAAGCCATTATTTTCGGAGTTATGGCCACTTAAAGATCCGGAAACAAAAATTGAAATTTTCGATTTTTCAAATTTTTTTAAAGTCTAATTATCTTTGAAAAAAAAATTATTTCGGTACAAAACACATACCTATCTGGTAGGAAAATTCCCGAGGAACAATTTAAAATTATCAGAATTGCATTTCAAGCAAGTATTTTAGGAGTTATGGCCACTTAAAAATCCTGGAACAAAAATTGAAATTTTCGATTTTTCAAATTTTTTTAAAGTCTAATTATGTTTGAAAAAATTATTTCGGTACAAAACACATACCTATCTGGTAGGAAAATTCCCGAGGAACAATTTAAAATTATCAGAATTGCATTTCAAGCAAGTATTTTAGGAGTTATGGCCACTTAAAGATCCTGGAACAAAAATTGAAATTTTCGATTTTTCAAATTTTTTTAAAGTCTAATTATGTTTGAAAAAAAAATTATTACGGTACAAAACACATACCTATCTAGTAGGAAAATTCCCGAGGAACAATTTGAAGTTATCAGAATTGCATTTCAAGCAATTATTTTATGAGTTATGGCCACTTGAACATCCGGAAACACAAATTTCAATTTTCGACGATTTAGGATGGCCCAATTTGCCCCTAAAGTCATTATTTTAGGAGTTATGGCCACGTTTATGTTTCGGGACAAACAACGTTAATTTGTCCTGACAAAAAAATTTTTTTCCTATGAAACACATACCTATCTTGTAGGAAATTTCCCGAGGAACAATTTAGAATGAACAGAATTGCATTTCAAGCCATTATTTTCGGAGTTATGGCCACTTAAAGATCCGGAAACAAAATTGAAATTTTCGATTTTTCAAATTTTTTTAAAGTCTAATTATCTTTGAAAAAAAAATTATTTCGGTACAAAACACATATCTATCTGGTAGGAAATTTCCCGAGGAACACTTTGGAGTGGTTACAATTGCATTTCAAGCAATTATTTTAGGAGTTATGGCCGACTTAAACATCCTAGGAAAACAAAAATTGAAATTTTCGATTTTTCAAATTTTTTTAGGAAAGTCTAATTATGTTTGACAAAAAAATTTTTTTCCTATGAAAAAAATTATTTCGGTACAAAACACATACCTTTCTGGTAAAGGAAAATTATCCCGAGGAACACTTTGGAGTGGTTACAATTGCATTTCAAGCAATTATTTTATGAGTTATGGCCACTTGTACATCCGGAAACACAAATTTCAATTTTCGACGATTTAGGATGGCCCAATTTGCCCCTAAAGTCATTATTTTAGGAGTTATGGCCACTTTTATGTTTCGGAACAAACAACGTTAATTTGTCCTAACAAAAAAATTTTTTTCCTATGAAACACATACCTATCTTGTAGGAAATTTCCCGAGGAACAATTTAGAATGGTTACAATTGCATTTCAAGCAATTATTTTAGGAGTTATGGCCACTTAAAGATCCGGAAACAATAATTGAAATTTTCGATTTTTCAAATTTTTTTAAAGTCTAATTATCTTTGAAAAAAAAATTATTTCGGTACAAAACACATATCTATCTGGTAGGAAATTTCCCGAGGAACACATTTTTATTTTAGAGTGGTTACAATTGCATTTCAAGCAATTATTTTAGGAGTTATGGCCACGTTAAACTTGAAACACCTGGAACGAGGAACAAAAATGAAATTTTCGATTTTTCAAATTTTAGGAGTTATGGCCACTTAAACTTCCTGGAACAAAAAAATGAAATTTTCGATTTTTCAAATTTTTAATCTAATTAGTCTAATTATCTTTGAAAAAAATTATTTCGGTACCGAACACATACCTATCTGGTAGGAAAATTCCCGAGGAACAATTTAAAACTATCAGAATTGCATTTCAAGCCATTATTTTAGGAGTTATGGTCACTTAAACATCCTGGAACAAAAATTGAAATTTTCGACGATTTAGGATGGCCCAATTTGCCCCTAAAGTCATTATTTTAGGAGTTATGGCCACTTTTATGTTTCGGGACAAACAACGTTAATTTGTCCTGACAAAAAAATTTTTTTCCTATGAAACACATACCCATCTTGTAGGAAATTTCCCGAGGAACAATTTAGAATGATCAGAATTGCATTTCAAGCCATTATTTTAGGAGTTATGGCCACTTAAAGATCCGGAAACATAAATTGAAATTTTCGATTTTTCAAATTTTTTTAAAGTCTAATTATCTTTGAAAAAAAAAATTATTTTGGTACAAAACACATACCTATCTGGTAGGAAATTTCCCGAGGAACACTTTGGAATGGTTACAATTGCATTTCAAGCAATTATTTTTGGAGTTATGGCCACTTAAACATCCTGGAACAAAAAATGAAATTTTCGATTTTTCAAATTTTTTTAAAGTCTAATTATCTTTGAAAAAAAAATTATTTCGGTACAGAACACATACCTATCTGGTAGGAAAATTCCCGAGGAACAATTTAAAACTATCAGAATTGCATTTCAAGCAATTATTTTAGGAGTTATGGCCACTTAAACATCCTGGAACAAAAATTGAAATTTTCGATTTTTCAAATTTTTTTAAAGTCTAATTATCTTTGAAAAAAAAATTATTTCGGTACAAAACACATACCTATCTGGTAGGAAATTTCCCGAGGAACACTTTGGAGTGGTTACAATTGCATTTCAAGCAATTATTTTATGAGTTATGGCCACTTGTACATCCGGAAACACAAATTTCAATTTTCGACGATTTAGGATGGCCCAATTTGCCCCTAAAGTCATTATTTTAGGAGTTATGGCCACTTTTATGTTTCGGAACAAACAACGTTAATTTGTCCTAACAAAAAAATTTTTTTTCCTATGAAACACATTCCTATCTTGTAGGAAATTTCCCGAGGAACAATTTAAAACTATCAGAATTGCATTTCAAGCCATTATTTTAGGAGTTATGGTCACTTAAACATCCTGGAACAAAAATTGAAATTTTCGACGATTTAGGATGGCCCAATTTGCCCCTAAAGTCATTATTTTAGGAGTTATGGCCACGTTTATGTTTCGGGACAAACAACGTTAATTTGTCCTGACAAAAAAATTTTTTTTCCTATGAAACACATACCTATCTTGTAGGAAATTTCCCGAGGAACAATTTAGAATGATCAGAATTGCATTTCAAGCCATTATTTTCGGAGTTATGGCCACTTAAAGATCCGGAAACAAAAATTGAAATTTTCGATTTTTCAAATTTTTTTAAAGTCTAATTATCTTTGAAAAAAAAAATTATTTCGGTACAAAACACATACCTATCTGGTAGGAAATTTCCCGAGGAACACTTTGGAGTGGTTACAATTGCATTTCAAGCAATTATTTTATGAGTTATGGCCACTTGTACATCCGGAAACACAAATTTCAATTTTCGACGATTTAGGATGGCCCAATTTGCCCCTAAAGTCATTATTTTAGGAGTTATGGCCACTTTTATGTTTCGGGACAAACAACGTTAATTTGTCCTGACAAAAAAATTTTTTTCCTATGAAACACATACCTATCTTGTAGGAAATTTCCCGAGGAACACTTTGGAGTGGTTACAATTGCATTTCAAGCAATTATTTTAGGAGTTATGGCCACTTAAAGATCCGGAAACAATAATTGAAATTTTCGATTTTTCAAATTTTTTTAAAGTCTAATTATCTTTGAAAAAAAAAATTATTTCGGTACAAAACACATATCTATCTGGTAGGAAATTTCCCGAGGAACACTTTAGAGTGGTTACAATTGCATTTCAAGCAATTATTTTAGGAGTTATGGCCACTTAAACTTCCTGGAACAAAAAATGAAATTTTCGATTTTTCAAATTTTTTTAAAGTCTAATTATCTTTGAAAAAAAAATTATTTCGGTACCGAACACATACCTATCTGGTAGGAAAATTCCCGAGGAACAATTTAAAACTATCAGAATTGCATTTCAAGCCATTATTTTAGGAGTTATGGTCACTTAAACATCCTGGAACAAAAATTGAAATTTTCGACGATTTAGGATGGCCCAATTTGCCCCTAAAGTCATTATTTTAGGAGTTATGGCCACTTTTATGTTTCGGGACAAACAACGTTAATTTGTCCTGACAAAAAAATTTTTTTCCTATGAAACACATACCCATCTTGTAGGAAATTTCCCGAGGAACAATTTAGAATGATCAGAATTGCATTTCAAGCCATTATTTTAGGAGTTATGGCCACTTAAAGATCCGGAAACATAAATTGAAATTTTCGATTTTTCAAATTTTTTTAAAGTCTAATTATCTTTGAAAAAAAAATTATTTCGGTACAAAACACATACCTATCTGGTAGGAAATTTCCCGAGGAACACTTTGGAATGGTTACAATTGCATTTCAAGCAATTATTTTTGGAGTTATGGCCACTTAAACATCCTGGAACAAAAAATGAAATTTTCGATTTTTCAAATTTTTTAAAGTCTAATTATCTTTGAAAAAAAAATTATTTCGGTACAGAACACATACCTATCTGGTAGGAAAATTCCCGAGGAACAATTTAAAACTATCAGAATTGCATTTCAAGCCATTATTTTAGGAGTTATGGTCACTTAAACATCCTGGAACAAAATTGAAATTTTCGACGATTTAGGATGGCCCAATTTGCCCCTAAAGTCATTATTTTAGGAGTTATGGCCACGTTTATGTTTCGGGACAAACAACGTTAATTTGTCCTGACAAAAAAATTTTTTTCCTATGAAACACATACCTATCTTGTAGGAAATTTCCCGAGGAACAATTTAGAATGATCAGAATTGCATTTCAAGCCATTATTTTCGGAGTTATGGCCACTTAAAGATCCGGAAACAAAAATTGAAATTTTCGATTTTTCAAATTTTTTTAAAGTCTAATTATCTTTGAAAAAAAAATTATTTCGGTACAAAACACATACCTATCTGGTAGGAAAATTCCCGAGGAACAATTTAAAATTATCAGAATTGCATTTCAAGCAAGTATTTTAGGAGTTATGGCCACTTAAAGATCCGGAAACAATAATTGAAATTATCGATTTTTCAAAATTTTTAAAGTCTAATTATGTTTGAAAAAAATTATTTCGGTACAAAACACATACCTATCTGGTAGGAAAATTCCCGAGGAACAATTTAAAATTATCAGAATTGCATTTCAAGCAAGTATTTTAGGAGTTATGGCCACTTAAAGATCCTGGAACAAAAATTGAAATTTTCGATTTTTCAAATTTTTTTAAAGTCTAATTATGTTTGAAAAAAATTATTTCGGTACAAAACACATACCTATCTGGTAGGAAAATTCCCGAGGAACAATTTAAAATTATCAGAATTGCATTTCAAGCAAGTATTTTAGGAGTTATGGCCACTTAAAGATCCTGGAACAAAAATTGAAATTTTCGATTTTTCAAATTTTTTTAAAGTCTAATTATGTTTGAAAAAAATTATTACGGTACAAAACACATACCTATCTAGTAGGAAAATTCCCGAGGAACAATTTGAAGTTATCAGAATTGCATTTCAAGCAATTATTTTATGAGTTATAGCCACTTGAACATCCGGAAACACAAATTTCAATTTTCGACGATTTAGGATGGCCCAATTTGCCCCTAAAGTCATTATTTTAGGAGTTATGGCCACGTTTATGTTTCGGGACAAACAACGTTAATTTGTCCTGACAAAAAAATTTTTTTTCCTATGAAACACATACCTATCTTGTAGGAAATTTCCCGAGGAACAATTTAAAACGATCAGAATTGCATTTCAAGCCATTATTTTAGGAGTTATGGTCACTTAAACATCCTGGAACAAAAATTGAAATTTTCGATTTTTCAAATTTTTTTAAAGTCTAATTATCTTTGAAAAAAATTATTTCGGTACAAAACACATACCTATCTGGTAGGAAATTTCCCGAGGAACACTTTGGAGTGGTTACAATTGCATTTCAAGCAATTATTTTATGAGTTATAGCCACTTGTACATCCGGAAACACAAATTTCAATTTTCGACGATTTAGGATGGCCCAATTTGCCCCTAAAGTCATTATTTTAGGAGTTATGGCCACTTTTATGTTTCGGGACAAACAACGTTAATTTGTCCTGACAAAAATTTTTTTTCCTATGAAACACATACCTATCTTGTAGGAAATTTCCCGAGGAACACTTTGGAGTGGTTACAATTGCATTTCAAGCAATTATTTTAGGAGTTATGGCCACTTAAAGATCCGGAAACAATAATTGAAATTTTCGATTTTTCAAATTTTTTAAAGTCTAATTATCTTTGAAAAAAAAATTATTTCGGTACAAAACACATATCTATCTGGTAGGAAATTTCCCGAGGAACACTTTAGAGTGGTTACAATTGCATTTCAAGCAATTATTTTAGGAGTTATGGCCACTTAAACTTCCTGGAACAAAAAATGAAATTTTCGATTTTTCAAATTTTTTTAAAGTCTAATTATCTTTGAAAAAAAAATTATTTCGGTACCGAACACATACCTATCTGGTAGGAAAATTCCCGAGGAACAATTTAAAACTATCAGAATTGCATTTCAAGCCATTATTTTAGGAGTTATGGTCACTTAAACATCCTGGAACAAAAATTGAAATTTTCGACGATTTAGGATGGCCCAATTTGCCCCTAAAGTCATTATTTTAGGAGTTATGGCCACTTTTATGTTTCGGGACAAACAACGTTAATTTGTCCTGACAAAAAAATTTTTTTTTCCTATGAAACACATACCCATCTTGTAGGAAATTTCCCGAGGAACAATTTAGAATGATCAGAATTGCATTTCAAGCCATTATTTTAGGAGTTATGGCCACTTAAAGATCCGGAAACATAAATTGAAATTTTCGATTTTTCAAATTTTTTAAAGTCTAATTATCTTTGAAAAAAAAATTATTTTGGTACAAAACACATACCTATCTGGTAGGAAATTTCCCGAGGAACACTTTGGAATGGTTACAATTGCATTTCAAGCAATTATTTTTGGAGTTATGGCCACTTAAACATCCTGGAACAAAAATGAAATTTTCGATTTTTCAAATTTTTTTAAAGTCTAATTATCTTTGAAAAAAAAATTATTTCGGTACAGAACACATACCTATCTGGTAGGAAAATTCCCGAGGAACAATTTAAAACTATCAGAATTGCATTTCAAGCAATTATTTTAGGAGTTATGGCCACTTAAACATCCTGGAACAAAAATTGAAATTTTCGATTTTTCAAATTTTTTTAAAGTCTAATTATGTTTGAAAAAAAAATTATTTCGGTACAAAACACATACCTTTCTGGTAGGAAAATTCCCGAGGAACACTTTGGAGTGGTTACAATTGCATTTCAAGCAATTATTTTATGAGTTATGGCCACTTGAACATCCGGAAACACAAATTTCAATTTTCGACGATTTAGGATGGCCCAATTTGCCCCTAAAGTCATTATTTTAGGAGTTATGGCCACGTTTATGTTTCGGGACAAACAACGTTAATTTGTCCTGACAAAAAAATTTTTTTTCCTATGAAACACATACCTATCTTGTAGGAAATTTCCCGAGGAACAATTTAAAACGATCAGAATTGCATTTCAAGCCATTATTTTAGGAGTTATGGTCACTTAAACATCCTGGAACAAAAATTGAAATTTTCGATTTTTCAAATTTTTTTAAAGTCTAATTATCTTTGAAAAAAAAAATTATTTCGGTACAAAACACATACCTATCTGGTAGGAAATTTCCCGAGGAACACTTTGGAGTGGTTACAATTGCATTTCAAGCAATTATTTTATGAGTTATGGCCACTTGTACATCCGGAAACACAAATTTCAATTTTCGACGATTTAGGATGGCCCAATTTGCCCCTAAAGTCATTATTTTAGGAGTTATGGCCACTTTTATGTTTCGGGACAAACAACGTTAATTTGTCCTGACAAAAAAATTTTTTTTCCTATGAAACACATACCTATCTTGTAGGAAATTTCCCGAGGAACACTTTGGAGTGGTTACAATTGCATTTCAAGCAATTATTTTAGGAGTTATGGCCACTTAAACATCCTGGAACAAAAATTGAAATTTTCGATTTTTCAAATTTTTTTAAAGTCTAATTATGTTTGAAAAAAATTATTTCGGTACAAAACTCATACCTATCGGGTAGGAAAATTCCCGAGGAACAATTTAAAATTATCAGAATTGCATTTCAAGCAAGTATTTTAGGAGTTATGGCCACTTAAAGATCCTGGAACAAAAATTGAAATTTTCGATTTTTCAAATTTTTTTAAAGTCTAATTATGTTTGAAAAAAAAATTATTTCGGTACAAAACACATACCTATCTGGTAGGAAAATTCCCGAGGAACAATTTAAAATTATCAGAATTGCATTTCAAGCCATTATTTTAGGAGTTATGGCCACTTAAAGATCCGGAAACAAAAATTGAAATTTTCGATTTTTAAAAATTTTTTAAAGTCTAATTATCTTTGAAAAAAAAAATTATTTCGGTACAAAACACATACCTATCTGGTAGGAAATTTCCCGAGGAACACTTTGGAGTGGTTACAATTGCATTTCAAGCAATTATTGTAGGAGTTATGGACACTTAAACATCCTGGAACAAAAATTGAAATTTTCGATTTTTCAAATTTTTTTAAAATCTAATTATCTTTGAAAAAAAAAATTATTTCGGTACAAAACACAAACCTATCTGGTAGGAAATTTCCCGAGGAACACTTTGGAGTGGTTACAATTGCATTTCAAGCAATTATTTTAGGAGTTATGGACACTTAAACATCCTGGAACAAAAATTGAAATTTTCGATTTTTCAAATTTTTTTAAAGTCTAATTATGTTTGAAAAAAAAATTATTTCGGTACAAAACACATACCTATCTGGTAGGAAAATTCCCGAGGAACAATTTATAATTATCAGAATTGCATTTCAAGCAAGTATTTTAGGAGTTATGGCCACTTAAACATCCTGGAACAAAAATTGAAATTTTCGATTTTTCAAATTTTTTTAAAGTCTAATTATGTTTGAAAAAAAAAATTATTTCGGTACAAAACACGAATCTATATTGTAGAAAATTTCCCGAGGAACAATTTGGAGTGGTTATAATTGCATTTCAAGCCGTTATATTAGGAGTTATGGCCACTTTTATGTTTCGGGACAAACAACGTTAATTTTTCCTAACAAAAAAATTTTTTTTCCTATGAAACACATACCTATCTTGTAGGAAATTTCCCGAGGAACAATTTAGAATGATCAGAATTGCATTTCAAGCCATTATTTTCGGAGTTATGGCCACTTAAAGATCCGGAAACAAAAATTGAAATTTTCGACGATTTAGGATGGCCCAATTTGCCCCTAAACTCATTATTTTAGGAGTTATGGCCACTTTTATGTTTCGGGACAAACAACGTTAATTTGTCCTGACAAAAAAATTTTTTTCCTATGAAACACATTCCTATCTTGTAGGAAATTTCCCGAGGAACAATTTAGAATGATCAGAATTGCATTTCAAGCCATTATTTTAGGAGTTATGGCCACTTAAACATCCTGGAACAAAAATTGAAATTTTCGATTTTTCAAATTTTTTAAAGTCTAATTATGTTTGAAAAAAATTATTTCGGTACAAAACACATATCTATCTGGTAGGAAATTTCCCGAGGAACACTTTGGAGTGGTTACAATTGCATTTCAAGCAATTATTTTAGGAGTTATGGCCACTTAAACATCCGGAAACAAAAATTGAAATTTTCGATTTTTCAAAATTTTGTAAAGTCTAATTATCTTCGAAAAAAATTATTTCGGTACAGAACACATACCTATCTGGTAGGAAATTTCCCGAGGAACAATTTAAAACGATCAGAATTGCATTTCAAGCCATTATTTTTGGAGTTATGGCCACTTAAACATCCTGGAACAAAAATTGAAATTTTCGATTTTTCAAATTTTTTAAAGTCTAATTATCTTTGAAAAAAAAAATTATTTCGGTACAAAACACATACCTTTCTGGTAGCAAAATTCCCGAGGAACTCTTTGGAGTGGTTACAGGTGCATTTCAAGAAATTATTTTATGAGTTATGGCCACTTGTACATCCGGAAACACAAATTTCAATTTTCGACGATTTAGGATGGCCCAATTTGCCCCTAAACTCATAATTTTAGGAGTTATGGCCACTTTTATGTTTCGGGACAAACAACGTTAATTTGTCCTGACAAAAAAATTTTTTTTCCTATGAAACACATACCTATCTTGTAGGAAATTTCCCGAGCAACACTTTGGAGTGGTTACAATTGCTGTTCAAGCAATTATTTTAGGAGTTATGGACACTTAAACATCCTGGAACAAAAATTGAAATTTTCGATTTTTCAAATTTTTTTAAAGTCTAATTATGTTTGAAAAAAAAATTATTTCGGTACAAAACACATACCTATCTGGTAGAAAAATTCCCGAGGAACAATTTAAAATTATCAGAATTGCATTTCAAGCAAGTATTTTAGGAGTTATGGCCACTTAAACATCCTGGAACAAAAATTGAAATTTTCGATTTTTCAAATTTTTTAAAGTCTAATTATGTTTGAAAAAAAAATTATTACGGTACAAAACACATACCTATCTAGTAGGAAAATTCCCGAGGAACACTTTGGAGTGGTTGCAATTGCATTTCAAGCAATTATTTTAGGAGTTATGGCCACTTAAACATCCGGAAACAAAAATTGAAATTTTCGATTTTTCAAAATTTTGTAAAGTCTAATTATCTTCGAAAAAAAAATTATTTCGGTACAGAACACATACCTTTCTGGTAGGAAATTTCCCGAGGAACAATTTGGAGTGGTTACAATTGCATTTCAAGCAATTATTTTAGGAGTTATGGCCACTTAAACATCCGGAAACAAAAATTGAAATTTTCGATTTTTCAAATTTTGTAAAGTCTAATTATCTTCGAAAAAAAAATTATTTCGGTACAAAACACATACCTATCTGGTAGGAAAATTCCCGAGGAACAATTTAAAATTATCAGAATTGCATTTCAAGCAAGTATTTTAGGAGTTATGGCCACTTGAACATCCGGAAACACAAATTTCAATTTTCGACGATTTAGGATGGCCAAATTTGCCCCTAAAGTCATTATTTTAGGAGTTATGGCCACTTTTATGTTTCGGAACAAACAACGTTAATTTGTCCTGACAAAAAAATTTTTTTTCCTATGAAACACATTCCTATCTTGTAGGAAATTTCCCGAGGAACAATTTAAAATTATCAGAATTGCATTTCAAGCCATTATTTTAGGAGTTATGGCCACTTAAACATCCTGGAACAAAAATTGAAATTTTAGATTTTTCAAATTTTTTTAAAGTCTACTTATGTTTGAAAAAAAAATTATTTCGGTACAAAACACATATCTATCTGGTAGGAAATTTCCCGAGGAACACTTTGGAGTGGTTACAATTGCATTTCAAGCAATTATTTTAGGAGTTATGGCCACTTAAACATCCGGAAACAAAAATTGAAATTTTCGATTTTTCAAAATTTTGTAAAGTCTAATTATCTTCGAAAAAAAAATTATTTCGGTACAGAACACATACCTATCTGGTAGGAAATTTCCCGAGGAACACTTTGGAGTGGTTACAATTGCATTTCAAGCAATTATTTTAGGAGTTATGGCCACTTAAACATCCGGAAACAAAAATTGAAATTTTCGATTTTTCAAAATTTTGTAAAGTCTAATTATCTTCGAAAAAAAAATTATTTCGGTACAGAACACATACCTATCTGGTAGGAAATTTCCCGAGGAACAATTTAAAATTATCAGAATTGCATTTCAAGCAAGTATTTTAGGAGTTATGGCCACTTAAACATCCTGGAACAAAAATTGAAATTTTCGATTTTTCAAATTTTTTTAAAGTCTAATTATGTTTGAAAAAAAAATTATTACGGTACAAAACACATACTTATCTAGTAGGAAAATTCCCGAGGAACAATTTAAAGTTATCAGAATTGCATTTCAAGCAAGTATTTTAGGAGTTATGCCCACTTGAACATCCGGAAACACAAATTTCAATTTTCGACGATTTAGGATGGCCCAATTTGCCCCTAAACTCATTATTTTAGGAGTTATGGCCACTTTTATGTTTCGGGACAAACAACGTTAATTTGTCCTGACAAAAAAATTTTTTTTCCTATGAAACACATTCCTATCTTGTAGGAAATTTCCCGAGGAACAATTTAGAATGATCAGAATTGCATTTCAAGCCATTATTTTAGGAGTTATGGCCACTTAAACATCCTGGAACAAAAATTGAAATTTTCGATTTTTCAAATTTTTTTAAAGTCTAATTATGTTTGAAAAAAAAATTATTTCGGTACAAAACACATATCTATCTGGTAGGAAATTTCCCGAGGAACACTTTGGAGTGGTTACAATTGCATTTCAAGCAATTATTTTAGGAGTTATGGCCACTTAAACATCCGGAAACAAAAATTGAAATTTTCGATTTTTCAAAATTTTGTAAAGTCTAATTATCTTCGAAAAAAAAATTATTTCGGTACAGAACACATACCTATCTGGTAGGAAATTTCCCGAGGAACAATTTAAAACGATCAGAATTGCATTTCAAGCCATTATTTTTGGAGTTATGGCCACTTAAACATCCTGGAACAAAAATTGAAATTTTCGATTTTTCAAATTTTTTTAAAGTCTAATTATCTTTGAAAAAAAAAATTATTTCGGTACAAAACACATACCTTTCTGGTAGCAAAATTCCCGAGGAACACTTTGGAGTGGTTACAGGTGCATTTCAAGAAATTATTTTATGAGTTATGGCCACTTGTACATCCGGAAACACAAATTTCAATTTTCGACGATTTAGGCTGGCCCAATTTGCCCCTAAACTCATAATTTTAGGAGTTATGGCCACTTTTATGTTTCGGGACAAACAACGTTAATTTGTCCTGACAAAAAAATTTTTTTTCCTATGAAACACATACCTATCTTGTAGGAAATTTCCCGAGGAACACTTTGGAGTGGTTACAATTGCTGTTCAAGCAATTATTTTAGGAGTTATGGACACTTAAACATCCTGGAACAAAAATTGAAATTTTCGATTTTTCAAATTTTTTAAAGTCTAATTATGTTTGAAAAAAATTATTTCGGTACAAAACACATACCTATCTGGTAGAAAAATTCCCGAGGAACAATTTAAAATTATCAGAATTGCATTTCAAGCAAGTATTTTAGGAGTTATGGCCACTTAAACATCCTGGAACAAAAATTGAAATTTTCGATTTTTCAAATTTTTTTAAAGTCTAATTATGTTTGAAAAAAAAATTATTACGGTACAAAACACATACCTATCTAGTAGGAAAATTCCCGAGGAACACTTTGGAGTGGTTGCAATTGCATTTCAAGCAATTATTTTAGGAGTTATGGCCACTTAAACATCCGGAAACAAAAATTGAAATTTTCGATTTTTCAAAATTTTGTAAAGTCTAATTATCTTCGAAAAAAAAATTATTTCGGTACAGAACACATACCTATCTGGTAGGAAATTTCCCGAGGAACAATTTGGAGTGGTTACAATTGCATTTCAAGCAATTATTTTAGGAGTTATGGCCACTTAAACATCCGGAAACAAAAATTGAAATTTTCGATTTTTCAAAATTTTGTAAAGTCTAATTATCTTCGAAAAAAAAATTATTTCGGTACAAAACACATACCTATCTGGTAGGAAAATTCCCGAGGAACAATTTAAAATTATCAGAATTGCATTTCAAGCAAGTATTTTAGGAGTTATGGCCACTTGAACATCCGGAAACACAAATTTCAATTTTCGACGATTTAGGATGGCCAAATTTGCCCCTAAAGTCATTATTTTAGGAGTTATGGCCACTTTTATGTTTCGGGACAAACAACGTTAATTTGTCCTGACAAAAAAATTTTTTTTCCTATGAAACACATACCTATCTTGTAGGAATTTTCCCGAGGAACAATTTAAAATTATCAGAATTGCATTTCAAGCAAGTATGTTAGGAGTTATGGCCACGTAAACATCCTGGAACAAAAATTTAAATTTTCGATTTTTCAAATTTTTTTAAAGTCTAATTATGTTTGAAAAAAAAATTATTTCGGTACAAAACACATACCTATCTTGTAGGAAAATTCCCGAGGAACAATTTAGAATGATCAGAATTGCATTTCAAGCCATTATTTTAGGATTTATGGCCACTTAAAGATCCGGAAACAAAAATTGAAATTTTCGATTTTTCAAAATTTTTTAAAGTCTAATTATCTTTAAAAAAAAAAATTATTTCGGTACAAAACACATACCTATCTGGTAGGAAATTTCCCGAGGAACACTTTGGAGTGGTTACAATTGCATTTCAAGCAATTATTTTATGAGTTATGGCCACTTAAAGTTCCGGAAAGAAAAATTGAATTTTTCTATTTTTCAAATTTTTTTAAAGTCTAAATATCTCTGAACATAAAAATTACTTCCGTATAAAAAACATACCTGTCTTGTAGGAAATTTCCTGGGGAACAATTTAGAGTGGTTACAATTGCATTTAATGTCATTATTTTCGGCGTTATGGCCACTTAAAGATCCAGAAACAAAAATTTTAATTTTCGCCGATAATAATGGGCTAATTTGCCCCTAAAGTCATTATTTTAGGAGTTATGGCCACTTTTATGTTTCCCCTCTTGTAAATAATCATTTACCATAAAATTTTCGTTGGAGTCAATTTCCGTCCACAACGATTAAATCGTTCAAAAATCATCCAGTCCGGTAGTTTTGTACAGTTCAGTTTTAATAATTAAAGATAACGTTAACAGAAGAGTTAGTGGATGGGTGATTGGGCATTAAATGTTTTGACTTAACATTATTAACTAACGAGCAAACCTGTACCGAGGGCTACGGACGATTAAGCTTGCTTTGCACACGGATGTATTTTAGTAGCACGACTTGTTCGTAACATGTATATGTGGGTGTCTATACAGTAATATGAGTGCATGTAGAAGCAAACTACTGTAACTGAGGTACCAAGTACATAGTTACTAAGCCTATGTGCCCATCTCGATGTCCTAGCATGTCAACCCGGGATTTAGTTAACTCACGTACGTTGATTATCGTGAAACTACGTATAATGTTATTCTGATGCTGATGCTGATACTACCCAACTCTCTTTCGCGTTTTTAACACTCGATTAAATTATAACCCGATCTAGTTATCGGACGGATAACTTCGTTTTCAAGATACTTTCTTTATTTTTAAACTTTAAACAAATTTCGACGTAGATTGGATGAATTCTGATGAAGCGGAATGGAATTTCGAGCAAATTGAGCGGTTCAATTTTCAATGTAAATAGCTTTTATGGTTTTTATTTTTTAAATAACTGACTTCTGTCACTGATATCTTCAATTTATTGCTGAACAGTATATTTTTTTACCGTCAAGAGCTCTTTACTTTCATATGGACGAAAAATTTAATTATGAATCAATTTTTCTATTGGAAATTCTTCGGCAAGTTTAAATTCAAGATCGCAACAGTTTCAAAAGTAATGAAAACGGTGTAACTTTCACATTGCAATTTATGTGGTATGAAAAACTTTACGAAAGTTAAAAACTACTTGACTTTGATTGGTTTATGTGCGTTATTAGTTTCAATTGACGCGTGATTAATTAAATTCACCGTTTACATTAATGAAATAGTGTTTAAATTTTAAAAAAATAAAATAAAAATAATTTATTATTTAGGAGATAAATTTTCTTCAAAAATTACCACGTAGCCGTCATTGCAATTTTTTTAATACACAGAAAAAACAGATTTCTTGTGCCAAGAAAATTTTAAGAAAATTTGACTTCATTCAAGAAATTTTCAGTCTTTTTTAATTTTTTTTTTAGCCGAGAAAATTCACCCTTCAGTTAAGAATTTTTTTTTCAGTGTAATTTATACTGTAGTGTACTGGTAAAAAAGTAATAAGCATAAAAAAATAAGACGAATAATTTTTCTCATGAATTTTAACAGTTAATTAAAAACATAATTTTTTCCGTGTGCAAAAAGACGAGTAATGAAATTTGAGATTATGAAAGTTCATCTACGATCGACATAGATCCATATACGGTAGATAATTCCAACGCAAAGGTACTTACCACGATTATGCCCTTTAAATTCTTGAATACTGCAGATTGAACTGAACCGGCACCCGGAAAAGACTGGGGTGCAAGAGAGAAGACCGACATGTATATACATGGCTATACTGATTCAAACTTTGCCATCAGCGCATTTCAGTCTCACTTACTGCACGCTATCCTCGGTACCCTGGATCCCTTAGATTTAAACCGTAGAGATGGTCCTCAGGGAAACTCTCAAACACGACCAATGAGAGCTTTGATTTTGAGATAACTCGAAAATTCTATCCTCAATCCAAACTTTCCGGCATCTAAACAAAAAGAATTATAATTCATTTGACTTTAATTGAATATTCAATTAATCAATTTGAATTTTAATTTATCGTATAAAAAAATCTATAATAATAATAAATATTTATCTTAAAAAAAAAACAATTTTTATTGAGAATTTTCAATTTAAAAACTAAAATAAACATTAAGCACACAATTCGACGAGTCAGTTACTCTAACGTGTCTACGAAATTAGTTAGAAACTCAGATAAATTGTTCTTCTATGTATCCGTATACATACATATATAGATGTATATTTGCTTTGGTGGAATGTAATCAACCTACATCTACCCATTCGATTATACCGTCGAACGTTTCCTGTTTTTTTTATTTATTTTATTCCAGTGTTTCTCTTTGCTCTAGATATCTCTTTCATTTAAACAGCAATCTGCTGACGAAAAAATAGATAGTTATTTGAAATTAGTTTTATAAACAGAGTAAAATAAATAAAATGGCTGCGGGTATAGGAAAAAAATAAAAAAAAAACCAAAAAGAGATAAAAACACAAATGAATAGTGTCAGATATGTCGGATGTATTTGTTCGTATCCAGGGAGACCGATAACTTGGAATTATAGCGACGCTTGACACATTCTCTGTATGCTCGGGGTGCCATAAGTTTTGTGATTTACTTGTACATACAAACCACAAACCCCTTATATTTTAACATCCTTCGTGTTCTCTCATTTCTCATAAAGTCTCGCGTGCATCGAGTTGAGTGTCCTACCATACTCTGTCTGACCTTACATTGCCAACGGCAGTGTCCACTCTAATCAGATTTCACCAGTTGTTAATTAGATTCCTCCTGAAAGCTCTTCGTCTACTTCTCATTTGCTTTGTCCCCGTTACATCATCATAAATTTACTTTATTTTCCATAATATTTTCATTTCTTTTTTTTACACCTTTTTTAAAACCAATTATCCACGAGAAAAAAAAATGCGATTATTATATATGTTATAAAGAGAATAAGAAAAATTTTGTGTCCAGGATAGTCATATCAAAGACTTTGTATCTTGAGAACTACTGACATTTTTAAAGATATAAGCTCACCCTAACATTACACTCATCGAGACCTTTCATTTGAGTACCCACATCAATTTTTCATATATTTCATATATTTATATATATTATATATATGTATATATGAAAAATATATAAAAATGCATGTGGGTACTCAAATGAAAGCTCTTGATGAGTGTTATATCAAACAAAAAAATAAATTAGTCAAGTAAATATTTTTCTTAAGAATTTCAGTGTTGTTTCAAAATTTTTATATGTCTTAAAAAGATTATTTTTTCTTCTGTGCATTTTTCTATTAAAGCACTAATATTGCCTTCAAAATCTGAAAACCCGTTTTCCTCTCAATTTATCAATCTCATCCTCTACTTTATTTAGAAATTTAATTAAATCCAAGAGACTAAGCTTGTGAATAATTATAACTTCATTTAATCGACACAAGGACTGAAATATAGATATATATAAATTTATTTAGTACAAGTTTAGTCCCTTGTCGCGTGAGTCTCGGGTAAATTGGTGCTCCTCGCGGCTCGTTAGTTGGCCTGTTTCGTTGCTGTGTGAGCTTTACTTGAGACTCCGATCGTCATGCCTCGTCGCACGATTGGGATCGCTTGTGTTTGTTCGTCAAGCAGAACCAACAAGCTTGTCAGTACTCTCGGATGTTAATACAATTACAAATACAAGCGTCATAATCTTATAATAATAATTATTATTTATAACAAAAAATAAAAAAAACTAGCCAAGAGAAATTTTTTTTTGACTTATTTTTTTTAAATGGTGAATAATTATAATTAAAAACTCGCGGAACAGGAACACAATCAATTTTATTTATTTCATTTTCCGGTTGTTTTTAAATAAAAACCCCATTTTCAGTATATTTAGGTGATGGTATATACGGGTGCTTTCGTAAATGAGAATTGTCCAAAGACCTTGAAGAGAAGTGCTGGCAGAATTGTCGGAAAGAGGGTAGATGAGCTTTCAGTAACTGTGGTACGGGGACTCCGTTTGTTGCCGGTACCTACTTCTGTTTCCTCTACTTCTGCTTGTGGTCCGCAGAGTAAAGAAAGAAAAATAAAAAAACACAACGCAAAATAAAATAATAAAATAAAGTAAAAAAAAAAGTGGGGGGGAATAAAAAATAAAACAGAAAACTAAACTAAATAAAAAAAAAAGAACGTGTAATGGGAAACGAAGCATCTTTTTTTTGCTCTCTCATCCTCTTTTGGTTCTTTCTACTGTCGTAAAATCCTCAAACGATCCTATTGTGGCTGTGAGAATGCCACGGCGAGCCCCCGTATATTTTTCTACCTTTACACTGATCTATAGTTCCGATTTCGTTTTATATCTGCTTCGAAATAAGCTCCTTGTATTTTTTAAACAAAATAAATACAAAATGTCTAATAAAGATTTGCAAATGAAAGAGAGTGCTCTGATATCAAAAGAACCTTTTTTATTTATATGTAAATAATGTTGATTTGCTTCTTTATTGTACGCTTCTATTTTATTTATTTTTATAGCTATTTTTTTATGTTTTTTTATTTTTTTTTTTTTTTAAATAAAAACTTGAAACCTTTGCGATATTTACAGTGGATTGATTTTTTATGCTGTCTATTGTCAAGCATTCGAGAGCGAGAGATTTCAATAAATTTTTTTTTTAAGACCTTAAATTTTTTAATTTCATTTCCAACAAAGGGGACACGAGCAAACAACGTGAAATTACCGAGACTGTTAGCGTTTCAGAGTAATATATATTTTTATCATGATTTTTTAAAATATTTTTTAACACGTCCATATAAAATTTTCTGATCGAAGTTAGTTTCGAAAAATTCCAATAGATGTCGCATGGTCGCTGAATCATCTCCTTAATAGAGAATTAAGTTATAATTCTTATTATAAATTTATTTTTTACTTTTTAATTATGATTTTTATGAAAAGGTACTTTTTACTTTTTTAAACTAAAATTTATCTTTCTGTATTTACAGTTCCATTTCCGGTTTTCACATGAAATTATTACGCAAAGACCAGAGTTTTTATAATTTGTACTTTAACGTAATATTTAATAATTATGGTATCACACAGGACAATTCTAACTAAAAATGTACTCTATTAAAGTTTTATTCGTCGAAAGCGGAATTTGTGATTTCACGGCAAAGCTTTGTGTATTTTGTGATGCTTCATATTTATTTCGAGGGCAAAAGTAATATTAACAGAGAAATTTTTCATTTTATTAGTTGAGTAAATCGAAAAAGACATCAAGGTACAGAAAAATTTAGGCTTGACCAGGTACAACATTTAGACGTAATTAAAAAATAGAATTCAAGTTACGCTCGATATTGACATGGCGTAACAATAAATTTTTAATTATTAGCCTTGTAATTGAATAAAATATATATGTTACCGTATTGAAATTCAACCGGAATAATCTCGGCTATTGAAAATTATTTTCAGATATAAGATATTCAATTGTATGTTCCATAATCAATTTTCTATGGGTGTATAAATGGATATATCCATGGTCGTACATAGTCGGGAAACGTTAGCCACTGTGGCGGCTGTAAAAGATTGGAAAGATAAAAAAATCGTAATATAGTAATTAATAAAAAGAGATAAATATAAGGATTGTCTGTTAGAATATGAATTGAAATTTAGTGTACGATGAGAATTTTCGAGTAGGTTAATGTATGAAGAGGGCGAAAAACCGTGTAAGTAAAGGGCAAAGTAAAAGCTCTAATTGGGAGCATGTAGTTCGCTCGAATATTATTTGCTCCAAGCTTATCGTATATATCACTAGTTTGAATAACTAGCGATGTTAATTAGAGCTGCGTTATTCAAATTTTAAAGAAAAAGTTTCACTGAATGACGTCCAAGTTTCGACTGCTGGTTTTTTTGGTTCCATGAAAAATTCTAAAGGCTAAAGAAAAATTGTCGAAAAAAAAAAAAAAAAAAAATTCCGGTTTTTTAATATTTTACCCAGGCGTTAATAGAAATATATTTAAATTTATATAAATTAAATGTAAATATTTTATTATCATAAATCATAAGCATATATTTAAATGTGACCGTATTTGAATTCATTTATGTCGTCTATTTATGATTTCGCGGTATGGATACATAAATGTGTGTGAATTTAGCATTTATATCAGTGAATCACATGAATTATCGATTGTCTCATCTGATTCGCCCCTATGTTCCCTTTACTGTGTATATGTATATAAATTTGAGAGGGCATTTAATCCTAGCATTAATTCGGTTATTTGTTCAAAGTCACTATTTGAAATCAACGTCGGTAAATATTTGGTTATGTCGAACTAATATTTAATATGGAAATAACGAGCTGACCGATTGATTTATGTTATTAGTCATTAGTTTCTTCTTTTATTGTAATTGTTTTTCTGTTATTTATATTTTTATGTAACGGTCCCATTTAATTTCAGTTTACAAATTAAAGAATTTCTATAAAATATATTTAATTTAATTAATTAAACCCTAACAATAAGCATAAAATTTAAGAAAGACTCCCTAACAAGGCCAGCCTGGGATTTAAAATTATTAAAATTCGTTATTTGGAAAATCCAAAATTGCAGAACGTTACAGTATAAAATATCTAAATAATGCATCCCGTCAAAACCCCATAAATAATTATGCACCCAAAAACATAAACCACCTTGGAGAATATGACACATAGTCTCACAAAATATTCCAAGTCCACTGAGGAGCTTAAACATTTTAATCTTCCTAACGTGGATGTTATTCGTGCCAGAGTAAGGTTGCCAAGCTTTGGGGAATACGGAATGTCGTATGGAATTTCAAAAGAGCATTCCCTGAGAAATATTCGACCGCGTAGGCATAAAACCCCCGTAAATTCCTCAAAATTTTCTACCTCGTTGATTGAAAAACTATCGATAAGATAAATAATAATAATAATAATAAATAAAAATTTTTTAATTGCATAATTTGAATCGTATCTAGACAGTGTTAATACATTTTAGATTATTTGTAATTGCCAGCGTCTGATGACGCATAATTCAACGTGGAATTTGAGTTTCAATTTAGTTGTACGAGCAGGTATTTTCACAGCTTCGGATCGCTGTTGCTGTTACAGTAGACTGTATTCTGTGCTGCAGTGTATCATATCCAGTGTAATACATATATGACAGTTGTATTACAACACGCAACGTTCCTCTGGTATGCAATATCATGTGTACCATGATACTAAACTATAGCATATGCTCATCAAGAGCTTTATCGTCGGGTAGGATCATTTTGAAATTTCTCGGGACGAAATCGTTGTACAGTATCTATTCATTAAGTAGATACTAAACGAGATTTCCATCAGTAATTTCCAGGGTAAATCTACCACTCCTCACTACTGAACGAAACTACTACCTACTACCTACTACCTACTGCCTACTGTCTCTCTGTTGTCATTTGCATATTACGCTCAATCGTAACGCGTATATCGTGAAATTCACTTCCACTATCCACTGAATGTTGTTCACTGTAACGCTGTCTGTATATAGTCTACAGCATACTATCCTTTCTCTGTCACTCGGACGTTAAATTATAGGCCTACGGGATTGTTTATTGCAAGCGTGATGATGATGACAGCGATATTTTTATTATTTATTGTATCCGAGAATAATTTATTGTTTTTATCGACAATTATACACACGTAAGCTTGTTTTAAATCTATAGTTATGTTTGTTATGGATTTTGGTTCGTGGAATTATCGAAAAATATGATTACATCGATGAAAAGTATTTTAATCACTTAAGAGGATTACTTATTACGAAAAATATTACGGTTGATTGTTTTAAAAGCTTTAAAATTATAAATAAATTAAAATAATAATAATGAATTTTATTTATGAAAAAATATATGAAATTTATCACAAATTACACAAAAATTTTTTACAGTATCAAATGGTTTATTAAATAATATCCCTAGATTTCTTTGAAGAGCTAGAAAGTAGCAGTATATTTAATATAACGTCACAAACAGTCGAAAATATAACCCCGAGGATCCTTGGTATAATTTACAAATATTTTTTCCACTCAAGCCTCGATGCGTTTCCTTTTATCGCTATTTTTTTTTAGTTTATTTCTTTAGCTTGCTTTTTCTGAATCACATAACAAACAATCAACACTAGACTTGAAATATGACTCGACGTCTGACCAATCATACCCACGACTACTTTTATTTTTTAAAAGTTAATTGATTGCAAAGTATTGAGTTATATTCAATTTATAAATACATTTATATAGAGTTATAAATAACGATAAAAACGTCTTTTGTGCTACTTTTTTTTACCGATCAACTTTCATACCCGAGCAAATTGAAACAGGACACGACTACGTAGAAAAATAATGTCGATGACATGAACTATCAGGTAAAGCACTCTGTGAAACTGTATCTTCATTCAGCTGAACACTTATTGGAGTATTTCTGCCGGGCAATAAACTTAGTTCAATTTTTTTGCCGTTTCTTTTTGTTTTGTTATTAAAATTTAATGACTTTATTAGTGGCTTCTCAAATTTATTAACTCATTTTATATTCATAAAAAATGGTGTTAATTGACTACCGGTAAATACTTTTTTTAAAGTAAAATAATTTTATTAAGATTAAAATATGAACTAGTAATAAAAATAACAGAAAATATATTTTTAAGGTCAAATTAAAGTCCAAAAGCCCGAAGGCTACGAATGAGTTCGACAAAAAAATAGTTTATCTCAGGAATGTCAATTAAACTTTAACAAATGTTTAAAAAATTTCAGACCCTGGGGCAATAATTTATACAAAGCTTACAATGTTGCGAAGAATTGGAACAATGCACAACAGACATGCCAAGGAGATAACGGAAATTTGGCCGTCATAAATTCGAGGGAAGAAGCCCAATTTGTTCAACAGCTGGTAATCAATGCCCGACCAATCACCGGGTCGACATATCCCGGCAGCTGGGTCGGGTTCAGGGACACTCTGATGGCAAAGCTAATTGGCAAACACTTACTGGACAAAATTTAAATCAGGCCGGGTATGATGTGTGGTGGAAAAAAGAGGATAAGGCCAAGAAAAATAAGTGTGAAGCAATTAAAATTTGCCGAAGATTCTCTGCGGTTTCTTGCGATGATCGAATTGCTTTCGTTTGTGAGATTGAACCTTCTATTGATTAATTTATTAATAAAATTATTATTTGATGAAAAAAAAATTTTTTAATTGCAAAGTTATCTTCTAGGATCCACTAATAATTTAACAAGCTTGGCGATATTCCAGCGTCATAACACGAGTTTACTAAAACTTGAAGCGGCAAAATTTTCCCCAGATATTCAATTTCCTTAGCGACCGAAAAATGTCAGCCTCTGGCTATTTCTTGCTCTGATGTGTCGCAATTTTTACTTATCTGTGTAATGCACAGAATAAATTAAAATGTTGCGGTATTTACTGATAAAAAAATTGAACTGCGAAAAATAATATTTAATTCAAGAAAAATGTTATCTTCAAAATTTGACTCTTGTTTTGGAAAATTTAGTATAAATTTATTTAAGAAATTCAGGAATTGAACTAACAAAATTAAACTGGAGAATATTTTTTTTGTGTAAGAGAAATTTTGTACCATACCTAGTAATTGTATAGAATAAGAATAGCTTCTGGAGTTTTTTCTCTACTCGGTAGAGGAAAACCGAGGTAAAGGTTACTTAAAAGGGAAAAAATAGGTTAAATTGAAACGGTTAGTTTTCGGAATAGCAAGTGTGATAAGTCAACGAAACAGCGGCAAGTGACAAGTGAACGTTATTTCTGGTGGTTACAGATGCAAAGTACCATAGAGCTTGCGGTTTAGCAGGCGACCAAACCGCACATGACCGAAAAAGAGGGTGAGAAAGTATGAAGAGCCAACCAGTAGTACGTACACACATGTCTAACCCAGTTATAAACATTACCTTTTATAACTGTTATTATTATTATTATCTCTGTTTTAGTTCTTAATTTAAATTTAGTCATTTATTTTTCGACCCTCTGAAACTGCAATTGAAATTTTGGTGAAGAAAAAACATCAATTTATGGAAAAATTAAAAAAATACGCTTAAAAAAAAAATAAAAGGAAAGTTTACGCCGTCACTAAAGTAATTAATCGGAAGCCAAAGTAATCAAATCTTTAAAAGAGAAACCTAATAAACTTTCGATCAAGGAAACTACGAGGGCGAGAAAAGAGGGTGGAGAAAGCTGGTAGTATCACCCGAGGGCATTATTTTCGGAGTCGGTTGTATATCGTGGAGTACCTAGCATTCGGCGCCTCGTTTGCTACCACAAGTACTGAGCCCGCGGAAGCCGTTAATATTCATATATTCTAACGAAGACTCAGAGTGCATAGCAGTTAGGTCGTCGACAACGACTTTACCGCAACCACGACAACGACGACGACGGCCGTGATTATTGTTCCGAAACAACGCGCTTGTCCTCGACTTTGATTTTTTTTATCCACCCCGGGCTCCAGGCTATTGTCCCTTTTCTTCAAGTCGCACCTCCATTCTTTACGGGCTACTTCCTGTATCGCCCTACACAATCCTAACACTCACCAAATCCTCTCTTCTTCCATATAAAATTTTTTTTTCACACATATAAATGTATCTTTTTACATATATAGACGTATATGTTGATGGTGAGTATCCAGCTTATATTCAATTGGCTTTTGTACCACAATGTGCTTGAAGAATCATCAATATATATGATATTGCTTTGGGATCAGCAGAAAAGAAAACGTTTCAATGATCCTGAAAAAAATGTATAAAGACCATATAAAGAAGGTCTAGCTTATCAAAATGACAAAGCTATATCGTTCAAATGGTCTGTGATGTCTTTTGAGCTTATCATTCCGCATAATAGGTTCTTTTATATTTCAATATGATTATTATTTTTAGATTTTTTTTTTCAGTTAATTGGCTATCATCCAATCTAATACAACAATTTTTTTATTTTTTCGTAATATTGTTAGCCGGTATTTCGCTCTAGAGGTAAACAATTTTGCCACAATTCATATCTAAATTTTTCATTAAAGAAATAAATATTAAATTATTATTACTATTATTTTCGGTGATGTATGATGACATACTGTCACTTGTTATTAATGCGATCACAAAAATTATATCTTTTGAGGTTAAATAATACTTAATAGTTTATGCTAACAAAAAATAAGAGAAAACAATACTAAGACGTGTAATAAATTTACGTAGAAAAAAAGGCGAGGACGTTTACACGAGACTTAACGTCAATAAAATGCAGGGAGAGAAAGATAAACTGAGAGATAAGCCAACAGTTGACTTAAGACGGGCATATTTGGACGCGGAGACCAGCGATGAAGACCAGACTTCAATTAAAAGTAGCTGTCTAATTCTATTTAATTAATTAAACATAATAAAATTGTAAACTAATTCGCTATTAAAACTTTATAAATATAAGACCAGCAGATAAAACATATATATTGCATAACAATGGGAATTCCCGAAGGTGTTGGAGAATTTTCGATAGTTATCAATGTACATTTATAAACACAAGCCACACAACAGCACAGACAGCCTCGAGGATACGAGTTTCAGGATTCGGCGTCAAGGTAACTCTCCGGGCGTAATAATGCAGTGGCCGGTGAACCGCTCGCAGTAGTTATACCAGAGTACACAAGCGCATTCACTGACAATTAATGCGAGTTTCCCGAGAGATTCCAAGCCGCCGGTTGACACGCCCCGCGATGTGCTACTGAGTTACACTATTTATACCGACTGCATTCATGTTAATTCTCGTATTACTTCCGCATTAAATACACTAGTCACAAAAATTAAGGGATATATCCTCAAAATTTAATTAAATCTCCTGAGATTCTTATTATTTTTTGTTTTCTTAATTTTCAATTCTTAACTTTATTTTATTATTATTATGAGATTGTGAAGCAATAATAATAATTATTATTTTAGAATAATATTATTAAAGAAATTTAATTTCATCCTTAAAAAATTATTGATGGTCACACAAATTTCACACCTGACCAGATAAAATCATCATAAAATTTTTCCGTATTTTATCTAAAATATAAAAATAATAAAAAGTCGAGTTAGTTCTGGCTGTTGGGGTGACGCTCAGTTGGTCTTAATTTTTCTCAATTTATTTTTAATGCACAAAAGTTTCTCTTCAATTCTAATTAACAAAACTTTTTCAATCGCTAGGCGATAAGGAAACAGAAAGACCCAAGGAAACGTCACTGAGAACGACTTACGACCGCGAGGAACTTAAAAAACTGGTAAGAAAAATTCATCTTATTCATTGGGAATGTTGAGAATTGAATCTCAAACGAAAAAAAAAAAAAAAAAAAAAAAAAAAAAAATCCAGCAGTATATTCAAATAATAATAATAGAAAATAAATTTTTTATCTAAAAGTTTATCCGAGTGAAAATTATGATTAAAAGTTTATAATTATTTTTGCTCAATTTTTAACAGATTGGTTTTGTTAAAAATATGACAGCGTTATCAAACCTCGATGAAAATTATTGGAACGACTCGGCACCAGTTATTGAAGATATAGAACTATTTTTAACGAACACTCATATAAAAGTTTTAACTATTTTTTTTAACAACAATATTTTAACGAGTGACTTTAATTTTGAAAACCTCAACCATCATGCCAGAGAATTCGCGTATTTCATACGCAAAAAAGACCAAGCTTTTCACGCTGATACCTTTCACGAAGAAATTATTTTCGGAACAATTGACACCAGGAACGTAGAGGCAACAATAATTGCACTTACAAGCGAGGTTCTTGCTCCAATTTTTATGAATATTTACTCGTGGAACAACAGTATCCTTTTTATTAGAATAATTAACCTCCGAGGATATTAATTAAAAAATATCATTAATGACACAAAATAATATTGAACTACATTAAATGTAAATATTACCGTACCGCATAAATCCGAAAATTCAGAATTGGATGTAAAATTTTTTGAGTGATATAACGCAGAAGCGTGAGGGAGAATAAACGAGCAAACCCTCTGATCCACCGCAGGTTAAATGAGACCGTGATTACTATTTCAATGATAACGTTACATTTTGGGTGATACAAGCCACTAGTAATTTGGTAGTAATTGGAGGCCAAGGGCTCTTGATTAGCTAGTTTACGGTGACCGTGAATAATTTAGTTTAATCATACAGCACGCGGTGCATTCCGTACTTTTGCCTCCAGGCATTGTCATGATCATCAACCGGTTTAAATATTATCTGGCTACTGAATATGAATTAAAAATTTCTCAATTTCGAAATAGTAATTTTTAAGATTTTTGTTACAACTACTCCGATTTTTTTTATAATTGGTTTATAATACTAAAATGAATTCAATGTAAAAAATTAATAAAAAAATAATATGAAATGTTGAAATAGTAAAAACAACAGAATTAAATATTTTGATCCCAACATCATAAGAAGTATAGAAAGAAGAAAAGTAATAAAAAAATTCTTGGTAGTAAGTTTTAAAAAAGAATTTTATGATTTAAGAAAAAGTTTTGTAATTTATTCCTTAACGGTTCGACAACATGCGTAAAAGCAAACTTTGGTATGAGCTTGTACGGATTTCTGAGCAGTCTTACCGAGCAGAGATATAAAGCAGGAGGTTTAACCGTAATTTATGTGCCGATTGAAACAAATAATCTGACGGTAACAGAAGCCTGCAGCAATAAAGAGCTGATGGACCGGCTGGAGAAGCTCATTTTTCTGTGGACCAAACAAATAAGACTGGCGCTGTCAGAATCTGAGAGCCAGATAATTAATGCCCGGTTTACATGCATTATTGATGAACATAAATTCTGGACAACACGCTGTTAGTATTGCTCTTGTGTATTATGTATTTTTATTAAATGTTTAATGTTTAATATTACACTCGAAATTCAATTTTATACCTTTGTCCTCCTGGCATTTAACTGCGGAATAAAGGTAGACTAGACCTAGAGGTATAGAGGATATAGAGGGTTAGAGAAACTGAGCGGGAGATGTAGAGTGTAATATCCTGGGTCACGATCCTCATCCTTGTGAATTTGGGTTAACGCCCGTAGTTTCGCCTAAAGGCACTTCTGAAGGGATAAACGAGACTACGAAATCACCACAGGGATTTAAATTGTCCACCGGGGGATATGCATCCGGTCATAAGCGCTGAGACGAATCTCAACTAACACTAACGCCATCAGTATTAACTATTTATCAACCTTATCATTTTCACTTTATTTATTTTTACTAACATTTCTTCATTATCATTTTTTGATTACTTCTGTGAAAGTTGAGTTCAAGAATTTGTTGTCTTGAATTCTGACTCTTGACTCGAGGAATTTGTACCTTCAGTCGATACAGAAAATTTATTTACCGATGTTGACAATCAACTAGTTGATTTTCAATGGTTTATGTCAACTTTTGCATTTGCAACAGTTTCTTAAAACGCATCAAGTTAGTGTAAATCTACTGCCGGAATTTCCCGAAAGGTTCGCTCAAAGTTAACGCGAAGTTGCAGAAAGTTAACGTTAACTTCACGTCAACAGTTATAAGGACAATTGTTGCCTTACTGTTAGCGTAAACTTTACGTCAAATTCCGGCAGCAGGCTTACGTGAACTTCATTTTATTTGTACTTACTGGGAATTCACGAAACAAATTTTTTTCGTTGAGTTTGTTGTGAAAAAAATATTCAAAATTTTTACTGTCAAATACTATATAGACTCTATAGACGTTTTGTAACGTTAATTTCTTGAATCAAGTCATTTTTTTGCAGTATAAAAATCCGATTACGCAAAACAAACTTTTTACTTCCGAAGCTCATCAATTTATACCTTTCACAATTTTTTTTAATTACCTCCATAAAAAATTACACTCAAACACAAATTTACCGTTCAATATATCTCCCTCTGTAACCCGCTCCCATTACTCGGTAATAAATCAAACGAACGCATCAATTACACATTCAAAATAAAAAAAAAAAAAATCGCGTTGACAAAAATCGAAATGATTATTAATCTTTATTCTCCACTAGGGACTAATCTGCGGGGACTGAATCACCAAATAAAAAGCGCCCAAGTCCAACACATCCTGAGCATCTTATCACAAGCAAACTCGGGTCAATTGGAGCAGTTTGTGCTGCTGAATAATGAAATAGAGCTCCGCACAAAAGAAGCTAAGACAAACATCGAGTATTTGGAGCTATTGAAAGCTCCTTGCGAGGACTTGAACGAAATAACGAAACCTGAAGACCTTCTGGAGTTTCTGCCAAAAATTTTGCATGTATTCCGCTACATCTGGCTCAACTCGACGTTCTACGGTGAGCGAGTCTATCATCTGATGAAAATGATCAACAATCAAGTGATAAACCTCAATCGCGGATTCGTCAACCTGGACGGCATTTTCGAGGACAAGAAGACGCGCGAAGGGATAGAAATTCTCGAAAAGTGCATTGAAGCTTGCGAAAATTACAAAGATCTCTATTGGAAGGCAATTTTAATCATAAATCTATTAGCTCGTTCCGAGTGCTATCAGATATAAGCAGAGTTTCTCTTTAAAATGATTATGCGGGTATCAACAAAGCGCCCGCACTGTGCTAATATAAAGCTATCAAGAATTGTCCCTTGATCTTTCAAAGAGCTTTTTATTCAACCGTCAAAAGAGAGATCATAAACTGCTTCTTCATTTCATTTTTATCCCCTATCGTTTCTTTTATTCTCTTATACTCGTTTATGTTCTCTCTTTATCTCTTACTCTCTCACTCTTAATAACCTATTAATGTGATCTTCCCTTTATTCCTTCGATTTATATGTTTATACAGTTTGCACAAGCTCACAGCGGCTTAACATCAAACGCCTGGGATTTGGATGACAAAGAAGTTTTTCACTACATTGATATCTTCGTTGAGAGATGCAGAAATCTTATTGAAATATGCTACGCTATGATCGATTTTGCCCAGTAATTATTATTTTGATTTTTTTTATTATGAATTTTAGAAAACAAGTTGATTTAGACAAAATTGTCTTGATTTAAGAATTTGTTTAAAAATAGTAAAATAATTTTTTTCAGAGTAGTTTAACTATCAAATTTAACTCGCATAAAACTTACCAGAAGCCAAACATACGACATAAATATTTAATTCCCCAAAAATAAATCTACTTAATCTAAATTCCGCGAAGCTAAACAGTCTAGACACTGTAATTAAGAAGCTAATAAAAAATGAATAGTCAATAAAACGAGTCAGACACATACTCACATACGTTTAATTAAAGCGCAAGACAAATGCTTGGTAGCATCTAATTGAATATTTATTTAGCAGAGTATCTTTAGATGCGCAAGCTTTATATATCGTGTGGCTGTGTATTGATAGTTTAATTAGTAAATCTCGTAGGTACTATAGCATCTGATAAAGTTATAAAGTTTACCAAGTCATTGACGTATAACTGGCTTCTAAAACCAACAAACTTGCTTAAGGCATTGATAATATTTATGTTTCACTTAAGAATTCGAAAAGGACAACTTTTGATAACTATCGCAAACACAAACTTTAAATCATAGAAAAATAAATAAATAAGTTTATTTGATTCTATTTGATTTTTTTTTTTTTTTTTTTTTGTTTTGTTGACAAGATTGGATGAAAAGGCAGAGACAATCCGGGGAATTTTCAGTGGAACGAATGGCATAGAATATGAGAGAGTTTGTAATAAAATAGAGAAACGTTTTTTAGTTTATTTACAAACACTGAGACTTAAAGCTCCGAAGATATTAGACGTTAAAGAGCCCACCTGGTATGACGACATGTTCGCATTCCAGAACGAGATGAAGGATTTGGAGATTACAATCGAGAACCTCGTGAACCTCGTGTTCAGAGACATGAATAATGTACATCAAGGCATTAGCAATCTCGCTGGATTTCAAATTTACATGAATCGAAAGAGCTTGAAAACTCTTTTTGACTCAATAATAACAAAAGTAAGTTCATTGTTTTTATAATTCAACATAATCGTCAATTTTAGTTTTTATTGGAACGAGTTATAAATTTAAAACTAAAAGAGCTAAAATTAAAATAAAAATTCTACTGATGTGCTAATTAATTATAATCATATAATTAAAGATATGGCTCCTGTTTGCAAGCGACATCCAAGCAGTGAAACAAGAGCTAGTGGAGGAGCGAAACGAGAGCCCGTCAAACACTCCATATTTTTCCGGACGGGCACTAAGCTTGAAGCTAAAAAGCAAGCGATTAGAAGCGACTAGACAGCGGCTCTTGAAGACAAAATGGGCTGGACATTGCGGAATTAGTTGTAAAGTGTGCCATCAGCAGGAGATGTTGGTCGGTTCCATCAGTGAGACGATCTTTCGGCTATATCACGAGTGGATGGATGACATCGGTGATAATCCAAAGAGCCGGTTGGATCGATACTTGATGCGACGGAGCGACGATAAGCCGGGACTGCTGGAGTCCAACCTCGATCCAAACCTTGTGAATTTATGCCGCGAGGCGAACTATTGGCAGAACCTAGGCTTCCAAATTCCCATTTACGTACAGATGATCTATGATAAGTGGGACACGCTACAGTTTGTTTCTGAGAGCGTCCTTATGCTTGTCCGTGCATACAATAGGATACTTGATGGTATAATTCTCCATTGTCTTTCTAGTTTTACCGTTTTGTTTTTTTGCGATGTAATTTCTACCTTTTGTATTTTTGTCTGTCTCTGTCTGTCTGTCTGTGTCCTTCTAAAGCTCTTTCGCCCCAAGAGAAGGCTTTTTTTCGGCGCCATATTAGGGATCTTGACGAAAAAATTCACCCTGGATTATGCAAGCTCACTTGGAATTCTGATTTGATTGACGTTTACGTCAAAAAATGCTGCGACTTTATTGCTGATGTAATTTTTTTTTTTTTTTTTAATATTTATAGTTTTAGTTGAAAATTTTGTGAGGTAAAAAATGACCGAATTTTTAACCGAAAGAATAAATATAAATCGCAATCACGTAGCAACTGTCAAAGTTTTATCTAAACTACTTCTAAGCTCGGTATCTGAACGTCTAATCGTTAATTCGCTTCCAAAGAATTTAATTTTGAACTTCTGTCCAAACTCACTCTAGAAGTACCTAATTCTGAAAACCGATTCCAAGAGGCTTGAGTTCAATTTCAGAGCTTACTAATTATCCCAATCTTCAGTAGTTCTATGTAATTTATAATTAAGATATGCTTGTCACTAAATTTTCTCCGTTATCTTGATTATAAACTAGTCAATTTATTGAATTCATTTTACTTGGTTCTAAGTTATAAACTAAAGAGCACTAAAATAAATTACCTGCTTATACAAATTTTGAGTTTGAAAGAACGAAAACGTTTTTAACGTAGTAAAATACGTTCATAAAAGTTTTAAAAATTCTTTCAAGGTATATTTCAACTTTTCCAACACAAAATTTTGAATTTTGTTGATGAAACAATGATTTAGATTTGGCACAGTAATTTTTTTATAGTTTCAAGAATTTTTAGACACTTACAAAGACGTAAACTCTGCAATTTTCCAAATCTGCGAAAAAATAAGCGTAACACCAATGGTGAAGCTGCAACCAAATTTTGGGTACTCGCTGTCAGAATTCAAAAGTGAAATAAAAACCAGTAGGTAAATGGAACAATATTAATAAAAATAAAAATTTACTAAATAAACCCGTGAAAAAATTTTTTGACATAGATAATTTTGGTAATATACTAATTTTTTTCGAAAAATTATTAAATCATATATGGCCATATTAAGACATTTATAATGGTATATAGAAGTATCAGACTATATGAAAAAATGTTTTCACGGAAATAATAAAATTCCATTAAACACTCGTGTAATCTGCTGTCAGAATAACGGAGCATTACGCGAGTTCTAGTGGGTTGGTTATATTATTTAAAACATCGTTTGATAAGAGTTGTTTTTTTCAAGGGATATGGCATTGAAAGAGCTTGAGGAAAAATACAGGGATATTATTAAATACCTCTTAGTGGTGTATGAGAGGTTTCAGTGGATAATATCCGAGGTAAGTATTCTATGACAACAATTGACTCATGATCCACCAGCCAAAAGCTCCTTACTCATCTGCTCTATCGAGAGTTCCATCTATTCTACGATTTCCGGGAATTTCCGGGTATTCGTAATCTCTTCGGGATACAGAAACACGTACCATATAGTATATAGAACACAGCATATACTTCAGCCAGTTCATGTCCTCCACACGCATCGAGATAATCCTGTGAGACTTAGTGCCCTGATGCGATTCAACTCCAGTTGACAATTTTCCTAGTGGAAGACACTGGACACCATCGATTTCACGTTCTGTTGCTAACGTGATATACCATGAACCATGATATATATAGCTATATATAATAGTGTATACTGCCAATCACCTACCAACACCGCTTAATCTAATCTTTTCAGAGCACCGAGGAATGGAAGAACTATCTGATTAACCTGGACAGAATTTTCGAGGAGAGCTTGCGGTTGTCTATAAGAAGTTCGTTAATGCTCATGTTTAATGCATTGCACGGCGTCGATTCTAATGGCCCATCAACCCTCATTTTAATTGGCATTAGTCTCCTCGGTAATGATGTAAGTGATTCACTTCGGTGATTACTGAGGTGTATAAAAAACAATCAAGACTTTGTTTTAATTTAATTTTAACCTATTTTCTGAAGTTATTTCTACACTGTAAAAAATCGGGAGTGAATTTTTGTTTGTTAATTTTCGATACTGAATTAATTATATATCTTTGCACTATCAACAGTTAACTTTCCAACCTCCTCTCGACGAAAGCGCTCAAGTAATAAGTAATATCTTCAAAACTCTTCTAAAACCTCTGAAAAGTATCCTTAGATTCCCCGAAAAATTCAGTCTAGGCCGTTACGGAGTCTCCAGTCTCTGGCGAACTTTCAGAGAAGATGATTCTCTTCTCCATTTTCAAAAACTGCTCGACAAAGAAATTGAAGTTTGTTTCAGTTTTATTCAAGATTATCTAAAGATCTGGGAGCCATTTCGCGATATTTGGGAAGTTGACAAAAATTCCTTCATTGCAAGGTATCAAAAAAAAATTAACAATTATTCTGCTTGATTCAGTGCATCCCCATAATTTTAACTTAAAAAAAAATGTCAATAACTTTTTCTCCTTGAATCAAACAAGCTTCGAAAGCTCAAACCCATCAGCAAAATCCTTCGACACTGAAATTAGTCGATACTCTGAACTAGTAAGTACCCTCCAAGTCCAAGAAACAATCGCAATGGTCCACTTCCTTTACATTAATTCCGACCAACTCAAGACCGTTATAACACAGCATTGTGCAGAGTGGCAAAACAAATTAACGCGCCTCCTGTTAGACATGATTCAGAGAACCGTCGAGCAATTCTACGCCTCAATTAGCGAAAATACTAAAATGTATCCAAAAGTTTTGATATATTTATAATTTTTTGGTTAACTCACGTCAAAACAAGCCATGTGCTTACAGGATAAGCAGAAAGCCAACAGACTTAATCGAGATGCAAGCAACGTTGCAATTGTTCGAGAGACTCCGGGCTGAAATTCCGTGGAAAGAGGAAGAATTTCCCAAGATACGAGAACAGTACCAGATTCTAGGTAAACCCTGATCCAATCGGTTGCTGGTGAGTGGGCAGAGGGGGGTGTAATCGATCGCGTTACTCTTAAGATACTCTATACTCTGTAGACTGTACTCAGTAGTGAGTAGGAGAAATTACCTGTGCCTGAAACCCTAGAGTAATTGCTAGTGCTAGGTCTTGCTTCTTCAAATCCTCCCCAATCTTTAGTTTACTTTTTTATTTATTTTTATTTATACTTTAACTCAATCCCTTTCCAACCATCAAATCGAATGCACTGGCTCTGCAGAGAAATATAAGGTACAAATGACTCGAGAGTTCAAGAGAAGAGTCAAGGACCTCGAGAAGAATTGGGATAGTTACGTTAAATTTTTGTCTGATTATGCGATGACGATTCAAGAGATTAAGGTAAAAATTATTTAATTTGAATTAAGCAGAAAAAATTTTTCACAAGTGTTTTCTGATAGAAATTTCTTTTAGAAATAACTGAATTTTCTCTAATTGAACCGAAATAAAAAATTATTAATTTTCAAAGCTGAAATAAAAAAGAAATTTCCCCATGTCGGCTTATCTTACGTCTTGTTGTAGAAGCAAACGCGTTTATTTTTATTTATTCGAAAAATGCTCAGTATACATATCACGGAATTCAGCTCTGATTATTATGCCCCGATCGTACGGTGCACGGTCTACTCTTACTGGAATGCTCCTAACGTAGACATTTTTCCCACAGGAACAGTTCAAGTGCAAACTCTTGAAACAGGCAGATGTATTTAAGGAAGACACTGTCGCGTTGCTAAATAGATTCCAGAATACCGGGCCGTTCACCTCAGACTGGAAAACTCACGGTGGATATTATTATTTATTTACTTGGGTACTTTTTTCCCGAAAGATAATCTAAATATTTTTGCATTTATCGATAATTATATTTGTAGATGCTCGCACTTGGTTGGCTGATTTTCAACAACAGTTAACCAGATTAAAACAAGTTGAAGATGAGCTTAAGAGTAACCTCACTATTTTTGAGGCGAGTTTTGTCGACTCTGAAGAGCTGAATAAGATTGACAGGGTGATTATTGATTATCATTTTTTATTTTTGAGAAAAATTTCATCATTTGCAGCTCTTTGTGTTTAAAAAAAAATTTCAACAGGAATTCACAGCAATTCAACTTGTTTGGGAACTGACCAACAAATGGGAAGAGTCATGGGAGCGGTACAAAACGGTTAATTTCTGGACAATAGAAACCGAGGAAATGGAATCAGTCGCAACAAAGTTATTCAAAAAATTCACCCGATTGTCAAAAGAACTCCAGGCCAAAAACTGGCCGATAATTAAATCCACGAGATCAAGGATAGACGAATTCCGTCGGACATTACCTCTAATAATTGATCTAAAAAACCCTGCAATGCGTGAACGTCACTGGGACAAAGTGAAATTAATCATTGGACAGGACTTTGACGAGTCGTCCGAGGAATTTACTCTCTCTTTGATAATGAAACTAGGATTTCAAAATTATTCGGATGAAATCTCGGATATTTCGACCGCCGCTTCCATGGAATTGACCATCGAACAAGTAGTCATTTTTATATATTTTATAGAAAAACGACAAAAAAAATTTTCTATTTTTAATTTGAATTACAAATAACTTTTGAAAAAGTCAATTTTTCGAAAAATCATAAGAGATCTTTTTTGTAGATCGTTTAATTTCCCATGAAAAATATTTATCAAGTTTCTCCGTACGTTGATTGTAGAGTGAGATATAAAATTCTAAAGCTTAAAAAAATCCATTTTAATGTTATTAAAATAAAAATTTTAATTTACGACTTGAAATTATTAATATTAAGAGCTCAAATTTTAACGGACTCTGTATTTTGCCATTTTCTGATAAAATGTAACGATCAATTAAAAAAAAAAAAATCTTCCTAATTTCTTATTACACCCTAACATTTTCGCAAGATATTTCGTATTTTCGTCCACATATCAGCAGAAATAAAAAAGTAATCTATCTCAGTGGGTGATTTAATCGCTGAAATTTCTTTAGGGCTTAAGAAGCATCGCTGCAGCATGGTCGACCCTAAAACTGGAAATGACACTTAACAAAGAAACTGGAATTTATCGATTACAATCAGCGGACGAGATCTTGCAGACTTTAGAGGATCACCAAGTCCAGTTGTCAGCAATGAAGTCAACGAGGTGTAGTAAAGCTCTAAACCTTCTTCTTCTTCTTTTGTTTTTTGTTTTTTCATTGACAGAGGTAGAGTTGAGTAGAGCGGTTTTAGTTAAGATAAGAATAGAAGAATAAAGCCAGAAATCGATCACGGGAATAGAAGCTGTAATCTCGAAGCCTCTGTTTTCTAATTCGTTATCTTTTTTGGTCCCTCTGTACCAGGTTCGTCGAGCCCTTCGTAAACGACGTAGACCAATGGGAAAGGACTTTGTCGAGGATTGCCGATTTACTTGAAGTAATGCTTCTGGTCCAAAAAGACTACATCTACCTGGATAACATATTCCGCGCAGAAGATATAAGAAAGCAAATGCCAAACGAAACAGACAGCTTTGATGCATTAACCATCCAATTCAAAGAAATTTACAGTCAAATGGCTGCAGCCCAGAATGTCGTTCAAGCTTGTCATGATTCGAGTAAAATACTTTAAGGAGATTGTAACAGACACACAGCACAGACATTTATTTGAATTTATGTATCTTTCCCTTTTTAAGATACCATGCTTAGGCAGCTGAATAAACTCACCGATGACATGGATTCGATTCAGCGAGCACTTGAGAGGTATTTGGAAACTAAGCGTCATGTTTTTCCGAGGTTCTACTTTATTTCCAATGACGATCTTCTCGAGATATTGGGCAACGCTAAACGCCCAGATTTTATTCAAAAGCATATCAAGAAACTCTTTGGCAACATTCATGCTTTGAAGATATCTAAGGTATTGCCGACCTTTAACCATTTTTGGTTTGAGATAAGTTTGAGATGTTTCTGGTTTTAGATGATTACCGGGAGACACCTTGCGGAAGGGATGATCTCGGCTGAAGGAGAGTATGCGGGGTTCCTTCGAGCTGTAGTTATGGAGGGACCGGTGGAGAATTGGCTGTGCAAAATTGGTATACTTTTAAAGTTACAATAAAAAAGTTATAATTAAAATCTTTTTTTACTTCCCTAAGAAGCTTATCTAACATTGATTTTAAGTTTAATCAACAACTAAACCAATTTTTTCCCAATGTGTCATAACAATTGACGTAAAAATCCTGTAGAAATTCTATAAAAGTTGAAAATTAAAGTAACAATTTATTGATATAATAAAATCAACAAATATCAGGGCTGATATAAAAATTGGTCATTCCAGAAAATTTTTTCACACGCCACCTATACAAACTGATTTTCTCCTCAATACACCCTAACCTTTTCTTCAATACAACCGTTCGATTGAAGATGAGCTCATTCTCGAGCAATAACGAAATGAGATTACACATTGTTCGTTGCAGAAACGGGGATGCGGGAGTGTCTAAAAGAGGTTCTAAAAGAGTGTCGTTCGGCGCTGAGAAAAATCCAGGATAAGCGGGACAAGTGGGTGAAGGAGTGGCTGAGTCAACCGGGAATAACATCCACTCAGATACAGTGGACAAGCGAATGTACACGAGCACTTGTACATTGCAAGTGAGTACGGAAATTCAACGGTGTCTACCTTGTATTCTACTGCTTCTGCTAACTCAATGGATCCACCTAGATATAGATCTAGATACACATACACATATAAATATCTATATCCATATCCTTGTACATGTATATTGGCGTGATGAAGAAGAAGCTGGAGGACAAGTCGAGTGCAAGAGGAGAAGGACGGCGAAGGGAAGTTGAGACATAGATGTAGATGGTCAGGTCAACCTGATGACTTAAGCGAGCCAGACACGGCAACTCTAATAAGAGAAATTTTGCATATTCTGCTTACCATCGTCCTCACTTGTACTCCTCTCCTCTCCCTTAAACCTTCGCCTTCGTCTTCTCGTCTTTCTTCTTCTTCCTCTTATTCTCACACTTACTATGTTCAGAACTGTACTATTACCGGCCCTTCGTACGCTATTCTCGTTTGCATATACCAGAGATGCTGTGAATAATTTAACCCACAACCTTATTCTATTCCGCTTGGCCTCTGATAAAATTCGTATACCCAACGAACCGATGAGAGGAAAATATCGCTAGATATATGTGTGTTGTGGTCGGTAATCCTATAGCACTATCTGATAAGCATTTTCGCTATCGTTATAATGAAAATTATTTTTCGAAATAGTCGGTTTTAATTACTGCAGGAAAATATATTCCATCAATAAATGTAATATTTATTTTGTTAAATTTTACCTAAAGAAGATATTTTATCAAGCGGTTAATATAAAATACTTAAAGAAAAATGAAATTATTGTGAGCTTTTTAGAATCGAATTTAAGTGTATTTTACGTAGATAATATACTCCTGATCTTTAGATTTTGAATTTCTAAAGTCAAGAAAATAACTTTTAAAACAAGAAATTCTTAATCAAGACGCAAAGATTCTTTTAAAAATAATTTTGTTTCTAGGTCAACAGTATTTCCCTCAAGTAAACTAGTTCTTTGAATAGTGCACTACCTTACCACAATTTGTAAACATATATTTATATAGATATATTCTAGGGCGATGGAGTCTAGGAAACCACTGAGAAAACTACGAAAACGGCAAAATCAAGCGCTCGCTAAGTATTCAGAAGCGATTCGTAGTGACGTTGATAAACTGCTGAGGATCAAGCTCAAAGCGATCGTCGTTATTGAAATTCATGCGAGAGATGTCATTGAAAAATTATATAAATTACGTATGTTTTTACTTCCTTTTTCCTGTATTACATCGTCTGACATTTAATATCAGCATTCGAAATTGAATTGAAGGGGTTTTAAATTTAATTGTACCTTTCTGATATTTATTGATATAAAATATGACCTTTTTTGGGTTTGAATAAATTTTTGTTCAATAGAATTTTATATTCCCTAAAAAAGTTTCCTTAAAAATGATAAACTTTTGGTAAATACAATAAAATTCTCAGGTTGTAAAGAAGTTACTTCTTTCGATTGGCTGTCACAACTCCGTTTCTACTGGGATCGCAGCCTCGATGACTGTGTAATCCGACAAACAAATACTAGCTTCATCTACGGATACGAATATCTGGGAACTTCTGAGCGCTTAGTCATCACTCCGCTGACGGACAGGTACTTTTCCTCGATATAAATAATATAAATCTCCCCTTGTTTCAAGAGTAGAACGTGTTAAAAAGTTGATAAATACCCGAAATCATGTTAAGACTTTTCACTTGGCCTTTCTCTGGCTGGATGTTGAAACAGTATCGATTTAATTCCGATAAAAGGCAGCAGAAATGGGTAGTAGTTTAATTTATAGAAGTACCGGGACAATAAATCTAGAGTTGTACATGGATTCGAACAATTTGTTGGTATAAAATGCATCTGGATGGAGCAATTTTGCATGTCGTTAATATTACGTTTCGCGAATACTCACTTAGGAAATTGGGATTGCGTCTTACAAGTCTCGGAAATGTCTTTCACTTTATCTAAGTTGGTTTATATTAAATCAATAGCCGAAGGTAACTTTCAGATAAATGGGAAAGCATTTATTTTTATTTATCCTTATACTTGTGCCTCATGCTTATGTGTTTTTTTTTTGTTTTTTCTGTTTTTACTGTTTTTCCTGTTTTTCTCTTTTATCCAGATGTTACATAACTTTGACAACAGCACTCAATCTGTACCGCGGCGGGTGCCCCAAAGGACCAGCTGGAACGGGAAAAACAGAGACAGTTAAGGACCTAGGGAAGGCTCTGGGTTTGAATGTCATCGTGCAGAACTGCTCAGAAGGGCTGGATTACAAAAGTATGGGGCGATTGTTCGCCGGTCTAGCGCAAACTGGTGCTTGGGGTTGCTTCGATGAGTTCAACAGGTTGTATTTTAACGGCCTAATATCTCTGGGACGAGCAATAGAGTGTGTAATACCCTTTGTAGGATCAATATCGAAGTGCTGTCGGTTGTCGCCCAGCAAATTCTCTCCATCCTTACGGCACTTGCTCAGAAGTTAACGAGATTTATCTTTGAGGGCAAGGATATTCCCCTTGTTCGAACCACCGGAATTTTCATCACCATGAACCCTGGCTACGCCGGAAGGACAGAATTGCCTGACAATCTTAAATCCATGTTTAGACCAATCTCCATGATGGTTCCCGACAGCGCTATCATTGCCGAGATAAATCTTTTTGGGGAGGGATTTGAGGACACGAGAATTCTCGCCAGAAAGGTATCATTTTGGTATATTGTTATTACTATTATTATTGCTAACGTCGAGACGATTGTTGATCAATTATGCTGTCAACTTACTGTGACATCCAATTATGATGCAAATTAATGATAATTTATCATACATTATCATTTTCAAGTATTGGCTTTTCGATTAGTCGCTTCGATAGCTTTATATTTTATTTAGTCGTCCGTTATTAAATGGCTAGACACCTTTTTATTATCATCGAAGATTTATACGATTTCATTAGAAATTTTGATTCTTTTTGCCAATTATTAATATTTCATTTAATAAAAAATAACTTGGTTGAAGAGAAATATTTTCGATACAAGAACAAAAATATTTTCAAGAGAAGTTTAATAATTTATTCTGTATTCACTCACCATAGCTGCCTTGTAATTTATTCCCATGAGGTTGTCTTTCTTTGCAAAAATCCACTGAATCCACTTTCAGTCCTGCAACTAAAAATATTGGACATTTTTTTACAATAGAAAATTCATCAAAAAAAAAAAAAAAAAAAAAAAAAAACATTTTTCTTGAACCAAATAGTTTTTTTTACTAAAAAAATTTTATTAGATAAAATTCATTAAAATATTCGATTAAAATCTCGGAATTATACTTGAGCTTCTTTGATAATAATTATTCACCCGTAATAAATCTTCAGATCTCAATAATAATCAGGAAATCTCATTAAACAAATAGGTATTCACTTTATACGCACTTGCACAACAGCAGTTGAGTAAGCAGCCTCATTATGACTTTGGTTTACGAGGAATAGTAACGTTGACACGTTATGCCGGGAAGAAAAGACGCCAGTACAGCCACTTACCAGATGAAGAGGTAACAAACTATCTTCCAAGACTTATTGCAATTAAACTTGTAAACGTCCTCTAGAAATGTTAATACTCATTTCCGTTTCCAACCTGTTTATTACTTTAGCATCTATTTAAACCTCCTAATTAACTTCTCATCTATTCACCTTATCTCCCATCAATATCAATAATTTATCTAAATCTTATTTAATAAATTTATCAAATCACCACAAATCCCAGATAATCATCTTATCGATGAACGACATGAACAAGTCAAAATTAACTTCTGACGATCTTCCGTTGTTCACCAACATCACGACAGATTTATTCCCTGAAATAAAAATTCCTAAGGTAGATTATGACGAATTTATCGAGTACATTACTAAAGAAGCTATTGGCTTGAATTTGCAAGTAAGTTATGAATTGTACTACAATTTTTTATACTTTAAATATTGAAGTTGACCTATTTTTGGCCATAAAAAAGAAACAAAAAAATTTTTCAATTTTTTAAAATTGTATTTTTTTTTAGTTTTTCCTTGAAATTTTTTAGAAACAGCCAAAAAATCCAAACAATCACTCGACAACTATTTCCTTCTAATAACTGAGTGATTTTTTTTTCAATTCAAGCCGATTCCGATGCTCCTGACAAAAGTTATAGAATTGTTCGAGACGAAAAATTCCCGGCACTCGACGATGATAGTCGGGGAATCGAATACCGGTAAATCAACGACATGGAAAATTCTAAAGAAGACACTGACGTCAATGAGCCGGGATGGAAAAAAGGGATTCAATATTGTAAGTGAGTTTCCCATTAATCCAAAGGCATTAAACTTGGGCGAGCTATACGGGGAGTATAATCCTTCAACTGGTGAATGGTCAGACGGAGTAATATCCTCCATTATGCGAACGACCTGTACGGGTAAGTAGAATTATTACACTCCATACAATGTCGAACAAAATTACAGGGCATTTGACAGATTAATTACATTTATACGATCATTTTCATTTTTATAAATTCTCAATCTCTCTCTACCTTTACTTTTACCGGGATATTATCCGCGGAATTTCTATTCATCTTTTCCAATAAACTAACCGATAGATAATGGCCCCGATGAAAAGTGGATCATTTTCGACGGCCCCGTGGATTCATTGTGGATAGAAAATATGAACAGCGTGATGGATGACAATAAAATCCTGACGCTTATTAATAATGAACGCATAACAATGACGGAACAAGTGTCGCTGTTGTTCGAGGTCCAGGACTTGGCTGCTGCCTCCCCGGCGACTGTTTCTCGAGCGGGGATGATTTATAATGATTACAAGGACTTGGGGTGGCGACCCACCGTTAATTCCTGGCTTGGGAGCTATAGAACCAAACAGGAGGAATTTATCCAAGAAATGGATCTATTGTTTGACAATTATCTTGACAAAGTATTGGAGTTCAAACGAGCTAAATGCAAAGAATTGATTGCTGTTAATGAGCTCAATGCTGTCGAAGGCTTATGTAAGCTTTTGGGGGTGCTTGCTACTGAGGAAAATGGAGTGACTTATGACGGAGACAAGGACAATTTTAGCTTCATGTGCAAAATTTGGTTTATATTTTGGTGAGGTTAATTATTTAAAAAATCCGATCGCTGCGAAATTAATGGAGTCAGAATTTCATAAGATAGATCATAAATAAAATTTAAGATTTTTTGCACGTGCAGCGATCGGAGCTCCGGAATGTTGAAGTGAAAAATAGCTTTATTACTTTATCTTAAATAAAATACAGCATGATTTGGTCAGTGTGCGCGACGGTTGACGAAGAAGGACGACGTAAAATGGATAATTACATCAGGGAGATAGAGAATATTTTTCCTCTCAAGGATACCATCTACGAGTATTACGTTGACGTAAGACAACGCGGTTTTACCTCGTGGGAAGAAAAATTGTCATTGGCTTGGAGATATCCTACTGAGTAAGTTCCTAAGACTTGACGTTTAATAAAGTTTATATTAAATTAACCACTTTACTCGTTTATTACTTGTATAACAAATTTATTCTTTTAAATATTACCGGCGATTCATTTAAAAGGTTATTAAACTTTTAGGCTTTATTAAAAAGCGCCATTCGGCCACACCCTATATGGATAGGTAAATTTCTGGAATTAATATCTAAAGAAAAGTCTACCTAAAAAATAAGAAAATTTTTTGGCGATAAAAGTCAAAAATAAATTCATTTTTAATTTTTTAAACTACGAAATAAATTGAAAAAAATGTTCAAATTCGATGTAAATTATGTAAACTTTAACATAAACTTATAAATTTAAAGAAAAAAAATTGAATTGGTAATTTTTAATAATAATACATTTTTCAGAGCACCCTTTCACAAAATAATAGTACCAACTGTTGATACAGTCCGGTATGACTATTTACTAAACGCACTACTGACTCACGGATGCCCAGTGCTGCTAGTAGGACCAGTGGGGACCGGAAAAACTTCAATGGCCCAATCAATATTGGAGTCCTTGGACAAAAGCAAGTACAGTTTTCTCACCATAAATATGTCGGGGCAAACAAGCGCAAATAATATTCAAGACGCGGTGGAAAGCCGTTTGGAGAAACGAATGAAAGGTGTTTATCTCCCCTTCGGTGGTAAAACACTCATCACGTTCATGGATGACTTTAATATGCCGAGCAAAGATAGTTATGGGTCTCAGCCCCCGCTTGAATTGATACGACAGTGGATTGACTACAAATTTTGGTATTGTTTGCTTTAATTTTTTTTCCTTCTCATTTTTAAAAAAAAAAATTCCATCAAACTGGGAAAAGTTTTTTACTTATTAATTAACTCAACAGGTACCATCGCAAGAAACAAACCCAGAAATTCATCCAAAAAATGCAACTAATCTGCGCAATGGGGCCTCCCGGCGGTGACCGTAGCACTATTAGTAATCGAATAATTACTAAGTTTAATGTCATAAACATATCTCTGCCCATAGAAAAACAGACCCTGCGTATTTACAGCACAATGCTGAATCAACAGTTGCTTGACTTTAATCCAGAAGTCAAGGAAATTGGTAAAAAAATTTTTAAGACTAATAAAAAGAAAAGACTGAATCAATACTGGTGTTTTTTATGATTCCAGCCAAAGATATCACCCTGTCGACTATCGAAATCTACAATAGTGTTCTCAAGATAATGTTACCTACTCCTGGAAAAATGCATTATCTGTTCAATCTTCGAGATATATCAAAGGTTATTTTCTATACAATAAATATTTTTCAACTTAAAAAAAAAAATATTTTTTGAGAGAAAAATTTATTAACAGTTAACAAAATATATATAGCAGTTAATATGTATTAAAACTGAAAAAAAAAATCCACTTTTAATCTTAAAAAAAAATTACTCAAAATTATTTTTTTTTTTCGGCCTTTAATAATCGATGTGTTACTCGTTAATATATATTTTTATAAAAAGTTATTTATTATTAATTAAAAAGCCTATTAAATATCAAAAATTTTTTTATCAAAATAATTTTATAATCTTGATAAAAAAAAAAAAAAATGCCATCTCCGTCAGGTATTCCAAGGACTTTTACGAAGCCACAAAGATTACCAATATTCCCGGTGGACATTTCTCCGTCTGTGGGTTCACGAGATTTTCCGAGTGTTCAGTGACCGGCTGATTGACGACCGGTAATAACAACTAGCTCTTTTCGAAATAAAAAATTTCTGAGGCGTGCTCACGACGTCAATAATCATACGTTACCTCAATTTGAACCGAGTGTAAATTTTTTATTACATCTGTCCCTACGTCCAAACAGAGACCGTGATTGGCTGATTTCAAAGGTGAATGAACAGCTGGGCAAATACTTTGAGCTGACATTCAAGGATCTCTGCCCGGAAAAACGGTCTCCTGTATTTGGTAAGTGTATTCTCAATTCAGTGCTCCAATCTCGACAAGTAAGTATTCCTAAAAATTCTTATCTACTCGTACCTTCTGTTCGAGGGTCTCTCCTCCTCTCTCTCTCCTCCTCTCTCTCTTTCTCTCTCTCGTTCTATCAAGGTATAAGACTAAACTGAAAGCGAGCATCATACTGAGAGACTTTACGATTTCATCCTTTAAGGTTCCCATCCGAATGGCGGATAGTGCCATAAAAAACCACCTCAGAGTAGAATAAAAAATAAAAATGATGAGAATCTAAAGAAATTCCATCGCCAGGACGACGATGTCACCGACGAATGCACCAAGATCTTCTTCCTCTCTTCCTTATTCGCCTGATGAATTATTCATTTCTTGCACACTTGGCGCCTAACGCCAAACGCTTTACCTCAAACTTTTTTGCCATAGGTGCCTTCATGAACGCCTGGAACATATACGAGGACTTGCAGGACATGGACCCAGTGCGTTGTCACATTGAAAGACAGATGGAGGAGTATAATACGTCACCGGAGGTAGTCAGACTCAACCTGGTTCTTTTTGGCGAAGCTGTCGAGCACATTTGCCGTATCGCTCGAGTTATTTCTCAAGTAATCTTCAAGATTATTAAATGATACTATATATTATGATATTTGATAGGATAGAAATCTGTAAAGGCCGACTAATTGGTTTCAGCCGCGGGGCAACATGCTGCTCGTTGGAATCGGTGGTAGTGGACGGCAATCTCTATCGAAAATAGCCAGTTACATAACCGAACTGAAGGTCTTTCAAGTGCAAGTAACCAAGCAGTACGGTGTTCCAGAATTTCGTGAAGATCTCAAGAGACTTTACTCGATGACTGGAGTGGACAACAAGCCAACGAGTTTTCTTTTCCACGATTCTCAAGTCGTCGAAGAGCTGTTCCTTGAAATCATCAACAGCATGCTAGGGACCGGCCAAATCAGTAACTTGTACAAACCCGACGAAATTGAAGAGGTTTGTTGTCACTGTAATAACCATTTTATTGGTACTGATTACAGTTGTTGGGGTTTAGTTATATTATTTTTTTTTTTTTTTTCGTTTAATGATGAAAGAAATAATTTTATCAATTAAAGAAAATGATTTTATGTAAGATTCGGCAGAGAAACTAGACTTATTTTTTATAAAACTGATGATCCTATTTTAAATAATGGCGATAATTTTTAGAAAAAAATGTTTAAAGTAAAAGTTGTATAAAATTGAATTTTTAAATAAAAACTGTAGATTAAAAACTCGCTGACGAAAGGGGCAATGAAAGAAGGAATAATTCCCACTGCTGAATCGATTCAACTGTTCATGATTGAGCGCGTACGTGCTAATATGCACATTATGCTCTGTATGAATCCAATTGGGGAAAAGTTTCGGAATCGTTTAAGGCAGTATCCGTCGTTGATAAATTGCACGACCATCGACTGGTTTCTTGCTTGGCCTAGAGAAGCACTACTGGAAGTCGGCAACAAGTTCCTCATGAATCTCAGCTTCGTTACGACAATCACTGGGGTGGACAAACCGGTAAGTCACTATTATGTGTTTTGTTATAAATTATAAAGATAAAATCGTTGAAAAATGCTCATAAAAATAATTGTAAAAATTTTTTTTAAACCTCTGCATTATAAGTCGTGGAAAAACCATATGTAATTTTTGTTTCCAAACTAAAAAGAAGCACTAGAAGCATCTAGTAGACTAACGTTGAATTTTGTTAAGTAAATTGATAAAATTTCCACACATGTAATTCAATTTATTTTATTTTTGAATGTTATTACTTTATTAAAAACTGGCCAGGAGCCCAAGAGGTCAACAGCAGCACCACCAATTTATTCACTCCAAGAACGCATGGTAGAGGGTGTTACCGCGACCTTTGCTCTAATTCACGACACCGTGATACAGTACTCGAAAAGAATGGAAATAGAGATGTCGAGATACTGCTACGTGACACCGGGAAATTTTCTTGAGCTGGTTGTTGGCTACAAAAAGTTTGTTTTTAAACTCAACTTGATTTGGTGAACAAGTCGGGCCTTTGTTTCGCCGTCACATGCTATTCTAGTTGGTGCTTTTGCTAGTGCAGTACACTCATTTTATTTTATTTAGAATGCTCGAGAATAGAAGACGAAAAGTTGCCGAGCAAGCAAACAAACTTAACGGCGGTCTCACCAAGATCAATGAAACTAAAGATAAGGTAAATGACATGGCTGTTGAACTAGAAGTGACACAGAGACAGGTGCTCAAAGCGACCGAAGACTGCGAGGAGTATCTCCTGACAATAGCTACCCAGAAACGGGACGCGGATGACACCCAGAAGAATGTCACTGCCAGGTCGATTCGGATTGAGAAGGAGTCCGAGGAGTGCAAGAAGTTGGAGTCTGTTGCGAGAGCAGATCTTGAAACTGTCGAGCCTGCTCTGGATCGAGCTATGAAGGCGAGTATAAAACTTAAAATTTGTTTTTTTTTTTAGGGTGTAATACAACTGATAAAGTTCGTTCTTTTTCCGTTCCAGGCACTCGATACTCTAAATAAGAAAGATCTCGCCGAGATAAAATCATTTGCCCGACCACCCCCCGGCGTCGAAATAGTACTGGAGGCCGTGATGATACTGAAAAACTCCGAGCCAAGTTGGGCGGAATCCAAGCGACAACTGGGCGACGTCAATTTCTTATATTCAGTTTGTGGATTTCTGGATAAATAAAATTAGTTTTTTTTTTTGTCGCTAATTGATAGGCTGCATTGCACACCTCAAAGGACGGTTTTACGATCGCGAAGTTCAGAATGACTTTCATAAATTGAAAAATATTTCAAATCTTTCAAATTTTTTTCAAATTAATATCTCAGCATCAGGATTATCGACAAAAAAACTTAATAATCGAAAAAACTGGAAACAATTTCCCGGAAAATTGACTCTCCATACTCTATTTTAGCTAAAAAACTTCGCAAAGGATCGTATCGCAGATCGTACTCTGCGAGCCATCAGAAAATACACCTCGAGCCCAGAATTCAATCCCGATAAAGTAGGCCAAGTATCAATCGCCGCAAAATCACTTTGCATGTGGGTAATTGCGATGGAACAATACGGCAAACTCTACAGGTAAAATAGTCAAGATAAAAATATAAACGGTGGAAAAAGTTTCGAGAGGAGGTTTAAGCTTTAATTTAATGCGCTAACAATCAACATCAAATTCACTAATTAGCCGTTATAAGCTAAGCTCCGTGTAAATAATTAACTTCCACACATCGACTGCGTGCTATAATCATAACAACTATAACAATAATAATGATAATAATAATAATAATAATTATAATTACTGCAGAATAGTGGCGCCTAAAAGAGAGTGGTTGGAGCTGGCGCTAAAGTCGCTTAGGGAAAAAGAGAGGGCCTACAACGAGGCCGTAATACAATTGCAAAAGTTGCGTTCAGAGTTGGAGAGTCTAGAGCAAATGTACGACGCGAAGATGAAGGAAAAAGAAGACCTAATTAGACTGGTGAATACTTGAAAAAGCTCTACTTGGAATATCGATCCTTTTTTACCGCCTCCTCAAGCACGTAATAATGATGCAAGACGTCGGAAGTATTCAACAAATTCTCCCTTTCAACAGCGGGCAAATTGGCCGCGAGGATCTATTACGGATCTCGTGAAAACTTTTCTCAGCAACAAAATTCAACTCTTTTAATGTTGCCCTTTTTTAAACTATTTTTGCCTTCCAACTATTTTTTACCCATCATTTTTATTTTATTTTATTTTTCCTCTTCTCCTCATTCTTATTTCGTTTTTCTTTTTTGCTCTTTCAACATCATCAGGCTAATCTGCTGAAGATAAAGTTGGAACGAGCGGCGATGCTAGTCGATGGCCTCTCGGATGAGCATCTTCGATGGCAAGAGACAGTAGAGTCCTTAGGGGAGTTTTACGAGCGTCTACCCGGTGATTGCCTCATATCAACTGCTTTCATATCTTACTTGGGTCCGTTCCTGTCCAATTACCGCGAAGAACTCGTCCAGATTTGGATTAAAGAGGTGAGACAGCAATTGGCAAACTTTTTCATTCGATATTGACATTTATTTTTTTTTTTATTTTATTTTTATTTTCTTCTAATCTAATTTTTTTTTATTAACTGTCAATAACGCTGAGCTTGACTTGAAATTTGTTTGTTTTTAACAAAGCTATTTTTTAGCTTTATATCAAAATTTATCTTAAAAATTTATTTTAATATTAATTAATTTTTCTAGATATTCAATAGAGAAATTCCGTGTACTAGCAAATTTGATCTAAAGCAGTTTCTAAGCAATCCGACGACAATTAGAGAGTGGAATATCCAAGGGCTGCCCTCCGATGAATTCAATACCGAGAATGGGATCATTATAACCCAAAGCACGCGGTGGCCTCTTGTTATTGATCCTCAATGTCAGGCAGTCAAGTGGATCAAGAATATGGAGGCAACTAACGTAAGTTTAGACTCAACTTTGGCTACACTTATACCAACTACAACAACTTACTGCTCACTGAAACGAGTACTTCGATTACTATTAATAATTACTAATATATAATACTTCCCTACCGATATCCTAAATTATAAGATAGAGTTTAACCCACATCAAACCTTACAGAGTTTACGAGTCATTGACTTTGCCTCCCGGGATTTCATAAAGGTTTTGGAACAAGCGCTGCAGTTTGGAGAACCTGTGCTACTTCAAAATATTGGAGAACACGTTGATCCTATTTTGAATCCGGTTTTACTTAAATCATTTGCTAAAATAGGTGATAAACTTATTTTTTCAATTTTATAATTTGATTAAGCTTTAACTAACAACCTTGCAGTCAACAATTTTTTTCCGAGAGTTAAAAAAAAATTTTTTTTTAATTTACTAAATTTTTATAATTAAAATAATCTGAAAGTTAAAATAAATGACCTAATTAACAAATCAATTAATTTAAATAAAAAAAAAAAACCACAAAAGTTTTATAATTAAACCGTCAATTAAAGTTGACAGTAACACGTAAAAAATAGTAGCAGAATTTAAACTAAAAATTGATTTAAATTAACTTAATAATTGAGTGCATAAACTAATAACTAATTGTAACAGGTGATGCAGAGATGATTAAATTCAACGATAAAATGATTAGTTATAACGACAACTTCCGTCTATATATAACAACGAAACTGGCAAACCCGCATTATAGTCCGGAGATATCAACCAAAACTGCATTATGCAACTTCGCCATTAAGGAACAAGGTATGTGTGTGTGTGTGTGTGTGTGTGTGTGTGTGTGTGTGTGTGTGTGTGTGTGTGTGTGTGTGTGTGTGTGTGTGTGTGTGTGTGTGTGTGTGTGTGTGTGTGTGTGTGTGTGTGTGTGTGTGTGTGTGTGTGTGTGTGTGTGTGTGTGTGTGTGTGTGTGTGTAAGACTAATAGAGTACCAGAGCGCAACTGGCCTTTAAGATGACATACTCAATGGTTTCTCTTGACTCTGTTCGGTCTCTGAATTGTTGGCAACAACTATATGACTATGACGTATCTTAGGTTTAGAAACTCAACTACTCAGCATTGCGGTGAGAAAGGAGAAGCCACAACTCGAAGAGCAGAAAGACAACTTGGTACTCAGCATCGCCACGGGCAAACGAACTTTGGAAGAATTAGAGGACAAGATTTTATAGTAAGTTGATTGTTTTTTATTACAGTTGAAAATTTTTTGTAAATTAAAGAGGAGTTAAAAAATTTTTAAAATGTCTGTTTTATACGTCTATCTCCATTATTTTAGGAGATATAGGGTTTTTAGGGATGACTCAAAAGTCAAAAATTAAAATTTATGCTAAAATAATGATTTTAGGAGCAATTTAAGCCAGGAATTTTCTTATTCTCTTAATAATATAGATTATCAATTGGCGTCTATTACGACAAATTAAATGAACTTTTAGGAGTAACTTTATTCCATTTCTTAAACCCGAAATGTTTTAAATGAAAGCTTGGTAAAACTTTTTCAGTCTCCTGAGTGTAACTTCGGGCTCTTTGTTGGACGACCTAGACCTCTTGAACACATTACAGACTTCAAAAAGTACCTCAACTTCTGTCAAAGAGTCGCTAGTTACCTCCCTGGCCACCGAAGAAGAAATAGACAAAGCAAGAGAAGAGTACCGCCCGTGCTCTAAACGCGCCACTATTTTATTCTTCATTCTCAATGAATTGTACATGATAGACCCAATGTATCAGTTCTCGCTGGACGCTTACATAAGCCTCTTCATCCACTCGATCGATAAGTGCCCGAGGAAGCACAAGATAAGCGAGAGAATTGAAGCGCTGAATGATTTTCACACTTATGCAGTTTACACGTGAGTTTAAATTGAAATTTAACAGATAAAGAACTTTTTTAGTGTTTACTTGGCAGTAAAATGTACACACTTTTTACTTTTGGGTAAATTATTCAGGAACACGTGTCGCGGCCTTTTCGAGCGTCATAAACTACTATTTTCATTTCACATGTGTATTAAAATACTTCAAGCCCAGGGGAAAATAAACCCGATGGAGTATTATTTTTTATTGAAAGGTGGAATTGTTTTGGACCGAGAACACCAGCCCGAAAAACCGGTCACCTGGTTGTCTAACGAGAGTTGGGATAATGTTACTGAGCTTGATAAATTTTCTGGACTTCATGGGATTGCTTCTTCGTTTGAAGAAAGAGCGCGTGATTGGTACAATTGGTAAGACTCTAAAAATTACTTGATTTAAGAAAAATATTCTTAATCTAAGGACAAAATTATTTTTAAGAAAATCGGTTGTTTTTATGATAAAAAATGTAAAAGAAAAAAATAAAGATTTCGATAGTATTTGCCTTCAAAAATTAGAGAAAATTTTGGCTCTCATGTTTTTAGATAAAATTTCTATTTTATCTTTTTCTGATATATTTTTTTTTTTGAAAAGTACATAAAAAAACGAACAATTAAAAAAAAAAACTGAATATCACAATTTTCTAAAAAATTTATAAATTTGTAAAATTTGTTAAAATTGTAATAATCCATTTTTTTTTTTTTTAATTTTTGACCCCACTTGTAAATATTTACCCTTATTTTTGATGCAGAATATCATGAATTAATTTAAACAAAATATTTATCAGCAAGATTGAATTTTCCACGATAATATTTTTCTTGAATCAAGTTTTTTTTTTTATTTTTAGCATAATCATCTATTTAAAAAAAAAAAAAGTTAAGTTAAACTATTAAATTGCAGGTACATAACGACAGAACCCGAATCAATGTACCTGCCAGGAGGATGGGAAGAATCACTGACAGAGTTTCAGAAAATATTGATAATCAGAAGCTGCAGAACCGATCGCGTAATATTCAGCGTAACAAAATTCATAATAAATAATTTAGGATCGCGATTCGTGGAGCCGCCAGTTCTGAATATCAAGGAAGTGCTGGATGACTCGACAGCGCAGTCACCCCTGATATTCATCCTGTCTCCAGGCGTTGATCCGACCGCGGCGCTGATGCAATTAGCCGAGAATCAAGGAATGGCTCGGAGATTTATGACACTGTCACTTGGACAGGGACAAGCACCTATTGCGACAAAGTTATTATGTTATAAGTTATAAATTTAAATATTATTATGCGATTATCATCGATTTTATCATTTTTAAGTATTCATATTATTCATAATTAATTATCGGGAGACGTTTATTATCAGTATGATTGAAGCCGGGTCGCAAGACGGGTCATGGATATTTTTAGCAAACTGTCATCTGTCACTTAGCTGGATGCCGACGTTAAATAAAATTGTCGAGTCATTAATAAATAATGGACATTTACATCCTGACTTCAGGTATCTATATTTTGTAATTATTATTATAATTATCATTATGTTTCTTGAAATACTTATTAGCTCATAGCTGATTGTATTTATTATTTATAAATAAGTCGTCAATTGAAAATTGATAGCATATCAGTTTATCGAAAGCAAAACTGGAAATAATCCTATCTTGAATAATAAATGTCTGACTTGATTGGTGAACTCGCTGGTAATAATTAAATAATTATTTATAGATAAAAATATGTTAATTTTTTTTTAACACAAATTCAATTCAAGACCTTTGCAATCACACTAAATTTGACTAAAAAAAAAAAAAAACCGATTTTATTATATGACTATCCTGGAGACAAATTTTTTCTTATTCTCTTAATAATATACATGACTAAAACTAAAATCAAATAAAAGTTAAATTTAACCCAGTTCTTTAGTTATAATTACATTGTATACAAAATAGAATATGTAAATTTGTTTAAAGACTATGGCTGAGTTCAAGTCCGACTTCGGGGTTTCCTATATCAATTCTTCAAGCGGGAGTTAAAATGACTACAGAACCGCCTAGGGGTCTGAAAGCCAACATGAAACGACTCTATGGTTTAATTACAACAACTCAATTTGACGTTTGTCAGACGAAAACTAAATACAAGAAACTATTATTTGCGCTAGTATTTTTTCATTCGATATTACTCGAGCGCAGAAAATTCCAACAACTTGGATGGAACGTTATTTACAGTTTCAACGACTCGGACTTCAAAGTATCTGATAATATCTTGCAAGTATATTTGGATGATTATCAAGAAGAAACTCCGTGGGACGCGTTAAAGTACCTGATAGCGGGAGTGTGTTACGGCGGACACGTGACTGATGACTGGGATCGACGTCTGCTGATGACCTACGTCGATCAGTATTTAAATCCGGATATATTTACAAAGAGTTCCTACCGGCTGTCAACATCACCGAGCTACTACATTCCGCGTGATGGATCGCTCGAGTCTTATTGTGACTTTATAACGATGTTGCCTAGCAACGACAGCCCAGAAGTATTTGGTCAGCATATAAATGCAGAGATAACGTCACTTATCATTGAGACACGTTCAATGCTTGAAACTTTGATGAGTCTGCAGATTAAAGTGTCACCCAATGAAATTACAACCAGCAATAGCAGCAGTTACTCCAAAGAGGACAAAGTGATGCAGCTAGCAGGTGACATAGAGGCGATGCTGCCTCAGAATATCGACTGGGAGACAGCTGAGAAACTAATTGGATCAACAAATAAGACACCACTTAGTGTTGTATTGCTCCAGGAAATAGCGAGGTACAATATCCTACTTGAATTGACGCGAGACAGTGTAAAGGATTTACAAGCTGGGATCAAAGGACTGATAGTTATGTCAGACGAGCTGGAAGAAATATTCATGTGTGTATACGAGGGTCGTGTTCCGTCAACCTGGCTGACAGCTTATCCGTCCTTAAAACCCCTAGGCTCATGGACCCGAGATCTCATCAGCCGTGTTCAACACTTGGCTAAGTGGGCGGAAACCACTCGTACGCCTTTACTCTTCTGGCTTGCCGCTTACACATTTCCTACCGCTTTTCTTACTGCGGTGCTTCAAACTTCGGCGAGACTACTTGGTTTATCTATTGATTCACTCACTTGGGAGTTTAATGTTATCAATACCGAGGACCCTATTACCGAACCACCTGAGGTATGATTTGCTATTTTATTTTCAGCTATTTAGATGGCAATTTATGGAAAAAATTTTTATCCAACCTGATTAGATCTTATCTTTTTTTGTTGAGAATTTTTGAAAGTGTATAAATTTATAAAAGCGAAAAAAAAAATGAATATTTATCAATCGTGTAGAGTGTCAATGATTAGTACTCTTAAATTAATAATAATAATAATAATAATAATAATAATAATTGTGATTCTGACTTACTACTTGCAGGACGGTGTTTACGTAAGGTCTATTTATCTAGAAGGTGCGGGCTGGAATTGTAAAGCTGGAACACTGGTGGAACCGGCGCCGCTCCAGCTGATCTGTGACATGCCTGTCATTCACTTTCGACCCATTGAGTCGACGAGGAAAAAACCTAAGGGTAAATAAAGATATTATCGATCATAAAATAGAATTATTCTACTTTAATTTAATTACTTTTGGACTTATCGGATAAGTTATTCTTTCGAGACATTTATCCGGTCAAATATTGACAATTTTACTTTTATTATTTATATCAAAGCCTTTTCAAAATTATCAATTTATCATTTTGTTGTTTTGTAAATAAACTTGTTTGATAAATATTTATCAATAAGATGTAAGGAGGAAACTTTGATAAATTGAAAGTTTACAAAAAAGTTTAATATAAATAAGTGTGAAAAACATCGACCAGAAAAAAGGTCGTGAAAAAAAATTACTTTTCATTGAATATTGTATTCATTTATCTTGTAGATAAATAAAATTAATTACTTTTTTTTTTATTTGTAGACGTTTACAATTGTCCTTGCTACTATTATCCTCTGAGATCTGGAACACAATCTCATTCAGCGTTTGTGGTTGCCGTGGATTTGAAAACTGGACAGGAAAATCCTGATTTTTGGGTCAAGAGAGCCACAGCTTTGTTACTAAGTCTAGCTGATTAGAGCGGACTTATTTATTTTTATTTTAATTAATACAGTTACTGCTTTTCAAGGACTGAAATAAAAATATTTTAATGATTAATTTATTTTTAAAAAATCAAACTTTTAAATTTAGTTATTTTAAAAAATTGCATTAAAATTTTTTTTTTAAGAAAAATAATTTTTTTTTTATAATTAATTATAGTAAAAAAATTAATTTTAAAAATTCAATCTTTAGAAGTTCAAAAAAATTAATAATGTTTTTTTTTTTAAATAATTTTCCAGACCGAATTTATTTTTCAATAAAATATTTAAAATAAAAAAAAATATTCCCATTTTTTAATGTGAGAATTAATTTAGCAGATGTTTATTCATTTTTTAAATTTTTTAATAAATAAATTAGAAAAAAAAAATTGAAATGAAGAAATTTAAAAAAAATTAAAAATTCAATTTTTTAAAAATAATTTTTCAGATCAAATTTATTTGTAAAAAAAAAAAAAAATAAAAAATTATCAAGTGGCTGCTAAATTTAATTTCATTTTTTTAATTTTCAAATTATTAATTTTAAATTCTATATTCGTTATTTTTATTATTTACCGTAAATAAACTAGCAATTTATTAGAATAAATGCAAGTAAAATATCAATTGTTGACATTGTTGAGATTCAAAACGTTGAAGACGACAACCGACAACACACCGAAACCCGAAAACCCGAAAACACGACATTAGCGCCATAAAAACTATCTCTACTGTGCCGACTGCCGCCATTTTGTATTCCGAATGACTTTTAAAAAAATATTAAATTGATAAAAAAAAAAATACGCGATAACCGGACAAAATTTACGGATCGAATAAATAATTAAACCGCGAAAATTAAAATGTGATAATAATTTTGATAAGATTCTAACTTTTATAATATTATTTTTGCAAACGAGTATTCTAACAGCAAAAAATATGGCGGTTAAACACGGAAGTAAAGCTGGCCGAGAATTTTATTCATTTTTTTACGTTTACTTTCGACTAATTCCCGGGATTTATTATTTTCAATCGTTCATGACCTAGTAATAAGCTTATTTTTAATTAATGAGTGACTGTAATTGAAAAATTAAATGAATTATTGTATTATTTGTATAGCGCTTGGACGGACGAAATGAATAGGCGGGAGACTGCAAATACTGTGACGTTACGCAGTAAAAACTGCAAGTCATCTTGCGCCAAACCTACTGCGCATGTCAGCTTTTCTGCGCATGCGCCAAAATTTAAATTGACGCGTGGAGTTTTTAAATCTAAAAATTTAATACTATTTTTAATTACAGTTTTGATTAAGGAAAAAAAAAAAAATTACTAAGATTTTTACAAAAAATTAAAACATGAAAATAATTAATAATATTTATTTTTTTTTATCGTTTCAAAACATCAATAAATGTCTCTCTTGGCAAACTTATATTCCCAACCATTCTTAATCTTTTCTTCCCTTCATTCTGTTGATTCAAAAGTTTTTTCCTCCTTAATACATCTCCGCCGGATTTCTTTAAACAAAAACAAAATTATTTAGCGCGAAAATCTTTATTTAAATTAATATAAAATAAAATATAAAAAATAAAAAACTTACCAATTTACCAGTTACATCCTTTCTATACGGCTTGACATTTTCTCTCGCTAATACCTTGCCTCCAACAGCCACCTGAATTGCAACTAAAAATTGTTGCCTTGGTATAATGTCTAATAATTTAGTACCCATTCGTTTGGCGACTTCAGTAGCTCTTGATGCGTGGACAATCGTGCTCAATTCTTCAATCAAACGCCCATTGAGTAAAACATCCAGCTGAAAAAATGATAAATTGTTAAATTTACTGAATAATATAATTAAAATTTTAAAATTAAATATTAATACCTTGACAATATCTGTTCTTTGATAACCATTATCTTCATAATCAAAACTAGCGTAACCAGAGCTCAATGACTTTAATGCATCATGAAAATCAATTATTATTTCGTTTAAAGGTAAAATAAATTGCAGCATTAATCTATCTTTATCAATATACTTGGTCAATTGTTCAACTCCTCTTTTTTCCAAGCACAAACTCATAACACCGCCTAGATATTCCGCTAAATTCATAAATTAATTAATTAAATAAAAAAAAAAAAAATATTAAAAAAATTCTAAAAAAAAAATTACATACCAGGTGTAATGATAGTTCCAAGTACCATAGGCTCAAAATATTCAGTAACAATTTGAGAAGATGGAAACTTACTCGGATTATTGAAATAAATTTCATCAGTACCATACTCTTTTAAATTTTGTTTTCCATGAATTTTAGCTTTATACGTAACACTGGGAGCTGTTATTATTGGAGCGGCTTCATGCTCTTGTTCAAGTCGCTGGCAAAATACTTCCATGTGAAGTAATCCTAAGAAACCTAGTCGCCATCCTGGACCCAGTGCTGGACTGATAGATTAAAATATTAAAAACAAAATACCCAAAATAAATATTTTAACACTAGAATAACAAAATTTACCTAGACTCGAGAGACAAACTGACAGCACTGTCATTCAGTACGAGTTTTTCAATAGCACTTCTCAACGCAACATGCTGGGACTGGTCCATAGGATAGATACCAGCAAAGACCATAGCTTTTGGAGGACTGAAGCCAACCAGCGGCTCAACTGGATGATTTTTCAAATGAAGAGTGTCACCAATATGAGCTTCTTTGGTAGTTCTCATATTGCAAGAGATACAGCCGACTTGTCCTGCAAAACTATATCATCAAAAAATTAATCTTTTGAAAAATTACAATAAAATAAAATAATTAACAAAAATTAAATTACAGAGTCTTGACATATTCTTCTTCCGGCCTGAGAAGCATCAAGTTCTTGACTTCGTAAGACTTTCCGGTGTGAACAGAAGTGAGAGTCTGTCTCATGGACAGAGATCCATCAGAAACATAAATCAAAGCAATCGCACCTTTGTACCGATCGTACCAGCTGTCAAAAATCAACGCCCGAAACGAGTTCTCGCGAGAGACTGGTGGAGGAGGAATTTTCTCGACAATTGTCTCAAGAACTTTGTCCACATTGGTGCCCTGCTTAGCAGAAATCTTCAAGACTTCCTCACTCTCGATGTCGAACAAAGTTCTTAGTTGTTTTACAACCCGGTCAGGGTTTGCGTTTTTTAAGTCTATTTTGTTGATTACAGGAATTATCACCAGGTCGCGGCCGAACGCCAGGTAAAAATTCGCAACAGTCTGCGCTTGGACGCCGTCATTTGCATCTACAAGTAAAATGACTCCCTGGCAAGCTGCTAAAGATCTGTGGACTTCAGTTGCAAAATCCACGTGCCCGGGAGTGTCAATTAGGTTCAGAAGATACTCAGTCCCATTGTAGGTGTATTTTAATGAAACTGTCTGGGCTTTTACAGTTATTCCGCGGTCTTTTTCCACCTGGAGTTTGTCTAATACCTGGGCGCCGGAATTACGGCGAATTGCCCCGGTTATTTCTAGAAGCCTGTCAGCTAGGGTGCTTTTTCCGTGATCTACATGAGCTATTATACTGAAGTTTCTTATGTTCTCTACTGGAATTTTGTATTCCTTCAGATCTTCTGTTTCTGATGAGTAGTTCCTTTCAAAAATGTAGTTACATCTGGAAATTTTATTCAAAATTAATTTTAAATGTCATTATTTTTTATGATAGTGACATTAGCAGACATTTTACAAGTTTTTATTTTTATTTTAATATCAAAATAGTACGTGTGGAAATTAATAAAAATTACAAGTGAAAATTTTTAGAAGGATTTTTTTATTGTAATTAATTTGTTAAAAAAATTTTTACTCACTTTACATTTTTACAAGTGTTGTTATTAAAAATAATTTTTAACCTCGATGACACAAAATTAAAAATTAATTTCTTAGAATTCATATTCAATATTATAAAATAAAAATTTCTATATTGAACAACATTTTTTATTTATTATAAAAACAATTTAGTTTGATCTAAACAATATCAAACACATTTATTTACTCAATCAGCTGACTGCTTTTTTAATCAGAAATTTACCTTACCAACTGTAAGTTTTAATAGGTAAGTTAGATTTCAATTTTAATTGTAGATCTACAACAATTATTTATTGTTATTATTAAAAATTTATAATTATTGCAGTTTCTAAAATTAATTTATCAAAAAATACTTTTCGGGAAATTCATTGTTTTAAAGAATTTGAATAATAAAGCTTTCGCGCCATTTCAGCCATTTTAAATTTCTAGCCGACTAATTTACCGAATCATCCAATATGGCGTCAGAAGCCAATTCCTAAGTACGCAATAGATTATCGTCCAAGTAAATTTATGATTTAACATATTTATACGGATTTTTTATATTAAATTTAGTTATAAATAATTAAAACAATGCTTTTTAATCATTTTGAGATAATAATTTCGGTCGAGCGTAATTTTTTTTACATTTAAAATCTATTCGGAATTTCGCGCAAATCGCGGGGTTATGATATCTGATTCTATTACGGGTATTTTATATTTTTCGCGTGCTCGGAATTATTTTTGATAAATAATAACTTTGTTTTTCGGTATAAAAATTATAAATTATTTAAATTTTTAATTGAAATGATTCTGAAAATAACAAATAATATTTTTTTTTTTATCTAAATTCAATATTAGGAAACAATTGTTACAATTTTAGCATTAGTTTTATAAATTTGTCTGTCATTATTTTTTTGGACATTTTTTATATTTAATACAGCAGAAATTTGATATGTTTCAATTTTTGTATTTTCAACCAAAAAAAAAATTATAAAAGTCAATCTGAGAATTTCTTATAAATTTTTAAATTCATTTTTTTACATTGTTTTAATATTTTCGAAGCTATTTGATTTTTTTTTTAATTGGAGCCACAAATTTGTCAAATTTTAGAGAATTTTTTAATTACTTTAATTAAATGGACATGTTTATTGAAAAAAAAAAAAAAATATATTATTTGTACTTTTCATTATATTTCGTTGAATAGTTTTGTGAAATTTTTGTGTGGTGATTTTGTGACAATATAACTAATTAATTAATTTGAAAATCAAATTAGCCGACATTTAAAAATTTTAAGAATTTTTTTTATTAAAAAAATTGTTGCAAAAAAATAAAAAAAATATATTTTTTTTTGTTCTAATTTAATTAATAAAAAAAATCGAAAATTGTTGAATGTCGGTTAATTTTAATATCATTTAATTAATACGACAATGACATTGCTGATCAAGTCAGAATTGAAGATTAGAAGTGATTCTTCAATAAATAAAAATTAGTGTAGCTCAAAAAATTAGTAAGTCTCTACATCATCATTGAATAATTTTATTTATTTATTGAAAATGAACTGATCAATAAATTATAAAATTACTAATTTTAAATCAACAGAATTAATCAACAAAATCCAAGAATTATAAACAAAGTTAGCTGATTATTCTTCGAAATTTCAGATGAAACATCGACCGGAGCTCGAGGGTGTAACTGTGCTCTTTACAATCCAGCTCTACTCTTGAAGAAATCTTGAATAAAATTGAAAAGGAGCCGAATACTTCCAAAAGACATCATCTAGTCCCGAAGTCGCCTAGCTGTCTGGTGAGTGCTATTTGTTGTTGTTGTATACCCTGTTGTTTGTAGTTTTTGGTCCGCACAGTATATATAATCCAAGCAAAAGTACTCTGGTAGTCATAGTCTTCTAAAAAGTCAAAATGTCACAATGGGATCACGAGCCACGCCCTGGTACGGCAATCGAGTGGATTTCCCTAATACAAATACGTGAAGACAGGCCATGAAATGTACCGCCTTTTGATATTTCGGTAGATATATATAACTTTTCTGGAGTAAATTTGACGTTAACTAAATAAACACATTGGATATCGGCAACTTTTGAAGTGGGTTGTGGACAGTCCTTGTTGACGTGGACCCCAAGGGTCTCTCCACTGAATGTAATCCACGGTTTTCTATTGTCGGCGACGATTTGTCGGCACCTTTGCAACTCACTCATGGACAATATTCCCCTGCTTATAAGCTTTACACTCTCATGGTTTTTCATTATTCTGGGGTTGTTGTTATTTCTTTTTTTTATTTTATAACATTTGCTTCTTTCACGGAAAAAGACGCGTGAATCATAATCGTCGATATAAAATATCTCTTCAACACCTTCTTGAAAATCGTGACTTGAAAGAATTTTTTTTTTTTCATTATAATAATAAATATGTATCATCTATAAAAATTACAATTGAATTTAAGTTCTTGCTAGGTACTGTCATCATTTTGAAATTCAATCTTTAATTTTTGGATTCGATTTTTTTTTTAAATTGAACAAATGTAAAAATTATTCAATTTAATTTTTAAAAATTAATAAAAATGTAAATAAATTACATTTTTTTAAATTAACTTGTATGTAAAAATTTATTATAAATATTTAGTAATTTTTTCTAAATTATTATAAAATTGCTTCAATTTTGGTTAAAGACTTGATAAATAACAATTAAATAATAATTGTCAAGATACATAATAATTTTCAGATGACACAATAAGTAAGATGTAAAAATCTATGACCACCGGGTGAAGAAAAGCACTCGAGTATAATTAGCCACGGTTTTTTAAAAATATTACCTATATCTACTTATATCTTATAAATATATAATGCACACAAAAAGTCTGTTGAGCTGCACTAAATACCATGGATTATTTCCTGAATCTATTCACCTTCAACCACTCGGTTTATGTTTAATAAATACTCACGCGTTTAAAATGATCTACCTGGGGTACGTTATAAACTTAACACATAAAAGTTATATTAGGATGCTGGATGTTGCGTATCAAATCGCGATTCGGCACGATAGTTCTTAATATCCCAGCTACTCTATCTATTTCCATTTATCGAGTTTCGTTGATAAATATATTTTGTATAAAAGAAAAACATGTTTTCCAAATGGTTATTTTTTTTCGTTTAAGTAAGTTGAAATTTTATATAATAGCTACAATTTACAAAATCAATTCAAAACTTTACTAATTATTTTTAAGCTTTGCTAATAATTTTTTTCACCGGGTGTTTTTGTTTTTTTTTTTTTTTATGCAAACTCAAAAGTTTGATCAAACTGTTAATAAAAAATAGTGAATGTAAAGTGAAGTTAAAGTACATAAAACTCACCTGATCTACAAAGAAGCCAAAGAATAAAAGAAATGTAAGTAAAACTTAAAAATGACAATCCTCTTATTCTTATTCTTCTTTAGAGATAAATATAATCGAAGCACAATGTAAAAGCGAGAACGTTTTCGGTGGCTGTAAAAGGTGGCGAGGACGACACCACAACAAGAGCTGAGGACAATGTGCTCACACACCGCACACCATAATGCATGATACAATGGCTAACATACATAAGACCATAAACCAGAAACCAGAAACCAGATGAGTCTATGTGGGACTATTTATCTACAAACGTTTACGTTACTCAAATTAAATGAAAAGAGACCTGCTGGAGAACACTCAACTAGAAGTGGCTGAATGAATGATCAAGAAGTCCGAGTGGGAGAAGAAGAAAAGATCCTTTGGAAGGTGGAAGGTCCTAAGAAGTTAAACGATTTGGGTAGTTCTTTGGATTAGCTAAAGGTGTATATCGAAGTTTAAGTTGAGTAAGAAAAAGACATCCACGCGTCGAAATCCATACTCTTGATCAATGATCGCTCATACCTTGGATCTGAACTTCCACGGCACGGGCCATCTGGTCTCTGGTTAACGTCTGGTCTCAGCTTCATAGTCAAGAGATCCACTCAGTGTCATCCCGCTCTTGTCATGATCACTCATTTGGAAAAAACGCGCTTTGATTAATGGACAACTGTGGTTTTATAACACCCGAAGTGTGTAAAGGGAAACGTTCTCGGAGTTTTGTTGGGTTTTATTACCATTTTTTATTTTTTTTTTATTAATTTAGAAAAATTTTTCATTTTTTTCATTCAAAATTACATGTTTCAAGTTTGGATTTTAAATTACATGGAAAATATTTTTTATCTTGTTTTCGGTCATATTCGATAAATCGAAAAATTTTTATCAATATTTTATTAAAAAAATTATCACAAAAAAAATTTTTTTCTGTAAAAAATTTGAAAAACTACACGTGCAATTTTTAAAAAATATTTTGTAGTACTAATTAAATGATTTAAAAAAAAAAAATCAAAAACTTAAAAACGTCGGTTAACTTCTACATCACTTGTAAAATTTTGGTAGTTTTTTCTGCAGTTGAAAAAATTCAAATATTTATAATTTATAAAAAAAAAATATCCATTAAAATCCAACGCTCTACAAACGTAATTGAAAAACCCAAAAACATAATAAATTCTGAACAATTTATTGAAAAAAAAAAATTTTTTTTTTGTCAGAAAGCCACAATGACACCAGGCAATATATAAGTACAATATGTACGTTCATCTCACGATATAAATCATGAAATCTTTCATGAGATGATGGCACGTACACGGTTTTAACCATGGGTTCACTCGCTCGGAAGGAGAATAATAAAATTTGGCCCCGCCATGAGAGGGGCGTCAACTGCGTACTGTGTGTGGTTGCACTCGATGAATTTTTCGAGGGTGGATCCTATAAATGCAACAGCAGTAGCAGCAGAAACATAAGCAGCTCCGAGCCCTAAAACCCGTACCAGGGATTTTGACCTCCTGACAAAACCTACCATCGCCTCTACGCACCCCAAGGCTGATGGTTGATGGCTTTTGGGTGCACGTGAATTTACCGAGTTGAATAAAGCTCGAGACTGAGATGTCAGATGTGGATGGGAGGAAATAACCGAAGACAGAGACAGAAGACACCCGATAAGGACGACAGAAGGATACGAACCGTGAGCCTTCATAGGGTTTGCTACAACGCGCCCTAACCCACTGGTATCCAAGGTTTACGTCACCAACTTCGCTGTCGAACTTTACCCCTAGAAATCTACTACGCTCTCTTCCTCTTCAATATTCTGCTTCGTATATGTATATTTGAATTTATGTAAGTGTTGGTACTATATACACTCGAGGGGAGCGTGCGATACGAAGGCTTTCCGATGGGGCGTGGGCATCCAATCTCCTAGAGGTTGGTTTCACCTCTTAACACAAGATTTATCAAGAAAATCTCGATTTTTCTTGGGCTTGTTTGTTTATTATTTTTTTTTTTTTTTTGCTAAAATTGTTTTTTTACAATTTTGACCGACTAAGACATTTTGAATTATACTAAAAAATTTGAAAATAATTAACGTAATTTTCTATAGTTTACAATAAAAAATAAAATATTTATTTTCCCACCAAGATTTAAAAATTGCAGCATAAATTCCAAATTCTAGACAAATTTGTCATACTTTTGAAGTATTATTTGACAGTATATATTTTCCTAAATAATATCAAATGAAAGAATTCTCTACAAGTATTGAAATAAGTAACCATAAAAGTTTCAATAAAAACACAACGTCGAATTTATAAAAATGATAACAATAAAAGTTTACGGTAGTTTAAAAAATTTATTGGTCAAAACTTCTTTCAGTTACAGTAGAAACCACTCAAATTTCTGACAGATAAAGCGATCGGGAGATGGATCACGCGACTGTGTTCGTGTTCTGATTCTTGTGTCCTGATCGATCATCCAGTGACATGACACTTGCCCCTTTTCTGAGATACACAATAATTCGTGGGGACAACAAACATTTCACGAAAAATTTTTTATTGACACAAATTGCCCGTATTCATACATACTAAATATTTTATTCTCCAACAAATTCAATGAATACTTCTATTATTTTTCTCTCTCTCAAAAAAAAAAAACAATGTTCTGGATAGAGTAAAAAAAAATTATAAAGAGAGCAAATTATTCTCGACAGCCAATTCATTTTATTAAAATTTTTTTGATAAAAAACAACCACGTGCAATTACTTTTTTAATGAAAAAATTAATCAATCTCGTGTTAGACTTCTGTATTATTTTCATAAAAAATTTTTCCTATTTTTTCGAAGATTAATAATGGCGATAGTAAAAAAAAATAATATAAGACATTAGCATAAAAAATATGAAGAAATCTTTGGTTGGAAAAAAAATGAATCAACTTAAAGTATAATATGTATTTGTATATTTGTATATCTTGAAGAATGTTTGTGTATAAAATATAAAATATTATATAAAGAGAGTATATATATGAAAAGGCGTAGAGGATAAAGGATAAAGGAGTAGATTTTCCGTCGGAAAAGCCGCGGGCACTTTAGAGACACAATACAATGCAAAAGAGCAGTAGTATAGAGTGAATGGAGAATGGAGCCCCGTGTCATGTGCCGTGTATGGGGATCGGTTGCACGAAAAGGTTTTCTGCAGGGGCTTGTATACTCAATGCGGGGGTGGAGCCCCTAGTCCTGTTGATTTATTGTAACACTTCGAGCGAAACTACCCTCCTGCTATCGAACAATTCTACCCGTCTAAGTTTCATTTCGTTTCATCTTTTAACGGTGTATGCTTTCTCCCTTCAATATATATGTTTCTATGTATATGTATGTAATATAATGTCTATGAGAAAATAGAGTCCACTCGATTCTATTGATAGATCTAAGTGTCCCTTCGTTCGAGCTATACTGCCTCCTCCTTCTCCTGGGGTCAATCCAATTTACAATTTTTAGATTAATCGAAAATGAACGTTAGTTTCAAATTGTTTTATATTTTCAGTTTTCGTTATTGTAATCGGCTCTTTTTTTATGTTGAGATTGAAGGGCAGTATTCATTTTATTTATTAAACGGAGTTGGTTTTAATTAATTAACATTTGAATTTATAAATTGATAAAAAATATAATTTTATCCAAGAGAAAAAATCTTAAACATAAAAATCATCTTGAAAAATTAGATTGTTTTGAATCAAGTAAAATTCAATTAAATTAAGAATTTTATTGCTTTTATATCTTGAATTTTTCGTTTTTTTTAGTGCATAAATTTGTTAAAATAAACCATTGATGTATATTAGTTTTTTGAAAAAATAATATTAGTCTATGCTGCCATTGAAATGAGCAAGCAAACAAACAAATGTTTCATGAAAGTCACTTGAATGAATTAAAAATTATTTCAATCACATATTCTCAAGAATATTTGAGTTTTGGACATATTTTCTTGATAGAAGTATTTTTTTCTCAATTTTCAATTCAAAATTCATTTTTATAATAAATATTAATCATTCCAATCAAGAATCAACGACTTAAAAATTTATAAATATTTTTTTCTTGTGAATTTTAAGGAAACTGAGATTGCAAACTTAAAAACAAATACATAATTATTTATTTTTGACAACTATTAAAAAAAATTTTTTTTTCTAAAAACTACAGATTTTTGTTAGTTCATAATCTGGATTATTATAAAAGACAGCAAACATAGACCTAATTTTTCGTTATGTAAATATTATCCACCACAAAATAACAAAAACAAGTTTATATTCCCCCTTGAAACCACAATCGATGCTCCTCCAAAAAGCGGCGTATGCCTACAGCAGGCCTTTTTTTGATGACGCACCCCGACCCTAAGTCATCAACCACAGTAGGTCTGTAGACGCCCCAATCAGAGTGCAGGGGTGGGCACGCATCCCCTTCCAAAAGTCCCGGCCTTTTTGGTGGCTATATAACCAGCCCTATGAAGCCCTTAGGTAAACAGTAGCACGCCGGTGTTGAGAGTGAACGTGTCAGTTCCGTGAGTGAAAAGAAACCTCAACAAAGTGAGTGTTCAATAAATAACAATCAAAACTAAAAAATGTGCAGTGTAAAGGCAAATTTCTTCCGTCCTTGGGACAGTGTCGACTCGGAATCTCTCTCCAAATTCGACGACGCGGATTTGAGTGCCAACATAAAAAGTGAATACGAGGAAGAAAACAAAAGTGTTTCATCGCGGGGTGACGATTCGCCAAACGGCAGCTTAGACATGTTATCGAACTTTGTGTTCAACTCTTCAAGGGATTTGACCACCTTTGAAGGATCAATCGAGCGAACTGACCGGACCAATTCGCCTTGTGACTCTTGTCCTTCAATAGCCTCACCAAATTCCGCGTTTACGCCTACATATACGCCAATATCCACGGATTACTTGTCAGGACTAGGAGCTGGACAGTTCATGTCCTATGACGCTGTCAACCTTCTTCAGTCGCCGATTTACTACCCCGGTCACTATCCTTCAGTGGAAGAAGCTGTCAGATTGATTCATCAGCAAGATATCGCTGCTAAACAAATGAAGAAACTCAGACCGAAAAAATTTCGCTGTGAACATTGCAATGTTGCTTTTAGCAACAATGGCCAGCTTCGAGGACATGTCAGGATCCATACTGGTTAGTTTCTTGATCATTAACTTCTACAAATCTAATCTTTCAAAAAAATAAAGAATAAATCAGTTTAAAAATTAAGAAATGAATCAATTGTTAGATTTACTAACTCCTTTTTTTCTAATTTAGGTGAAAGGCCCTTCGAATGCGACTCATGCGGAAAAAAATTCACGAGAAACGAAGAACTGACACGGCACAAAAGGATCCACACTGGTCTGAGGCCTCACGCATGTCTCATCTGCGGAAAACGGTTTGGTAGAAAAGATCATCTCAAAAAACACACAAGGACTCACGATAACCGCGGACCATTCACCCTTCCTCACATAGGAGCTTTTGGACATCCCTCTTTGCTGTCGCCTTACTTCTATTCCCCTTAACCTCCATTTGAGGACAAACCTCATCTGCAATATGTAAATTGTTAAGTATTAGTCTATTGATCTGAAAATTAAATTATTTTATAGTGTATAAATGTGTACAAACAAAACCGGAATTTTTGCCTTTCAATATTTATCAAATCAGGGATAAATTATAGTATTTTTGATAAACATTTAATGTCTATGTTTATTGAGGCAATTTTTAATTGTATATAGTTGTAAATATGTGTACAGAAAGAAAAAGATTTAATGAAAGTTCGATTGATGGAACTAAAATATCATGTATTTTTTAAACAAAATAAAGAATTTATATATGTAACTTTGGATTCATGCGGTTTCAATTTTTAATCATTTAATGTAAAATAAAATAGTGACGGATGCTCTTATAATTCAGTAATAGGCAAGGAGAATTTATTACCGGCGGAAATGTAGAAAAACCGCGACTGGGGATAAAAGACAGAGAGCAGGATGATGGATAAAACGGATGCTTCCCGCAGCCACCATTTTCCTCTCGATTAAATCAAACATGGCGACGGTTTCCTACTCTCTTGATCTCCTTCAATCGACCAGCCCTTAAACTACTACCAGATGAGGGTATCGTGGTTTCCCCTCTTCAATTATGCGACACACGCTTAGGGGTGCGTTTTCGCATTACATACACAGCTAACCCCAATCTATGGGAATTGCTGTAGTATGTACTATACTATAGTATATGGATACTGGTAAAAAGAGAAAAAGGGCGATCTATATCCCCTATCAGCCTTTTTTACTCAGGAGAGATTTTTTTCGAGGGCTTGCTTATGAATGTTATGGTCGATTTTGCGGTGGGCCGTGCGCGGGGTGTTTCTAAAAGGGATTCTAACAGAATATATTTAACGTATTCATGAGTGTGAGGAAACTAAAATTTTTAATACTCTTTGCTACACTGAAAAAAAAAAATTAGTTTAAGAAATTTTTTTTCCTCAAATCAAAAAGATGAAATTCTTCAAAATTATTTTTTACTTCATTCAACAAATTTTTTTTTTCTGTGTAGTAGTTTGAAAAACTTGATAGATAAAAGGGTTCACTTTTACAAAAGTGTTAAAAATTTGTGAACACAAAACACAGATCCATCAACATTAAATTCGATGATGTATGCAAACATAAAAAAATTCTCACACTCATGATCGTATACAGTAGCCCTGGGGTTTTGAGATCCTGCTGATGTATTCGTCGAGCCTAACAATTCTTGCTGACACCCTCCTACTGGTCGACAGATATACGACTTATACCAATATAAAACTCAGACCTGGATGCTCTGTCTCGCTTGAACGGAATTCTTTTCATCTTATTCTTCCCCATTCGCGCCGACTGTCATGGACCTGATACATCTTAGTTTGCCGTAAACGATCGTTTACTCGGGGGATTACCGGCGTAAACCGTCGCTAAGCTTGGATTAGATCTAAGTCATCGACTTTTAAGTTATTAGTACGTTTGCTAAATATTTTGATCGATTCTCCATTAAGGAAACGTTGTTACAAGGTTAATCAAAAATTTATCACGACAATATTATTGAAAAATAGAAAAAAGTACCGAAAATTTGAGTATTTTTCTGATGAAGAATAAAATTTTAAAACATGCAAAAGATTGGGAGAGAGATTTCGAGTTTTTCACAGCGATAGATGACTAATATGATCAATTTGAACGGACCAAAACAAGAAAAATCTTTACTTAGTTCTTGATGAATTTTTCTGACATGTAAGATGTCTACAAAAAGGATTCCCAATTGTCCACAGTCACACCGATCGAAACTAGTACAATTAATTTCGAGGGGTCAACATTTATAAATTCAAATTGAAAAATTGCTATTTATTTATTTATAAAAAGGCCAAAATAATTTTATAGCTTGTTTTCTCTAAATACTTGAAAAAAGAATACACATATAACTTTAGTCATCCTTAACACGAAAAGGACTTGAATAGAAAACGGGAAAACTCCTGGCGTGCGTTTATTATTAACGATCGTCAATCTTTGATCTATAGATCCGCGGCGGGACTCCGTCTTTTTGATTCGGTGTACTTTCATAAGTTTCGGCTCAAAGAAAACTACATTACATTATATATGATACACAAAGATTTCTTCAATAAATACATCTATAATATTACATCAATTCCCTAGAGCCTGACGATGCGCTAAACACTTTTCATCTAGCAGCAGTTAACAGTTATGACAGCACTGAAATTGTATCAGGGGCTAAAATGTGTAACAATGGTGACGGAGAATTTTTACGCTTGCAGCCCACCTGGACTAGGATGAGCATGTAGTTAGTATTTATTTTTTGGTATTTAGTCACTTCATGGTATTGATATTAAAAAACTAAATGTCTTCATATAATTCTGAATCATAAATATACTTATCTTATGAAATATGACGGATGAAGGATTCCAAAAATCACATCAAAACTCGACCTTCCCCTTAGAAGACTTAGCGCAGATGAAAGTGATGATGAGAATCAAATGAAAGTAATAAATAACTTTTAAATTCAATGTTATACTAAATGGTATCATCAACAGTAGGAAGAAGAAACAGCGGGATGCCGAAAGTGGACAATGGCGTGATCCAATTTTATAGTAGAAAGACCGATGAGTTTTCTGCCGGACAATAGGTAGCCTCTTTTCTATTTGGAGCTGTGTATAGGCTCAGCGAAATGGTCATTTTGAATGACCAAGTCTTGGGATACAGATACCAGCTCGATATTTCTGATGTCTTTATAGCTGTTGAGTTGTCATTATGTTTACGGTAATTCATCCTGTTATATACTTTCAATAAAAATACGGAAATAATATATTACACAATTTCATTCAACCCAAATGTTGATTGATTTATTTTATTGTTACTGTAATCAAATATTTCATCAATAAGGAAAAAAGGAAAAATTGAATAAAGAAAGGTTTATTAAACCTTTTTTCTGTACTTGAAAGTTTTTTACAAAATAGTGACACCGAAACGTTTTTCCCTCGGATGTAGCCAGTTTCACTCGTTATTTGTCTGATAAACCGGGTCATCCACCCAATTACCTCTAGGTCCGTAGTTGCATACCAAATGTGTTCTGTACATAGAACTCTTAGTAAAATGCCGAACAAGACCACAACCAACTTTCGTAGTATTACCCCATACAATAGCGGTGTAATGACCAATAACTGGAAATTCTGTCGGCCGGTAATTTTTAACCATATAATTGGGAAAATCGACAACTTCATCGTACCAATTTGTAATGAGCACTGATAACTTGTCGAAAAATCTAGTGTTATTCCCAGTGTAACCAATATTCTGACCAACGCTGAAGCGCTCTGAAAAGATTAATCAATGTAATAGAATAATTGATAAATTTATTCGGAATTACTTCAAAATTGTCCACGGAATTTTCAAATAATAGCAAGAAAAATGGGAATCCCAAACTTACTGACATCCCGACATGGGTCGTGCATAAGTAGACACTGATTAGCCCACGCCTGAGCTATTCTAGCCAACATTTTATCCCACTTAAGTGCCTTAAGAACTCCACCTGGTTGCGGGCCTGGACTTCCGTGTGTTTCGAGTCCTCTAGCTACTTTGTTTCGTAACGTGTTATGAGTGTCTAAAATTTCTTGTTTCTCTTCATCTGTTACGATATTTGTAATTACGCTGTTGCATTCAGGCCCTCTTTGAAATTCCTAATCGGATAATTCCGTTAAAAAAGTGCTAATTAAAATTTTTCTACAATTTTCTGCATTCAGATTGATAATTCGCAAATATTAATGAAGTTCAGGTTAAAAATAGACAATGTTTTTTCAAGTAAATTTTTTTTTTTTAATCTGAAGTTCATCAATATAATTTTTCTTTTGAGATTTTCAGTCATTAGAATGAAAACTATTTTAATTCGACAAAATAACATATCTAATAAATTTTTTTCTTTACCTCATATTCACATAATGTATGTCTTTCACCTTTACATGATCTGGGATAACAATCTTTCCATCTTTTCCCTTCATTACATTTAATAATCATAGCTAACCAAATCAGTAGAACAATCTTCATCGTACCGAATTTAATTATTCACTCAATTCGATTGTTATTAAAGCATACTTTTATACTTGTAAAATCATAATCAGCCAGATAAGAATATGCGACTTGATGAAAAAATTTAAAAAACAATGAATCACAAAGTTTCTTTTTGTCACGTTTTTCTTTATTTTTTTTTTTAATTGCAAAATTTAATCTCTCTTATTATCCAAGGTCATACCAACGAGGATTGAAGTATTATATAAAAGTATTTGATTTAGTTGACATAACATGCATTGTAGATAGCTTAAGAATTATTATCCGTTTTGCTGTAATTATCATTTTAAGATTTATCACGTATGTTTTTAAAATTATTCTTTTATTACAAGTAAATACAAATTCAAGGTAACAATAATGTTATATTATTATTTACAGCTAAATCTGTAAATAAATATTGTATCATCTTTTGACCTCCAGGAATCTTATGATGCCGCAACCTGTGTACATTATTTTGTCCCAAATAATCATGTGGTAGGTCACAGAAATTGAAATCAAAATTTTAATCGGTAGTATTTTATTCAAAGTTTTGAATCTTCGCACATCTCTACTGTTCAATCGAAGGTGCTAAAGCTGAGTATGTTTGCGAACCTGACACTTGCCAGGGGCTCCAACATACTCTTTGTTTGTACGATGTGAGTATCTATTAATCATTGCTAAAGCTAATTGACTGTCACTCATTCTCATCATTCATCATAAATGATTGTTCTAATATTTTTAACCAATCAACATCAAACCAGGCCAACGACTTTAGCAACTGCAATCAATTGCAAGTTAACTATCTGACCGAAGAAGAAAAGAAAGCAATCATCCAAGCACACAATGAATACCGGCAAAAGGTGGCAAATGGTGAAGAAACTCGTGGAAATCCTGGACCTCAACCAGCCGGTAATATTCCTCCTCTAGAGTGGGACGACGAACTAGCTACAATAGCTCAAGTTTGGGCTGATCAATGTCAAAACGGTCATTCTGCTTGTGATGATACCAGTAAATAAGAAAACCTTTTCTAAATATTAAAAACTATAATCGATTGCTTTTGCGAAATTTACTAAAAATTGCTATTGAAATTTATTTAGCTCGCTTCACTGTCAATCAGAACATAGCATTTTCTTCAAAAAGCAATGAGTACGAAAAAGATGTCCCCGGAATGTTCAATCAGTGGACCGACGAGGCCAGTAATTTCGACAGTAGCCGCGTAAATGACATGCCCAACCAATCGAAACCAAAAATCGTCCACTACACTCAATTAGTTTGGGCTGATACTCAGTACGTAGGTTGCGGTCTTGTCAAGTACAGAGACCCTTCTAATGACTGGTACAACACTAGATTGATATGCAACTATGGACCAGGTGGAAATGTTTTTGGTCAACCTCTTTATCCAACTAATTAATTTCTAACCAATCAATTTCTTTATTTGTTTTAATTTTTTTTTTTCGGTCTTGTGAAAATTATTTCTATTTAAAATTTATATATTTTTGTCAATAATCACTGTGAAATAAAATAAAAACTCTGAAAATTATAATATATTTGATTTGAAAGAAAAAAAACAAATAATTTTATTATTATCCATGATCATTACATTCAAATATTGACAAATGGATGAAAAGTAGATTACGTGGTGCTTAATTGTTTCACAATACACCATGTATACATTTAAAAGTAAATATTGGAGTAGACGACTTGAGTAAATGAGGTCAATGATTCTCACGATAGAAGTTTATACAGCTGATTGGCTATTTCAATGATATTTTGATCTGAAAAAAATTAATCAAAAAGTCATTAACATTGCGAAATTTCTACAATTATCGTCAATTTTTATCCATATTCTTTTATTTTTTATTTTTTTTTCAATTTATGTCGTTATTGAAAATTTATTACTATTTTTTTTGTCACTTTAATTTCAAAATAAAGAATAGCACTTTTCTCTGCAATCAATCCGGGAAAAATAATTCAAATTTATGCGGAAAATGAAGTTTTTTATTAAATTTCTTTTTACACCAAAAAATGACAATACAAAATTCTTATACGACCAATAAAATTCCAAAATATCAATGATTGCGATGATTTGAACTCTGAAAACTCAAAAATTCCTTATTAAAATTATATAGTTTGATAAACGGGCCAGCCAATGACATTTCCATGAGGTCCATAATCACACAAGAAGTACGTGCTGTACCAGTTGTCTTTGAAGTATCTGACGACTCCGCAACCTACATGAGTAGTAGCACCCCAAATTAGCTGAGTGTAATGCCCAATTTGCGGCTGATCTTGCCATACGAACGCTCCAACCCTAGAACCGTCAAAATTCACATGTTCACTGAACCACCCGTCAGTCATGTCAGTCAAGTTTTGGTTGTACCCTGAACTATCTGCTCTCCACATCATATTTTGGCCAACGGAGAAGCGATCTGTAGAATCAAATTGCAATGATCATCAATTCATTAAATGAACCAAAAAATTAATTAAATACGATTAATGTCCAAGATTTCTTACCAACATAACGACATTTATCATGCCCGATTTCGCACTGAAGAGCCCATTTTAGAGCAAGTTCAGCCAACTCTTCATCCCACTGCAAAGGTGGAATTATTCCAGCAGGTTGTCCTTCCACTTCGCCGTTTGCTACCCATGCTCTTCTATCGTTGTGAGCTTTCAAGATTTCGTCTTTTTCTTGTTGGCTCAAAGTCATTGATTCAACTTCTCCACAGTTTGGCGAAGGCTCTGTCGACTGTGAAGTAAATCAAATGCTCAGAAATTTTATTTATCATCAACAACAGAAAAATCAACTTACTGGATACTTGCACCATGAATTTTCCTCACCGTTGCAGCCACTTGGATAGCATTATTGAGCGCTCGTTGAAAGTGCGACGATGAAGATAAAAAAAACGTAAATTGTCATGATGTTTAATAGTATTTACAAACTTGCACTGTTTAGATAATTATTTATACCATGTGTAACGAGGAAAAGTTAGTTCTTTCTATTTACCTGTGATAGCGGATGATAATAGTACAATTTATTGCTCCAAATTACGTATGACTAATAAGGAAAAAGCAATTTAATGGTTGAGTTATTAAAATAAGGAAAAAATGATGGATTTATCGAGAATTATTTTTCATTTTTGAATTTTTATGATATACAAAGCAATTTGTACCGATAAAATATTTTTTTCAATGATTAATATTTACTAAAAAATTTAGTAATGATTTTTTCTTACGCTTCACAATTTTTCGATAAAAAAAATTTTTTTCGTGTATCAAAAAAATTTATATTTTTGAGATACATCGGTAGACATGTAAGAACACATTTTATTTTAATTAATTATTAATAATTTTATATTGTCATTAAAAAAAGTTCTTTCATTTGATCACAGATCACCCTGATTAAAAAAATGAATTAAAAAGTATTGGAAATAACGAAATTTGAATTCTTTCCAATACTTCTGAATACTTTAAATACTTTTGAATTCTTTATCTTATGGAAAATTAACATTGTCAATCGGTTTGAATTCTTTTTTTTAATCAGGGCATAGAAAATAAGTATAAAATCATAAAAATCATAAAACCATGAAAAACTTCAGTAAACATGTTGACCGATCCGATTTCCAGTAGGTCCATAGTTGCAAACTAAGTAAGTGGTGTACCAGAACCAATCTTTGTACCTGATGAATCCACAACCAATCGTCCTAGTACTTCCCCAAACAAGCTGAGTATAATGACCAATTTGTGGCCAAGATTGCCATTGAAAATTGCGAATGTAATTCCTATTAAAATTCTGCACTTCGTCGTACCAATATTGCACCAATTGGGACAAGCTAACAAATTCATTCCAACTATGCATCATTTTTGCGACGTTTTGTCCGACTTGAAAGCGATCTGCAATTTTAAAAATGATTTGTTAAAAGTTTAAAGTCATAATTTAGCTTAATAGATACTCACCAACATTACGACATAAGTCATGACCAAATTGGCACTGATTAGCCCACCTTTGAGCAATTTCTGCCAGTTCATTGTCCCACACCAGGGGCGGGATTTCTCCACCGGGTTGAGGGCCAGCACTTCCACGCCTTTCGGCACCGCTTGCCACAAATGCCCGCTTGTCATTATGAACTTGAAGAACTTCACTTATTTCGTCCCTGGTCAAAGAACTCGATTGTACTTTACCGCAGGTCGCTGCAGGCCATTCTGACTAACGTTTAGATTATTGTACATCTCAATTGTAAAAAAATCCTAAGTGTTAATTTACATTCAAAGTTTTAATGAGAAAATTTCAATATTTCAACAATTCTTCAAAATAAATTGTTCACATTTTTGTCTCTGTTGAAAGTTCTAATGATGTTTGATTACCAAATCTAATCAAAAATACTGATAAGCTGTTATTGCCTTGTTTATCAATTTTTATTGGACACGTCGAATTTATTTTGAATAATATAAATAACATTTAGGATATTCTATTCTTTCTTTTTTCTTCTCTTATACTAAAATTAAGCTGATTTAAGACAGCAACAATACAATTTCGGGGATACTAGAAATAAATGTTTGAGTTTTGGAGACTTATATATGTAATTATCAGAATTTCTTTTAATTATTGTTGTTAAAAACTAATCAAACATTAGGGAACAGATGATAATTTCTTTTCAAAGTTTGAGTCATCGTTACAACATAAGATCATAAGATATGATTAATAAATTAATTAAATATTCGATAATGATTATGAAAAAAATTTAATTACTAATGATAGCCAATGAACTAGGTAATCTATACCGGTATAGTATGTGTGTATGTGATCTAACTATAACTTGAGTGAATTTTCCTTGATTCAAGAAATTTCCTGCAAAACTAGATGATCAAACTCTAGAAAATAATGTTCTTAATTCAAGAGTTGTAATCTTGAAACAAGTTAATTTTTTATGTTTTCAATATTAGTCATAGTAAATATTAATTAGTATATAAAAAAAAATTTTTTTATTCAAGAGAAATATTCTTGATTTAAGAATAAAATTATTTTTGTAAATAACTAACGTTACTGAGTGTCTTAATCGTTGGTTAAATTGATAAATTTTCGTCAAAAACTCTATTCCCCAAATCAATTAACAAAGCGGTACCGAAATCATAATTTTCCCTATCAAAAACAGAATACAGAAACAACAAACTTACTCGATATCTGCACATAGTATGCTGAGCACCATTGCATGTCCACGGGTTGCACTGCAAAGATAAAGCGGACCCGACAACCGCAAGAACAAACATCAAACGTATCATAGCAAGGTTATTGTGAAAATGAATCGAACTTGTAAGATTGAATTATTTATACTGACTGGAAGCAGGAACATTTTCCTGCCCTTCCTTAGTTATCTTTGATAGCACACCACACAACTGTAGTCGTGATTGACATTAACTAGCTGATAGCTGATAGCTGATAGTGATCATTAGCCAGTATCATTAGCAAGTAGTGATTTCTTTTTGATGATAGCCGTAACATATTAAAACTCAATTTCTTCATTAAATAAAATAAAATAAAATTCCGGAGACATAAATGAAGACAAATGGAGAAATAACTCGGATTTAATTTCTTATTATTTCATTTATTTATTATCATTATCATAGATAAAATATTTTTATTCTTAACAAAGGATTAATAGTATCGATCAATGATCAATGGATATGGTTTGATGAATATTGCCAATGAATAAGCCGAATTCTGATTATTAAACAGTCTGGTAGAGTTTGCTGCCGATCCAGTTTCCAGCGGGTCCGTAGTTGCAGACCAAGTAAGTGGTAAACCAGTTGTCTTGGCTGAGGTATCTGACAAGACCACAACCGACGGTAGTGGTTTCACCCCAAACAAGTTGAGTATAGTGTCCAATTTGTGGGGTAGATTGCCATTTGAACGCGCTTACTTGGCGACTGTCAAAGTCCTTCACTTCGTCGTACCACATTTGCACCAACTCTGACAATTTAGCGACATGTTTTGCGCTATGCATTTTTGTCGCGACATTTTGTCCAACTTGGAAGCGAGCTGCAGCATTTAATGTCAACTATTTAGGCATTTATTAAAATTATAAAACTTTAATTGATCGTTCGGATACTTACAGACATCACGGCACTTGTCATGTCCAAATTGACACTGGTTAGCCCAAACCTGAGCAATCTTAGCCAATTCATCGTCCCATTTTAGGGGTGGAATTATTCCAGCCGGTTGTGGTCCAGGGTGACCTAAAGATTCTTTTCCGCTGGCTACTTTGGCGCGTAGTCTGTTGTGGGCACCCAGGATTTCTTGTTTTTCCTCATCTTCTAGTCCAATTGTCTGAACTTTATTGCAATTTGGTGCTGGCCCTCCAGACTTCAATGATCATTTTCATCAGTATATGTTTTAAATAAAAATTATAGCTAAACGGTGGGAGATAACGAAAAATGCTCAATAGGATTTTGTAGAGAATTAAATTTCTCACCAAAAAGGTATCTTATGATTTTTCAGTATCTTCAATATTTTGGCTAGAAATTCAAATTTGAATTTTTGGGAATAAAATTTTTTACTCGCTCCAAAAATTATGACTTTAAAATGTAAATTTTGGCTAATTAGTGAGAGATAGAACAAAATTTATAGAGATCTTTTTTGTAGAAAATTAATTTTCCTACTAAAAAAGTCTTGGCTATTTTTTTCGTATCTCCAATACATAGTCCAGAATTTTGAGTTGAAATTTTTTTCGGGTTCAATTTAAAACTTTTGCCAATCAAAAATCTCAAAGATCAAAAACATAATTTTTAATACTTACACTATATTTACAAGCAGTATGCTGCTCCCCATTGCATGTTTCTGGATGACATTGATCAGCAGCAACAACAGCAATAACAACTGCCAATATGGTGTAAAAAACTTTATCCATTTTAAATGCAATCAAATTAAAATTAATGTACTTCTAGTATTTGAAGCCAAAACTCGGAATGATTTCCCAAAGCAGCGATCTGGCTATTTATACGTAAAAATGGTCTTTCTGAAAGCAATAAATTTATTTATTGTAATATTTGTTTAATGAATGACAGCGCAAAACGTTTTACAATGATAACACATGTTATTTTTTTTTTTTCAATAACTGATAACACTTGACATCCAAAGACTCTCTTTGATATTACGTAACCAACTATCATTCATCATTCGACTTATCAAAATGGTTTGAATTTACCGCTAATTGTCAATATATATAACAAATTGATTTTCGACGGTTCATTACTTACTTTAAAGTAGACAAAATCAATTGACATTAGATTTAAATCATTCAGACACTCGATAGTTGCTCGTAAGATTTATAGGTGACATTTATTTTTATTAATGTAATTCATGAAATTTATAGATTTATTTTTTGCGAAATCCACTAACTATTGTTTATCATGATGTTTAAACATGCCAAATGATTTATTTTTGTCTTTTAATTAAAATTTTCTGTTTCAATCTCAGATTCACATAAATTAAACTGAAGGATTAGAAAAGATTTCCGCTATTTATAACAAAATTTAAAAAAAAAAAGTGAAACATAATTTTTTATAATTACACTTTATTTTCCAAGGCTCAGCAATTACTGCTGACAATCGTTTACATAAGATACATTTATTATCAGCACAAATAGTTTCCAATAATTAGTTCACGGTGATCAATTATTGTAATAATTAACTTTAACTTAGCTCTGTAAACAATAATTGTTATAATTTATTTTTTCTTCGTTTTATTACACCTGTATTCAATACTTTAGTCAAATAAAAGAAAAAACTTGAAGCTGCAAGGAATAAAAGATTTAAAATTAAGGAGACGCTGGTGGTACTGTTATCATAGCATCATAAGAATCATATATCTCTTGTTCCTCCTCGGTCCTATTAGCTAGAGCTATCTTAAAAATATATTCACCAAACATATTGCCCGCTTGCTTCCAGTTACAAATAAAAGTAGTTTTGTATAGCTTATCACCAATTTGTTCCACAGCGTCAGCGCAACCAACTTTCGTGATTCTCGCCCATATCATTTGAGTCAGATTACTGACTTTGTTGTACGTTTCCGGATCTGGGTTGAACTTTGATATCAATTTTCTGTCAAAGTATTTTAATCCAGAGTAATACCAGTTTTCAACCATAGTTACTGGATTCTCGAAGTGACCATACGTTATTGATGAATTTCTAGTTTGATCAATAAATCCTATAAAAAAATATTTAAAAAATTTGTGAATTAAAATACACATTATGTGTTACTTTGCGTTTTTATTGAGATAAAGTAATTTACCAGGTGCTCTTTTTAAGCACTCATCTAATCCTGGTTTACACTGTTTTACCCAATGATGAGCCTGCTTTGCCAAATCATTACTCCACGTCAGATGCGGAAGCCAATAACTCGCCTCAAGTTGTCCTGACTTTATTTCTTTATCCCGTCCTTGGTGGACAGTCTCTCTGAGAATATTGATGTTAGTGAGTATATCTTCTGCTTTCTTTCCACTATACTGAATGCTAAGCACCAGGTTTTTACAATTACTTTTTACCAAACCCCTTTTACATATCTTGTATCTATCTTCTGGACTTAGAGACGCAACGACCAAAGTGCTGACCAAAGCTAGCAGCCCAATCTTAATCATCGTAAATTTTAAGAACTTTTTTTTTTTTCAGTAAAATATCAAATTTTTTCGATCTTGTATTCATTTGATCGAAAATTTTTACTGAACTGTACTATAAAAAAATTTTTGGGCATATTTATACGTAGATTAAAGGTTTTAAATAATTTAAATCAAAAATATTTATTTATTTTAAATTATTTATTATGTTGATGCACAATATTTGGTTATTAATTTATAGGTTTTATTCAAATATATCTATAATTGATGCTCCTAACGAATATTTTTCTATTATCATTGTGATTTAAAACTTCGGTATAATAAACACAAACAGCAACATAAATTTTATTACTTCCTACCAAAATATGTTTCCAAGGTGATTATCAAAATTTCAAGCAAAAATCGATTTTTTGGTTTCCCCAAAAAATTCTATTCGTAGCGAAACTAAACTATCCGCTTTAGATGTCTGTTAAAATTCGCTGAAGAAATGTTATAGGACCAGTAAAAGAAATTTGTTGAATTCAATAAAAAAAAATTCTCTATGAAAATATCTAAATTATTTTTTTCAGAAAAACAAAAATAACGAAAAATTTGTTCTAATTCTTTCATATTTTTATTTTTTGTAATTTTTTCATAACCGAGGAGCGTCACGTGTAAACGGGGACAATGGCAGCTCTTCTCAAGCAGACAATAAAGAATCTCCGTTGCGTCTTTAAAAAATTGATTTTTTTCTTATATAAATACTTTAACCAAATTTTTTCTCACATCTGTGTAAATACACATACAAGTACAATAATATAATCTGTATGATTTTGCTCTCACGTCACGTAGTACAATTCTTACCTCAAAATGGGCTCATAGTGGGCGGGTGACTACTAAGAATAATGAATGACCTATTGAAGTCAATAGCCAGTCCATTCATTCATTTTTCTCCGAGCACCTGACTCCTGAATTTTAGGTGTTTTTTTTTCTTATCCTACTTTTTCTTCATTCCACCTCATTCAGCATAGGCATACAGTATAATGGGTAAATCCGTGAGAAAAATTTCGATACACTTGACATTTTTTATAAATTTATTTCTGCTTCTACGAAATACATTAAATAAATTTTATTTGATATTTATGTTCATCTAAATCTAAACTTTTGGATAAAATATCATTTAAAAAACTTAAAAAAATATTTTAATAGCAAACTAAAATAAGAAAATAATTAATAATAAATTGCTTATACTAATTTGCAATAAAAAAAAACTTTTAGAAAAAATTCTTCATTTTACATTTTAAAATTTGGGATGTTACATTGAAAAAATTTATATAAAAATAGTTAATATTCATTAAAATTTTTTTTATATAAACTAATATAATTATTATCCTGAATTTTCAGTAATATCAAAACAAAAATAATTTATTACAACATCGGTAGCAAAAAAAAACTATAAAAAGGCGCCGCTTAAAAAAAAAAATACCACAATAATACCTGCTGTTTTAAAATGTGGTGAAGAATCATTAGTAAGCGTTCCAACTGCGAATATTTAACTCAAAGAGTCTAAAATACCCCCTGGTGTCTTTGGAAAATAGCAATAGATCAAAACCAACTTTATTATATAAAGAAAAACACCGACATAAAAAGAAGCGCCGGAAAATTACAGCATTGATTTCCAAAGTCATGGAATTAAAGCTTCTGTTTTTTCTTTATTTCCGGCTTTACAAACAGTTCTGACCGACACTGGGTATCCTCAGCTGCAGATCAATATTTTCATCCCATGATTCTGTTTTTTTGATCCTCAAAAGATACGCGTTGGTGTTTTTAATAGACTCGTTAATTTTCGGGCTCTTAATTTTACTGCTTGCTACTTTATTCCCATCATTCTTCACCTCTGTTAATAACAAACGCACAGGTTTATCCGTAAATTTGCCCAAGATTTTGTTTTTTGTGTTTGTATCTTTTTTCTTTTCTTTCTCTTTGTCTCTATCTTTGGCCGGCGCCAATTTTTGAGTCCGTAACACCAAGCGGCTTTTGTTAATAAGCGCCTCTATTTCTTTGTAAGGTTTCTTCGATTCTGCTATTTCTGAAGCCAACTTGAGAAAAAATTTACAAGCTCAAATTCAATTCAAAACAATAAATTTAAAAAAAATTATAAATTTTATTTTAACACTTATTACAAATATTGATTATTTAAGGGATATTTATTATGGAGATATATTGTCGAAAGGTCAAAAAGAATCCTGGTACCCAAATTAATTCATCCCAAAAAACTTACTTGAATTTCATTTTTCCCTCCGCCAAAATTTTCACAAAAACACACCGTCTCCATTCGTGAATTTTCGCTTGTCAATTTTTTCTTCATACCCAAAAATTTATTTCCAAATTTTTCCGGATCAAATTCCGCCTGAAAGATCATCTTGTAATTTTTTCAAAAATTTTCGTGTCTAAAAAAAATAAACTTGAAGTTGGCTTCAAAAAACTGCGACAAAATTCATTTCAATAAAAACTTTCGGCTCTAAATTTTTTCCAATGGACAACAAATCTGGTAAGAGCTTAACCTCAACTTCAAATTTTTCTCTCATTAATCATAAATCATAACCAAATCCAATTTCCACCACTTAGTTTGTGGATGTGATCAACCAAAATTTGTACCTTCTCAATATTACCAAGAAGTCGGCGCAGAATTGTTGGGGAATAAAATCCGGGTCAGAATCGAGCAAGACAAGAACAAATTGTCGAAATTAAAAAAATTGAAGGAAAAGTCCAAAGAATGGGACCCACCGTGTGTTTGCTCAGAAGTGAACAACCTCAAGTCTTCCAAAGAACCTCGTGTTCAAGGTCCTAAAATTATAAATGTTGGAGACAGCGAAATTATATTCCGCTTGAATTCGCGTTGCCATTTGTCCTGTGAAGATCAAAATTATTCTTCCCAGTTGGTTTCTTCTGGTGATAATTTTAAATTGGTCAATTCACAGCCTGAAAAGCAGGATGATAAAATTCAAGTGCTCTCGCGATTGGACCACCTTGATAAGTATAACGTTTATCAAGACCACGCGACAGTTGGAAACAAAAATTTATTTCTGATGAAAATTAACAAGAAGAATGTTAATAATAAAAATTTGAAGGATTTTAAGAGTAAAAATATTGAATTGGAAGTTAGTTACCCAAAAATTAAAGTTTTTACTGCTCCGTCTCCTGCTCAGTCACCCCCTGCGGCCATTTCGCCGGCTGTCGTGCCTCCAGCGCCACCTGAAGTTAAATTACATGAAATAGAAGTGATAAAATCTGAAAAAAAAGTTAAAAAATTGAAAACTAAAAAGAAGAAATGAATAAAAATTTATGAATGAAAATTTTAGTAGTAATTTATGAGAATTTTTGACTAAAAAAAATATTTTAATAATTTCATTGAGAGAATCATTTTCTTCTTCAACAATAGAGTCTTAGAAAAATTGCGGTTTTGTGGAAAGTAAAATAAACGATAAAGAAAAAAGAAGACGTTGTATTGTGGGTTCATAAAATATTATTTATTAGTTTTTATGGAGTGAATACCGTGAGAGTTCATGAAATCTCAGTGTGAGGTCGCGCACAAATTTGAAATATATCCATTTATATTATGCAGTTAATATTATTCTGTATTGTAGAGTGTAGAGCCAAGGAGTCAATATAATATAATAACAGTAATAACTTTAGAAAATTGGGAAGAATATAATCGTCTGACCTATAAAATAAACGCAGACACGCTTCCGATGCGCAATAAATACCGTGACATGCATGATGTAACAGTAGGAGGCAGGTATTTTACTTTATAAGTTTTTTTTTTTTCGTTCTTGAGTGATGAAGATTAGGACAGAAGAAAGCAGTTGGTGAATGAATGGAGAAAAGGGAGGATTACAAGTAGTTTTTTGGAGGTTTAATTGCCTCAAAATTTTATAAGTTTACGCTATAAAATTTTTTGGTTTAAATTTGAATTGATTCAATAGGTATTGACACTTGCAATTTTACTTTAATTTAAAAAAAAAAAACAATTCCAATAAATTAATGAATTTAATTTTTAAATTATAAATTTTAAAATAATTGATTTTTTCAGAATACAAAAATTAATTTTTTTTATTAATTTAAAATTTAATAAATTAGCTATTTATTGCTTATAAATTTTTTTTTTTTCGAGTAATTATTGAAAAGATACTTTAAAGAAAAACTCAAATTAACTACCACTAATTTGAGTATGTATTAATAAATACCTAAGTAATTTAAAGATCTGAAATATCAAAAAATATTTACACCGACCATCAGGTACCTAAATAACCATAACACCCTACTAGAAAAAGTCAATTAACACACAAAGACTATGACTAATTGACTAATTACTTCCCAACTAATTCCAAATTTATTTCTAAGGCTCTTTAGAGTTTTCACACCAAGCCCGAAAATTTCCAAGAAAAATTTACAAACCATCAGTCTTTTCGTAGAATAAAAAATCCATAAAGACTATCGAATATCCATTAAATTTGGTGATTTTTATTTGTCCAATTCTTCACCCCTGACATGACTAATTTGCCGAATTTGCCAGCGGAAATGTAGGTTAAATCCGACGACAGGTACCCCTTGGTGCTTCGAACCATCAAACAGTTTGGTTCTGCATATAACTTTCTTCTCTTCATCCGGCCGATCTATATACACATAATAAATAAATATATATTATATTATATTATATTATATTATATTAGGAGATATAACATAATAGCACCGTAACTGAAACGGAGAAAGCCGGAGCCCTTCACACCAGGGTGTCCAAATCGAGCTGAGGACGGGATCGAAACTCCAGTCGATAAATCCAACACAATGCAAGCAACTCGAGGGTCCAAATTCATATTTATTTATATAAATTTTTTTCACCATTTTACATCTGTGATACAACGAAATCACACATTTATTTTTCTCTTACTTGCGGTTGCATATACATTGTCACTTTGTCCCATTCAGCATATTATATAGAATATGTATATGCTTTTTCGACCTCCTATTGCGCACGACCTTTCGCCACTAATTTATAATCCGTAGGATAGTTTTTGACATTTTAATTAATTATAGACTTCCTGAATTTGACAGTTTATTTCGGTGGAAGAAATTTTTTTGGTAATAAAAAAATTTATTTTTGGAAAATTAGAGGAAGAAACTTTTTATTAGTTACGTTTAAATATTTTTTTCAGGTCTCAAAAAATTAAGAAATTTCCAAAATTTAAAAATTAAAAGACAATGTTATTAATTCAACTCATTTATAACTTCGTAATTTTAGTATAAAATATTTCTCTCCAAAATTAGACATAAAATATTTTATTTAAAAAATCATCAATTTAATAAAAAATTCAATTTTTGGAAATTTTTCAATAAAAAAATCTAAAATTAAATTATCTTTTTCCGGGTTAACAAAAATTTTGGATTTTCACAACCCAAAAAAAACCCCAAAGTACCACAAAAAATTCTCAAAAAAAAACTCAACACATAAATGACTTTGTAAAATTAAAAAAAAATATTTTTCACTGAAACTAGACATGAAAAATGTCATTCAAAAAAAAAACTAATAAACTAAATATAAAATGACAAGTATAATCATAACGATGACGATGATGACCTCAACATTGAGAATACGACCAACAATTCTCAAGAGACTTTAGCTTAAAGAGCTACTGTACCGAACACCGACTACCGAAAGGAATGAATTTTTTTTCTGTATAGCACACAGTGTATACATACATAGTATTTAAACTTTTGTATTATGTATTTTGGGTCTCGGTTATTGAAACGACTAAAGATTCGGTAGGCCATTAACGTGCGAGTTCATTCACAAGTTCAATGCCAAAGCGTTTAAAAGAAAGTGACACGATATAATATTATATTATATTATATATATTAGATGTATGAGTAGAGAGGAGGAGTAGAGGCTGGGTAATATAGAGAGGAAGAGGACTGAACCCAACTTTTTATTTTATTTCATTGACATCGAGTACGAGGCGTAACGAAACAATTTTTCTACCTCAATGATCTCTTTTTCTCGTTATATTATGTATATATATTATCTTCACTTACTTTTTAGTGGATGATGCTGCACAACATCTTGACACTGCCAAGCCTTTTTTGACTGCTCACTTTTTAAGTACTCTCGAAGTTGCTTTAAAGCATAAAGAAATTTTTTTTGCTTAAAAAATTTTTATTTTATCTAAAATAAATTTTTTTTTTACCTAAAATAAATTCTTGAATCAAAAAAATTTACTCTAGAGTCAAAAAATTTTTTTTCTGCATAAAAAATAATTTGAATCAAAAGAAAATGCTTGAAAAAAAATTTGAGCCAAGAAAATAATCTTAAAGAGCTTATTTGTTTTAGATAAAAAAAAAATCTTGAATTAATGAAAATCATTGTTAATTTTTTATGGTCTTAATTAAAATTTTTTACAATTTCGCTATCGTTTTCTCCTCCTCCTCTTATTTTTCTATAAAAAACGACTTATTCGTCCTAACAAAAAAAATAAAAATAAATAGTGTGCCTCGCTCTGAAACCTACTTTCTTTTAATAGTTTAAAAATGTCGCAACCGATAGGATTACAGTAACGGCCACTGGAAATGCGCTGAGCATTCATTCTATAAAAGTGTCTTTACTTGTTTTACACTCTTGTTACGATAATGTTACCTCATAATTCAGTGAGTTGCGAATTTTCATTTATCCAAACATCAAACACTTTTTTAATTCTAAGCACAAAAAATTCATTAAGTCTAAAACAACTTTCAGTGAAAGTTTTTTAAGTATTTTTTTTTTATTTTAACATGACAGATAAATTAAATTTTGAATTTTTATTTAAAAGACTAATGAATTAAAAAATCACTTTCGGTGACTAATAATTTTTTCTTCATACTATGCACGTTTGCTCAGGTCGTACGTGTCTCAATGGCCAGCAGAGAATGTGACAGCTAATCCGTATAAATTTGTATCCTACTTTTTAATTTTAATTCCTATTTTTTATTTTTTATTTTCTTTTTGATTGATAAATTTTAAAAATAACTTGAATTCAAAAATTTTAATTTCCATGCGTATAAAATTGACCGAAATTTGGAAAAGTGAAACCTTGTATCAATTTGAAAGGGCAATAAATATCTTTAGATATTTAAAAATTATCTGATTGGATACCAAATGCATTAAACTCGTTAGTGATTTTTATAAACACATAATACGCGGTGTTATTGCATGTTTGGAGGGGAAAAAAGTCGATATCGATGTCGATGTTTTTGTGAGAGGCGATGCCATTCTCTGGTCGAAAGAGATCGAGAGTATATGTCTTTTACTTAGTTAACTGTTGACTCTATTCAATAATTTAATTGGTGGAAACTCAGTTAGTGATTTTAATTTTTTTTACTAATTAAAATTCAAATTTTTTTTTTTAAGAATAATGAATTTTAATGTTACTTTTGTGGATTTTTTTTTTTTATTTTTAATTAAGAAAAAATTGACTCCATTTTTTTTAAAGCTTGAACCAGTTTTTTTTTTTGCACACTCGTTGTTTTTTCGTGATTAATTATAGAAGAAATATGACAACTAATTACATTTTAATTGGAATTTTTTATTAGTTTGAGTGATGAAATATTTCGAGTATAAAAAAATATTTTAAAACAAATCGAAATTTTGTGCAAATATTCTACAGATGTTTTTTTAGAATTAAATGGTGAAATTTTGGAACATATTTAATAATTACAATAAACCATTATCAAATAACAATTATTATTATTGTCATAATCAAACAACGGGATTTTTAATTTTTGAAACCGGTCAAAAAAATCCTTATAAATACAATCGAGCATTGAAATTTCTTCTCATTATTTATTTTTAATAAAAATCTGATTTTTTTTATTGTGAAACTTTTTTTTCACATAGAAATACAGTTTTTTCATTTTTTACTTGTTTATTCCTCGGCGGAAAATAATTTATAGTGAAAATGACTTTACTACCACCGACACCGGAACAACAAAAAAGAATAAATCAAGAAATACCGCCTGATCCTGAAATCAGGCGCAAAGATGTCCAAACATTGCGTGAATGGTTAATGAAACAGCCTCATTTACCAAAACACATGGGTAATTATTTAATTAATTAATTTATTAATTTTTTCTTAGAAAATTTCTATTTAGATTTAATTATTTCTAACTCCATATTTTTAAGAAAGTGATTTTTTGAAATTTTCAAATAATTATAATTAAAATAATCAATAATTAACTTTTTTTTTCTTTGAAGACAATGACAGGGTGGAAAAATTTTTGTTCGGTTGTAAAAACAGTATCGAGCGTTGCAAGATGATTTTAGAGAGATACTTCACAGCGAGAACCGCGCTTCCGGAATTTTTCTTGCATCGAGACCCGATGTCACGTGATGTGCAAGAATGCTGCAAAGTCATGTGAGTCAAGCCCATTTCCGTTAAATATTGATAAATATTTAAGATAAAGAATTTTTTAATCTTGCAAGTAAATAGAGAAATTAATGCTAAAATTAAAGTAAATAAAAGAGTTGCAATATTGACAGAAATTTTCTCTTCTAAAAATTCAAGTCATTACTTAACTTTTGCGAATTTAATATTAATTAAAAAGATGAGGTGCAGGTCAGGAGTCTTGATATCTTTATTTGAAAAAATTTATCTCTTATTAGATTTAATCTAATTTATGTGACTACAAATGAAAAAATTTTTTATTGAACTGCATATAAAAAAAAAATAATATTATTTTAATAAATATTTACATCTACCAGCGAATACTTTGTGTTACCATCGCTAACAGATGAAGGCCATCGTGTGACAGTATTGCGCTTGAAAGACAAGGATATCAATAAGTTTTCCGTCCAAGCGATTACAAGGCGTATACTTATGGTAATGGATACAAGATTAACAGAGGAAGCTTGTCTTTCAAATCAGATGATTTTTGATCTTGAGGTAATCGATAATCGGTATATTCACTTGTATTATATTATACTTAATTAACTGCTTATTTATTTATTTATTTATATTCCACATTCTTTACTGGCCACATCCTCACAAAATGATTCGAGTTATTATTTATTAAACGTTTATGTTTATAAATTATTAGCCTTGACCAAATTTATTTTCTTGTCAATTTAATAGTTTGCGTTGAAAAGTTGTTCTTAAATTTCTTCATTTTCGCTTACTTTCATTTTTTTTTTAACGAGTGTCACACTGAGTGTTAATTGAAAGTTTACTGTAATGACTTTATTACAGACATTATTATTATTATTATTATTATTATTATCATTATTATTATTTTTTTTTAATTAGTCTCATAATTTTTTTTGATTTTTAATATTTTGGCCAAAATAATAATAATAATAATAATATAAATTCCATTTAATTATAGAGTATTAAGTAAAATTGATTAATTATTTATTTATTAATGCTAATTATCTTTATCGATTGATCGAAAAAAAAAAAATTATACACATGTTTATGAATGAATTGATTATGTAAAAAAAAATCTTTTTATACATCAGTGTCTCACTTTTACTGTCAGGAAATAATTTATACGGGATGAGTAAAACTTTTTTAGATTTCCGATAAGTTTATTCATAAGTTTTTAACTTCTAGACTTAATTTAAAAGTTGTAATTAATTATTAAAATTAAAAATTAATTATTTAATTCCTAAAAATTGAAAACTTCTTAGGGATTTACGGCAGCACATATCGCTAAATGTAGCCCCACACAAGCGCTAGTAAGAAAAGCAATGCTCGCTGCCCAAGACAGTATGCCATTGCGTTTGCACAGAGTTTACTTCTTAAACGCTCCGACGTTCATTCACAATCTTCTCAATATTTTCTATCCTCTACTTAAGCCAAAATTAGTTGAAAAGGTACTCTAATTTTTTTTATTTTTAAATTTCATCTGCAGTAAGCAGTAAATTTTTTTTTAATTAAATAATCAATAAATTATCTGTAATTAGTTCCGTATACACACGGGAGGCGGTAAAGAGCTTTGGCCTTACATGAACAAAGAGATTTTGCCCAAAGAATGGGGAGGTAACGCGGGAACATTTCAACAATTAAACGGTAATTATTTTGCAATAATTTTTTTAATAAAAAAAGTTTTTATGTAAGACTCTTATATTTTCATTCTTTTTTTTCCATCAAATCGTTTTTTTGTTACTGATTTAGACGCGTGGAAAAAAAAGATCGAAAAACACCGAGATTGGTTCAAAGAAGAAGAATCATTGAGCAAAACTGATGAAAAAGTGAGGATGCCAAATTCTTCTTCGTCTTTCACACGCGAACTTGGCGGAATTCAAGGCTCATTTCGGCAGCTTAACATCGATTGAATTTAATCAACTATTTTTTTTTTTATTTTTACATTATATTTTATTGTACTTTTATAATTAATTGAAATAAATTTCTTACTTCTTTTCATGAAGTATTATTGGATAATTAAATTTTTTTCTACATCTACAGTCATATAGCTCATCCACAGTCCATGTATAAAGAATATGATATCTATATATCTTTATTAAATTTTTATAAAAATTAATTATAATAAAAAAAAATGTCAAGTGTGAATTATTAAAAAAATTTATTTTTTATAATTATTTATTAAGTATTTAAATTCTAAGAATTCTCAATATTTTAATTTAAAAAACAATTTTAATTGTAATATCAAAAATTTAATTAAAATAATTTTATATATATATTTTACAAATATTATAATTCATGAATTTTTTAATTTCATATTAATTTCATTAAAAAATTTCACATGTGAAAATTAATAAAAATTACAAGTGAAAATTTTTAGCGGTATTTTTTTATTGTAATTGATTTGTTAAAAAAATTTTTAAAATTGATCATAAAATTTTTTCTTTATTATCCACTTTTATAATTTAGATGAAAAATATAAAAATATATCATGTAAGCAAAATATTCGTAACGTGATTGGTCAAATATATCAAAGCATAAAAATTTATGCAAATCCTAAATTCATGCGCGCGCAAATTTGAATTCTAGTTCGAGTAAATTTTCGAATAGATTTCTGTAAAAATTTATCTCGTTGGATCATAACAGACAGAATACAAAAATGTCCCATAGATGGCGCTACAAGTTTTTTCTATTCATTTAAAAATATATTAAGTTACCCTCTTCCGGTACAAGTTTCACATTGATTTGTTTATGTGAAAAGAATACAATATGTAAGCCTATAAGAAAATTCACCCGCTGCGCAAAACATAGTCTCTGTCATCACAACAGGTTTTTTATTTTGTAATATAGCACCACTTTCATTCGCTATTTTTTTCTGAAACTAATTACAAAATAACCGATTAAAAATTTTAAATTATTTTTAACTTAAAAAATGAGTGAATTCGAGAAATTACTTCCAAATATTTGTGACAGCATCGCAAAAACAGCAGCTCATGTCATCAGCTACGCCGGTATGTAATTTATTAATTTATTTTTTATTATTACTAACTCATGACTAAATTATTATAATTATAAATATTGTATATGAATAATAAATTAATTAATTATTTATTTTTCTCGCAGATGATGACAATAAAGAAGAATTGCTGGACGCTCTTCGTAGCAATGTCCAAAACTATACCGAAAATTCACAAAAGTTTCAAAATATCAATGCATTAATCAGCAATTTATCATCTGGAAGATCTGACACAAATGTCGAAGAAATTCTCCAAGTATATTTTTTGATATTTTATTTTTAGTAATTTAAATATTACTCTTTGAGATTACTTTTTTCCGTGTGACATTAATGGCGAAAAGTCCTCCTTAAAAACTTTAAATAATAATTAAAAAAAAACATTCCATTGCTTTTTTTTTTTTTTTAAATGATTTATTTACTTGAAAAATCGTAAAAAATTCTGGATATTTTTTTTATATTATTTATTTTTTAGAATTTTAATGATGGAGTTTCAAATTTTCAACCGGATTCTTCAACAAATGAATTTTTGAAGCAATACGACACACGTGTTGCTGACTTGAAAAAGAGTAAACTAAATTATCACAAAAAAATAATATAATTCTACTATTGTGTTGAATATTAATTTTATAAATGTTAAATTTATATTTAACTCAGATTTGGCTGGAGAAAAAAGCACTGACAATGATGATGAAGACGCAGACATGCAAATGACAGAGGAGGACGGCGCTAATTTAATTTGTCCAATAAGTAAAGTACGAATGACTGAACCAATGAAAAATAATATTTGTGGTCATGTTTATGATAAAGCTAGTATTATTGCCTTGTTAAGAGGAAACGCTGCTACTAGGTATATTTTTATAATTTTTTATTTATAATACTAAAGTTAGCCTACGTTTTTAATTTTTAATTTTTTTTTTTTTTACATTAAATTATTTATTTATTTATTTATTTATTTGAAAGCATACTGAGATTTTTTTTTGTTAATTAGATGCCCTATTGTCGGCTGCAGCAACAAAAAGCATCTGATTATGGATGATCTCACGTCTGACATTGTGAGACAAATGTGTATGTAATAGATGCGAAGATTAACTAAAATTCATTATTATTATTATTTAACACTTATTAATGTTAAGTTAAAAATTTCAAATCGTATTATTATTCATTAAAAAAATTTATATTAATTTAGTTATATGAAAAAATATGAAAAAATATCAAAGAAAAAATATTTTTATACTGATAAACGATGCATTATTTGTAAGTTTAGATTTAAAGTCAAGAAAAGTTTAAATATTGAATTACTCAATAGTATCCCAATAATTTTGAATAAAAGTCTAAGACTGCAATAGTATTTTTATAAAAGAATTTAATATTTAATAAGTCTTGGATTTATACTTGAAAGTTAAGGAAAATGTTATTAATTTAATTTTTAATGTTCTTCAATAAAAATTTCAAATGTATCACAAATTTAATAATAAGACATTTTTAATAAATTACTCTAAAGTTAGCAGTTACTTGACTATTTTTTAATTTTACTTAACAAACAAATTCATTCCCAAAAATAATTTTTAAAAAATTGCATTTGTAATTTTTTTAAATTCCTGGATGACAATTTTGTAGTCATAATTTATTTGTGACAAAAATTCTAAAAATCATCAAGTATCAAATTTATAGTTTACAAGTCACATATTTGCATCCTTTAAAAGGTTATTCAGCCAGTGAGTTGATTATTTTATTATTTTTTTTTTTTTTAATTTAGAATTTTCAGAATTATATATTTTTAATAATTTTGTAATTCAAAGGAATATGTTTTTTTAAATTCATAAATATGAAAATTAAGTTAGCCGACATTTCAAAATTTTTATAAATATTTTATTAAAAAAATTTCAATTAAATAATTGAAAAAAAAAAAACTTTCACCTGTAAAAAATTTGAAAAACTATATCATTTTTATTTGCAATTTAATTAATAAAAAAAATCAAAAATTTTTAAATGTCTGCTAACTTCAGTGTCATTCAGAAATCAACAACAGCGCCACTAACCTCAAAAAAACTTACTACCATTCAAAACAATTCACCGAAAAAAAAGACTGAAAGTAAAGTTGGTTATAAAATAACTCATTTACAAAATACATTTTTTTTTTTTTTATTTTGAAAAGTGAAATTAATTATCAAATAATTATGAACTCGAGTTCTCTATTGCTATCTCGGCTGACCATTAATGGACTGCCTAGAATTTTATCAAGAAGATGGTACGCAAAGGAGGAGTGGAAAGACGAATCCATCGACATAACCTCCGTCGAGGATACTCCAAAGTACGGTGAATTTTTAACAGAAGAGCAAGAGAAAGAGATTTTAGAGAAGCGCAACAAGTCAAGGCTCAATAATTTTGATCGGAATAAATTATACGGACTGAAGCCTCACAACCGGAATTGGGACTGGTACCACAACTCCGTCAGGTACAAGCAGCGGATGTTGGGTAGGCATGGTATCGACGCTCTTGATGTTCCTGTTGGATGCGTTTGGCCCACCAAGGAAGAGGTCGAGGATAGTCTCGAGTGGGAGAAGACAGCTTATCCCAATTCCTTGTGGGAAAATTGGGATTTGATTGCTCAGAAGAATAAAGAAAATGCTGAGAAAATGTTGAAAAGGTTGGTTTTTATTTTATTAAATTTATCAGCTGACATTTGAATAATTTTTTTATTTTTATAAAAAATTACATTTTTTATTTTTAAAAATTTTTACATGTTAACTTTTTTTTTGTCTACCATAATTTATTTTTTATAATATTTTTTACGACATTTAATTTAATGACACTGAAGTTGACAGATATTAAAAATTTTTTTAGAATTTTATAGCAATTAAATTATTATAAAAAAAATTAAATTAAAAAATTCCACATGTGAAAATTAATAAAAATCACAAGTGAAAATTTTTAGGAGCATTTTTTTATTCTAATTAATTTATTAAAAAAAAATTTTAAATTAACAGCTGACGGCTAACTTCAGTGTCATTTAATTTAGCTGTCACTTGATAATTATTTAATTTTCTTTAAGAAAAAAATTATTTAAAAAAAATTGCATTTTTTATTTATTAAAATTCCTACAAGTCCATTTTTTTTAATAATTTTTTTTGCCATAATTTTTTTGTTAAAAAAAATTTTTTAAATTGTCAAGTGACAGCTAAATTTAATGTAATTATTTTTAAAATTATTAAAAATGTGCTAAATTAATTTTTATGAAAGTTCACTTGTAGAAAATTTAAAAAACAATGATTGCAATTTTTTAAAAATATTTTCTTAGTTTTAATTTTTTAAACCATCATGACATTTAATTTTATTTACAGAGAAATAGATATTGACGCGAAATTGATGAAAGTCTCCAGTTGGCAAAAGAACCTGGAAACGAAAATTGCGAAAAAAGAAGCTGAAATTCGTGCGATAAAGGAGCGCAAGGATCGCCTGGTCGCTGAGGTGCGTCGTACAGTAGGTTTCGACATAGACCCTCGTGACGAACGGTTCAAGCAGCTGCTGGAGGAGAAGGAAAAGGAGGACAAGAAGCGCAAGAAGGTATTGAAGAAAGAGGCCCACATTGCCAAGTTTATGGAAAGATTATTAACAACAAGCAACACTCTCAACGAAAAAGACAAATCTGCTGACGAGAGCGCTAAAAGTGAAGCAAGCTAGATAAATATATTTATTATTGTTATTATTAATTATTGATATAAAATTGCCGAAATAAAAACTACAACTGGTGTATATTATTTCCATAAAATTAAATATTTATAAGGCGTTTATAAAATTTTTCGATAGTTTATATTTTTATCTGGCTAATACAAAAAAAGGATAATATTTATTAAACATTATATTAAGATTAAGACTAGAAATAATTATCAATTATTAATTTTATAAAGTGAATTATTTCAGCGTATCACACTCAAGCATATAATAAGATAAATTCAATGATTAAAGCTTCATTGTCATCAACATTACATCAGTATTACAAACATCATTCCCAAAACTATGATTAATTATAAATATTATTTTTCAATAAATAAATAAATAAATAGATTGATTATCGATCAAAAAAAGTCACTGACAATAAGATAATTATGATACTAAAATTAACAAGTATCTGACAATTTTTTTTTTTTTTTTTTTATTACAAATTAATTAAAGTAAAAGATCTAGCTATTGACACTTTAATTTAATTTTACTTCAATAATAATAAAAAAAAAAAAAAAAAAAAATTAAATTTTGGAATTCTAAATTTTGATAAAATTTTTAAAATAAATTTTTTTGATAATTTAAAAGTTATAAAACTCAAAAAAAATTGACAGATGTTTTTTAATTTAAGTACCATGAAAAATAAATTAGAGTAATCAACTGTTAACGACGTTCGTCAATGATTCTTCCTTTGGATTCTGACCAGCTGACTGAGACTCATCAAGGTCTTTAGAGCAGTCAGCTACTCTCAAAACTTTGCTCCCGTCGATCAATATCACGCGAAATTGGTTTTTCTCCGACTGTCAGACTGACTGGAGCTGCGAGGGCGAAGTCAATTCGTAGAACTGGAAGCTCAGTTCTTCGCCGAACAAGTGATCTGGTGTTATTGATTCAGGTTCGATGAAATTAAGACCCAGGGCTGAAGGGTTGAGATCTGTGACTAGGTAGCTCTCCCCAATGAGCCCGCACTCCTCGGCAACGACTTCTTTGGCCACTGGGTTCAGAAAATCTGTTCCGGTTTGCTTGTTCGCGCTGAGCTCCAGATGTCTATGCCCGGTTTCTGGGTCCTCTCTCTGGACTGTCATTATCGGCATCAAGTACTGCACCTGTACTTCCTTCTTTATGCCGTTCAGTATCTGCTCTGCGCAGTGCTCGAGGCTTATTGGAGACATTACCTCCGGTTGGGTTATACTTGCTGTTGCTGCTGCTACTTCGTCAATTGTGACATTGTTTCTAAAAAAATAAGTTTGTTAATTTTTTAATTTTTTAGGAGAAAATTTGACAATTAGTTAGTCTGTAGAAAATTTTTAATTGAAATTCACTTCAAGAAATTTTTTATTTATTTTTATTGATATAAAAACCACGAGTTAAATTTTTTAATTTTTTAAAATGAAAACAAATAAAAAATTGCTGTTATTAATTAAAAAATTATAAAATACATATTTAAAAATTTTTTTTAAGTAATACTAGCAATCTGTAGTTACTATGTGTTACTTGTTTAAATTGCGCTGTACTTTTTTAAATATTGACGTTTTAAAAGATATAAGCTCATCTTGATATTACGCTCATCAAGAGCTTTTATTTGAGTACCCACATGGTATTTTTGATATATTTTTCATATATACATATATATGATATATATAAATATATAAAATATATGAAAAATTGATGTGGGTACTCAAATGAAAGGTCTTGATGAGTATAACTCCAGGATGAGCTTATATCTTTAAAAATGTCAGTATTTTACAAGATATTGCAGTGTTAAAATGCACTGTACTTTCTTAAATATCGACGTTTTTAAAGATCTACTTTTTTTTCATTAAAATTGTTTTAATGAAAATCTATGAATATATTTTATACCTAGCGTCATTTTCAGCACTACTTTTGCTCTGTCTCCCAGAAATTCCAGGTATATTTGTCAGCAAAGGCCGAGGTCGCATTTCGTTTCGATTAGCGATTGTCCAAAGATGTCCTGCGCCATGAGGCGCCTTAGATCCTTTTCGAAAGTGAGGATTGATCGATAAGTTGTGTCTCACCGAATTTTTCCAACGATCATCATTGCTCTTGTAGTAGGGAAAATGTTCTCTATTAAAAAAAAAAATTAAAAAAATTAACCACCCATAAATTTATTTAGCAGGAAGTATTTAACGGATAAACATTTCAATTGACAAACTCGAAATTTCAATTGCAAAATAATTCTCCCTTCCGAGTAATAATTTACTTCACCTGGCTGCCGTTCGCACGCTCGACTGCGAGGCAATTTATAAAAATTTTAACTTCTCCTAAAACTAAATAAAAAAAGAAGATAACGAAGTACAAGGAACAGAAATTATTACAACAAGAGTAAGACATCATATTAAGCAGCGATGATAATTTCAGATAATATTTTCACCGGAAGAAAATGATAAAAAACAAATACATAAATATTGTCTCGTGTCTTTAAATTAACTTAAAGGCTCGAAAGCTCAATAGTGCGGCAAGTAAAGTGGATAGAGGGTACGAGAGTGAGTGGTACGGCTTGGTACCACCACCCATCACGGACAATGGTACCAGCAGGTACCACTCAATAGCCTGCACCCCAACTATCTTAAATCACCCGATCTATAATTTTATACCGATGCTCCGCAATACATTCGACATTTTAACAATTTAATATTCAATACTAAACACTAAATATTTACATTTCTTCCATAAAAACACTCACGATATCCATTGATAAATTGCTGATACTGTCAATTCACCCCGTTCCTGTAGAGCGTGTTCTATCAGCTCAGTGTATGTAAACGGCGGTTTCTTTAGCCCGCCATAGCGCTCCGAGTATTTTGGATTTTTTAACAACCCGCTGGGAACACTTGGTTGTTTTTGTACTGATTCATCAGCAATACTTTTCTTCAAACTCTGGTACATTGATGCGTTGTCCGAGCAATTGAATGGCTGCCGGCTTTTGGTTGCTAAAAAAAATTTTATTGTAATTAATTCTACACTGAAAAAAAAAATTTCTTTTGAAAAAAATTTTAATCTATTTTATTTTTCAAATCTTGAAAATTTTTTATTTGCTTAGCTGTAAATTAAAAATTTAAACCTATTAATTTATCATAATTTTGTTTTAATAATAAGAGACATCTAACAATTTTTTAACTGATAAATTATAGCAAAAAAAATTTATTTTAAAATTTCCTTTTTTAAAAGCTTTAAAAAAATTCCAAGTCCAATTTTTTTTTAAATGATTTTTCAGACTTGGTTTAATATTTAAGAAAATTCAAAAATAAATTACAATTATTTTTACTGGCCCTATTAATGGCAAAAGCTGTTGGGATTTTTAATTTTTTAAAATTTCTAAATGTCAATTTTTTTTCTTAATTTTTTTTGCCATAATTTATTAGTTAAAAAAAAATTATAAAAATTATAAAATATCTGCTAAATTTATGTTCATCTGTTGGGCCAAAGTGTAAATAAATAAATAAATAAATAATTAAATGTCTGCCAATTTCTCATATTTAAAAAAAAAAAAATTTTTTTCTCAAAATAATGAATAAAAAAAAAAAAATTTACGCACTGGTAATTATTTTATCATCAGGTGCTTCAATTAAAGATTCAAGTTTGAAATCCAATAACCAGGAAAGATTGCCGTCTTCTTCATCCAATTGATTGTTATCGTTATAATTCCTGTTACTTTTATTACCAGAATTTTGATGAAAATTATTCGTATTATTACGATTACTGTTATTATTATTATTATTATTATTATTATTATTATTATTATTATTATTATTACGAGAATTAATATTATTCTTATTATTGTTATTAATACTATTAACTTTGACTTGTTCCTCAGGGACTTCCCAGTAAGAAAGAACAGTGCCAAAATCCCCAGCAATATTCTGACCATCGTTTAAAATTTCAGGTTCAATAATATCCGTCGACTCAAGCTGGATAAAGTCCGACTTTTCGAAGTTCTCCATGTCCCAGGTGCCGTCGACGACGAGAACTTCTAGCCGAGCGACGGATCCAGGGTTGGAGGGCTCCTGGATAGAAGCGACCAGCGGAAAAGAAGAAGTAGCCACGCTTATGTCCATCGGGTCGTCATTTAGCTCCATTGAGTGGTGCTTCTTGGAGGACTGGCAGATTTCTTCGCAGAAACTCTCGATATCCAGCTCGTCGAAGGTCCGACGTTTCCCACGCACTGTCTCGGATTCATTACTCATTTCTGAAGACGGTCCGATCATTTCTTCACTATCAACAAACATTTTATTATTTTTTTTTGTGAGTTTCACTAATTTATTTTTTTTATTTTTAATTATTCTCGGACATACCTTCAAACTACTAGGATATATTTTATTAAATCATTGTTTTTTTTTTTTTAAATCACTTGGTAAATATTCCCACGTTAATTACCGCACCAGTAAATGTAAATAATTGATAATTTTTTTAAATTTATTATTTATTATTATTGAAAATTTATTATTCATCGGAAGAATCAGTTTGACAGCGCGATCAACTTCGTACTGTAGAGTACCGTCGTTTGTTTCGTATTTCGATTATTCCGCGGCACCCCGAGTCTACATACATGCGCGCGCATTTATTTTTTATAATTTATTAAAATTTCAAAATAATATTATTTAATTAACAGAATTTATTTAAGAATAAAAAAAAAAATGTTTTTTAACTTGATTTTTAGAATAAAAATTATTTAATTATTTTTTTTTTTTACAATTCAAATAAATTTAGGGTTGAATTTTAATGTTACTTTTGTTATTAAAATATTTTTATTTTAGTTATTAATATTTAAATTAATTAATTAATTTTTTTTTTTGTTAAATATTCAATTTATTAAAAATATTTTTTTTAAAATCAAGTCGGGGATAATTTGATTGGCTAAGAATTTTTGTAATACTTTTAATTTCAATTCTGGCCACTAGGTGACAGTTCTTCAACGAAAATGTAAATTTTAAAATTACCGCCAATAGTTATTTTTTAGAGTAAGACAAAAATTAGTATAATAATGATTAAATGTCGGCTAACTTTAATATCATCCAATTTTTATTATTAGAGCTGCAATTTTTTCAAATAAAAATTTTTTTGATTACTTCAGTATTATATACTGAAGTTAGCGGTCAGCTGTCAATTTTAAAAATTTTTTTAACAAGTTAATTATATTAAAAATGTGCTTCTAAAAATTTTCAATTGTAATTTTTATTAATTTTCAGATGTGAAATTTATTAATTAAATTTTTTTTTAATAATTGAATTGCTATAAAATTTCAAAAAAATTTATGACATAAAAGTTAGACAATTTTTTTAACAAATAAATTTGTTCCAAAAAATTGTTTTTAAAAAATTGCATTTGTAGTTTTTTTAAATTTCTAAATTTCAATTTTTTTTGCCATAATTTATTTGTTAAAAAAATTCTTAAAATTATCAACTTCAGTGTTATTAATTTTAATTTAAAACGGCCTACTTCACTTCATTGATATCTGCTAAATTCACATAATTCTCTTAAGCTACGCTAGCGCTATTTCGGTGAGTTTTAAAGTTTGTAATTTTCTGCCTACAGCTGGACATCTTTCAACTTGTCCCCATATAAGACAATCTCCTCGCCTCTACCCATCTGCCCTCCATATGGTAGAGACAGAGAAGAAAAGAGTAGAGAGTACAGACGTAAACGTAAGTAGTGGTGACTTGGTGAGCAGACAAGAGACAACAATTGGAGTGTCCATTGGTCTGGATGGTGGCGGTGTACAGCGACGTGTGTGTTAAGTTTAAGTATCGTCGGTGAGCGGTTGGAAAGCGGTCGGGTGTCGGGTCGGATCATCGAAGCAGGGAGCAGAGACCGCATTCTCTTTTTCATCAGCCAAGTGAGTAGAGGTGTGTGATTGCAAGAGGTGTCTTGCGCCGCCATCGGCCATTGTCTCATCGGACATGGAAGCCTACCAAAATGGCAGAAGTCATGCAGATGTTTCTATTTATATATAAATCAAAATACCGCCGGAAAAACCCCTGGAGAAATGATAACAGGAGTAAACTGGTGTCTGGTATTCCGTGTATGTTTTTATGGATAGTTTTATTGTGGGTCGCGGTGCTATGGAGCACAGCGACAGCATCATCGTCTTCTTCTTCGTCCTCATCCTCATCAGAATCAACATGCGATTCCAACAATTGTGTCAACGGTAATTGTGTCAATGGTAGCTGTGTGTGTCATGATGGCTGGCAAGGTTCTGCTTGTCAGTACTGCAGTGGAAAAATCAGGTAAACCCATTTCCCTTACTTTTTACTTTTTATTTTTATTATTGTTAATAATATTAATAATATTATTCGACGTTCAACTTCCCGTTATGTCAATCATTAACATCACACCCATTAGCACACATTCACGCACTACCAACACTCTATTTATTTTATTATCAGGTTTAAGTTAGCAGACACTTGACAATTTTTTGATTTTTATTGAAAAATAAACTAGGCATAAAAAATTATTTATAATTTTTCAGAGCTTTTAAAAATGAAATTTGTAATTTAAATTTTCTTGCTATAATTTGTTTATTAAAAATTTATTTAATTTTTTGATTTTTTTTTTAATAATTAAATTAGAACAAAAAAAAATATTTTTAAAAAATTTCACTTACAGTTTTTGAAGTTTTTTACAAGTGACATTTTTTTTTTTTTTTTTGTAATAATTTTTTCAATAAAAAGAAATTCTAAAAATTTTTAAATGTCGGCGAACTTAATTTTCATAAATAAAATTTGAAAAACTATACGTGCAATTTTTTTAAAATATTTTTTTATAGCTAATTCAATTAATAAAAATAAAAAAAAATAGACTCTAAATAAAATTTGGAGCCGCTGGATTTTATTTATAACAATCGACAGCTAATATTTTCATCTTGCATTTATTTGTCAATAATTCTATGACATATAAAATTTTTTTGAAAAAAAAAATTTTATTATAATTTAAAAATTTTTATCTCTTTTTAGTAATGAAATTAACAATAAAAAAATTTTTTTACAAAATTGCACGTATAGTTATTCAAATTTTTTGCATGTGGAATTTTTTATAATAATTTTATTACAAAAATTTATTTGCATAAAATTAACAGATCTTTTTTATAATTTTTAAAATTGATAAATTATTAAAAAAAATTTTTTTTCATACTTTTAAAAATAATTTGTATTGTAAATAGTGATTAAATAATTTATCAGTATACTTGTGCATAGTAACTAAAAAAAAAAAAAAGGACTTATGACACGTATAGAATATTTAAATATCTTGGTAGATACAAAGTTAATGTAAAGAAGAATTAATAATGAGCTGTGTATATTTTTCAGACTGACAGCAGCGTCGGGAAGCATCCACGATGGAGCTGGGAATTACTCGACAGATGTTAAATGCTCGTGGCTGATCGAGAGCAGCCAGAATTCCTCGATTCGGATGCATATTGAAGAATTTGCGACAGAATGTGGCTGGGATCACTTGTATATATACGACGGCGATAGCGTTGAGGCACCGCTACTTGGCGTATTTACCGGATTGATGCACAAGGATGATTACCACATCCGTCGGGTTCCGGAAGTAATAGCACGATCTGGCAGCGTCTTCCTACATTTTTATTCCGACGTAGCTTATAATATGAGCGGATTTAATATTACATATAAAACTAACGCTTGTCCTAGCAGGTAAACTTGATTTTATTGATTTGCTTTTTTATATTATGCGTTACAAGATTACGTTACGTAAAATATTAATCTTTTATATTGGATATAAGGTACTCGCATATAGATTGCTCAGGAAATGGTGTTTGTATCGAGGGAGTTTGTACTTGTGATGCAACTTGGACTGGTGAGGCTTGTGATTCTCCGGTTTGTCCCAATAATTGCTCTCAGCATCACAATCAAGGCGAGTGTGATCGCGAGAGACATCAATGTATTTGTTTGCCGGGATTTAAAGGTAAAAAAATAATTACTAGTTATTTATGCATTTTTTTATCGTTAAAATTAAAAAAAGTTACCTCCGGTCTTATCACGGAATATTTTATAAATTTCTTGGAATACAATACTATTTATTAATCTTTTAAGAAATTTTATCTCTATTCTTTGGTTGTTTTTAAATTATCCATTGTGGATAAAAATAACTGTGTTGAAAAATTTCGCTCAAATATTTAAATTTTTATTAGATTTATAAAGTTGTCGAGGGGCTTACGAAATATTTCAAATAAATTATTCTATGCAAGAACGGAGAGACTGAAAACAAGTTTTATAATTTGTGATTTAATTACAAATGAAAAAAAAAATTTTTTTTCGTTTTAACACAATTTTATTAAGTAACAAATATATAATATTTTTATTATACAATTCTTTATTATTACATATTTATTGTATTTATAGACATTTTATTATCACACAGATGAGAATTTAATTGTAATTATGTCAATAAAATTGTGTTAAAATAACATTAATTGAGACCCTGCTCATAAAAAATTAAATGTAGATCAATCATTAAATAAATGAGTATTATTTATTTTTTTAGACATAATTTTTATTGAAGAAGTTTAATTACTGTATTTTCTGGTAAAAAAAAAAATTTTACAATAAATTATATCATTTATTTATTTATTCATTTCTTTACATTTAATATCGAAAATCTCGCTGTTATAAGTTTTGACTTATTTTTAAAACTAATAAAAATTATCAATAAAATTGTGTCTACAAAAAAAAGATTTTTTTTTATTATAAAATAAAAAAAATCTATAAATAATCTAGTAACAATAATAATAATAACAAATAAATTTATTTTGAAAATAAAAAAAACAGGTTCAGACTGTAGCCAAAGAGTGGAACGTGGTTACTGGGAAACGATATCATACAATGACTTTTCACCAGAAGGCTCAGCAAGTCACTGTTCAGTGGTCTGGCGTGACTCATTGTACGTAGTCGGTGGTGAAAGCTTTCATAAATCCAAGATGATATATGTTTACGATTTCAATGGTAACGTTTGGGAGACACCACACATCGAGGGGTTGCGTCCAGCGCCGCGATACGCGCACTCATGTGTGTTATTTGGTGATAAAATTTACATGTACGGCGGCGTAATTAAGAACTCAACGGTAACAAACGAACTGTGGGCGTTCGACGTATCCGCAAAAGTGTGGGAGAACGTGACAGTAAGGCACAATTGCAACAACAAAACAATGTGCGGTCCCTTGAAAGTAGCCGGGCATACCGCTAATCTGATCCACAGTTACGACAAGAGCGAAAAAATGGTGATTATTTTCGGACACTCGCCTCACTACGGCTACCTCAACATCGTCCAGGAGTACTCCTTCGGGACACGCGAGTGGAAGATCGTCGAGACGATGGGGTTCCCGGTTGAAGGCGGCTACGGGCACAGCGCCGCGTATGATCCCCTAACCAGCCTCATCTACGTCTACGGAGGGTACGTGTCCGAATCCCAGAGCACGCAGAGCCTGACTAACCGGATCTACTCCTACCACCCGAACCACCGAGTCTGGCGACTCCTGACTTCAGCCCCGTCTGCCAGGTTTTTCCACACGGGCGTCTTCATAATCGGGGGACTCATGATCGTTTTCGGAGGCAACACTCACAACGACACGATCCACTCCCACGGCGCTCTGTGCTACTCTGCCGACACCATCGCCTACGACGTAACCTGCGACGCCTGGCACAACTTCCCGATGCCTCCAGAGATGTCTAATCTTCCGAGGTACGGCCACTTTTTTTTTATTATACTAGGAATTTAAATTTCAACCAATAAGGAATCGGGGACCACACAGAGAAAAAAGTTCACTTGAGCCAAGAAAATATTTTTCTTCTTAATTATTTTCTTGAGCGAAATTTTTTTTTTTTTTTTTTTTTTTTTTTTGACACAAGAAATTTCACTATCTTCTGAAGATTTGTCAAAAATTCCAAAAGAGCATATCTCAAAAAATTGTGCGCCTTTTTGGCTTTAGGTCATTAAGTTTTCAAGGCCATAAAGCTAAAAGGGCGTATAAGTTAAAATACACGCCCTTTTAGCTTTGGAAATTTAGTTTTTTAATTTTAGGCTTAATAAAGTGATTAAAAAAAAAATGTATACGTGACTTTTTACAATTTAAAAATTTTCTATAGGTACGGGCACTCCGCGACAGTCTTCGAGAAATCAATGTACATATACGGAGGGTTTGACGGACAAATGCTGTCAGACATGTTGAAATACACTCCGGGAAGCTGCTCGCACTTGACGCCTCAGACCCAGAACTCCTGTCTGATCTCCAGGTCAGGCACCAAGTGCATCTGGGACAAGCAGAGAAGCGAGTGTCTGCATGTCGGTGATGTTCCTCGTGACATACTGAGGACTGACGACGTCCACGACGGGAGATACATGCAGTGCATCGACGACACCCAGCCCCGAGGAATGACCTCGCACAAGGAGCTCTGTAAATTGCTGACTGATTGCACTGCCTGCGTCCAAACTTCGTACAACTGCGTGTGGTGCGGAAAGAGCTGTGTGTATGAAATGTGCAGACGCACGGCCAATGCTCCGCCACTCGCGGGAATCACCACTTTGGAGGAGTGCGACGCTCACACTGGAATCGAGTGTCTCCAGCTTCACACATGTCCTGCTTGCTACAATAATATTAACTGTCATTGGTCGTGGTCCAACGGGCCGGATCGCTGCAAACCTACGCCAAAAATTCGCGACATAAATATCATGAATGGATCAATCCAGGCTCAAGCTCAGCGATTGTCGTTGGACACTTGCAGAAGTCCGTGTGTTGAATACATTTCTTGTAGGAATTGCACCGAGTCTGACTGCATCTGGTGCCAGAATGAACACAAGTGTGTTGACAAAAATGCCTACCCGGCTAGCTTTCCTTACGGACAGTGTCGGGAATGGACCACTAGTGACTCGAGGTGTCGGGCTACGGAGACCGGCCGCGAATGGTGCAGCTTCTATTCCTCGTGCTTGAGCTGCAGGTCGGACCCCGGGTGCGGCTGGTGCGATGATGGCTCCAATACTGGCAAGGGAAAGTGCATCGCTGGGGGAGCTAGGGGTCCTAAGCTCGGAACTTCTGAAGACACTTGTCCGGTTGATAGGTGGTACTTCACCAAGTGTCCCAGCTGCCAGTGCAATGGCCACAGCACCTGTTATCCTAATACTACTGAGTGCATCAAACCCTGTGGGAACTTAACTCGAGGAGCTCATTGTGATAAATGTATGACTGGTTACTATGGCAGTCCTCTCAATGGCGCTACTTGCCAGCCTTGCTCCTGTAATGATCAGGGCACTGAATGCACCAGTGAAACTGGGAAATGTTTTTGTACTACTAAAGGAATCATCGGCGACCACTGCGAACGGTGTGATGTTTCTAGTCTGTATAATGGAGATCCGACCAAGGGATCCTGCTTTTGTAAGTTTTTTTTTTTTCCTTTCTTTTTTATTAAATTGCACTGTATTTTCTTAAATGTTGACATTTCTTAAGATATAAGCTCATCCCGTTGTTACACTAATTAAAATCTTTCATTTGAGTACCCACATGTATTTTGACATATTTTTCATATAAACATACATATATGCTATAATTAAAATTATGTACATAATATATATATATATATATATATATATATATATATATATATATATATATATATATATAAATATATGAAAAATTGATTAAAATAAAAATTTTTCTTAGCTTTGATTTTGATCAATTAAAATAAAATATTGAATGACTAATAGATTTTATTTACTTTTACTAATTTGTAAATAATATAATAATGATTGATATTTTGTTTTTCAGATGACCTTGTTATAGATTACCAATTTACATTTAATTTGAGTAAAAAGGAAGACCGGCATTATCGAGCGATAAATTTTAAAAATTCACCATCCAAACCTGACGTGGACGCTGAATTTTCCATAACTTGCTCGGTACTAGCCAAGATGAACATAACAATAAAAAAGGGCAATAGTCCAGAAAAACCACTTCTTCTCGGTGCCAATTGTACGACGTATAAACATCGTTTCAGTAAGGCTGACTACAATTTTGGAAATGAAGATAATAATACGCAAACGACATTTTACGTTTACGTTTACGATTTTCAACCTCCACTATGGATCCAAATATCATTTTCACAATATTCTAAACTAAATTTACAACAATTTTTCATCACATTTTCTACGTAAGTATTATCAGTGGTATTACTATTTAAGGCATCAGCATTTACAATAACTTAATTTTAATTTTAGTATTAGTATAAATATTAATAATAGATTTAAAGTAAAGACGCGCATCACATCCGATCATTCGCATTAGTTTTTATTATAATAAATCTGAGGCAGTACTAACTTGTAAACTAGAGATTACATGACACCGCACAGGTGCTTCCTTGCTTTGCTGTTGGTGGCTGCTGTCCTGTGGAAGATAAAACAAAAATACGACATGTACCGGAGGCGTCAGCGATTGCTGGTAGAGATGGAGCAAATGGCCAGCCGGGCTTTCAGTCAAGTTCTTGTCGAAATTGAGAGGCGAGATGTTCTCTCGGATCCCGAGCGCAATGACTTAGATACATATAATGGTCAAAAGAAGAAAAAGGTTTGTTGAAAATTTTTTTTTTTTATTAGAAAAATTATTTTTTTACCGAAAAAAAAAATTTTTTTTTTATTAAAAAAATTTATTACAAAAGTAAAAAAATATTTTTATTTCGACGCCATTTTTAATTAAATTTAATAATTAATAAATAATAACAAATAAAAAATATTTAGGATGCTCCCAGTCCTATTGCTTTGGAGCCGTGCAATGGAAACAGAGCAGCAGTTCTGTCCCTGCTAGTCAGACTACCAACCGGCGGCGAGGCGTACACGCCGTCAGGGCAAAGTGCTGGATTAGCTGTTGCGTCAGCTCTAGTCACACTGGGTAGTCCTCGAAGGCCTTCGCAAGAGTTAACAACAAAAGAGCCCAAAAAAACCCGTAAATCTGCCAGTCAACATCCCGATTCAACTTGTATTTAACGATTAATACACCTACAGGTAATACACAAATATTTTAAATTCACCGTCTGTGCATTCAATTCACAGGGATCATCTGTAATAGATTTTGTTATTGTGTCGCCGGTGAATTAAACATTCAACCGGACGCTCCTCTTTAATCTAATCTTTTTTTAGATTTTTTATTTCATCCTCTTTAATTTTATTATTCAAATACATAGACATTAATATGTATTACGAAGAGCTTCCGAGCTTGTTCAATCGATTAATTTTTTTTTTATTTTTATTTTTAATTTTTTTTACTCTCCGACTGCCTTAATATGTCTTCTCTGCCGTTTTTATTTTTAATTATTGTAATTTTAGCTTTATTATTTTATATTAAACACTTCCATATTTTTGGTTATTTATAAATAAATTATTAAATATTAATTAAGGGACACAACTAGTGTGACAGCCAAAAAAAAAAAAAGGGCGATTTTTGGGAAATAAAAAAAATATTATTAATTAATTTTAAGATGCATGACAAAAGTATTTCTACGTATTATTTTTTTATACTTGGATCTCCTTAAATGTCTGTAACTCAAAAACTATTTGAGATATCGATTTAAAATTTTAGAAATATTAAAAAAAAAAAAATTAATTTCACACTAGTTTTGCCCCTTAATAAATTACAAAATTGGCAAGACATTATAATTAATTTCGTAGTATTGATTGGATTATACCAGTGTCAAAGATCAAATTGTATTATATAGTACGACACTAATATTTTAGTTATTGATAAATTGGTTTATTGTTATTGGTAATCAAAAATGAACAAACAAAAAAAAAATAAATGAACAAGCCAAGTGTACAGTAGTGGATTTAAATTTAAAATTAAGAATTATTTGACATTGTACTTGGTTTTATTTAATATTTTTATTTTTATTATATTAAATAATAATCTAATGAGATTCTTATAATTATAATTATTTTTAGCTTTAAGGTATGCCCGTGATTAAACGATCTTATCATTTTTATAAATATATATAAATATAAATATATAAATATGAATATAAATAAATAGTGTGAATGACTAAGCAAATGAGAAAGTAAATTTAAATATCTGATACTTCTTGTCCAATTCGTAAATTTATATAAATATAAATATTAATATTAATTAACATTTATGTTGACACCTAATGTATATCGATGAATGATTGTAATCAATTATAAATAGTTATTAATTAATTTAAAAAAAAAATAACGAATGTTTAGAATAAGCGACGCATTTTTTCCAACATTTTAAAACTTGTACTTTTTATAACGCGCTCTGTATATATATTATATATTTATAATATATATATTAATCAAATCATACAATTAGTGTGAATTTTTTTTTTTTTTTTATAGTATTCAAAATTTTGTAATTTTTATTTCTTATGTATTTTTTATTTTTAAGTTTTTTTTTTACTGGGAATTATATAGGCCGGACGTAAAATAAGTAACTGTAATTGAGATTAAATTAATTGTAAAATTAGTGAAAAACATCGAACCTCCAATTGGGAGTCAAAAAATGAATTTTATCACAGTAGTTTTTTTTTACACAGAAAAAAGTCAACTGTAATTTTACATTTTACGTTTTGCAATGAATCCGAGTGAATTTTACAGTTTACTTTTTTCCGTGTAATTACAATAGTTACTTTTTTTTTTTTTTTTTTTTTTACATATTAATTAATCTTGCCCAATATTTAACAATCCGAACAAAAATAGATTCACTGTTAAAAATCGCGCCAAGTCGACGTTCATAAGACTACTGAGAAAAAAATTTTTTTTTTCTTTACAAAAAGATATAAAATAAAAAAATAAAAAAATCGAAGTAACCGATATGATTTTATAAAATTTTTAAATATTTTTTTTTTTAATGAAATTCGTTCTAAAATTATTTCATTAATTTTTAAAAATCATATTGGTTACTTGGATTTTTTAATTTTTTTATTTTACGTTTTTTTTTTTGTAAAGAAAAAAAAAATTTTTTTTTTTTTATTAATATTCTTATGAACGTAGACTTGGCGCAATTTTTAACAGTGAATCTATTCTTGTTCGGATCTTGCCCAATATTTAACAATATTAATCTAATAATAATGATAATGTATGTTGACTAAAATTTTCTTTAGATATTTTAATAACACACATATGTTTTAGAGGTTTTTGACTTAATGAGGTGCATTACCATTGATCTACATTGACGTCATTATTGTTTACGTTAAAAATGTATCATTAACGGCATATTGAAGTATAAAAAAAAAAAATGTTTATACAATGGTAATTGAGTTCAGTGAATAATATTGGCTACATGATGATAATTATAATTATACATTATTTTTTATTGACACCGTAATTATTTAAAGTTTCATTTTTTTCTGTTTGTATGTAAGCAAACTTCTAGTCTATAATGATGAACAAGGTAGATAAAGTGTAATATTGAGAATGATAGTTTATCGGCGTTTGTATTACGAATTACGAATAATAAAATAAGGACAATTTGGTAATGACTAATGCTAATGAGTTTAGAGTTATTTACGTAAATTATATAATTGTGACAAAGGTTAAAAATTTGAGCAAATGTAAGAATGTGATTGTAGAATAAATTTTAGACGAATTAATAAATTAAATTGTAATCAAATAATTTTGAATGAAATGCAGCTCAAATGTTTTTAAGACTGGCAGATGACACGTTTTCAATAACTATAATATTAATTGATAAATTTATATATATATATATATATTATTATTATTAATGATAATGATATTAATAATGCAATCGGCGATTAATAAATAACATTTATATTTAACTCATAGCCATATTTTTGTCCGAAATTGAATAAATTGTAGCATGAATGTTTCTAAAAACGCGTGGGTGAAAATTATTATTAATACAGATTGTTCTTATTAAAAACAAATGGTATATATGTATATAAATTAGTATAAAAAATAATACATTGTTTTCTTTTTTTTACGATTAAATATTAATTCTAAAAAATTATTTACTCATCACTAGTTTATTTATATTATTGTTATTTTTGTAATATTTATTGTGGAGTTTTTTTACACTGTGTTGGAAAAAGCTCGAAGATTTTATATGTGTATTTTGGGTAAGATTTTTTTTAGTAGGGTCCAATCATGTTAAAAAAAAATTTAGAGTCTAAAAAATTGAACTATTGAATGATTAATCATTTTTAATATATTCTAGAATTTTTTTAAGTCAAAATTTTTTTTTTGATAATTTATAGAAAAAAAAAAATTAACCAATTATGAAATTTTGGAGTTTTTTAAAAAGTCAATAAATTAAGATATTTAATAAATGAAAAACATTCAATTGTAAAATTAATCGAAAAAAAATTTTTTTTCAATAATTTAGAGTAAAAAAATTAATAATTCTAAAGTTAGCCGACGATTTTAATTTTTTTTAACAAAAATGTTTGTTCTAAAAAATTGCATTTTTTTATTTTATTAAATTTCTACAAGTCCATTTTTTAAATAATTTTTTTTATTGAAAAAATTGTTACAAAAAAAATTAAAAAAATTTTTTATCTGTGAAAAACTATAAGTGCAATTTTTTTAAATTATTTTTTAGTTCTAATTTAATAAATTAAAAAATTAAAAACGGCGGCTAACATTATTATTATGAAGTTGACTGACATTAGAAATTTATTTGGAATTTAATAGCAATTGAATTATTATATAAAAATTGCACATGTGAAAATTAATAAAATTTAAAAGTGAAAATTTTTAGATTTTTTTTTTTTGTAATTTTTTTAATTTATAATCTGTCAAAAAAATTTTTTAAATTGACAGCTGACGGCTAACTTCAGTATAATGAAAAAAATTCACTTTTAGAAAATTTAAAAAATAATCCATGCAATTATTCAGAAGTATTTTTTTACTTGTAATTTAATTGTCGAAAAAAAATTAAAAATTATTTAATTAATATCAGCTAATTTTATTTTCATAGATAACTTCAGTATAATAATAATAATAATAATAATAATAAAAAAAAAATTTGTAACTGAAAAAAACAAAAATTAAATAGCGCGCCAAATAACAGATGGCGGTAGCTAAAACTTTTGAATCTAGCGAACTTTCTCCAAAGGTATGTATAAATATGAATGTACCAATAGACTCGGATTAGAGTGAAGAGTGGTACTACCACCAATAAAGAGCAGCTGGATAAAACTGACAAACCGAAGACAGTTTATTGGCTTAGCTGAGTACCAGCAAGCGCAAGTCAGTTACTGCTAACTATTACATTATATACCAAGTGTTTGTACATACAATATATACTATAGTATACCTATGTCCCGTGTAGGTACTCTATACTTTTACTCTGTAAACTCTGTATACTCCGTACTAGTACTGTAACACAAATACGTCAGTGCACTGAGCTCGTACTTGATAGTGTGTAGTGATAGAACTCTTGATATTAATGTTGATGTTTATGTCGACGATGATTGACCGTTTGAATAACATATGCCTCGAAATCAGATACCCACGCGCACTTTGGTTGTCTGATGAATGGCCCCGTGCCTCCAAACAATAATATCCGGTTGTTTAATTTAAAACATTTAATAAACTCGACAGTATTTACTGTCTAATATTGTGACCTCGCTCCATTCAGGTGTGTTCTTCATTTAAATATTTTATTTATTAAATATTTGTAAATAAATTAAAAATTAACAACAGTCAGTGTCAAAATAATATTCTCAAGAAAAAGTGAGGTTATGTAATTGTTGTTTATAAAAGCGCGGACATTTTTGTAAAACAATCCTGGCATTGACATGTCGCTCCTTGGACGGAGATTCAAATTTTTTACCAACGTTTTCACGCACACAAACAACAGTAATAATAATAATAATAGTAATAATAATAACAATAATAATTAATCATACTGAAGTTAGCTGTCAGTTTTAAAAATTTTTTTGATAAAAAAATATTTTCACTTTTAATTTTTAATAATTTTCACATGTGGAATTTTTTAATAAAATTTTAAAATAATTTTTAGCTGCCAACTTCAGTGTTAATAATAATAATAATTAAAATATTTAAACAAAAAAATTAATTTGAGTTTTAAAAAATTTTTAAAATTAAAGTGAAGAAAGAAAAAAAAAATATTTGAAATAATAATTGAAAGTATTTAAACGGTGAGCTGAAAATTGTTGGAGAATGATCAGAAAGTTAGGATAGAGAAGAATCCCGTTTTTCTATCCCTTCCTTCCATTGTATACTTGAGAGCATCACGAATCATGGAGCATCGTCCATCTCTATCTCCATTCTACCAATTGGTATGTTGCCGTTTATAAAATAAAACTCTCTTCATCTTTTTTTTTTTTTTTTTTTTTTTTTTTTTTAACTGACGAGCGTCAACACGCTGTCGCAGACAACTACCTGTTGTTAAAACTCAGTAAGTCACAATGTCTCAGGTACTAAAAACATTTACCTAAATTAGATTTTATTTAATAATATTTATAATTAAATATTATTTAAAAAAATGGATTAGTTAGTGATGTGAAAAAAAAATAATGACAGTTTATTTATTATAAATATAATACTGAAGTTAGCGGTCAGCTGTTTAATTATAAAAATTTTTTTAACAAATTAATTACAATAAAAAAATTTTCACATGTGAAATTTTTTTAAAATAATTTAATTGCTATAAAATTCAAAAAAAAATTTTTTTAATATCTGTCAACTTCCGTGGTATTATTTATTATCGCTTGTGTCGTGAATGAAGTGAAGTTGCAAGTATTGAAAAGTGATGATCAGATTTAAATAAATAAATTAAAATAGTGTATCGTTATTTTTCTTGAGACGATAAAGCGAAAGGCCGTGAAGCCGGTCACATTCCCCACTACTTGTTAGTCGCGCGGCAACTCTTATCGAGACAAGTACTGTATTTATTTCTCTTAAATGTTTATGACTAATTTTAAGTGATAGTTTTGTTTAAATATGTGAGCGTTAAAATTTTTTGGATAAAAAAATTAAACTTTGTGTGAAATTAATTTTTATTGTTATTATTGTTGCTTTAATAATAATAATAATAATAATAATAATAATAATAATAATAATAATAATAATAATAGTAATTGTTATTGTTATTGTTAATATTGTTATTGAATTATTAATGATAATAATTAAAAAAAAAAAAAAAAATGATCAAGTAAAATACAATAGTGATAAAGGTTATAGCTGATGAATGAATGCCTGCAGATGTCAGCTGACAGGAAATTAATCGGGTACGCGTGTGAGAGGATGCTGAAAAGACGAGCGGAAGAAGAGGAAGAAGAAGAAGAAGGTGAAGGGGGTGAAGGTGAAGATATAATAACGAGGTTTTGTGATATCAAGAAAAACAGTACAAGTAAAATAATTAATAATATTGTGAGTAAATTTATTGAATTGTGTGTAAGTGAAAAAAAATTATCGTGTGAAATATTTAAAGTTTTAAAATCAGCGGTTATTTATTGAACTGGGTTGAAACTCTGCGGTGGATCTAGGGGGCTGTATGGAGGCCGGGGGGCTCCTGCCCCATCAGCCTTCGCAAGGCCCCCCCGGCTCGGGCACCGGCCCTGGTAACTTGACTATTTGCGCGGGTGTTCCTAATCGTCGCGGCGCTAATCACTCCCCGATAAACCACCCGGGTTTAGACCACCAGCAGCATCAGCAGCAGCAGCTGAATATCGCGGGACCACAGCCCGGTCAGTTGAGCTTGACGAGCCAGCAGCAGTTGCTGATACATCAACAAATGGGTCAGGCACCTGGGATAGGTGAGGTTTTACCCTCCAAAAAACAGAGCGTTGTTGACAGACTCAAGAGGAGGATGGACGGATACCGTAAACATCAGACTGAGTGTATTCCCAGGTTTCATCAGTGTTTTAATGGTGTCTGTGAGCAGCACAACCAGGACATGCAGGTCCTCAAGCAGAAAATACTCGAGTCTAACAAGTCCAAGCAGAGGCAGGCCAAGACTAAGGCTGATAAGAAACCCAACGAAGCTGTGGGCCTTTCGAGTATTCATGTGGTAAGTACAATAATATACATCTTGACATTCTTTATCTCATTTTTAAATTATTGCTCATCGTTACTAGAAACGGAGCCCCTTTCTCTTGTGAATCAGCTTCTGTTAAATATTTTATTATTTATTTATTTATTATATAGTTATATTGATAAAGAGATTAGGTACATTTTATAGGGATTTATACACAGAAAAAAAAAGGCTCACTTGAGTCAAGAAAATATTTTTCTTGCTTATTATTTTCTTGAGCGAAAAAAAATTTTTTTTGACAAGAAATTTTACTTATTCCAATAAAATTAATTCTCTTGCTCCAAAAAATTTAGTTCTTGATAGAAGTTTCTTGTCTTGAGAAAATTTCTCTTTACACGGTAAAAACAAGATTACACTGGATATCATCCTAGATTATATTGAGTGAAAAAATTTTTCAGATAGTAACTAGTATAATCCAGATTATAATGAGTACAATTTCAGATATCACTCAGTATAATCTGGATTACAATGAGTAAAATCCAGATATCACTCAGTATAATCTGTTTTTTTTTTTTTTAGCTACTATCTGAAATTTTTTTTCACTACAGATATCACTGAATATAATCTGAGATGATATCCAGTGTCATCTTGTTCTTTCAGTATAGCTCCAAAAAATTAAATATCTCGATAGAAGTAAATTTTTATTGATTAACATGTCAAAAGGAAATCTAGGTATAGTATTTGACTCATCATCCGAAAACAAGAACTCATAAAATAAGTAGTAAAAGAATTTATTCCCCGAAAGCTACTTTAAATCCAAACAAATTTATTTTCAAATTTATCACCGGAAATTTAATAATTTTCCTGCAATATTTTATTTAATGAATATAAAAACGCGTTCATTTACAATTTATTATAGCAGAGTAATAATTATCAATGAAAATGAGAAAAATCTGGAGTTATTAATAATTGAAACACAGCGATATATATTTATATATTAGTGTGAATTTTAATTAAAACTTCAGTAATAATAATAATTACTGTTAATGTTAAGCATTGAATATATTTCGGTCCATAATATTTGTACTTAACGTGATGAAGATTCTTCCGACTGTTCGCATTACAATCCATTAGCCCAACGCCCACCAGTAATTTACGACTAGTAAAAATTACTCTAATAAGAACATGCTCTCATTTATATACTTATAGTTTATAGTTGATTTATTTGATATTTCATTGCAGCTAAATTGTGTATGTAGGTATGTAAAATTATTATTATTATGATCTATATTATTAAGAGAATAAGAGAAATTTTGTGGCCAGTGTATTTATATGATAAAATGGGTTTTATGGTTAAATTCTGTATCGTTGGAAAGGTCTTGACTTAAATTTGTACCTTTTCAAGGTTTCATATCATTCTCACCGATAGTAAATTTATTATGATATTTAGGCTCCATTCGAAAATGCTCTATCTCTAAATACATAATTAAGAAATTACCTTGTATCTCGTGAAATATTGACATTTTTAAAGATATAAGCTCATCCTGAAGTTATACTCATCGAGACCTTTCATTTGAGTACCCACATCAATTTTTCATATATTTTATATATTTATATATATGTATATATGAAAAATATATCAAAAATGTATGTGGGTACTCAAATGAAAGCTCTTGATGAGTGTAACATCAGGATGAGCTTATATCTTTAAAAACGTCAATATTTAAGAAAGTACAGTGCAATTTAACAAAAGTCATTCAATATTCAACAAAGCAAAATTTTTGATATATATATATGTATGAAAAAATATATCAAAAATGCATGTGGGTACTCAAATCTCAAAAGCAGTACCGATAAATAAATAAATAGATTGTATTGAGATTGAGAGGAATAAAAAAACAGTGGTCGTTGCGATGTTTTAAAATTCACCTTGAGTGATATAACGACAAGCTAAGTTTATTGTGCGATATAATATGACCGGATGAGTAGAGAGGAATAGAGAAACTAAACTCCATGTGTGATGTGTAATGTGTGTTTAATATATCACGTGGTACTGGAGTTCATTTTCATTGGATCATTTCTATTCCAGTCGTCAATATTTCCCATACCACGGTGTGCTCTGGCGCTTTATTTATATATACAATCTACAACGTGATGATTAATAACCTTAACGTCACTCATGCTCTACACTTACTTGTACTAGTATTTTGTATTATATTATTATATATTAATGTACTATTCTATGTACTGGCTGTATGGTAATGTTGTTAATCAACATTTACTTAAACGTTTATTTGTTATTTATAAATAGTTATTATTAAGTCATTGGTTTTAGGATGGATAAATATTGTAATTTACTGTGTAAATAGATGCTTAAAGATTCCTTTTGGGTCCATCACTCCGTTTCACTCTGTTTCACTGTGGGTGGTCGAAACCTATTGGCTCACATTTTTTTAAGTACAAATAACTCTGTAGTTTTTTTCATTCATCATTTATTTTTTTGAATTGATACTTTTTTTTTTTTTTTTAAATATATATAAATGTTTAAGATAAAAAACGAAAATTTTTTTAGCACAAAAAATTTTTTTTCAATTTTATAAATAATAAAAAAAAAACAATTATTGGTAATTTCATAATTTCAAATTTTTTGTAAAAATTTTTAATGTTTAAATTAAAATTTATTTGTAAGACTTAATTTTATAAATTGGTGCTTAAAATTTTTTTTACAATCATTATTTTAAAATTTAAAAAATTTCTTAATTGAAAAAAAAAATTAGAAATAAATAAAAAAAAATAAAAATAAATAAAATTTTGCTTTGTTGAATGTTAAATTGCACTGTACTTTCTTAAATATTGACGTTTTTAAAGATATAAGCTCATCCTGATGTTACACTCATCAAGAGCTTTCATTTGAGTACCCACATGCATTTTTATATATTTTCATATATATATATATATATATATATATATATATATATATATATATATATATATATATATATATATATATATATATATATATATATATATATATATATATATATATATATATGAAAAATTGATGTGTGTACTCAAATGAAAGGTCTCGACGAGTGTAACTCCAAAATGAGCTTATATCTTTAAAAATGTCAATATTTCATGAGATACAAGGTAATTTCTTAATTATGTATCTAGAGATAGAGCATTTTCGAATAGAGCTTAAATATCATAATAAATTTACTATCGGTGAGAATGAAACCTTGAAAAGGTACAAATTTAAGTCAATACCTTTACAATGACACAAAATTTCACTAAAATTACCGATTTTATCATACGACTATCCTGAGGACAAGATTTTTCTTATTCTCTTTTAATAATATAGATAATATCAAAAAATTAATTCAATAATAAAATTTTAAATTGAAAAAAAAAATTTATTAAATAATCAATTAATTCTAACTAAAAAATTAAGTAGAAAATAAAATTTTACAAAAATAAACCTAGTAGTTACAATGATTAAGAGGGTCGTTGAATTTCACTTGAATGACGCATCCAATAGCACTCGACATACCTATTACCAATGAAAAAATTATAAAAAAAAAAAAAAATATAATATTTATAAATACAATTACAATAAATAGTAACTAATGCTTGGGTTAAAAATGATAAATAAAATGAATATTTATCTAAATAAAAATAAACTAAAAGTATTAATTAAAAAAAAAAAAAAGGCAACAATAACATTATAAAAAAGTAATTAGGTGATATAAGTTTGTCATCTTGTAAATAATGCAATTAAATGCCCAATAGAGTCTGGTGTCGCGTGGACTGCACAGCGTGTGCGCAGTATGCTTGATACAAATGAAAAGTATATTACGTATGTTTGTGTATGTAAAGGTATTATAATATAGAGCGTAGAGAGAGTGGAGAGCAGATAGCTACATATGTATGTGAGTTGAGAGAAGCACATTGCCGCGCATAGCACACACGACGTCGATGCGCGTGTCAGTCGAGCGCTGCGCTGTTGCCACTTCCTCTCTATTGCGCCTGGCCCGTGGATGCTCAGCTGGGTGCACCTGAGGTTCTCAAATCAAAATCTTATTGACCTCATCTTCATCTCAGCTTAATGCTATTTCATTCAAATTATCTTAGTGATAATTACTCTACCATTTAACCTCATCTTCATCTTGATCAGTATCTGCTATTTAGAAAATTTATTCAGATGTATTCAATAACCTGAAAGTTTTTTTTTCATTTATTTTAATTATTTTGCAAACATTTATATAATTTAATGTAATTTTATTTTTGGGGTGAGAAAAAATTCTGATATTTTTTTTGCTCTTTTTTGGAGCAGCAATAATTGACTGAATAGTCGGCCCAGTTACAAACCAGGTAGCATATATATGATACACAAGTTAGCTGACAACTGTCAATTTTTTTAATTCTTATTACAAATCAATTACAGTAATAAAAATAATTAAAAAAATTTTTTTTTTAATTTTCCTATGTGGAATTTTTAAATGAAATTTTTCTCGCAATAATGTAGCTGTAAAATGTTCAATGACTAAATGCAGAAGACATTTGATAATTTTTTTATTTTTCTTGAAAAATATACGTCTAAAAAATTATTTTTACAAAATTCAAAATTTTTTAGAGCTTCTAAAGAAGTTAAATTAATTTTTTATCTATAATTTATTAGTTTAAAAATTATTAAATCTCTCTTAATTTCAGTATCATTCTTATATAATAATAAAAAGACCTTTAAAAAATTCTACAAATTATTTTTTTAATTTTTCTATGTGGAATTTTTAAATTAAATTTTTTTCATAATAATTTAACCACTGTAATATTGTAAAAAAATTTTTTTCTGTCTCTTATATATACGATACAGAATTTATCTAACGACTGATAATTTTTTAAATTATTATTATAATAAAAATATTTGAAAAAAATTTTTTTTCAATTTTCCTATGTGGAATTTTTAAATGAAATTTTTTTGGAAATAATGTAGCTGTAAAATTGTAAAAAAAAATTTTTTTCTGTCGGTGATTTTTACATAGGATACAGAATTAATCTGACGACTGAGAATTTTTTAAATAATTACAATAATAAAAATCCTTAAATATTTTTTTTGGATTTTTTTTCTGAGGAATTTTGAAATGAAATTTTTTTCATAATCTTTAGCTGTAAAATATTAAAAAAATTTTTTTAATGTCTGCTAACTTGAGTGTGACATATATATTACATAAGTAGATGAAATGCAATGTATGCAGATTGAATAGTTGTTGATTGTTGCTTGGAGATATTTAATTGGGAACCACTGGTAACAGGAGGCAGCTGAACGGACAAAGAGCGAACGGTTATTGCAGGATGACAGCGTAGAGACTGGAGCTGCTGGCGGTACGCCACCTTCTCCTTAGTCTCCTGCCATCGCCTGTTTACCATCCCCTTACTTACTCTTTCTTCTTCTTCTTGGAGTCGAATATAAGCATAAGTATAAGCATGTACATCTATATGGAGTAGAGAAGCTTGGAGAGGAGGAGAGAAGAGCAATATAAGTAAGAGAGAAGAAAGAATAGAATATTGGAGCTTCGGCATTTACATTCTTCCTCCTCTTTCAGTCTGTGTTCTCTGAATAATATAATATAATATATAATAGCAGATATACAGGACTGAATACACATATTTCTGCAGGACTATAAACTGCCACCACACATACACACACCCCGAAGTTATGTGTTATGTGTTATACCTGAGTCGGAGTGGAACGTGCTAACTTCCATTCTCATTCGGCATTTTATTATTTGTATTCTTCTTACTTATATTTTGCTCTCTCTCTCTCTCTCTATCCTAGTCGAGTTTATGTTGCATCCAGTGGATGTATTACCACTGACGGTACCTGTGTACGAACTTAGCATAGGTATATGTATTGTAAACAGAACATTTCTAATATCTTCTGTCATACATTTTACTTCACTCTCATCTAAGCCTGCTGTGTACTGATGGCAACTTACCTTGGAATTTTAAATATTTTTTTTATGGTTCATTTTTTTGGTTGGGCTACGGAAAAATTTCTTTTAAGGAAAAATTATTTGAATTTTTTTTTTCATAGTTAAAATTATTTAATTCATTGTTTTTAAATATTTTTTAAGTTTTAAATTTTATTGTCTTATTAATTCAAAAAAAGTACTTGGAAATTTGATTAAAAAATTATTAAAAAATTCTACGAATTTTGTTAAAAAAAAAAAAAATAAGCTCATCCTGATGTTGCACTCATCAAGAGCTTTCATTTGAGTACCCACATGCATTTTTCATATATTTTTCATATATATATATATATATATATATATATATATATATATATATATATATATATATATATATATATATATATATATATATATATATATATATATATATATATATATATATATATAAAATATATGAAAAATTGATGTGGGTACTCAAATGAAACGTCTCGATGAGTGTAACTCCAAAATGAGCTTATATCTTTAAAAATGTCAATATTTCACGAGATATTTCATAATATAGATTAATTATCTTTATCAATTTTTTAATTATTAAATTACAATAAATTTTTTTTCTTAAAAAACTAACCAATTGAATTTTTATAAAAAAATAAAAATCCGCGCAAATTTCCAATTGAAAAATCAACAAACCGATTGCACAACCAAATAAAAAAAATGCAACCGTAAAAACAAGAGTAATTGTTTATTAGAATAAGCATTATTACCAACGACAATGAAGACAGCATTGTCACTGGAGTACGTAACTGTAATAATTAGCAAAGCAAAGTCAAAGTAACTGAAAACAAAGACGTAGAGGAGGAGAGTATGAGAATAGCAGCAGCACACAGCCGCGGTTTAAGATAAAGTAGGAGTAGGAGAGAACTGATAGGATGCCATTCCGATGCACAAGGTCGTTATTTGCTGATTCTTTCGGTCGCGAAACTAAACGTCACTGTTACTGTGTGCGTTACATATGTGTGGTGTGTATAGTACGACAGCTGACATCTGATGTGCGCGGGTCAGACAGTACATACAAGCGACAGCTATACTAATCGCCTCGCAAACATCGCCACGGTTCTCAATTCTCAATTTCCTTATCAGCTATTGTTCATCTCAATAATATCAAGCCTTTACTATCTGTGTCTTCTTCATCTTTGCTCCTCTGTACTGGACCAAGTTCAAATTCTTCCGCCGAGTCCTGAAATAATTGCAATAATTATTTATCCAGTAAAAAAAAATAATTTACAATTTATTTAATAATTAAAAAAAAAAAATAGTATTAATTCACTTAAATTTTTTCAAAGCGACGCGACAGATTGTATTGGATGTAATGTAATGCGTGAATTAATAATGTACTTACACAGTATGTACTCATACTTGGAGCGAACAGATGTGCGTGACTGGAAGGATGGATACCGTGAAGGTGTTTGGTGTGTATACGCACATGACAAGCCTCCAGTCGGCACACACACCCTACGTAGCATAGCAGTAGCTTTAACGCTTAGCTCTTATGTTACTCAGACTCGGTATCAGTAATAGATACATACATACATACATTCATACATTCATACATTCATACATTTATACTTGTCGATGTAGTATGGTCTCAACCCACGGCGCCATAGTATCCCCTCATAGGCGACAGAGGTTCTCAAGTCTCTGTAAATAAACAACTTACATATTATAATTTTACATTACATTATAAATTATAGATTATTGTTGTTATTGCTATTGCTATTATACTTTTACATTTATCCCCGTATTGCTTATACGCAATACAAGCAATACCAATTCGCAGAGCTTCATGACTAGTCACTTTTATTTATTTAATTGTGCACAGTCACTTATAGAACATCAATATTAACAACTAAATTCGACGTATTTGTTGACTCTTCCTTGTAGTGGTGACTGTCACTTTAATTTACACGTACGATTAATATGTACATGCTTATGTGTATTAACTCGTCAATTTTTTGCTGGCATTTGGGAGGAAGTTTTTTGATAGGCGTAGGAATTGTTTAATTTGATTTAGAGATTTTTTTTTTTTTTTTTTTTTTTTTTTTTAGTGCTGGTAGGTTGGAGAAATTCGTTTTGACAAGCTTGGGGATTTTTTATTTTGATTTTGTTTTTTTAAAAATCTTTTTAATTGCTTGGTTTGTTGAAAAATATTTTATACGCAAAAATAATTTAATTATTTACTTTAAATAAATTACATTCGATTTTTAATTTTATAATTGTCAATTTTTTTTAATATAATTTATTTGTTAAAAAAAATTATTAAATATCTGTTAAATTAGTTTTAATAAATGATATTAAAGTTGGAGCAGTTACTTGACAATTTTTTTATTTTATTTAATAAATAAATTTGCTCCAAAAAATTATTTCTAAAAAATTGCATTTTTCATTTTTTTCTTATTTTCTTTGACAATTTATTTGTCAAAAAAATTCTTAAAATTATTAATTATAATAAATGAAAATACTTTCCCTAAAAAATTTCCTAACTTCACCAGCAACGAAACTTTCATATTAATTTTCCGTAACCGTACATAGACATGATAGAATTTTTTTCTTTCTTCTTTTTGGTGGCATTGTCCTAATATAATCTGAAACGTAAAAGTCTTATTAGACAAATGGTTAATCCCGAATCCAATCCCATGCAATGTATGATAATGAAAGAGCCAGTGAGTCAACAGTCAACGCGACGTCTCGTGTACAAGTCAACCTGTTTTACTCCCACTACACATTTGACAGTACCGTATCATCGGGCGCGCATGCGTGAGTGCATTATGGCTAGCGAAAGACTGAGTAAGCAATACTTGGTAAGTAAGCAACCAAGTGAGAAGTGAGCGAGCTAGTGCTATGCGGTAAGGTGGGTATCGGAGTTTGTGTAAATGATAATAAGATGAAAGCAACTCTATGAGTAGCATAAGTATAGAGGAACCAACGGCCTCCGACCCGTTCACCCTATCCTAGGTGGAGTCGTTTTGGTACTGTACTCACTCAGTGACGCTCAACTGCTTTTGATTCACTATCTCCATCTTTTCTTCCAGTATTTATTTATTTATCAATGACATTAAAGTTAGCAGTCACTTTGCAATTTTTTTATTTTATTTAACAAAAAAATTTTTTTAAATAATTGAATTTTTTATTTTTTTTTAATTTTTAAATGTTAATTTTTTTTTGTCATAATTTATTTGATTAAAAAATTAATAACATTAAGGTTTGCAGTTCTGGCAATTTTTCAATAATTTTTAAAACCAATTTTAAAAAAAAAAACTATTTATAAAAAAATTTTATTTTTAATTTTTTAAAATTTCTACAAGTCAATTTTTTTTGCTATAATTTATTTGTTAAAAAAATTATTAAATATCTATTAAATTAATTTTAATAAATGATATTAAAGTTAGCAGTTACTTGACAATTTTTTAATTTTATTTAATAAATAAATTTTTTTAAATAATTCCATTAATAATTAAAAAATAATTTTAAAACTTAAGAATGTCGGCTAACTTTACTAATATTTAATCAAAGTACGTGCTGACGGGAAGAAACATTAAAATTCATCTAACGCAGAGTTTATTGATCGGATGAAGATCAAGATGAAGAAGATGATTGAAATGTTAATTAGCGATTCTGATAATTATGTCATGTCATTTCAGAAATTGAAACTAAGTTTGAAAAAGTGGTTTAGTCAGGGTATTAAAAAATGATACTCAAGTTAACAAGCATCTGTCAATTTATAAGATTTTTTTCTAACAAACAAACAAATTATGGTAAAAAAATTTCAAGAAAGTAATTTTAAAGAGTTTGATCAATTTTAATCACGTGATAAAATTATTTAAAAATATTTCCTTGGATTAAGTTAATTTTACAAAAAAATATAATTTTTTTTTTTTAACAAAAAAAATTAAAAAAAAAAAAAAAGCTACGATTAAAATTATTAAAAAAATATTTCAGGCCTAATTTAATTTTAAATGATATTGAAGTTAGCAATTTTTTTTATATAATCGGTAAATAAATTAATTAGCTCGTAACTTTTCTAAATTTCTCAAAAAATACAAAATAAAAAAAAAATTGTATGAATGTTTACAGAAATTTGTAAACTGAAATTCATTACGGAAAATCCTAAACTGAGAATCACTGCGGGTGTGACCGTGAACAAAACAGCTTAAGAATAACCATAAGTATAAGTATAAAGCAACTTACCAGTCCAAGTAGAGTCTAAGACCAACATCGTCTACCCCACCAACCTCCCTTTCATTTCCCTTTCTCTGTTTGATCTTCTTACATTAATTTTGTTTTCGAAATTCATTATTTCAAAACCTGGTTAATGTAGTTACAAGTTGTCTTGTAACTAGTCTCAAACAACAACAGCAACAGCAAGATCAAACTCAGCAAAGGTGGAGATAGGACAGGATGATGGGACAGGAGTTGAATCAGCTGGATGTGGACGTTGGGCAATGGTTAAGGATTCGTAATAGCAATATGCATATTAGAACTATTATATTGCTATTAATACCTACAGTGAAATGTACCTAGTACCCTATTATATCATTATAGAGATCAGCCGAGGTAGCATAGAGAAAACCTCCAGCCAAGTGTCTATATAACACATATAATAGGAAAGGGAATTACTTAACGGTGGGGATTGCTCGGGTTAGGTGAGGTTAGTCTATTCTCCTTTTTCTCTTTCGAAAAGTCTACCTGGTATGCTTTTTGTGGACAGTTATTTTTATTATCTAGGACAAAATTTCCAAAAACTAAATCAGGATATAGTTGACTAAAAATCGTCAACATACTTCTGACTTTTTTAGGTAACATTTAATAAAATTAAATTTATTATTACACAGAAAAAAAAAAATAAATTTGAATCAAGAAAAAAATTCTTAAACCAAGAAAATAATTTTGAAAAATTTCATTTTTTTGGATCAAGACGGAAAATTCTTTAATCAAGTAAAATTTAATTAGTTTGAAAATTTTTTTACTCTAATCAAAAAGATAAAATCCTTTAAAATTATTTACTTGATTCAAGTAATTTTTTTTTCTATGTAGTAATTTTATTTTAATAAAATCAGTAAATTTTGGAATAAATAAAAAATTTTTGATCTACGATATCCTGATTTGGTTTTTGGAAATTTTGTAAAGCTTAGATCTGGTGAAAATCTCTCGCGCTGCGACAATGCGCTTCCTGAGATTCTGACAAGGGAAGGTCACTCAGGAGATTGCCGAGAGATGACACTACCGCGCCTATTCACCATCACCATAATTATTCTAGCTCTATTATGAACTTTCTATGCCTTGCTACAATATTTTGTAATTTTTTATTTATTTTTTTTATTAGGCAAGAAGATATTGTGAAATTTTTTTAAGTATTGATCTGGTAGAGAAATTAAATTTTTTTTTTTTTGGAGTTTACTTTTGTTATAATTCAATTTTTTTTTATTCAAAATTTATAAAATATTTTTTTAAATGCACTAAATTAATTTAATATTTTAAAAACTTTATATTAAAATCTAAAAACACAAAACTTAAATTAGAAGACATCTAAAAATATTTTTTAATCAATTTAAATAATGAATGAATACTAAAAAAAAACTATATAATTACTTTAATGATAAATTTAGAGATTAAAAAAAATTCCAAAAATTATCAGATGTCATATAATATATCTAAGCATACAAAAAAAAAAAAAAATCAATGAAACTCATAAACTCACAAAAAAACTAAAAACATAAATACTAGAACATATCACGATAACTTAATATTTATTACTTGATAATTAAATTAGGTCGTTTGTATAATTAGTTTAGATTATATGCTTAAAAAAATAATTTCGGAGTATCGGCGCATTGCGCAACGCCTAATGACTAAAAATTAATTAAATAATTAAAATGTCAATTCTTGAAAAAAAGAAATTTAAAATTTCCAGTCAAGTACTGCTAACTTACAATGCACTGAAAATATTTATATTTATATTTATGAAGAGGTGAACTAACAGGATCGCAACAAGTGACTGCTCATGGCTCTACTTAACCATATAATAAATATATATAGAAAATAATATACATCTTGGCATTCTTTATCTCATTTTAAAATGATTGCTCATCGTTACTAGAAACGGAGCCCCTTTCTCTTGTGAATTAGCTTCTGTTAAATATTTTATTATTTATTTATTTATTATATAGTTATATTGATAAAGAGAGCAGGTACATTTTATAGGGATTCATACACAAAAAAAAAAAAACTCACTTGAGTCAAGAAAATATTTTTCTTGCTTATTATTTTTTTGAGCGAAAAAAAAATTTTTTTTGACAAGAAATTTCACTTATTCCAACAAAATTAATTCTCTTGCTTCAAAAAATTTAGTTCTTGATAGAAGTAAATTTTCTTGTCTTGAGAAAATTTCTCTTTACACGGTAAGAACAAGATTACACTGGATATCATCCTAGATTATACTGAGTGAAAAAAATTTTCAGATAGTAGCTAGTATAATCCAGATTATAATGAGTGTAATCCAGATATCACTCAGTATAATCTGGATTACAATGAGTACAATCCAGATATCACTCAGTATAATCTAGATTTTTTTAGCTACTATCTGAAATTTTTTTTCACTACAGATATCACTGAGTATAATCTGGGATGATATCCAGTGTCATCTTGTTCTTTCTGTGTAGCTCCAAAAAATTAAATATCTCGATAGAAGTAAATTTTTATTGATTAACATGTCAAATGGGAAGATCAAATAATATTTCATCATTTTTTTTCATTCAATATTTATAATTGCACGCTAAAATAAAAGAAATTGGGTAAAATATTCAAAAAAAAAATTTTCTTAATGTGAAAAAATTTTTTTTATCAGCTAAAGTAGGTGGCGCTGCTTCCTTAAAGTATCTAAAAATCTTGATCAAATATAGAAATTTATTGTATCAAGTATTTATGATAATTTGAATTAAGAAAAAAATGACTTCCACCAAGAATAGAATTTCAAGAAAAATTTTTACTTCAGCCAACACAACTTCGGTCTTCCTTCAAGCACCCGGTGAAAATTTTCTTGAGCCAAGAATTTTTTACACCAGTCAAGAAATTTTTCTTTCTGTGTATTATTTATTTTCTATACAGTTATATTGATAGAGAGAGCTAGTAAATTTTATAGGGATTCATAGTAAATTATCAGAGCCAACAAAAAGTTGAAAGACTCACCAATTATTATGATTCCTTAATATGAATAGCGATCGGTTTATATTGGTGAAGTTATTGCGCAATTTAACGGGCGAATTTAATTGTATATGAGTAAGCTTTTACGTGTAGTATGTAGTGTATAGTGTGTAATACACGTATCTGGTCTCTGGACTCAACTCTGGTGGTTATGCTGGTGTAGGTTATATTATTGAGAGAGCCCCTTGCGTAACGGTGTCATGTAATAGGCAGCGACGAATCGACCTTCTCTCGACGAGTTCCAACCACCCACCTTTATTCTCCTCTTATTGCGCGCACGCGCTCGCTATTTTCAAGTACTTAGATTAACTTTTCATTTTGAATCTCGCTAATGTAATCTTACTAATTTTAGATTATTATTCATTTATAATTAGTAAGTTAGTTATTATTGTTATTGATTTTTTATTACCAAAATTTTGTAACTAACACTTGAATTTATTTATTTATAATTTATAGAAACTTAAAAATTCAAAGAAGTTTCGAAATTTTTTTTTTAATTAATTGTCAGAGAGGAGAATTTTAAAAAAATCAATGCCTAAAAAATTACTAAAATTTTATTTTGAAAAAGTCATAAGCTAAGATTGAAGCCTTAAATAAATTAATTTTTGATAGAATCGATGGAGTATGCAAGCGTACACAGCGGATAAATTTTTTACAAATTTATTTGTCTAGCAGAGCGCTTTTTTTTTAAACTTCTAGATAATGAAAAATTTAATATTTAAATTTCTATTTTCTTTAAAAGAGCAACAAATATATTACATTGATAGAAAAATTAAGTTGATTCAAGGAAAAAATTCTTGAGCCAAGAAAATAAATTAAAAGTATACTTAAAAATTATTTTTTTTTCTCTAATTCTTCATGCAAAAAAATGAATCTTAGTTTGTGATTATTTTTTTTTTGTAGTTAAAAAAAATGTTACATTTATAATTTAATTTTTTATTTCAAATTTACTTAATTTAATCATTTTTTTAATTTATTAAAAAAAAAATCAAATTCTTGAAAATTAATTTTTTTTATTCAAGATTGTTTTTTTGTTGAATTTTTCATAAAAAAAAAATTTATTTTATTTTTTATTAAAAAAAAAATATGATATTTATAATTTAATTTTTTATTTCAAACTTACTTAATTTTATCATTTTTTTACTTAACTAATTAATTTTAAAAAAAATCAAATTCTTGAAAATTTAATTTTCAATTCAAGAATTTTTCTCTAAAATTTTTTTACCAGTTCTCGATTTCTCTCAATAAGTGCAAAGAGAGAAACAAATGGAACCGGGTCTTAATTCTTAACAAAACTCGGATTCTTGAATATCCAGAATATCCAGAAAGAGCGTAGCGGTGTTGGGATAAAGTTACGGTCTTGATGGACTATGCAGACGAAAGAGATGTAGCGAGAGAGTCGCCGAGTAATGAGTTGTAGGAGTAGAGGGCGGCCGAATAAAAAGGCGAAAGAACCATAAAAAAAGGACTCGCGTGGCTCGATACTCCAACTCGAAATAAAACGAGTCATGTATACCGCATATTTCTGCTCTACACCACATTTTACACACATTTCCACACATTTGCACATATGACGACTGATGTGTGTATAATAGACCTTATACAGACAATAATCAGGATGTGTGTTGAGTATGTGAATATGTGAATATATGAATATGTGAATATGTATATGAATATGGGAGCATACGTGGCTCTGGCTCGAACCATTGCGCAGTTGATCGCTGTCAGAAATTCTTTCGCAGCCGCGATCGCGCATACGCCACAGTATGCTATTATTACCGTATATATCAACATAGCAACTAAATCTCGGCTATCTAACACTTTTTTACAAATATTGATTATTGATTACTGATTATTGATTCTTACTGTGGATTCGCGATTCATATCTACAGTCGACACTCTAGATACTCAACATTCTACACTGGAAAAAAATAATTCGACTCTAGAGAAAAATTCCTCAAGAAAAATATCATTTTTAACAGTTTGGTCCATTGATTGAAAAAAAAAAAATTTTTTTAACCAAGAAAATAATTTTCAAGAGTTTTATTGTCTTTAATCAAGATGAAAAATTCTTCAATCAAGTAAAATTTACTTGAATCAAGAAGATCAAGTTCTTTAAAATTATTTACTCACTAAAAGAAATTTTTTTTTTCTGTTTATATTTAAGGAAAAATTAAATTGATTTTAGAGAAAAATTCTAGAACCAATAAATCAATTTTCAAGAGATTTATCATCTTGAATCGATTAAACTAAGTAAATTTTTTTAATTAAAAAACAAATTTTTAAATCAATAATTTTTTTACTTAATTAAAAAATTATATTTTTGCTTCAGGAATTTTTCTTTATTGAATCAAGATAATTTATTTTTCAGTTTATTATATATTTTATAAAAAAAAATGAATTTTTTACAAATGTAATGTATCGCTATTATAAGAATGATTGATTGTATGTATATGTACTAGAACACAGGGCATTGAACACTAAGCAGTGAATATGTAAATACATGCTGCAAAAAGGAGAAAGTTTAAATGTTGTTTCCAAGTCAAGACTCGTGGAAATCGCAATATTTTATTGCTTTTTATGAGAGACATTTTTAAAAAGAGAGTTTATCTTAAAAAAAATTTTTTTTTTTTCAATTTAAAAATAATTTTTTAACAAACAAACTTAGAGAATTAATATAAAAAATAATTTCCCACAAAAATGTGACCAAAAATTTGGAGCCTTTGTATCGGATTAAACTCAAACAGGATTGAATAATTTACCGTATACAAAATAATCCATTAAAATAATAAATAATCGTCGAAATGGAGCGTTATTGGATTCACCCGGCAATAAATAAAGCATAAAGTTATTGGTTTGAATAAACCAAAATTTATACGGCATATAAATTAATAACAATAGAAACAAAGCATTGAAATGAACAAATAAAAACTAACAAAATAATTAAAGCATAATAAAGTTTATAAATCGATGATACGGATGAAATCGAGGTAATCAATGGGATTTCCAGTGTACCAAACGGGGGTTTATTTACTGTCAGTTGAGTATTATCAGGGGTAAGAGCATCGACGCAAAGTCAGTGACGCACTGGGTGCCGCACGTTGTCTTCTATTCACTATTATAGCGGTACAAGTTATATTCACATTCATTGCTCTAGTATCAGTATTTGTGCTAGTACTCGCATAGACAATCACTTCCAGCGGCATACACATAAAACACCTAGACAACATCCACGAGAAGTGTATGTGTGTGCGTAAGTGTGTGTGTATGGGGGTCCTTACGCCACTGGGATCGATATCCCGGGAGGCCAAACAGTAAACAGCCGGTTGGTCAGAATAACGTCAGCAGAGGGGATGACGGTGGAGCTTTTACAGCGAACGGTCTGGTGTGAAAGCGCGATTAGGTATCCACCATCGCCCACATAGCACTACACTGTCATCGTCATCTGAGAAGTTAACCGCATCTCAAAAGCGACTTCATTTTCCCTTCAAAAGAAGAATAGATCCACGACATTTCATTTCCTTCTTTTGATATTTTAATATAGATTCATTATTATTGTTATTGTTAATTATTACATCACTCATTATACTATTATCATCATTACAGTAGTTGTAAAATGATAAAAATGTGTCTTACTATCTTGCAATTTATGCTTGAGAGTCAGCAGTCTACGCCACTGACTGCACAAGGGGAATGCAGCACACCTCAGTGGCCCTCAACTCATCTATTTTCGCTTAAATTACCCCCAAAATCCTCAACCACAAACATAATCCCCGAAAAATTGACTTACAAAGCTCAAAACACGATAAGCGGCAAAGAGAATTTGAATTTTCGCGCCCTTTAGCGCCGCGCCGCTCAAACATGGCGGAGAAGAAACTCGCTCCCGGTTTTAAGAATTTTTTGGGTGTTACTCGGAAACTAGCGTGTCTTTTGGGATAATTTTTTGCCAGGACCTCAATTTTGCAGAGGTGAATTTTTTAAAAAAGGAATTTTGAAAATTAACTGGATGGTTTTACAGTTATTGAAGATACAAATTTAAAAATGTGAGTTTTAGGTTACAAAAATAATCAACAAGGTTATTTTTGGAGGACGGAAGATGGAATTGGGGGGTAATTGTATGAGAGAAAGAGATATTTTTGTTATTGAAATTGAAATGGGTGAATGCTGGGTAAAAGTAGAACACAAACAAGTAAATCGAGTTCACTAGAAAAATAAACAACTGCAAACTTGAACTCGCGGTGTTTTTTTTATTAAATATCTTTAAGACTCAAGGTGTTGGTTAATTATCTATGTAATTATAAATTAGTGCAAATTTATTGATTAAATTGATTTGTTAATATTTATATAGTAAGATTTATTAACTGTTATGAGTTATTATTTATGATTAACTCTGTAAATTATAGATTTTATATTTTAATTAGATAATTTATTAAATATTAATAATGTTAACAAACAATTATTTAGAAATGTTAGTTAATAATGATTGATTAGAAAATATAGCTTTTTTTGTCGGGTCTTTATTAAAATAATTTTTTTAATGAAAAAAATTAATTAATTATTTAAAAAAATAATTTCTTAAATTTAATAAATTTCTTTTAATTAATTTATTAAAAATTAATGAATTTTTTTATTTAATTAATTAGCCTGCAAATTTCTTTAATTAAAAATAAATAATTGATAATAAATAAATGTTTATAGATTTGAAAAGTTTGGTGCATAGAGCGCGATTTCTCTTATTCAAAATTCTATATCTCTACGGTGGAATGTGTGTTGACCATAATTTCGCCGCTACTTCTCTTTCCATAGAGATGGTAGAGGAGAACAGGAGGCTCGGGGTGAGGGGGAGAAGGAGATGGAGGTGAAGGAGAGTTTTACAGTGCAACGTCCTCGTCGCGCGCAACTTGCAAGAGAGACAATTGTCAGTGGCGTAGGTGGCATTCGTGATGGTTAACTTTGTAGCATGCCGCCAACTTTCAATCTGTTCACTCGAAATCTTCCATCAGCTCTCCCGTCTTCCTTCCTCTCGCTACTCCCAGTCTTTTGTGAAAAAATACCATAAGAATATAAAAAATCTGTCTCAAAAATTACACTTTTTCTGCATATTTAATTACTCAATTTTTTTTTATAATCTTGTTTCATTTTTTCGGAGGTCTAATTAAATTTTATTCTGGAAATTAATTTTTTTTCATCGATTATGTTTTTTAAAAGGTCCGGAAGGTTGCGGTAGTATACCTGTTTGTAATTGAAAATATTTCTTCATTGGAAAATTTATTTTTTTGGACAAGAATTTCTCAAAGTTTACTAAAAAAAAGTTTTTTTTTTTTTTTTTTCCAAAAAATATTAATTTTGAAAATTTTTTAAAATATAATAAAAAAAATCTTGTTTAATCAATTTTTAAAAGTTTAAAATTAAATTAGCCACTTAAAAATTTTTTAATGAAAAAATTATTACAAAAAAAATTTGAAAAACTTCAAGTGCAATTTTTAAAAAATTTTTTTTATTATAAAAAAAATTAGTTTGAAATTTTAAAGATTTTTTTAAACAATAAATTATAAGAAGAAAAATTTTTTTAAAATTTCACATTTAAAAGTTGTAAAAAATTGTAAATGCAATTTTTTTTTAAATAATTTTGTAGATCTATTTTGACAAATAAAGTCATAAAATAAATTAATGATAAGAGTTTCAAACTTCAAAATAATTTTTTACTATTTTATTTAAGAATATTTTCTATTTTTTTTTAACTATTATTATTGATATTTAAAACTATTATTATTAATATTCAAAATAAGAAATTTTATTTCATAGCTTACAAAAAAATTTCTTAATTTAAAATTACAAATTTTTTTTTATTATCAATTTAATTAACAAATTTTTGCAATAAAAAATTACATAGATATAAACAAGAATATATATTTATTAATTTACACAATGAGTTAAAAAATTTCATCCTAATTTATAATGTAAAAAATTTGAAATGCGAACGCAGTAGTAAGAGTTTAGCTGCGATCAGACGGGAAATCCCGACTTGATAAAAAATCTATTTAAAAATAAAATAAAAAAATTTTTTAAATGGATACTAATATTAATAATAATTAAAACGAATGAAACTAGGCGTTGAAATAGCGTTGTAATAAATAAGGATATTAATAAGGTATGATTAGATGAGTGTGGAGCGTGTAATTGAGGTGTGGTTGAGTGACACTGGCGACGTCGCGGTTAGATATAGTATACCTATAAGCAGACGTTACAGATGCGTCGCTAGCGTCCGACGAATCCGGGCGTAGCGTGAAATCCTGATGACGCAACGATCAGTGTGTGGAAGTAGAAGAGAATGAGGATGAGGATGAGTAGGAGTAGAAGAGAGCGCCTAAGGGACCGGAGCGACAGAGAAGTACAATGGAAGTTAATGGAAGCAGAAGCAGAACCGTGATAAACGAAGGGAGTAGTGGAGGGGAGAAGAAAATAGGTATAAGGTTAAAGTGCGCGCGACGTGCTCCCCGTGTTGTCGGTACATGCCACGGATCCCCTATCATTTCTTGATAAACTCCTAAACCACTAAACAATCCTAAGCTAAATATGTATTTGGTTAGAGATATCGTCTTCCTTATTTGACGTTCGTTTTGTAGGAAATTCCGCGAGAGAAGAAATTTTACCTTATAATTGTTCAAACTTATTTTTTATGTAGCTTAAAGCGTCTAAATTTACTTTTTTTAACCATAAATTTACTTAAAATAATAATTTTTCAGAAGAAAATTGAGTATAGTAAGATTTTAAATTATATAAAGCCTTTTGCGCATGCGTGTGCGCCATTTTAGAAGCCAGAGCGCCATTTTGACGAGCAGAAAGCCTAAACCTTCTCAAAATACGTTTTTTCACTTATTTCTTCGTTTCTTTCACATTTAAATGATTTCTTTTGGAATATTGAATTAGAAACTCAAAAGAATGTAAAAATTAATACTTTTAAAAGTTATCTTCGTCATTAATCACTAAATACTATCTAAAAACCAAAAAAACTCAATGAAATCTTAAAAAAAAGCCATCAAGAGTTAACTTATAAAATTCCTGAATGAAATTTTTTTGACTATGAAGGTGTAAAATAGTAATTTTGATTAAGAAAATTCAAGTTTCGGGAGTATAGAAAGTTTTGAAGATAGATGAGTCAGTTTGCGCATGCGTGAGCGCCATTTTGATGAGAAGAGAATCTAAGAATGCGATTTTTCGCTTATTTCTTCGTTTATTCTACATTTAAATGATTTTTTTTAGATTATTGAACTAAAAACCCGAGAGAATGTAAAAATTTATACTTTTAGAAGTGATTTCTATTATTTATGATGAATTATACATCTCAATAATGAAAATAATTGATGAAATCATAAAAAAAAACTATCAAAAGTTATCTTAAAAAATTTCTTCAAACATTAATTGAATTTATAATAAAAATAATGAAGATCATAGAATAAACAAGTTTAAAAAGGATCATCAAACTTATCAAAGCAAAATACAAACTCCCACGGCTTACAAAAAAGGACATTACACACAATATGACCAAGTAGAGTCTATAATCCAACCGAATAAGAATGTACGGATGCAAAGTAAGCCTGCTAGTCCTATTACCAGTGAAGAATCTCTCGAATTAGATAAAGAAGAAGCGGAATAAAATGACAGTCTTGCACACATATGTACACACATCCACACACAATTTGTTGTTTCTGTTTGACACGAGTCATTCCGAGACTGGCCGAGCCCACCCGAGTCGACGCGAATAATTCGCGATCTTGAGTGGAACAACTCTTACTCTACAAAAGTTAACCGTGTATGTATTCCACAATACTATTCATGTTCAGTGGCTGGCGACTCTTTGAGGCGTCAAGAACATTTACGAACTACCAGTGTATCCTTCTCCGCGGTTTTATACCGAGCACGTGCTACACTCGCGTGACAGTCGATAGCTACTAACTACTAGCTCATACACTCACCGATTAGATATCATCTAATTATTTTGGGTTAATTATAAATGACTTTGCCCAGTCAAAGTTAAAATTTTTTTTTAATCATTTTTATTAATAATTATTATTAATATTAAATTTCATCATGTCTTCCATTAGTGATTATTATTAATTGTTAATTATTAATTATTTTATTAATAGTGTTTAATATTAGTTAAAAAAAAAATAATTAATAATAATAATAATAATAACAAGAATAAATTTTTAACTAAAATTATTATTATTTGTTATTTAGTAAATTTAATAATTGTAATAATAATAATAATAATAATAATAATAATAATAATAATAATAATAATAATAATAATAATAATAATAATAAATGATAATAAAAAATAATTATTTGTAATAGTAAGAAGAAATATATCTTGACGTTTTAGTAAAGTGACTAAACGAGGAGCAAAGTAAGGGTGGTTGAAGAGTGTCGCAAAGTGGTTGCTGATATCGACATTGAGGTGTTGAGAGAAGACGTTGATATACATACGCACATATATAGGTGTATATTGTTGATAATGAGGAGGAGAGAGTGATACGCGGAGTGTTAACGGGGAAAGAGAAGAAGAGATTCCTGGGCACGCGCACTCCACCTGTTAACGTGTAACGGCACGCGCCTACCTCCTCTCCCTCGTCGGCTCCTTTCCTCCTTCATCGGTCTCCCTACCCCATGGGAAGCAGCCTCCTCCCACGTTATTTCCCTCACGCGTGGCACACAGCCGCGGTTGGGACGCGCAGGAGTCAATCGCTCGTGAGCTTTCCGTAGAACCAACCGTCTGCGCTTCCTAGACTTAGCCTCGTTTTCCAAATTTTTCTTTCTCGAACTCCGTTGCTCAACAGCCGATCAAAGTTTTGTCAAGTTGACAAATCTTTTCTTCAGTATCTGATAATCGAAGAAATTAAAAAAGAGTTCAGTTGTATTTTAAATTAATTTTATAGTTTTTTAAATTTCAAACTTTTTGTGATTATTATCAAAGTGTCAATTATTATAAAATATTACGGACAATTTTTTGATAAAATACAAAAAAAAAAATTTGAAATTTTTTAAATTTTGGCGCCTTTAAACATGGTTGCGTTAAGGGATAATTTTTGGAGCGCTCGGTTTTGACATCTTTTTGAATGAGTGCTCATAAACTACTGGTGCGTTTTCACTCATTTTTAATAGGCTTCTCACTTCGAACAATTATTAAGCCAACAAAAGAAGAAACAAGAAAATTAATAAACTTTTCAAAGAGTTATCGTGTTTGCAATGTTGGCCCGAGTGATTTAAATAAAAATTAAGCGCAAATGAAGAGTGAAGTAATTTTTATCGATAAATTTATTCTGGAAGAAAATTGAGCGTAAAAATTGACAAGCACACGTATTGTATATAAAATAAGTACGATGATTGTAAAGCTGACGTACAAGTGCGCGAGTGAGTATCGAGGGAGGAAGAGTTTAACCACCTGTTGAGGATTTACGAGAGTAAAATTGACAAGCTGTCCATATATTTACATTTGTTTGGATTTTTGTAATTGCCAAAAGTTCTTTGCCGATGTCATGGAGGTTTTCGGTGAGTGTCTGGTGGAGGTTGAGCCTGATCTTCGGCCAACGGGGGTGGACTTAGACTTTGTTAGGTCTAAGTGAAGATAACAATGATTATGAGGAAGAAAATTATGATCGAAAACTATTTGGACTACTTGTTTTCGGACATGATGATGGACCTGTCGGGAGTCGAGTGGAAAAGTGAGTGCGAGTGGGCTTGTAGCCGACAGCCGACACTTGATGTCCGCACAAGGCACTATCAAACATGGTGAAGTTCTGTGTTATCGGTCTCACCCATCAAAAGATATATAATACTAAGTAAAAACGCCAAAGAGGTCAAAAGTCGCCGGAGTGTGTGCAGAAATACGGGCATCGGTTGACCGCGGGGCTAACCGCGGCTTCCACGCTCGATGTCTTCTGTCTTTGTAATTTAATTATTGTTTTACGATTTGATAATTGTTGTTTATTTTTAAGCTTCAGTTTGTTGTTACAAGACTCGATTTAGTGATTGTTTTTATTTTTATTACTTTTTTTTTGGGAAACTAACGGCTAGTGTCTAACTTTTTGGAGTTTTTTCTTGGAACTATTTTATTAGAACTGTTGATTTTGCCAGGAATGATGGTATGTCGATGGATATTGTTAACTTATTATCATTTTGATCAGAAAAACAAATAATAAACAAAAAAAATATTTTTATTTAAATTACACTTGAAGTTTTCTTAATTTTTTACTCGTGAATTTTTTTTTTTTTATAATTTATTTCAATAAAAACAATGATAAAAATTTTTAGATATCAGCTAACTTAATTTTCATAAAATTGACTTGAATAAAGTAAATAATTTCATAAAATTTCTTCTTTATTGAAGTAGAAAAATTTTTATGCTAAAAAAATTTAACTCTAAAAAATTTTTCGCCTTGATTTAAGACAATAAAATTCTAAAAAATTATTTTCTTGGTTTAAGAATTTTTCTTTTGATTCAATTTAATTTTTTTTTTCTTTTGTATATGTTTTAATAATAAATTTATGAAAAAAATTACAAGTGCTTCAGCTAAAATTTTTATTTAACTGAAATAAAATTCAAAAATTAAAAAAATTTATTTCAAGTTTCTATTTGTATATATTTATTATTTTTTTCTTAAATTTAATAAAACTTTCTAATCATTCAGAAAATTTTTATATAGTTTATATTTAAAATAAATGAACAATAGAACAAATATAAATAAAAATATAGTCCAATAACTAAATTTTGCTTGATTCGTATAAATATTTTATGTATCTTAATATTAACTAAAATGCATAAAAAATACGTGAATAAAAATTTTTATTAATAGTTTAACGACACATCAAACATTTAACTATATAATAAAATATTAACTACATAATTTTTCAATAGATTCCCTTAACTTTATTATTTATATATTTTAAAATATATTTTCATACATTTTAATCATTTTTAAGACAGATAATATTAATTTATTTTTGCATTATTAATTTATATTTTTAATACAAATTTTTTTCCATCGAAAGATTGAAGAAATATCAAAATTGATTATCGAAAATATTTCTGTCCCTATTAATTAATAATAATAGTAAATTTGTACATAATTAGTAGATATTGCAAAGATAATAACAAAGATATGATGGTTAATTTTTAATCCTTGGAGGCAGAGATTGCGTCTTTGATGAAACGATTGAATTGTATACATCCACCTTGGATATATTTAGCTTCGTGACGAGAATCGCTCAAGTGGAGAACGTTCCAAATAATTATATTCATATGTACGACGGGGTACACATACACATTTCCATTCGTACGGTAATATTTTAGTCGATACGTAAATATCAACCGATTTATATTTATAAATTTATTGGGGTTTATGTTTGTATTCAGAATAATTAGGAATTATTAATATAGAATTTATACATATTTATCAAAAGTATTTATTTTGATTAAAATAATAGTTTTTTGGACATTTAAAAATTTTTTATAAATTAATTTATTAATTTTTATTATAAAAATCTATTTTAAAATTATTAATGAAAAAAAAATTATTATCAGATTTATAAAAAATGAAATCATAAATTTTTTTGAAGATTTGAAATTTTTTAATTTAGATTTAATTTTTTTAAAAATTAATTTATTAATTTATATTATAAAATTTAATTTTTAAATTATTAATAAAAAAAATTAAATAAAAATTTTTCAAATTTCATTAAAATTAAAAACTTCAAAATTATTATCAGATTTATAAAAAATAAATCATAAATTTTTTTTGGAGATTTGAAATTTTTTAATTTAGATTAATTTTTTTAAAAAATTAATTTATTAATTTATATTATAAAATTATTATTGAATAAAATTTTTTCAAATTTTATTAAAATTAAAAATTTAAAAATTATTATCAGATTGATAAAAAATGACATGAAAAAATTTTGTCGAGTTAAATTATCATAACAACAAATTTATCTCTAAAGGATAATTATTCTCGGCAATAAAACAAGTTGAATAAAAAAGTTGACCGTATATATCAGGTATAATTAAGACTGAGATAGTTAAACTAATAATTTGCGTCTTAACGAATGGAAAGCAGCGTGAGCAGAGAAAGATATTCAGAGCGCACGAGAACCCGATACGACTCACCTCCGTGAGGATTTCACCGTAGAGGTGGCAAGAGTTGAGGAGGGTGTGTAATACCTCGGCGTGGATCGATAGGAAGGCCAGAGGGTTGACTCTACTTCTATATATCTTTATATACATAGAAATGTATGTATGTATGCAGGAACAGAATGTGTGGGTGACGCGCGCGCCAACTACTAAGTCTACGTGCTCGTTAAATCCAAAAGAGGCTCGTTGCTTTACTTGCATACTTCTATCTGTAATACACCTTTCTTTTCTAACTTTTTACTCCCCCACTCAAGTTCTATTATATATTCTATATATAGCTATAATATTTCATCTACATTTTGTTTCTATATTTCAATTCCCGCCGTTATTTCAAGCTATAGACCTCGAGACATTCAAAATAACATAAACACCGATCAACAATCCAAGCAATTCCCAGACTTGTTTATCGGAGATAAAACATTTTTTTCCCCTAACGAATTATTGCTTTGTTTGTGTGAATTTATACATTTTATTATTTATTTGTTAAATTTATTCAATATATCTTCATAGTATAATCTATAAATTTTTATTCATTCATATTTAAAATATCTCATTACAATTTTAGATTTTAAAATTTTCGTGCGGCTTTTAAAGCGCATGCGCGTGCGCGCTACTGCCATTTTGTCGTCCGAAGAAGCTTACTTCTATTATTGGAGTATTTTTACTAATTTTTAACCAAAAAGTTGGTAATTTTGATGATTTTTGTTAATATTTATCTAACTAGGAATTTTTCTTCCCATTTTTAAACAAAAAAACTTATAAATTATTAAAAAAGAATAAAAACTTTTTCAGTAATTTGATGAGTCAAATACTTAAGCCTATTTTAGATAATCTACCACATAATTTCTATGAAAATTTTTTAATTATTGTTTAAAATATCTTAGCACAACAGTTTTTAATTTTTAAAAATTTTGCGCGGGTTTTAACGCGCAAGCGCGTGCGCGCACCGCCATTTTGTCGAACGAAGAAGCTTACTTCAGTAATTTGAGTGTTTTTGCCACTTTTTATGAATTTTTAACCAAAATTCTGGTATTTTTGATAATTTTTGAGGATATTTAGCAAACTAGAAACATTTTTTCGTTTCATTAAAAAAATTAATGGTTTTATTTTAAACTTTTTATTAAAATTTATTAACTAAAAAAAATTAATACATTTAAAAAATGTCTGCCCAAATCAATATATTGAATTTTTTCTTTTTTTCTTTAAAGAAGTAAATTATTAATGCAGAGTAAATACATAAAATTTGTAGGATTAGATTGAAAAAAAAAAAAAAAAAAAAAAAAAAAAAAAAATGTGTGTTGCTGGGGAGAATATTTATTTGTTTTTAGTAAGAGGCTTGTCAATAGATTGTAATAATGTCTTAACGTCGTCGGAGGAGTGTAAACCGAGGGGTTGTTATATTACAAGCAAAGAAGAATAGAAAGAGAGGAAAAAATGAGAGAAAAGTTAAAGAGAGTAGAGTCCTGGTTAGGCGCGCATACAAATCGATATCTTGCCGGTACGGTGTCATGGAAGTCAAGCCCTGGCCTCACACTCTTAACCCTTCATCAATACCGCTACGATTTAAGCGGGGAATTTATTTTTCATGCCACGCTCGAAAAAACGTCAACATTTTACTTTGTTTTGGGAATAGAGAACTGCAATTGGTATGACGAGCAACGTCCGAATTGCCATGGATACGCTTAACTTTATTTGTTTAATTATTGATTGACGCAATGGTGCAATCGTCTAAATTACTCATACTGGTATTATACACATACACCGAGAAAGAAGACTACTAACAATCCCGTATGATTGTTTGTTCAATAGTCCGACACCTCACTGGAGTGCTGCCAAAGCGCGGATGGGATATTTATCTTATTTTTGGGGCTTACGCTGCACCAAACTTTTTAATTTTTAGTATTTATACTTTAAATTCGGATATTTATGCTTTATTTTTTTTTTAACTATTAAACGCTTCCATCAGTCTGTTTATTTTTTTATCAATTAAAATTGGGGGAAATTTATTTTTTAGTTAAAATTTTTAGACGTTATTTGTATCTTTGTTTCGGTTGTAATTAATTAATTACTCTTTCAGTTAAAATAAACATTTTTTTAAATTGCACTGTACTTTCTTAAAAATTGACCTTTTTAAAGATATAAGCTCATCCTTCCATTTTTGATATATTTTTCATATATACATATATATATATATAAATATATAAAATATATGAAAAATTGATGTGGGTACTCAAATGAAAGGTATCGATGAGTACAACATCGGGATGTGCTTACATTTTTAAAAATGTCAATAGTTCTCAAGATACAAGATCATTTCTTAATTATTGATATTTTTAATAATTAATGCAAAGTTCAAATATTAAAAATAAAAAATTGTAAAGTTTAAATTTTTTAATTTAAAATTCAAAAATAACTTCAACAGAATTAACAAAGTTATACTTTCTATATTTATTTACCCCAAAATCAAAATTCAATCAGCGTGCGTTGAATAAGTTATAAAGTCGAACAAAAGTAAAACTAAAACTAAAATTAAGTTGAGTTTATTTAAAAAACATCCTTTCAAATGAAATGCACCAGCAACCAAAACAAATTAAATGTGTGTACAGCAGAATTGCACAACAGTTTTTTCGTTATTGTATTTACTACACCCGAGAAGGCCAATGAAAAAGTATGCAAATATAAATATGAATACACTCCATCCACGGTTAATAATTAAACATTAAAACTAATCAAGTGGATTTCAACAACAAATTTGTTTTATGTCTTCTTTTTTTTTTTATTCATACATCATACAGTTGATGACTAGAAAGTGCTGACACTAGATAACATACTACTATTGTAACATCGCACTTGACTCGACTCTTATGGTTTTTAATATCACTTGTGTATAAATTTTCTTCATAAATTGCCTGTTTAATATTCTTAGTATCGAATAAACAATCTTGGAAAAAAAAATTCTATTTAAAATATTTAATAGTTATAAAATGGTTATAACTATTTTATAAATTTATTTATTATATATATTTTATATATTCATTTATTATATATCATATATGATATTTTTGAAATCATTATAAAATTAAAAATAAAAAAACTTATATTTTAAAAAATTCGGATTTTTGAGAAAAACATTTTCAAACAAAATTTATAGAGAAACAAATTTTGACAAAAATTTCTCTAACCAAAACGTTCTTGTTCCAGCAGCAGAAAATCCTAAAAAGAACCGCGGAGGACCTGGAGTCATCTGGAGGAAGCACAGTGGAGCCGAACTTCGGTGAGCCGCCGGTAAAAGTGCAATGTACCCAAGGACAACAGCACCAGCACCAACAAACGCAATCTTCAAGCGGCGCAAGGCACCACCCAATGAACCAACTGCCCTCTGGAAACAATTCCTCTTCCAGCGGGCAGCCGGCCCCAGGCAGTACTTCCAGTTCAAACGAAGGGCTGACCAAGTTCTCTGTAGAGATAGTGCAGCAGTTGGAGTTCACGACCTCCGCAGCGAACTCACAAGCGCAGCAAATCTCGACAAACGTCACCGTGAAAGCGCTGACCAACGCTTCAGTAAAGAGCGACCTGGTGAACACTTCTTCTCCTGGTCCCAAGACCGACCCGAGCTCCAGAGCGTCTTCCCAGGGGCCGGGTATCGGCTGCGTGGACATCGGTAACCTGGTGGAGTGCAAGCAAGAGCCCGACAACGACTTCGTGGACCTCGAGCAGTGCGCAGCAGCCGTGGTGAAAGACGCGGCGGCGAACGGAGCCGGGTTTCCAGGGTTCTCCGACTTTATCGACGAGACCGGGGATGAAATGCTAAACGCGGACACTTTTAAGGACCTGATCTCCGAGATCAACGACTACCCGCTGATGGACGAGTTCGACTTTGACGACAAGGGCATCGAGTCCCTCACGGTGAACCACGGCGCCTCCGGGAACTCCGGGAACTCCGTCCCGGGGCTCAGCAACGGCATCAAGCTCGAGGACGAGAAGGACGTCCACAGCCACAACCACCAGAACGGCGTCGCCAACGGGGCCCTCGCCTCGAACTCCAGCCCCGGATTAGGGGCCCAGTACTCCCCCAGGCTGCCGTACTCCAGCCTGGACTTCAAGTCCGAGATCCAGAGTCCCGCGGCGTCCACCCTCAAGCAGATGGCCGAGCAGCACCAGAACCAGCAGCACAAAAATCAAATGGGCCTCGGACCCTTCACCCCCGCTGGAAACCCGGCTCGTGGGCCAGCCTCCAGGTCCCCCTACACGGAGTTTCCCCAGTTCGGGAACTCGGAGTACCTCGGCAGTCCTGGAAGCAACGGAACCTCCGGAACTGGGAACCAGAGCGCACAAAATTCCGTCGCTGCCTCTTATCACAAGAGCACCAGCAATCCGGGCTTCCAGACACAGACTAGTGATATGTTTACGGGCCAGACCCAGTTCTCGGGCCTGGGGGACATGAAGCGCTCCCAGTCGATGACTGGCAAGCCGAATATGCTCGGGCCTACCGGCTACAAGCAGCAGTACTCGCCGTATGGAAGTCCTGGATCGATGCCCAATCACGGAAGTCCTGGCTACCCTCTGCCTTCCAGAGGCGCGCCTGGTCCCGGGTCCAATCAAGGAGGCTCGGGTCCTGGGCCCTTTACTGGGTCTACTCCGCCCAGACCGCCGTCAGGATCTGGCTCTGCGACGCTACAGATCAACCAGGCCCAGCAGCTCCATATTTCTAATCCTGGACACAATATTCAGGTGAGTTTTTTTTTTTTTTTTTTTTTTTTTTTTTGGGGGGGGTGAGGGGAGAATTCTGGATGAGGTAGCAGTGTTGGAAAAGCGGAACTGCTAGTGCGCAACAAGTTGCTTCCCCACTTAGAAGGCTGTCTCTTTTTGCTGATCCACGGGGTTACTCGCTGGTTAACGCTCTTGAGCTGAACCTGCTGGTGCATTGATACCTCGAGCGCCGACGTCTGCGCAACTCAACGGGTTATAAGGGAGGGGTGGGTTATCATTTAGAGAGGGTTGGTTGGTCTTTTTGAGATTCGGGGGATTTCTTAAGGGATCTAGTGACTTTTTGAGAGAATTTTAGATATGGAATTCGGTGTATTTTTGAAGAAAGATCTGTGTAGGGACTGAAAAAATTTTTTTTTTGATTCGAGATGAATTTTAAAAATCTCAGAGAGATTATTATTTTTGAGGAATTTAATATTCTTGGGGAAACAATAAGTTTCTTTGGTGGAAATAAAACGGCTTGATAGATAAAAATAAGATTTTATTTAAACTCATTTTTTGAAATATATTTGAAACTAAGTTTTGATGGAGAAAATAACAAATATAAAATCAAAAGATTGGTTGAGTCAAGTTTAGGTTATTTGGTTTGAAAATAGTAAAATGATTGGTTGAATTGGTAGAACTGTAACTCTATAGAATGGAGAATTTTTATTCAACTTTTATTTTCTTGATTCTGTTGGTGAATTTTGTAAAATATCATTATAAAATATTGAAAATAGCTCCATAGTATAGAAACATTTTTTAATGGAAATTTTCTAAGCTACAATTTAGGTCTCTTATAATTTTTTGATAAAACTGATATTTCAGGAGTTATAGCCATTTTTAAGAACAACAATAAATTATTTGATATTAAATTAAAAAATTAAATTTGAGCCTGCTAGTAAATTTTTTTCCTAAATTAAAATTTTTTAAAACATTATTTTCTTCCACGAAATAGTTACCTCTTTCTTCAGTCGAAAATTTAAAAAAATGAATCCAAGCTCGACAAATAACTCTAATCGGTATGTTAATTTTATTCCAGAATCTCCAGGGTTATCGTTGGCTCACTATCTGCCAAACAATTAAATTCATTATTTAACATTTTATAAATATATATATTTGTATATCAAGCATCTTGTCACCGGCTCGAATAACCCCCAGTCACCTTTATGTTAAACAGCGAACGTTAATTGCGGAAACGTTGGAACTTTTTTTTTTTCGGACGACTGACGGGTGATCGGGAAAAATAAAAAATATATAACCACGTCGCCGATGATAATTTTATGTATGCTCAACTTAACTAGCTTATATATATAAATATATGTAAGATAGAACAAGCCCAAGGTATTCTTTTGTATTCAGATTATTTACATATGTACCGGTTTAATGGAGATATTTGTTGCTCGATTTCCGGTTACAACTATTGAGGGTAACATCGATATTTCTTCACATAAACAAGATTTTTGATATGAAAATAATAGTTTTTTTTTTTTTTTTTTTTCCTCCTATTTAAATTCAATCAGTCGCTTCTTTTTTATTAATAGTTTGTCCGATTTTTTTGCATCCATCTTTGAATATTTTATTGTAATTTATTGTAATCACTCTATATTGAAATTTTTTTTTGTTATTATAAGAGTTATTACACTACATTCATTTTCAATTATATTTAATACATATTATGTTTTTTTTTATAATTTTTTCTTTTAAATTAAAAAAAAATTTTTTTTTTTAATTTCTTAAATTAAAAAAATTTTTTAATTTCTTTAATTGCCGATTGCGTTTCTTTACAAATAAAAAAATAAATAAATATTTTTTTTTCTGTAAATTTAGTATAAAAATAGTTTTGAATTTTATAAATAAATTCTAGAGTTTTTTTTTTAAGTTTAAAATGTCGTAGCGATAAGCAAAAGTTACACATACGTGGGAGGCGCGAGTTCGATTCCCACTGACAGAAAAAAAAATTTTAAAATACAATCGTCGCTAAAAATTCAATACTTTCTAAAGTTAACATAAATTGAAGAAAATTTATAAAATTCATTGATAGAAAATTTTATTTAATATTAAATTATGTAGTTAAAAAATTATTTAAAAAAAGTACAACGCTATTTTTTGAAGCTTTAAAATTAAATTTGACTAAATGACACAATAAATGCGGCTTTTAATGATGAGTGAGGTTGGCGCAACGAGCAAAGTGTGTGCGCTGATGCACGAGCGCAAAAAGCCTTATCTAATCAGTTTGAATCTATATATAAATTTTTTTTTTAATTATTCACTGATTTATTTAGTAGAAAAAATAATTTTTTAACTTTTAATAAATTTTTTTCAAAGAAAAAATTACAATTATTAAAAGTTAATTAAAATAAATAATTTATCAAGCTTGAAAATTTTTTCTATCAGTGTAATTTTTTTTTAAAAAACTTTTAATAAAAATAAAAATTCTAAAGCTATGCACGGAATTTTTAGAATGATAATCACATTATATTTTATTGACGTATAATATGACAGCGAGGAATTACATCAAAAGCAATGAGTTAAAAGTGCGTTACAAGTATACAGTAGTTGAACACGTATAACTGAACAACATAACAGAAAAACACATTCCATGCACAATAATAATCGTGTCTAGAGTGTACCGTGCTGAAATCAATACTCTCATATGCCTCACTTTTTGTAACCTACTTTGCTCCGTCAACAATATTTTAAATAATTGTTAATACTTTGTTATAATTCCATAATCTTGACTCCTCCTCCAACTCTTCAACAAAATTGTCCCAATTTTTGCATTCCAAAAAAAATTATCATTCTCTCTTGATAGTTTAAAAATTTTTTGGTCCTGATAATTAAAATAAAAAATATTTTATTAAAATTACGGTATCAATTTTTAAGTATTTTCGTTAATAAACTGACAGTCATACAATTATTTGTCTTACATTGCAGAATCGTGCGACAAGTCGTGGTTTGCGACGGGGCTACGACTTGCTAATTTTAGCTCGACCATGACATCAGTGCGCGTCACTCGGTTCGTTCGTTTCTATTCTCGCGCAATTGTTTCGCGCAGGTATTATTTACTTATTGCTTCCAAGATATCAAAACTAAATATAAATATAAATAACAGCAACGGCAATAATAACATTTATCGGCGTCGATACAATATCAATCGCTGTCAAATTTTTGCTTTTACTTGACATTGAAATTTTTTCACTAAATAGTCCATATTTCCGGAAAAAAATTTTTTCATAAAATATTCATTTATTTATTGCAAAAAAAAGGATGATAAAATTTCACTAAATCAAATTAATGTTTTTTTTTTTTTTTTTTAGTTTTATACAATACATTTTAAATAGATAAAATTTTGCGTTATTAAATAATGAACTTTGTTAAATTGCACTGTACTGTCTTAAATATTGACGTTTTTGAAGATATAAGCTCATCCTGATGCTACACTCATCAAGAGCTTTCATTTGAGTACCCACATGCATTTTTGATATATTTTTCATATATACATATATATAATATATATAAATATATAAAATATATGAAAAATTGATGTGGGTACTCAAATGAAAGGTCTCGATGAGTGTAATCTCGGGGTGAGCTTATATCTTTAAAAATGTCAATATTTCACAAGATACAAAGTCATTTCTTAATGTATATAATTTTATTAAATGTTACTACTGTTCAAAAAGATTTAAGAAATTTATGAAAAGTATAATTAATCTTGTGAAAAAATTTTTTTGGGTACAAAAATCAATTTCTTAATTCAAATTAATTTTTTAACAAATTAAAAAAATCGATTTTTTTGTTTGCTAATTTTTGTTAAAAAAAAAAATTCTTGACTTGTATTTTCAGAAATAATTTAATAAAAAATCAAATAAACTCATTCTCAGTCTATGTGACTCGGTGGAACGATAAGATAAATTCTTTTCAGGTTACCGGAAATGGTGTACATACAATATAACACGATAGCGAAAAGGAAATAATCTGAAATAAAATAAAACGTGTAATTAATACAAATACTAATCCGAAAAAAAAAAAAAAAAAAAATTAAAAAAACACACTTACTTACTTTTGATAATTATATTAGTTTGTTATGTAGTTATTTTTCAACAAGTGTCAATTAAATGATTTATACTGAAGATAAATACCATGATATAGTTTAATGCACTTTATTTGATATCGGTTAGCCTGTAAATTAATTGGATTGTACTACAGTACACTACACTGCGCTATGTATATGATATAATCATGCCCTTTGAGCGGCTTAAATTCGGAGCGCTGATTTGAATTAAACAGACGTGGAAATAAATTCACGATTTTGTTTTTTTTTTTTTTTTATTTTTATTTAATTCGACACCAGTCTTTTATTTTAAATCATTTAATCTGTAACCATCATTTTTATTTTTAAATTTGTTTCATTTTAATTTACATTGTTATGTGTGTGTATAAATACCTGAGGAATTTCTATTGAGGTTAAAAAATAATTGACGATTCATTCGGTGATGCTATTTCAATTTTTTGTTTAATTCATTCTCGGCTTCTTTTCATTCCATTGTAAAATTCCGTGGTTAATTTAATTACCCAAAAATTATTTTTGATATTTTTTTAATTGAAAATTATTGACACTTGAAATAAAAATTTTTTAATTAATTTCTTACAAAGTTATAAAAAATTTTATTTATCCTAAATAATTTTATCAACTAAATTAAAAAAACTTGAATCAAAAAATTAAAATAACAATAATAATAATATCATTTTTATAGTAAATAGACTATGAATTTTTAATAACTAATTAAGTTACTATATCTCCTAAAGTATTAAAAATAAACCCATAGTATGATAACATTTTTTTTAGGAAATTTTCTTAGCTACAATTTTGGTCTCTTATGATTTTCCTTAAAAATCAATATTTTAGGAGTTACAATCAATTTTATAGAAACTAGACAATGATTTTTTATTTTTCACTCTGTAAGAACTACTTAAGTAACTATATCTCCTAAAATATTCAAGATAGCCCCATGGTATAAAAATGTTTTTTGTAGTAAATTTTTTAAGCTATAATTTAGGTCTCTTATAATTTTTTGATAAAATTGATATTTCAGGCGTTATAGCCGTTTTTAAGAATAACACTTAATTATTTGATATTTAATTAAAAAAATTTTCTTTTTTATTAACAAAAATAATAATAAAATCTCTATTTAAATTAAATGAATAATAATAAAAACTCTCTAAATTCAACCTTGAAGCCTCGAAAAATGCCCATTAAAAAACTAGAACCAAAAAACCTAAATCCAAAATAATATTTTTCTTCTTTACTCAACCATTCTTCTTTTCATTACACAAAGGGTGAAAGTTGTGCTCACAAATATGTTGTATCCACACACACCGCACACCACACATACCCAACCATCCAAACAGTATTATTGTTACAGAGTAATAACACAATGTAAAATTATTTATAGGGCGTGGTAACGGATGTATATATATATATATATATATATATATATATATATATATATATATATATATATTTTTGATGGTACAATTTTCCCGTTAAGTGTGACGTAAGTCCATATGTTAATCTAGTTAAGTTTATACATATCAGCATCAACCTTCTTCGAATTATCCGTCAGTCTCAACTTATATTAACTTACATTGGATCCAACACAGACATCCATTAAATAGCAGCACACATCTAGACATACTGCACTTGCTATATTACATGGATCCAACACACACACTAACTAGCTACGTGCTCCTATATTTATACAGATAAATTTATAATTTGTAATACATGAGTGTCCTTATACGACACCACTACCAGCATATGATAGTTAAACATAACTTAGGATGCTATCTATATCGAGTGTTAAACCCCTAAGCTCGGTAGCTACTTACGGTGCAGAATATTCGGGTTTTAATTTTTAATTCCTCTGCACATAGTTAGACAAGTAAGCACCTACATATATTCATATATATATATATAGAGTGACCTCGGACGGGATGTTTAGACGATCGATCGGGAGCACAGCTCGCTTACTATGGGGTGTGCTTTTACTAATTGGATCCGGTCTCTCTGGAGTTGCGCTGTATTCCAGACTCAATCTATTTTTCCCGGATCATATCACTTTTTCTCTTATTTGTAACTGATACTAGAAAGATTTCGATCCGCTGATTTTTTATCTCAATCTTCATCTTCATCTGAAGAGTCATTAAATTATAAATTACTACAACGGAAAAAAATTAACTAGAATAAATAATAGTAGATTTGTAATATTTATATTTTTGCCACCCCGATGGCTGCTTTGCTGTTTAAAACTATAAAAATTAACCGAAATCCCGAGTTTTTTCCGTGAAATAAGTGATGATGATGATAGTAGTTCTGCACACAAAAAAAGGGTCACTTGAGTCAAGAAAATATTTTTCTTCCTAATTATTTTCTTGAGTGAAAAAAAATTTTTTTTTTGACGCAAGAAATTTCACTTATTCCAAAAATTAATTCTCTTGCTTTAAGAAAATTTATTTAGATCAAGAAAATCTTCTTGTTTTAAGAAAATTCAGCCTCTTGCTCCAAAAAATTTTGTTCTTGATAGAAATAAATTTTCTTGTCTTGAGAAAATTTCTCTCTTGCTCCAAAAAATTAAATATAAAGATAAAAGTAATATTTCATTTTTTTTTCATTCAATATTTATAATTGCACGCTAAAATAAAATAAAATGAGTAAAATATTCAAGAAAAAAATTTTCTCATCTTGAGAAAATTTTTTTCTCAGCTGAAATAGGTGGCGCTGCTTCCCTAAAGTATCTAAAAATCTTGATCAAATATAAAAATTAATTGTATCAAGTATTTATGATAATTTGAATTAAGAAAAAAATGACTTTCACCAAGAATCTTCCTTCAGGCACCTGAAAATTTTCTTGAGCCGCGAATTTCGTTCTCCAGTCCAGAAAGAGAAATTTTTCTTTCTGTGTGGTGATCGATGGATCAGGGAACATTGTCTAGGAAACCTGGGAATCAAAATCTAGTCCGTATTGTGGACCAGAGGAAAGATAGTGACGGATAGACGAAGCATCTTCTGAAACTAGGGCAAGTTTGTACACGGTTCTGGTGTACAGGGAGCAAGAGCCTCGGGTCGATGATCCGGCATTCATAATCGCTGCGGCTCTTCTAGAGAGGCTGCTTGCTATATACTATATGCTATATACTAGCTGCTGGAGAGTACAGAGAGAGGTGCGGCCTGGGCGGTGTCGACTTATTCCTCTCCTCAACGATCCGAGAATCCAGATACCACTCTGACATTACTGCTGTACGGATAAAATTCTTGGGTTTATTTTATATATGTATAGATATGGGTATACTTCCCTACTTACCCCACTCTTGCTTTTGGTTATTATATTTGTATGTAGTCTGAACTCGGTACTCATGCTTATTGCCAACATTTTTGTTCCCTTGGACAAATACTCTTGACCGAGTAACAGATCCCAAGTAGACCAGAAAACACTAGCCAATAACTTGGATTTTTTTAATTATTCTTCCGCGTTGTTATTTATATTAATCAACAGGTTATTAGATATTTACTTACGGGTTTTAATTGCTGGTCTAAAGTTTTAGAAACTGCTGGTATTTTTTATTTGGAAAAAATTTGTTTTTCTTTAATAAAACTTGACGCTATTTTTCATTTTTTAAGAAAAATCATCGATTAATTATTTACGTAGTTTTTTTAAATAAAACAATTTTTCAGTTAGAATTCTTCTTAAGAAGTATATATGTTCATCTGCGCATGTGCGAGCGCCATTTTAACGCGTCAACGCTGCCATCTTGATAATCTTAGATTTAAAAGTCTCAACTGTGTTTAAAACATTATTTCTTTAATAAATAAAAAATAAAATCAATTTCAATGAAATAAATAGATTAATTCTGTAAGAAATAGACAAATTTTAATTTGATATTCTTCTCTTTTATTAATATTTCATATTCTTCATAAAAAATCTATAAGATTTTTAAAAATATCCGAAATGAAAATTAACTTTACATTTAAATTATTCTTCCCCTAATTAACAAGTTATTATATATTTACTTAAGGGTTTTAATTACTAGTCAAGAGTTTTAGAGACTGCTGGTATTATATTTATCTGAAGAAAAATTTTTTTTTAATAAAACTTGACGCTATTTTCGATTTTTTAAGGAAAATTATAGAAAATATTTTTGGAGTATTAATTATACATTTTTAATAACAATTTTTCAGTTAGAATTCTTCTTAAGAAGTATATATGTTCATCTGCGCGTGCACGAGCGCCATTTTGACGCGTCTATGCCGCCATCTTGATAAGCTCAGATTTAAAAGTTTCTTACAGTGTTTTTGACGTTATTTCTTCAATAAATTGAAGATAAATTTGATTTTGCGACAATAAACGAATCAATTTAGTAAAAGAAGACAAACTTCAATGAATGAATCTTTTTTTTGAAGTTAATATTTAAAATTTTTGATAAAAATTCTAAAATGCATCCAACAGAATATTTTTATTACGCCGGCGTAATAAAAATTTAGCATACTCTCATTTATAAACTCAAAAAAGCAATCTCTTTGAATGGTAGCGACACCTTGTATATGGCGCTGGGATGCAATTTCAAATGCCCTGCTGTTGATCACGGATAGTACATGTATACATTCGCGTATCAGACACGTATGGAAGCAGACAGAATATACAGAGCACTAAATGCCCGCTATCGGAAATCGATATCGGGCAGCCACAGCCAGCAGCCACTCTTTGCCTTCTCCAACACACACTTAACCACCCCGAGCCCCTCAATACTCACTATTCACTCAATACTCAATGCAATATACATATCCAATACATGCCACCATAAGACTGCATTACGCATTACACACATTTCGTTTTACGAGACTGATTTTGCACCGGCAACTCCAGTTGACCGAAAAAAAAAATATTTTATTTGTAAAAAAAAAGAAAGGAAATTCGGCCAAAGCATCAGCGTCAAAATTTATCCTTCTAATAACTTGTCGGACATGATTTTGATCTTAGCTAAATCTTTATACACTTGTTATGTTCTTCGGGTGTTAAATAAAGTGTAGGTACAAATACTGTGAGTAAAGAGGGCTTACTTACGTTGAGGTCAGCGTCCGTAGATCCCATGTGTAATATAGATTTATTTAAAGACTATTAACGTTTCATCTTGCTATATTATATGTTACTTCATTATGATACTGCAGTTAGCTTACAACTGTCAATTTTTTTTATTTTTATCACAAATAAATTATTGAAAAAAAAATTTTATGTGTAATTTTTTTAATTTTCTACATGTGAAATTTTTTAAATAATTTTTCAATGAAAAAAAATTCTAGTAATTTTTAAATTGGCTAATTTAATTTATAATAATAGTTAGCCGATTTTATTAATTTTTTGATTTTTTTTTTAATAATTAAATTAGAACAAAAAAATATTTTTAAAAAATTGCATGTGTAATTTTAAAAATTTTCTACATGTGCAATTATTTCTTTTATTTTTTTTTTTAAATAATTTTTCAATAAAAAAAAATTCTAAAAATTTTTTTTAAATTTTCATATGTGGAATTTTTTTATTAAATTTTTTTCAAAATAATTTTATTGTTATAAAATTATAAAAAAATTTCTAATGTTTGTCAATTTCAGTGTCATAACACCATCATAGTCTTCCCAACCTCAATCTTCATTTTAATTTAAATTACAGTTTCTATTATAATTATTTATTACAATTCTAATTACATATCCTGTAAATAAATATAAATATTATTTTAGACGAAAAAAAAAAAAAGATTTAAAATCAAGTGTTTAAGTAACTAAAATTAAAACTCACTTATTGACTCAAGAACATTGGAGTTATTTTTAGTTGAAGCCTTGAAACTGTTGGTGACTCACAGGGAGTACTCAAGATACCGAATTAATAATTAATAATTTATTTGTAATTTTTTCGGTCGATAAAATTTAACTGTAAATACATTAATTATCCCAAAAACAAAATTATTTATTTTGTTGTTTACTTATTTTCAGGTGTCAGCAGGGCAGCATATGCAATTAACTAGTGACTTGAAGCCCGGCGTGTCGGTGGCAGCTCAACAGGGCATGTACTTCAACCAAACCCAAAATCAAACATCCGCGGGACAACAAGACACATACTGCTCGGTATCCCAGTCCCAGACAATCAATTTCACTCAGCAAAGCCTGAGGCAACGGGCTGCTGCTGCGGCCGCTGCTGCTGCCGGGGGTGTTCCGGGACAACCTGGACCCGGTGCTCCAGCACCTAGAAATCATTCACAACAAGTATCCAATAACCAAGTTGATCCCCATCAACATGCTAAGCTTGTTCAGCAGCAACAACAGCAGCAGCAGATGATGCGTGCTCAACAGGTTTGTATTTTTTTTTAAATTTTGTTTTTGGTGATAAAAATTAAAATTTTGCTTTATTAAATAATTATTTTTGTTAAATTGCACTGTACTTTCTTAAATATTGACGTTTTTTAAGATATAAGCTCATTCTGATGTTACACTCATCAAGAGCTTTCATTTGAGTACTCACATCAATTTTTCATATATTTTATATATTTATATATATATATATATATATATATATATATATATATATATATATATATATATATATATATATATATATATATATATATAATATATATAAATATATAAAATATATGAAAAATTGATGTAGGTACTCAAATGAAAGCTCTTGATGAGTGTAACATCGGGATGAGCTTATATCTTAAAAAACCTCAATATTTCACAGGATAAAAGGTCATTTATTAATTATTAACAGTCTCAAATTTTAATAATAACAATAATGATATTAAAAATGGAATATAAACATTATTGAAGTGAAAAGTGTGTGCGCAACAGGTATATACATTTTCTGTCGTATTCTCTTTCTTTTCCTGTGTTGTTAAGTCTTGGCAACTTTTGTTCAATTGAACTTACTAAAAAGAGACACATGTATACACACTGACTTGAGAAAGAGCACGGATTCATGCACGAAGAGGCAAGTGGTTGCGGACAATGAATGGAAATTTTTTTATTTGTCTTATTAGTATTAGTATTAATGTTAACATTACTACGTGTTAACGTTTAGATTTTATTGGTAGGTGCGTAAGCATCCGGCAGTTAACGATACCCTATCGGTGTAACACTTTCTTACTACATTATATTCTTTCATAAATATTTGTCTAATACCAGACACTATCGAGCGGGCATTGTATCCTACTCAATACAACAGTGATGGTAATAAACATGATTATGATTATTGAGTGATAAATTACAAGGATTTATTTTTATGTTAATAGGCAATGCAACATCAGCAGCATTTGGCAGGTGGAATGGGCGGCGTACGACCACCACCGCCTGAGTACAAAGCAGCACAAGCGCAAATGATGCATGCTGGTATTGGCATGGGTCAACAAGCAAGGTTCCCTAATCAAGGTTCAATAAGAAGAGTTTCGCAGCAACCTATGCCTCCTTCGGGTAAATTTGTTTATTAATTATTTTTTTTTTTAATTTATTACAAAAAGTTATCGGGTATTTTATTAAAAATCCGCTGGATAAAATTTTTTTAATAATATTAATTAGTAATTTTTTCAAAAAATGAGAACACAGCAAAAATGAAGTATAAAAAATGTTAAAATTTTCTAGAAGATAAAAAATTAACATCAGTAAATATTAGTTTTTCAGTCACATAGTGACTGCTGTGACTTGTGAACTATAAATAAATAAGATTTTGCTTTTTTAAATAATGACTTTTGTTAAATTGCACTGTATTTTACTAACTATTGACGTTCTTAAAGATATAAGCTCATTTCGATGTTACACTAATCGAGACCTTTCATTTGAGTACCTACATCAATTTTTCATATATTTTATATATTTATATATATGTATATATGAAAAATATATGAAAATGCATGTGGGTACTCAAATGAAAGCTTTTGATGAGTGTAACATCGGGATGAGCTTATATCTTTAAAAACGTCCATATTTAAGAAATTAGATTGTATCTCGTGAACTATTGACATTTTTAAAGATATAAACTCATCCCGATGTTACATTCATCGAAACCTTTCATTTGAATACCCACATCAATTTTTCATATATTTCATATATTTATATATATTATAAATATGTATATATGAAAAATATATCAAAAATGCATGTGGGTACTCAAATGAAAGGTCTCGATGAGTATAATGTCGGGGTGAGCTTATATCTTTAAAAATATTAGTATCCTGGATACAAAATTTACCTTATTCTCTCAATAATATATATTAATTCCCAACAGTGGAATTTTAATAATAATAAAATTAAAAAATAACTAGGACCAATGATGAGGCCACCAATAGCCCAACAACAGCAGCAACAGCAGCAGCAACAACAGCAACAGCAACAAGCGTTACACGCCGGCGGTAACATGTACATGAGCAACGTCGGCGGTGGCATGTCCATTAATAACATGCATCAGATGCATCAGAGATTAGGATACCCAAGGACGAACAACCAGCGACCGCCGAATGTTAGTGTCGGTCCACCAGAAGGTCTAGGTAACAATATCGGCGGCCGTGGGACACAGCAAGAATGGCGACATATTCTCATGCAGCAACAGGGCTTTCAAGCGCAGATGCGTCCGCAATTTAGTCAACAATCTCATCAAGGTAATCATCCTATCTATAATTGTCAAGTCACTTAGTTTAATTTAATTAATTATGAATTGTGATAGTGGATTTATATGATGATAGTGCGTTGGATCAGATTAAAAAATATATATACATATATATATATATATATATATATATATATATATATATATATATATATATATATATATATTAGTATAATCGATGGGAATTATAATGGATAAATTTTATTAAAGGTGGTTTTGGTATGAGTGCTGGTACCGGTGGTAGTATGCAAATGAACGCCACTCAAATGCAACATCAGCAGCTGATACGGTCACAAAGTACCGGGATGAGTGGTGGTGCGATGAACAATAACTCACAGATGCAACAGTTATTGTCTCAACAGCATCAACAACAGACACTGGTAATGCAGGGAAATAGTCAAATGTCAATGCAGATGCAAATGTCACAATCAGCATCCGTTAATTCGGTTTCGAATACCAACACTGGTGAGTATATATCTAATTACCAATTTACCGAGTTTTAACGTTTCAATAACAAAATCTCCAAGTGAAGTTATTCAAAATTTAAATCTACATGATTTATGATTTTATACTCATGTTTTTTTTTTTTTTATACTGTAAAAAATTTTGAGTGAATACTGTGAGCTTAATCCAAAAAAATTCATTTGCAAAATTATTAGCTTAACTTCAAAATATTAATTATAATATTCAAAAAAATATCGAACTAAATTTTTTTTAAAATTATTTTTTTTTACAAATTCTAAAGTCAAAAATAAAAAATAATTAATTATTAATATTTAGATGGCAATTTTTTTTTAATTTCTTAAGAAAAAATTTTTAATGAAATTTTTTTTTTAATATTAATATTTGTTGAATTAAATTAAGGAAAAAATTTATTTTAATTTTTTAAATCTTTAAAAATTTAATTTGGATTAAAATTCACTCTGCAAATTTTTGACAGAGCAATTATTTAAAAAATGATAAAATAATAAAAATTTTTAAATAAATAACCAGGATCGCCATTACATCCTCATCAACAATACGGATCTGGAAGCCCAGGAATAAGACTACCGCAGCAGCAGCAGCAGCAGCAGCTCAGCCAACAGCAAAATTCAACGACGAATGATTCGTCAGTAGCGACAGCTGCTGATTTTAGCCTGGAATTTTTGGAAAATCTTCCGAGTGGTGATACGTCAAACTTTAGCGCTCAAGAACTACTTAATTCGTTGGACTCAACGGCGGGCTTTAATCTTGATATTTTATAAAAAAATTTAACCTAGTCAAGGTTAAATATATTTACAATTTATGTGGAACAGCTGTTCAATAATTGATTTGTTATCAATATCCAGCTGTTGATATCCACATAATACAACTAGGCAATCACATTTTAGTCAATTTACTTATTATTATTTTTATTATTAATTAATTATTATTATTATTATTATTATTAATATAATTATTATAATAGTTATTGTTTGATAGAAATTAACATATTAAGAGAGCTAAGAAGAGAGTAAAAGCAATCCGATCAACACTTGATCACTATTTGTTGACTGCTTTCTCTCTCTTTAATAATCTCACTCTCAGTCTCTCACTCTCTATCTGGCATCTGAGTGCTCTTGTCGACGACACAAGTGTACCTTCGACGAGCACTCTGTTTATGCAATTTTTTTTTTTTTTTTTTTTTCTTTCATTTTTCGATACTTTACCTGCGTCGGTTACACTCCAGTAGCCTTGAATAGGATCGTACGGAAATAATTATTGTAATCATTACAATTACAAACATATTATATATGTATGACAAGGTTGAATTAATATTATCAAGTTAAATTGGATTATTATTATTATTTTTATTATTAATATTATTAATCTATTTAAAATTTCAATAATAATTAAAATACTGGTGATGATTACATTAGGGGCATTCTTGGGCAGTACCCACTTTTTTAATATTTCACAGTCATATAAAAATTTAATTCATTTAAAAATAAAATAAATTGTTAGTCTAAATTTTTTTTTTTAATTTTATTTGAATTATAAATAAATAAAATTTTGCTTTATTAAATAATGAATTTTGTTAAATTGTACTGTACTGTCTTAAATATTAAAGTTTTTAAAGATATAAGCTCACCCCGATGTTACACTTATCAAGAGCTTTCATTTGAGTACCCACATCAATTTTTCATATATTTTTCATATATACATATATATAATATATATAAATATATGAAAAATTGATGTGGGTACTCAAATGAAAGGTCTTGATTAGTGTAACATCGGGATGAGCTTATATGTTGAAAAATATCAAAAATTAAGAACTTACATTGCTATCTTGTAAACTAATGATATTTTTAAAAATATTAATAATATAGATTATAATGAGGTAATATTAAAAAAGTGGCAAGTCTAAAAATAACCTGACTATAATGAATAAATTTTTAATTTAAATTGTCAATTAACCAATAGAAAAATTTAAACTAAAAAAAATTATTTTCAATTTTAATTACTGTCAATAATTGAAGGATCTATCCGTTAATTCCAAATAGTTAATAAAATCAATAGACAAATCAATATCCTTCTTTGACATTTAAATAGATATTATTATTAATTATTATATATATATATATATATATATATATATATATATATATATATATATATATATATATATATATATATATATATATATATATATATATATATATATTTCAGATAGCCGAGCTTTTTATTATGCAGATCTACATGTAATCATGTGACGGTTCGGTGTGCCGTTTAATTAAAGTTATAATTGTAAATATTACTATGTTTTAAAAATGTTAGTGTATTTAGCAGACGGTGATGTAAAACGGGCTTTCTAAAAATGCATTTATATTTATAAATTTTTATCACTTTAATAGTTTATTTTAATTCATAAAACTCGTATTAAAAAAAAAGGTAAATATTTACAAGTGGGGTCAACCATATTAATTTACTTTTTTTCTAACGAAATTTCTATTCGATTCTATTGATGTATTTTTTTTTCAAAAATACATAAAAAAAAATGAAGAATAAAAAAAAAATTTAGCACAATTTTACAAATTTTCAATAAAATTTATAAATTTTTTAGAAAATTGTGAAATTTAATTTTTTTTTATTGTTCGTTTTTTTATATATATAAAAAAAAAAAGATCAAATATAAATTTTATCCAAAAATTTTTGAAGGCAAAAAGCTATCTGAATTTTTATTTTTTTTTTTTTCACAAAATTTTTTATCATAAATGCGCGGTAAAAAAAAAATTTGAAAACAATAATTTTTGACCTAATGGCCCAAAATGAGATTGACCCGACTTGTAAATAATTACCAAAAAAATTTCAAAATTTTTTTTGACAGTATATTTAATTTAAAAATTTTTTTTCTCACGAGTTTAGGAAAAAGTATTATATATTATTTTAGTATTGAATATTTTGTATTATAAAAGTTAAAAAAAAAAAAGAGATGACATAATATAAAAATCGGGGAATATTTATTATTTAAAAATATCAATAGTATACTTTTTAGAAAGCCTATTTTTCGTTACTCTCCTCTATGTACATTTATACATAGTCTATGTGAAAGGTTTGCAAAGAGTTGATTATAAATATAGATATATAAATATATATAAATACATATATGTCACGGTGATAAAGCCCATTTAGCAATTCCAGGCATATTTATTGATGCTCTCATTGCGATATCGCGTTGTATAACTAAATACAAAACGCAGAATAACTATATTGACGTACGGGCAGCTTCCGTTCTCGGCATAACCAACTAAACTGTATTCTTCCTTTATGCAGCTTCGAAAAAGGTTAACTCAAAAATAACTTAAATAAAAATATTTAAATTATAAATAAATAAAACTAAAATATAAATACATTAATAATAATTAATAGTGTACGATACGTAGTCTTTGTTAAGTAAATAAGTTGCCTTCAAATAGACACACAGGTCTTTATTAAATTAATTTAACTGACAATTTACAATTATCATAAATCATAACTCTCCATGGTACGTTGGTTAATTAAAATTATTTATACTTTTATCGAAATAGTTACAATTAAATATGGGTTATATTATATTATATTACATATTTATTCAGCTTTAATCTACTGAGAAATTAAATATCTCTTTAATAATTTAAACATTACTTCCGATTTTAATACATTCCATAGATATTTCAAATATCAATAGGTTTTTATTTTTATTTTTTTTTTCTGGTTAATAGACCGCGTAATTTTATCAAATGATCAATTGTTATTGTCTATGTCTATTTATATTTTAATTTCATTGTTTCGTGTCGATTATATCTGAATCGAAGCTACCCAAGTAGATAATTCGAATTAAACAAGGACATTTAATATTTTTCTTTTTTTTTTTATATGTTTAAATTATTTTTTAAATTAATGTTAATTTATTTTTTTTTTAAATTAAAAGTAAAAAAATTTTTTTTTTATTTATTCTAGCGCACACTTAAATTTTTGTGAATATTTACAAGTGGAGGTCTACCATTTTAATTTTTGTTTTTTTTTTTTTTTTTGAAAATTTTTTTTTTTTTTTAAAAGCATACAAAAATTAAAAAAAAATGATTATTACAATGTTAACAAATTTTTAGAAAATTGTGAAATTCAACTTTTTTTTTTTTTTTTTTAAATGTAATTTTCAAAAAAAAAATATCAAAAAAAAGATAAAATAGAAATTTTATTCAAAAACATGAGAGCCAAAATTTTTTCCAACTTTTAAAGCAAAAAATCTATCAAAATTTTTATTTTTTTCTTTCACGATATTTTTTATTATAAATCTTCCATAAAAAGAAGCAAAATAAAAAAAAATTTGAAAATATTAATAGGGTTGATAAATGGGGTTGACCCCACTTGTAAATAATTACTAAATAAAAAAAAATATTAATGCAGTTTTTTTTACATTAATATTTGTTGAATGAAATTAATGAAAAAATTGAAACAATTACCAAATTTATTTTTGTCAAACAATTAAAAATAGATTTTTTGAAAAAATTTTAAGTTTTAAACAAATGAAAAGTTTTTTAAATCGGGACCACTCGGAACATAATTATTGATAATTACAGATAATTATTGAGACATAAGTAACTAAAATCAAAAATAACTTTACTTTATTATTAAATTGTAATGTAAAATAGATTTTTTTTTAATTAAACTTAAGATTTATAAAATGTTAAACTGAAAAATAATAAAATATCTTAGATATAGGGACCAATTCTAAAGGAAAATTAAATCAAATATACAAATAATTTATTGAGTTTCAATTATAAGTAATAATTCATGTTTCAATAATTATCAATATTTATACAAATAAAAATGTTTTAAAGAATTTTAAAAAATAAACATTGACAGAAAATAAAAATCGCACAATTAAATGTTTAAGTTGTCAAATGGTAATTTTTAATTGTATTATGTATCATTTATAAACATATCTACTGAGTGATGATAATTGTAATTAAAAAAATTTTGTAATTGATAAAGAAAAATTTATTTGAAAATAGCTCGAGGTCCTTAGAAGAAAATGCAGTAAAGCTTGACGCAAACTCGAATTATACAAGCGTCTGTTACGGACTAGGGAAAGGGAATAGGATCAATATCATGCTCGGCAGAAGACAAGTTTTACATAATAAAATAACGAAAACTAATTAATTTAAATTTAAAAAAAATATTCATTTAAAATGAAAATAAAATTACTTCTCTGTTTTAAAAAAAAAAAAATTTTATACTGAAACGGTCACGAAATTTTACAATGACTATTTATTGCTGGATCAATGTTATAAAATAGATTAAAATCTTATCAGTATTCGACTAATTTGCTATGCCATTTATTTTGTAAATACGCCAGCGATTTTTTTTAAGAAAAGTTTTAAATCGTGCTTTTTATTATTTTATACTCTAACAGTTGGAAATTAATGAACTAACACTCTTGTTTTTTATTGTGATATAGAATTAAATAATAAAATTAGATTAACTTTTTTCACTTACTCTGTAAAAAAAATAACAATAACTTAGCACCAAAATTTTACAAACAAATTTTGATATTTTACAGTTTTAAAAATTTTAAACATTTCTATAAATTTTTTTTTTACATGGGACTGATATTAATAAATTTTCTGTAATTATTTTTAAAAATTACTACAAAACCCAACGTATCATGGTATGAATTTTTGCATGAATTAGTTTTGCCGTTCAATGAGATAATTAATTAAGTAAATAAAATAAAATATAATAATTGTCTGTAAATATCACCGTTACTAAACTATGGATCGTAATCGGTAGCTGTTATATTAAATTTTTAATTTTATCCACGGGAAAAAATTTTATTTTATAAAATTACTATTCAAAAAAAAAAAATTTTGGGATAAATTTTTTTTTTTTATTTCATAAAAATTTTTTAAAAATTAAAATTTTTATATTTCATAAAATTTTATGAAAATTATTTCTTCATAAAAATTTGTCAAATTTTATAAAATTATTATCCAAAAAAAAATTGTTGGAATAAATTTTTTTTTTTAAATAAAATTTTATGAAAATTATTTTTTTAGTCTTTGATAAAATTTTATAAAAAAAAATTTTTTTCTTCAATGATTATGTTTAATTTAATAATTATTAATTAATCTTATAATTATTTTAATTTTAATTTTATTATTATTATTATAAATGAATATAAATTTTTCAAAAGCGTATTATTGTTCTTTGGCTGATCTCATAAAAAAAAATTGACGTTGAATTTGTAGAGCGCTAATATAAATATAATGTGATGATTAACATTTTACCATTAATTAATAATTGATTGATTAATAATTCAACATAGATAAATGACTCATATTTTAGACGTGCCTATAACACATCATAATTGTTTATATTTTTTTTTTTTTTTTTTTTTTTTTTTTCATAACATTTGTTAATTAAAATAATCAAATGTATAATTTATAATTCAAGTACAGCGCATTCCAAAAAGTCAACTTCTTTTTATTTAAGATTATTATTTAAAATTTTGGATTGTAATTTTAAGTTTTTCGAGTAAATTTTTGTGGTTTTATATTAAAACAAAATTAATAATAACAATATTGTATAATTTATCGAATTGATAAATGATAATAAGTTAATTAATTAAAATTATGAATAATAATATCGGATTAATCTAAGTAGATGATTAATGCACGACTGCATCGTTACATGACACGAATGCTGCGTAGCAGTAGAAATTATATTAATAAGATAATAACAATAATATTAATATTAATTTATAATTCCTAATAATAACTCAAAAAATTAAATAATTTTAATGAATTAATTTTAAGAATTGATTAAAGTTAATTATTAATACTGATCAACAAATGAGAGCGATCGGAATGGTAGCGATATTTGACAACAATTTATCAATAGTATAAATTATAACACGAATGTGTTTTATTGTATGAGAGTTGAGACATTTTTTCATGTCTTTATATATTTTTATGCAAGAGTTGTAGAGTAAATATTGTTTCAAATATATTATAAAAATAATCATTACCACAATAAACGAATTTATATGCAATTTTTTCTTTTTATTTCATTCCTTAGAAATTACTTGCAATATTGCAGTGACTTGTCAACTATTTTATTAAAAAAATTATGAAAATGAAGTTAGCCGACATTTCAAAATTTTTAGAAATTTTTTTTTGAAACAATTTAATTTTAAACAATTAAAAAAAAAAAATCACATGTTAAAAACTTGAAAAACTGTAAGTGCAATTTTTTATAAATATATTTTTAATTGAAATTTAATTAATAAATACAATTAAAAATTTTTAGAAGTTGCTAACTTCAGTGTCATAAAAAATTTTGCTTTATTAAATAATAACATTTGTTAAATTACACTGTACTTTTTTAAATATTAACTCATCAAGAGCTTTCATTCAAGTATGATATATATGCAATTTTTTAATAATATTTAATTTGAAGAAATTTTTTTGTTAAAGAAAATTTAAAAATTTTGACGTGACAGCTAAATTTAATGATAATACTAAAATTATCCGATGTTTCTAATTTTTTTAATTTATTAAATTCGAACAAAAAAATATCTTTTGAAATGAATGTAAAGTTTTTTACAAATAAAAAATTTTTTTCTTACCTTTTTGTTATAATTTTTTCCATAAAAATTTTTTTAATGTCGGGTAATTTAATTTTCATAATTAAATTTTTTGGAGCAAATTTTTTGGTTAAATAAAATTAAAAATAACTAAGTATCATAATACTGAAGTTAGCGGCCAGCTGTTAATTTAATTTTAAAAATTTTTTTAACAAATTAATTAGAATAAAAAAAAATGACACTGAAGTTGGCAGACATTAAAAATTATATTAAAATTTTATAATAATGCAATTATTAAAAAAAAAAAAAGTTAATTAAAAAGTTTTACATATGAAAATTTTTAGAAGCATTTTTTTTATTGTAATTGATTTGTTATTAAAATTTTTAGAATTGACAGCTGACGGCTAACTTCTCATTATTAAAAAAATGGTTCTAAAAATTTTATTTGTTTATTTATTTATTCAATAATTTAATTTCTATAAAATTCTAAAAAAATTTTCAACACCTGTTAACTTCAGTGTTACATCAATTCGTTAAAAAATTGAAAAACAAACTTTACTTGCTGTCAAACTAAAATCCTTCGTTACCGACACCGGAAGTGTCGTCATGTCGAGTTGGCTGTTGACAGAGAGTGATAAATTTTTTGAGTATACACTTTCATCATATTATCGCTCAAAGTCATCGAATTATTGGTTATATACCCAAGAGGCTGCTTGTACAATAAACTAGCTATTTACGGATTAACAATAAGCAATAAATAAGTGAAAAATGGTGTTAGCCGACCTAGGACGTAAAATTACGTCCGCATTACGGTCGCTCAGCAATGCAACTGTCATCAATGAAGAGGTAATACAAATGACATTGTTGTAAACAGATGGAACTTTCATTGGATTATTTGTTTAATTTTTTATTTCTTTCATCATGACCATCAATTTACTAAAAACTAAAAATTTTTAACACTTTCTATTATATTTACTCATTTTTAATCTCTGGCTGATTAATCTGTTTATTTTTAAAATATCTCACTTAACCTTAAAAATTCTATCAAGCTAAAATAAATGACACGCATGATAATTTAGCAGAAAAATAAATAAAAATCAATTTAGCTGACATCTAAAAATTTTAGAAATTTTTTTTAATGAAAAATTAATTAAAAAAAAAATAAAAGAAAAAATTGCACTTATAGTTTTTCAAGTTTTTTACAAATGAAAATTTTTTTTTTATTTTTTTACAATAATTCTTTTAATAAAAAAAAAAAAAATTCTCAAAATTTTTAAATGTCGGCTAACTTTTTCATGAAAAATATTATATTGCTAATAAAACTAACTTTTTTGACAGGTATTAAATTCTATGCTGAAGGAGATTTGCGCAGCACTATTGGAAGCTGATGTAAACATCCGTCTGGTAAAAAAACTCCGTGAAAATGTGCGATCAGTCATTGACTTTGATGATATGGCGGGTGGGCTTAATAAACGCCGGATGATCCAGAGCGCAGTGTTCAAAGAACTTGTCAAAGTACTTAATATTTTTATTTATTTATTGTTTTATTTTTATTTATCAAGGTATCAACATTTTTCTTGCTTTCAGTTAATCGATCCAGGTGTGAAAGCTTACCAGCCGGTGAAAGGTCGTCCAAATATTATTATGTTCGTTGGATTACAAGGTGCTGGTAAAACAACGACGTGTACTAAATTAGCTTATCATTATTTGAAGAAAAATTGGAAGGCTTGTTTGGTTTGCGCTGACACGTTTCGTGCTGGTGCTTATGATCAAATAAAACAAAATGCTACTAAAGCTAGAATACCATTTTATGGAAGGTAAAAAATATTTATCAATTATTATACTTAAATTAGAAGACTTTTGGCGGTTTTTAAAAATTTTTAAAATGTCAATTTTGATGAAAAAAAATTTTTTTTTATTTTTACCTGTAGTATTTTTTAAATCAATTTTTTTTTTTTTTTTTTTTTAATTTAGGTGTTATAAAAATTTTTAAAAATTGTATAATGTCTGTTGATTTCTGTATTATTAATTTTTTTTTTTAATGTAAAATAATATTTATTTAAAAAATTTTCTAAGAATTTTCTAAGAAAAAAAAAATTTTAAATGAAAAAAAAAATTTTTTTAAATAAAAATAAAAATAAATTTTTTTTTTTTTTAGCTACACAGAATCAGATCCAGTCGTAATAGCACAAGATGGTGTTGAAATGTTTAAAAAAGAAGGCTATGAAATAATCATCGTGGATACCAGTGGTAGGCATAAGCAAGAAGAGTCTTTATTCGAAGAAATGTTGCAAGTGTCAAATGCAGTTGTAAGTAAAAAAATCATAATAATAATAATAATAATTAAAAAAAATTAATCTAGTTTTTAATTAATGTCTGACTTTATTTTTCAGCAACCAGATAATATTATATTCGTGATGGACGCAACGATAGGTCAGGCTTGTGAATCTCAAGCCAAGGCTTTTAAAGATCGCGTAAATGTAGGTTCGATTATTATCACCAAGTTGGATGGACATGCCAAGGGTGGTGGAGCTTTATCAGCGTAAGTTTATTTTATTAATTTTTATTTAGTACTAATTTAAAAAATATTTAATTAATTGAAAATTGAATTAGTGTTGCAGCTACGCAGAGTCCTGTAATATTTATTGGTACTGGAGAGCACATAGATGACTTGGAGCCGTTTAAAACAAAGCCTTTTATCAGTAAATTGTTGGGAATGGGTGATATTGAAGGACTGATTGATAAAGTTAACGAGTTGAATCTTGATGACAATGAAGAGCTTTTAGAGAAAATTAAACATGGGCAGTTCACTTTACGGGACATGTACGAGCAGTTTCAAAATATTATGAAAATGGGACCTTTTTCACAGATTCTGGTAATTTTTTTTTAAATTTATCAGACATTTGTTAAATTTCAACATCAAAAAATTATATTAATAATTTGTCGTTAAATTTCAGGGTATGATTCCGGGCTTCAGCCAAGATTTTATGTCCAAAGGAACAGAACAAGACTCGATGGCAAGATTAAAGCGACTTATGACAATAATGGACAGTATGAATGACGCCGAGTTGGACAACAGAGATGGAGCTAAATTATTTAGCAAACAACCCGGTAGAATAACGAGGCTAGCTCATGGTTCCGGTGTCACTGAGAAAGAAGTTAAAGACTTGATTACTCAGTACACCAAGTTTGCAGCGGTTGTTAAGCGGATGGGAGGAATCAAAGGATTGTTTAAGGGCGGAGATATGTCCAAGAATGTCAATCAAACTCAAATGGCTAAATTAAATCAACAAATGGCTAAAATGATGGATCCACGAGTTCTTCATCAAATGGGTCAGTTATTTCGTATTTAATAAAATTATTATTATTATTAATTACATTAAATTAAATTTTTTATTTATTAATTTATCAGGTGGACTTAACGGTCTTCAAAATATGATGAAACAAATTCAACAAGGTGCCGCTGGTGGCCTGGGAAATTTGATGGGCGGACTAGGAGGCAGACCTTGAGCTACTAACATTCCAACAAATAAATAAACAGACTGCCATCTAATTTATTTAAAAGCTTTAGATTAGCCCGATAAATTGAAGAAAATCAGGACATTTAAAAATCTTCCGAATATACTAAATTTATCGTCGCGATATTTGTATTAATAGTCGTATTCGCCAAGACTTGAAATATATGATATTTCTTTAAGTTAAATCAAATATCATCGACGAGTAAGCGGGAATTAATTTGGGTAGATATTCTAATGTGCCCTGGATCAATTACGCGGTAATAAATAATTATTTAGATAAGATTGTTACAATACGTCATATTTACCAATGTATATTGATTGGGTTTTGTAAATAAATTATATTAATATAATTATAATAATAATTAAGTTACGAAATTATTGGTTATTTTTTATTTTATTTTATTAATAATAATAATTCATGACTAGAATGAAATTTTTTTTCGTCAGCTGTCATTTATTTTTTAACCAAAAACTTAATTCTGAATTAAGTACATAAAATTATGTACATAATTTTAATTCTAATATTTTTATTATGTACATAATAAAAATTGATTATTAAATTTTTAAATTGGGCGAATGAAAAATAAAACAAATTATTTACAAAAACATTAATCTTGTATTATATTTGATTGAATATATAAAAATTTTACACGACTTAATAATTAACTGCATATAATAATAATAATAATAATAATAATAATAATAATATATAATATAAATATAAATATCAATAAGTAATGGCTTTGTATACATGACGAATTTACGACTATTAAATTTAAAAAAAAAAAAAATATAAATAATTAGGTCGTTCGTTGATCCGTCGTTTAGTTCCACACATTTAAAAGAAATATATTTCTTAATTATTTCGTCTTTTAATCATTCTCGATATTTTAGTCGATAAAAAAATTATAAAAAAATTACATCCACTGTTATTCATTGTAGTGGATAAAAATTACCCCTGACTAATTCTAGGTACTGAACTTTTAAGTACATCGTTAATAATATAAAATCCCTTATCCTGTGCACAGGTCGGTAAAATACTTAATTTCTTTTTTTTTTCTTTTCTTTTCAGCGTTGCTCCATATTCCACGAACGATTGAAAAAGTTTTAGAACACTTAAACACTTAAATCTTAACGTAGACAAGTATTTATCTTAAATACATCGTAAATTACAACTAATGTCTTGTTGTAGCCGTTAGATTTCTTTCCATTCTTCTTCTTTAATTTATAGAACACATAAGTTATTGTATCCATTTGGTTAAAAAATGGTTTGCGATAACACATTGACATCGCAGTGAGCTTAATATTTTTTTTTTTATAATACTTAGGACGTTGACAATTATTGCTAGGAGATCAATCCTATATGTCGACGTTCTAATTAATAAATTGGCTTACTCCATTTAAGAGAATCTTACATTTTTACGAAAAAATAATTAGTTATAAATTTATTATCACTTTAAAAAAAATAATTTTATATCTAATAAATTGGTACACTGATAAAAGGATTTTTTTATATTTAATCAGCTATATTAACTGTTAATAAATGATTTTTTAATATCATAGGATTTAATCAATATTTATTAACAGTTAATAAATTATTTATTAAATGACATTGTATCTCGTGAACTATTGACATTTTTAAATATCTAAGCTCATCCCGATGTTACACTCATCAGGACCTTTCATTTGAGTACCCACATCAATTTTTCATATATTTTATATATTTATATATATATATATGAAAAATATATAAAAAATGCATGTGGGTACTCAAATGAAAGCTCTTGATGAGTGTAACGTCGGGATGTGCTTATATCTTGAAAAATGTGAAAATTGTTTCATCAAAATGTTAAAAAATCACCCTCTAAAAAATAAGGAGTTAGACCAATTTATAATAAGACCGTCGATGTGATATTGTATACAAGTAAATAGTACGAAATACACAATATTTATAAATTCAGTCATCACTCAGCTTTCAGCTGAACATTAAGAAATATTACAATAATAATAACAACAATAATTATTATTATTATTATTAAAAATTGTTTTAGTTCACTTAATTATCTAATAAATTAATAAATAAATAATTCACTTAGTAATTCGTGTCTCAGTAGAAACTTTGCTTGGATCTGCCAATCTTACGACCATTTGTGCTCCATTTTGTTGAGTAGCCTTGGCAATTGGTGAGTTTCTGCCTTGATGCGGCGGACTATTAGGTAAAACTCTTTTAGCTCCACTAAGTTTTGGTGAATAGCAAGGTTTATCATCACTATTCATGGTTGAATTGAAATTACTAACACTACCTTGACTGTCTGCTTTTCTGATAGATACAATTTCAGCGCAGCTCCTTGAATTATCTTTACGAGCAAGTGAATCGTGATTAAATAGCGCTGGAGAACTAACTTTGCTACTACTAGTGCTATTGATCTTCTGTTGGTTGGTTAGATAGGTCTGATTGACATACCAATTGTGCAATCGATGATGTATCTCGGGGAATTGCGGCCGGCGATTTGCGACTTCGTGCCAACACTCGATCATCAGACTGTAAATCATAGTAGGACAATCCTCAGGGCAAGGTAATAACTGTCGTGAACGAATCATATCAATAACTTCTTGGTTATTATAGCCATAGTAAGGTTGAAGACCGTAACTGTAAATTTCCCATAGGACCACCCCAAAACTCCAGACATCTGACTCAGTAGTAAATTTGCCGTAGAGAATTGATTCTGGTGGCATCCACCTAACTGGTAATAGACTTTTAGATTGTACTCGGTAGTAATCACTGCTATAAATATCCCGAGATAATCCAAAGTCTGATATTTTAACAGTTAAATTTTCTCCAACTAGACAATTTCTTGCCGCAAGGTCACGATGAACGTAATGATGGCTCGCAAGGTATTCCATTCCCGAGGCAATTTGTAGAGCAATGTGAAGAAATTCCGGCTGTTCAAGAATTTTTCCCATTTCATTATTTGTCGGAGCGTCAGATCGCGGTGAGTGGTGAATCAAAAATTCGTGAAGATCTCCCTGTGTCATATATTCAAACAGCATGCACATTGGCTCGCCTTTTAAAATAACCCCTAAAAGACAAATAATATTAGGATGACGTAAATCAGTCATTAAATCGACTTCACGTTTAAAATCACTCTGAGTTTTAGGCGTAGCATTTTCTTTCAAAGTTTTGACAGCTACATAAACAGGCTCTTGAAGTTTTGTTCCAGGAACTGGAACCAATTCTCCCTTGTAGACTTTACCAAAAGCACCTTCGCCCAACTCTTGGAGCAAAGCCACATTTTCTAACGAGTACTGAGGTACGCAATGCGTAGCTGAAGATCTGCTGCTTGATATACTGTTGAGAGTACCAGTGGCTCCTCCAGTTGTTAACAGAGATGTCATTTCAATAGGCTGTGTGGTATTTCTTCTACCGTCGTAAATATTTTTGTCACACTGCACTCCAGTTAGCATTTTACCGCAAGGTAAAGTATTTGACGGCCGTCGGCGGAATTTTCTGTTCCGATAGCAGCAACAGTAGCAAGCTAGTGTGAAGATAAATCCAGCTAATAGAACGCAAATAATTGTCACATAAATCCAAATTTTATCGACGCATTTCATTATCCTACATGGTTCTTTTTGCATTTTATTATTTACGTCAACGTAGCACCAAGGTTGTGCTTCTTTTCCCCCGGGATTCCGGCAGTATGAGTGCCGGCCGCGTAACTCCGGGTAGTCTGAGATCTGGAGATTAAACTGATGGATCCACTTCAAGCATGGTCGGTTGAATATACTGTAATTGACAGTTCCATTGTACGTCATTCCGTTGCCCCAATAACAATTAATATCTTCTTCGGCGTTCTGGATACTTGGTACGTCAAGCGACAGACAATCGTTTGCTTCTTTCGTACCCTGTACCGGCAAATCCGAACACTCGGGCAGTCGTAGTTGCTGAAGCAGAGGATGTCGTTTAGCAATCGCATATTCTTTTCTACACAGCTCATTCTCAAGAATCTCGCAATCTTCACGGCATATTTGCCGCAGCTTTTGATTCAATAAATCCTTCCGTGCTGACTTTGGCTCGCCGTATCTCTGGTTTATTATTTTACTGCTCTTTTCTTGATTTCGAGACGATCGACGAGTCAAACCAGCTCGTCTCTTTCGAATTTTACCCGGAACTGTTAACATTTCATCACTTCCCTCATTTTCGTCATCCAACAGATCCGCTTGGTCATTAGAATTCAAAGAGTTGAAGAGTTGTAAACTTAAATTTGATGTTTTTGCTTTCGTTCTTGTTACTGATCGATCTCGGCAGATAGGAAACGTTGAGTAGCACAGCGATGGTTTTGCATATACTGCACAATTAGGCGAAATATCTCTGTAATTAATTTAAAAATTTATTAGTAAATAATTTATGTTATTAAGAGAATAAGAAAAATTTTGTATCTTAAGAAATGACCTTGTATCTTGTGAACAATTGACATTTTTAAAGATATAAGCTCACCCCGACATCAAATTCATCAAGACCTTTCATTTGAGTACCCACATCAATTTTTCATATATTTTATATATTTATATATATATATATATATATATTACATATATGTATATATGAAAAATATATCAAAAATGCATGTAGGTACTCAAATGAAAGCTCTTGATGAGTGTAACATCGAGATGAACTTATATTTTTAAAAACGTCAATATTTAAGAAAGTACAGTGCAATTTAACAAAAGTCATTATTTAATAAAACAAAATTTTATTTATTTATAATTCACAAGCCACGGCAGCTACACAGTGACTGCAAAGCTGCTAGTAAAAATGAATAATCTAATGATCTTACTTTGAATAATTAATAACTCCAAATGCCTGTACAAGTTTTTCCTCCAGCATTTTTTGTGTTGCTGGAAATGGAATATGAACGGACTGGTTTCCTACAAATTCTACACACGTTTTACCAACATACACCTTTAAAAATAAGAATTTATATGAAATTTTCAACAGAGATATATTATTTTAAGTGAAAAAAATGAGTATGAATAATAACCTCGCATTCGTCCTCGTTATTGACTTTATGACCAGGTACTTCAGCAGTTTTTGTTGTTGAAATAATTCCAGGTGGAGAATTTATTTCCGTACTTTGTACTATTTTTTCCAGTATTTTTGGTCCAGCACTCGTCATAACTGTCGTCATTTTTTCCGTAATTGACAATATAGAGTTTGTACTTGCAAGCTCAGCATCATTTTTCTGCTCGATATTTTCTGGCGTTTCTTTACTCTCTCTAAAAATAAATAAATAAATCCATTAACATTGAGGGTAAATAAAAATATAAATTTAAATAATAACTTTGGCTTAAAAGCCGTGATATGACCACATGTTGCCAAAATAATTAATTTAATAAATATAACTGTCAGAGTCGCAAAAATTTTTAGATTACGAACCTTAAATAATCTAAATTTTTGTCACACAACACTCCATATATTAATAAAAAATATTTTAACAGCAAAAAAAACACGTGGGGCTTCATAATAAATTAAAAAAAAAAAAAAACTTTAAAATTAATATCAAAACATTAAAGAACATAAGCAGTTATTGTTGACAACAATATAAGCGGCCATTTTAAAATTTTAAACTAGCGCCACCGTGCGGCTGGAATTGAAACTAAAAAGCAATTGCGCGCCAGAGGAGGATGAGAGATGAGAGAAGGAGGGGGGAGGGGTTGTGGATAGTGTGAAAAAATGTAAAAAGGATGAAAAAAGAAAGTAAAAAAAGTAAAATTGCTGAAGAGGTATTATTATATAGTCGACGTCAAATGTGACAGGGATAAGGACAAGGGCAAGGACAAAGACCAGGACAATTCAATGTTTTATGTCAAATTTCAATTGAACAGCATATAACAATAAAAAAATATGAAATTACTATGACGGCTAGCAGATGTAGTAAAATGTTATATGAAATGGAAGCAAATAAATGAAGAAAATATATAATGGTAGGATAAAAATTAAGTTAGCTGACATTTAAAAATTTTTGTAATTTTTTTTTATGGAAAAAATTATTACAAAAAAATTTTTTAAAATGCAATTTGTAATAAACTTGAAAAACTGTAAGTGCAATTTTTAAAAAATATTTTTTTTTGTTTTAATTTAATTGTTGAAGGTAGATAAAAATTAATTAATAAGAAGGTAGATAATTGAGGTAGGATAAAAATTAGGTTAGCCGACATTTAAAAATTTTTTTTTATTGAAAAAATTATTACAAAAAAATGTAATTTTTTAAAAAAACTTCAAAAATTAGGTTAGCCGACATCTAAAAATTTTGAAAATTTTTTTTTTATTGAAAAATTATTTAAAAAAAAAAAAATAAAAGAAAAAATTTCACGTGTAGAGAATTTTAAAAATTACACATGCAATTTTTGAAAAATATTTTTTTATTCTAATTTAATTATTAAAAAAAAATTAAAAACGTCGGCTAACTTTTAAAATTTATTTTTTTATTGAAAAAATTATTACAAAAAAAAAATAAAAAAAAAAAAGTAATTTGTAAAAAACTTGAAAAACTTGAAATGAAATTGGAAGAAAATAAAAAAAGAAACGTCAGCTAACTTTATTATTACATAGGTTAGGATAATATAATGTTATATTAATAATATTTACCGCTTTATTTGAGTCGCAAGTGATACGGGAGTTTCAATTGGCGGTGTCGTGTTCTCGATGAGTTGAGCTGCAACAAAAATGAATTATTTCCATGCAATTTTGTGGAATGGTCAATAAAGAACGATCGTTAAATGAATGTGTGTGAAACAAAGTAGGATTTTTGCAGACTGTTGGGTCCAGTTGATACCATGCTATGCGATATACCAGGAGTATGACATGGTGTGGATGGTGTATTTGAGCTCTAAAAGCTGGTGGTGTAGCGTAGAGAGGAGTCGAAGCTCTTTCTCGACGGAGGAAACAAGCGAGAAGCGAGCAGCAGACCAGGCCACAGGCAAAATTCGGAACAAGTGTCGCCGTGGTAACGTACCCTCGTAAAACCTAGGATCCTGACCCCCTCGTTTACCCCCTGGCTCATATAACCCACATCCCCTCATCTCTTCGTTTACCCCAGGACATAAAGCCCCTACAAGCTTATACTACCACGATTACTTACGGATTTTCATCCGTTATGTGGGTATATATATATATATATATATATATATATATATATATATATATATATATATATATATATATATATATATGTTATATGTACTTGTCTCTCAGTATTATCCTACTCTACTTTACTCTCTACGCTCGACTTTTCCCAACTGATCCCTAGAGTAAAGAAAAATCCCAATCCGTGGATACGAGCTAACTGGTGATGGAGAAAATGGGTAGTACATACAGAAGGTTAATTTGCCCAGACGAGTCATCGGATATTACATGAACACTCTTACTCTCTTTTAGAGATCCCCTTCCAGAGAATATTATACCAGTATCGATAAGATTGCTTGGAATATTGGTGACCTTATCTTCTATCTCTTCAAAAGGTTCATACGCTAGATAAATTAAATGAATTTTACTCTCGGATTAAATGACAATAGAAATTCGACAACATGTTTTACCTAGCTTTTGGTATTGTATAATTGTATAAAATATATAAATCATTAGGGATTAATGCCCGTTGAAATGCTCATTATGATTATCTCTTTTCATTAATTTTACTTTTTAGAGGATTTCATAGAAATCTATTGCATTGGTCCTCATGAAGGAACTTTTGAAAAATTTATATATATTTAAACTCAGCTCGTTAAGTGAATTCAGACAATGCATATGGTTTAGAAATGCGAGAGCAATTAAAAAATTTTTGAAAATCGCAAAAATTTTCACTTTAACCATATTTTTGTGCAATTAAAATTAAATGCGATACTACATTTAATTTCTGTAAATTATATCTGGAAGCTTATTTAATAAGCTTTAATTTGCATACTTATTTATTTTTCCAAATTAAATAGTTTATCAATAAAAGAAATTAAAAATTTTTTTAAAATCGCAGAAATTTACACTTTTACCATTTAACCATGCAATTACAATTAAATGCGGTACCATTTTGAATTTCTGTAAATTTTATCTAAAAGCTTATTTAATAAGCTTTAATTTGCATACTAACTCATTTCTCCAAATTAAATAGTTTAGGAATGACAGAAATTTAAATTCTTAAAAATCCTTAAAAATTGGCAATTTTACTGTTTCTTTGCAAAATAATTAATGAATGCGATCATTTGTAAAATTTTTTAAAATTGCATCTGAAAGCTTAATTAAAAAACTTTAATTTTGCATTCGTTTTGACGTCATTATTTTATCGTAACAGAAGTTATATATTATTTCATAAAAAATATGTTTTTTTTTTTTAATCGATAAATCTACTTCCATTTCGGCAGCCGAACGGTCTTTTCAATAAATAATACTCGAAGTTTAACTAAAATGTAAATATTAAAATAATAAAATTTAAATTTGATTCGTTAAAAATAGCCATTAAAATATACGATAGGAAAATCAGTGACAGTTAATTCGAAATGCAAAGACATTTACAGAACCGCAAAGCACGTGGTAAGTACCAATAAATCAGATGGATCGATTAACAAAGGCGGAGAGATAATAGTGATACCGAGTGGGACAAGTGTCGGAGATAGCGAATAATTTACATGTCTAATTTACCCCGGTGTCTACCAGAGATTCGTGGAGTATAGAGGGTGAAATCATGTATTTATGCGGACGTTTATAAGCACGAGGGGACACTACTAGATTCTCTATTATCCAGTCATACTGTGTACATATGTATACGCCCCAATATGCTGTTTTATTTCTCCGGTCAGAATCGTATCGCATAAAAAAGAAATTTAAAAAAAATTAAAAAAAGCTCTAAAATGATATACGTTTTATATTGTATAACTGGATTCATATATTCGTTGGTAAACGATAAATATCTCATCCATGGATCCTCTTTTTTTATCTTCACTCTCTTAAAAGCAGCCGACGAGAGACGCTCTTTATATAGAAAAATTTTCTCATTGTCGATGGATGAAATTCCTCGGACGTTTGCAGATAAGTATTTTTCTGGAATTTTTTATCTTCTCTTTATTTTTTTAGCCCGTTTGGACGTACGAGCTCGGAGCTAGTGGAATGTCTGATGAATCCAGCAAACAAGTACGTATGTACTTACGTACATGTATCTATAGATACATGCATACGTTTAAATAATTTATATATATATATATATATATATATATATATATATATAGACAATCCACATGTGGAATGGGATAGGTGATGTTATGTATAGTGAGATGAGACTACTGTGCGTGGCATGTTTTAAACGGTTTTTGTGTAATTTTAGATCGGCAAGATAACGCTTAGCTTTTGCTTTTGGCCCACTACACCCCGTGAAGATGAAACGAGCAAGTAAAGCCAGAGAGACCTAGCAATATATACATTATAATTGTGTATACATACAGATGAGATGGAAGAGACACGGAAACTGTAACTGGGTAGGAGTATCTAGACAAGAGATGAAGAGAAGCGAAGAGAAGATGTTACGCCGGCCAGGCTGATGGTATATAGGTGGGTTTGGTATGGATATAGGAGGGAATCAGCGTCTTTTTCTCTCTCATAACGCAGTTACACTGACTGGCTTTCGCGGAGAAGCGTGCCGCCAAATTCAACACTGTCGTCTTTACTTATTTTATTCTATACTTCTATATTATATATATATATATAATATACCTTGTGTGACTCTGTCTGTTTCCAGTGCCAAAAAAATAAGTTCAAAGACTACTAAGTACGTGAGAAGAGAACAAATAAGAGCTTTATGTTCGTGTTTTTATTCAATTCTCCCCCGTTGGCTTTGGGTCTTATTACTTTAAGTCCACGTGGGTCGATCAAGATATATTGCACAATGTTTCTATTAATCTTTCAACTATTACCGCAGTGAGTAAACAATCATTACGACTTTATAATTACCAAATTGTTTGACTTTATTTTAGAGAATCTTTTACACAGAAAGAAAGAAAATTTTGAGTTAAGCGTAAATTTTATTAAATCAAGAAAATCTTAAAAAAGATTTAAAATTTCTTGAATGAAATTAAATTTTTTTAAGCCAAAAAATTTTTTTTTGCTCCAAAATAATCCTTATAATTTTTTTGGTTCACGAAATTTTTTTTTTCTGTGTACGAAAAAAATATTAGTTCAAAATTTATTATTACTTTAAAAAATCATTTAATATCTAATATTATAATTTAGATCATTTAAATAATTTATAATTTGACTATTGCTACATTAAAATGTTAAAAAATAAGGAGTTAGATCAATTGCTAATCAGACCGTCGATTAATAAAAATGACTTTTTAAAATTATTTTATTAAAATAATTCAATTTTTTATTTATTTCCAGACGCGGATACCAAAGTTTAATGGTTTTATAATTTATGCAAGTGTAGCATCAGAAAGAGGATTTATTATCTTGAAAGGTTCTTTTCTTTTTACTTTTTTTATTTTTATTTTATTTTATTTTTTTTTTTTTTTCATCTTATTTATTTTATGCAGCTTTTAGTCTCTCAGTGAAATGCAAAAGAAACAAAAATCAAGAGACATAAAGCCAGCACGGCATACAACGGATCAACGATGGAATCGCCAGGATAGAAATCTTTCAATGTTAGAAATGCTGGCATTGCTATTGCTATCGCGTATCGAACAGAGGACGTACCCATCTAAAATTAAATGCCACGGTAATATACTTTAGCAGCAACAGCATACACGCGCACATTTTAAAGCGGTTGTTTGTTTCCGGAATCGATTTAACTGGAAAATTCCTAGCTGTTTGATTCGGGAGTTATTTATCGGTGTTGTTTTAATCTGGATGTTAAATAGCTATTTAAATTATTAAAGTAGTTGTGAAGGTAATGCCAGTAAGTATAAGTATAAGTTAAACAAAAGTACTGTACTGGTAAACCAGCTGAAGCTCTGTGTTATATATCATATACAAGAAAAGAGAGTATACAGTGGTGTGTGCAGACGCAAGTAAACGCGAAGGCGTTTATTAATGAGGCCACCGGAAAAGGCCCGGGTGGTGAGTCACGTGAAAGTATGGACTTTGCGATAAGGGGTGAAGCAGCAGCAATAGCACCAGCAGCAGCAGCAGCAGCAGCAGCAGCAGCAAAACCAGAAACAACACCAGCACTAACGAATAATAGCTCTAGTGTCGTTGCGATAGTGCGATCAGATCTCAAGGAGCCACGAATAGGAACCAGCAAGGATGATAACGAGCACGGGGGTTGGAGGTGGCGGCGTCGGCGGTATCGGGATGCTAAGAGCTAGAAGACGGGACGTAAGCCTCAAGCCCAATCGCAAACTCGACCGCAAATCATCAAGGGGCATGATCTATGAGAATGAGGAGCTTAGACTGAGGACTATTCACATTAATGCCGAAGTCGAACAAGGTAAAATTTTCACCCAGCTTATTATTATTCTGCTATTATCTTCCAAGGGGTTGCAAAAAATCTTTTATCCTTTATTAGTATATTCTATAGTTTTAATAAATCGTCTGTAGTTTTAATTTAATTGTCTGCTCAAAAGACAATACCGAATTATATTCGGTATCGATATAAATTTATTATTTTTTTTTTTATAGGTGAAATTTAAATAATCCATAATTTTGTTTTACTGCAAGTGCAATTCACTGATAGAAGGATTTATTTATATTTAATAAGCTTTATTATCTCTTAATAAATTATTTTTTAACATCAGGATTTAATGAATATTTATTACCAGTTAATAAATTAAATGTTAACAAATATTTATTTAAAATAAAAAACAAAAATAGAAATTTTTTTTAACAATTTTTATAATCCTATAGCTCGGATAAATGACAATAATTCAATTCATTTGAAAAAATAAACGTTTTTAATATTTAAAATATAAAAAATAATTATGAGTTGTAATAGAATTTTTTATTTTACAGTAAATGTTATTATAATGTAAATAATTTATAAAGATGATTTTTTTTTTATAAACAATCTTTATATCATATAAAATTGCAAGCTTAACAAATTCACTCAACAAAATATTTATTAATTGTTAATAAATATTTTTCAACTATTAATAAATTTACTTTTAAATATTTATTAAATGTTAAAAAATATTTAATAAATTAAATAAAATTGTCTTCAAATAAATTAAATTATTAATAGTTAATAAATCCTTTTATCAGTGTAATATTACTGTTTTAATTACTCAATGTAAAATATTAATTTCATTTTACATAAAATGTAAAAAAACAATTTTTTTTTTTAACGAGTACAAAAACTGGAAAAAAAAAAAAATAGTGAAATGTTTCAGTTATGTATTGAATTATGTTTACTCAAAAAAATAATTGTGAAACGAAGGAAATAACAAGATTTGTCAAAAATACTACAATTTATCAGGGTACTAAAAAGAAAAATATAAAAAGGAGAGATAATTAATTTATTTAAATTAAATTGATTAATTTGATTAATTGCACCCTCAAAAGAGCTTCTTGGCAATGTTTATGAAGAATGATCCACAAGTACCACCGTAGAATATTTATATTGAATTTTTAGATAGTGTTGATTAATATATCAAGTGTAGTTGAGTAAATTAAATTAACAGTAAAATCCATTAATTACAGTGCGGATATTGGTTACTTTAGGACTTTAACGAAGCAGATTGTGGGCCAAGGCACATCTACAAGCGTTTAACTAATTTGTGTGCTTGTGCCTACAAATAGATCACCACTCGCTGGACGTTTAGTTACCGTCGTTCAGCTTCGTCGGCTAGTTCTTTCCGCAAACCTGTTCTCGCAATAATAATTCAGCGGTTTAGAGAATTTTTAAAATTAAAAATTAATTAACAACAAAAAAAAATATATAAAAAAAAAATGAGAGTAAATATTGGAAGAGTTTGTAAAAAGTTTGTTTATGTGAGTCTATATTATTTGCTGTAGTGGTGTATAAAAAGTTACTACAGACTCTGGATGATGGAAATGAGAAAAAAATTACGTAGAAGTTTGAATCGCTTGATAGTAGTTACTGGTGTTGCTAGACTACTACTCGTTCAGCCATCGCTGCTGAAAATCCACCACAAGATAGATTACCAGATCGTGATGCTGCCAAAAGGAATAGGACATCTGGTGTTGCCGTTAAATGCGCACTTGTGTTTTATTCTTGTATTTTTGGTGCGTGTATTACAACACCATCCCATCAGCATCAGCATCATCATCATCATCATCATCATCATTGTAATAATCATAATCATCAAGAGCATCAGCATCAACTCAAACTACTACTGACTTTAATACTCTCCATCATTTCATTCTCTGTTAATTTTATACACAGCAGCAATCAACCGCGCGAATCGTGAGAGAATTATATACCAATCCATCAGTCGTTACCGAACGCTGTTATTGGCTGCTGCCTATCAAAATCATCTTTATTATCATGAATATTTTATTTTAATTATTTTTGTGATAAATAATTAATTTTCTAATATTATTAAATTAATAATAATGTGTCGATGGCCTATACATAATGCACAGGAGAGAGCGGGAGAGAACGCGTACTACAAAAAAACATCAGAGTATGTTATAATTTTAATACAATTTTTTTTTTTTTTGTTATTATTTTTATTATTAAATATATTTCATACAAGTAATAAATTTTTTTATTTGTGGCACATAAATATGTCGAGATTATTGTTTTATGTCGGATAAAAAAATTTATTTTAGTAAAGATGAATTTAAAAAAAATTGGGTAGGCGTCTTGTGTGTGCTATATGAGCGCCAATTTTACCCTCAAAATAGAATGACTGATGGATGGGCAAATATTTAAGTAATGCTACCTTTTAACGTTCAAATATTATATATTATTTTTATCAGTATATAAAAATATACGTAGTTATGTAGTTATTAATTTATATGAAAAAAATTAGTAATTATTTACAAGTTCACAATTTTCATTTTCATTTTTTTTTAAACGAAATTTCTATTTGATTTTATTGGTGTATTTTTTTTTAATTCATAAAAAAATGAACAATTAAAAAAAAAAATTGATTATTACAATTTTAACAAATTTTTTAAAAAATTCTGATATTCAAAATTTTTTTTTATTGTTTCTTTTTATGTATTTTTCAAAAAAAAAAAAAAATATATCAAAAATAGATAAAATAGATAAAATAGAAATTTTATCCAAAAATATGAGCCAAAATTTTTTCAAACTTTTGAAGGCAAAAAAATTATTGAAATCTTTATTTTTGTCTTTCACGATATTTTCTAAAATAAATGTACGGTAAAAATAAGCAGAATAAAAAAAATTAAAAAATGTTAATTTTATACCTAGATATGACCAAAAATTGGGCAGACCCACTTGTAAAAAATTACCAAAAAGTATATTAGTTATTTACTTATTATATTATAATATAATTAATGTAGTATGTTTTTTCTAGTTGTAATTATTTTGCAATCTTGTTTGGTATAATAATAATAGTAATAATGACGTATGTGTGTTTTTATTTTTGTTAATAAAAAAAAAAAAAAAAAAAAAAAAAAAAACCATAATTATTTTTAACGACATTTTTTTAGGTCAGAATGACATTAAGAAACTACGACGTGAAAATGAACAGCTGAGACGTGAAATTTGGTGTCTACGAGAAGAATACGACAAATTAGAGGAGATTGTCAAGAGCCAAAAGAACCTTGTCGACAGTGACGATAACGAGGTTTTGTAAATTATTCCTATTACGTATTTTTATAATTTAATTATTAAAACAAATGCATTATTTAGTTTTTAAATTCATGAATAATTCTTAGGAGCACAGCGAGGCGATATCTACATCAGGTACTGAGGAATACGAAGAGGAGGAAGAGGAAGAGGAAGAGGAAGAGGAAGATATAGACGACGACGAAGAAGAAGAAGAAGAAGAAAAAGAAGAAGAAGAGGAAGACGACGACGACAAAAATTCCTGTAAAGAAAAAAAAAAGGAACGTTTGAATTCAAACGATAATGTGATTCGAGACGAACTTTTGGAGAATGCTGAGAATCAAAAATTGTCCTCAGAGAAAACTAATAGTCTGCAGCACCGTTTGCATGTGGATTTTGATCAATTATCCGTGGTGACAGAAGAGGCAGAGGAGTCAACAAAAAAGGATAAGGAGTATAGAGATGTAAATGAGGTAGAAGAAATGCTTGAGAAAACGGGACGTGAATCCGAATCAAATAAGCATTACAAGGAGGAAAAGGACAGATACTTAAATCAACATGCATTCAACTGGATAATCAATTCTGAGTGTCCTGTCAGCCACTCGTCGACAACGATAGAGCAACCCGTGCTCTCTTGCACTTCAACACGTAGCATTGTAGCCATGAGTAACAATAAGAGTGGTCCAGCATCACCTCCATCAGCTTCACCAGCACCGTTGCCTCCTCCGCCGTCGCTACCACTACCACCACCACCAATATTACCATCACCGGGGATTGGCTGGCAGGGAAAGATTTTTCAAGGAGACACAAGTAATATTCACACCACCATGACAATGGATCGACCGACTTGCGCAGAATCAATTGCATCCACGCAGCAGTTGCGGGCGTCGTTTCAATTGCCTTGGGACAACAATATATCCTCATCATCATCCTCCTCGGTCTATCCAGACACTCGTTCATGCGTGGAATTCATCACCACAGAGATCAACAGCCCAACAACGGCAATAATTGCCCCATCTTCGAGTAGCGAGAATACCAGCTCAACAGTTATTTACAAGACATCCCCCGACATTTGCGTATCAGGAGCTGTTGCTACAACAAGTAAACATTATCAGCACCAGGAGCAGGAGCAGGGGCAGGAGCAGGGGCAGGAGCAGGAGCAGGAGCAGGAGCAGGATCATTATCATCAATATCAAAAGCAACAACGTGAATACGGAAGCTCTGATCAGCTATTGATTGGTGGTAATCCTCGTGATTCACTCAATAAATCGTACTCATGCCAGGAACTAACTGACAAAACCTGTCCGTTTGATGTTGCTATGAATCAAGGGATTATTGCCAAGAGTTTACCCGATAACTCAAGTACCATCACCAGAGGAGCTTTTAAGAGCCAGTTGAAAGTTGAATTGTGTAAAATATCACCGGATTTACCGGGACCGGAATTACCGCCGAAGATGTCACCGATCGATTGGACGCCAGGACAACCGTTTTATCGGACTCTAGAGCCACTCGATCGACGAGAGCACCGTATATTACGGCAAATTCAACTAAACGAGTATCAAGCGACCTCTTTTGAAAGTCCAACTCCGCGTAGTTTGGCTCTTTCTAGCTCGATACCCCTGCAAGCTTACCCCAAAAGTTTACGACCCGAGAGAAAACCCGTACCACCGCCACCAATATCAGCTCCCATAGTGTCTAATGTTATTGTTCCACTTCGGTCTAACGTTCCGACAAATCCCAACAAAGTTGATACACAAACTCAAACCAGAAGTCGCAGTTATAGCCAAAGCTCCACCAGCACAAGTCAGAGTCCAAGTTCCGGTGAAATGGAAGCTCATAAAGACTCACAGAAGTTACCCAAGTCTAAACGTAAGATTAAAAAAAAGAAAAAAACTCTGAGAAAAAAGACTGCTTCTATTGTGTCTGATGAAAAACATCGCTTAGAGGATAAACGACGAGATATAGACCGAAGATCTTCTTCTACAGGTCAAGACTCGCCTAAAAAGTCTATTAAAAACTTGCAAAATAAAGCGAGACTCTCGGCAAAAAGTCAAAGTGTTACGCAAGAACCTGGTGAATTTATTCCGAGAGATCGAACAATCTCAGCAGCCAGTCCGGAAGCGGATAAGCTACGGAAGACAAGTGATGCTAGCGATAACGTCCCTTGGTGTGCGTGTTGGGGCAACGGGTGTCTTTGATCGCCGGTGTATTCATGTACGTCAGTTTATAACCCGGTTCGAGTTTTATCTTTTTTACTCTTTTTTGGCGACACTAATTAAAATAATTCACAAAATGCCGATCGATAGTCCGGCACGACAAGCGCGCGCTTGTACAAAGCGGTCGCTCTCTTACTCTTATTTTCTACATGTACACCTAGCAAACTATTCCGGCCTACCCAGGGCCTCTCTGACTAGACTGTCGAGACTACTATCGACGACCGGTGTGTGCCATGTGCAGACCACGACCCCAAACCGAGTGTCGTTGACACGCGTTGACTCGTGCGTTCTCGACCGCGCCGGGTGTTAACTATTTTCGTGATAAACACTACGTTCCTCGAGAACCTTCAACATTTACTACTCCAAACAAGTATATACAGATGGTATATAAATGACACACAAGTTGACAGACATTAGAAATTTTTCGGGAATTTTACAGCAATTAAATTATTATAAAAAAAAATTTATTTAAAAATTATAACTTTGAAGCTCATAGACAAAATTTTTTTTTTTTTTTATTTACAATAATTTAATTATTGTGAAAAATTGGATATGTAAAAATTTTAAAATGACATTAAAGTTTCCAGTCACTTGACTATTTATTAATTTTGTTGAATAAAAAAATTTATTTTCAAAAAATGTGAAAATTAAATTAGCCAACATTTAAAAATTAAAAACATTTTTTTTATTAAAAATTTTTTTTAATTTCATTTGTAAAAAAATTTGAAAAAAATTTTTTTTAACAAATAAATTATGGCAAAAAAAAATTGACATATAGAAATTTTAAAAAATGAAAAATGCAATTTTTTTTAAGTAAATTTTTTTGTTAAATAGAATTAAAAATTTTTCTTAAATGTCATATGTCACTTGACAATTGTTTTAATTTTCTTTAACAAATAAATGATAGCAAAAAAAAAAAAATTATTAAAAAAATGGACTTGTAAAATTAAAAAAAATTAAAAACAAATATTTTTTAGAACAAATTTTTTTTTTAAAGAAAATTAAAAAATTATCAAGTGACAGCTAACTTTAATGTCATTATTTTTGTCTAACTTCAGTATTATAAATATATATATATATATATATATATATATATATATATATATATATATATATATATTTAACTAAATCAACAACAATAAATAATCTTGTAAATGTTATTTATAAATTTAAAAATTAAAAAATTGTAAATATGTCTGTTTATTAATACACAAATCAATTAAATGAAACCGTTTATTTAAAACCTACTAAGCTAGCAATAATAGCAGTGATAATAATAAATCCAACGTCATCATTGTATTGACAAGTTCAATGAATGAAAAGTGTGTCGTTCGATATCGCAAAAATATTTACTCGTGCTCGTGAATACGTATACGTACCTATTGACGTGGTGGCAAACAGGCAGAGCGAAACAATGCTGCAAGAAATCCAATAACTCCGGCTGTTCATTTTTGTTTTTCAAGAAAAAAAAATAAATAAAAAAAAAAAGAAAAAGGAAATTCCCTTTTTCTTTTAGATCAAGTCACGAATTTGCTTCGGGCACATGGCAACCCCTCGACAATCTCTTCTACTTCTTCTTTGATGTCCTTACGGTAATTTGCTGAAGAGTCTTTTCATCTTGATGCTTCAAACCGATCCTTTTAAAAATTTTAATGCAAAATAAAAAAAAATATAAATTTAATAATCTAGCCACTTGATAACAAAAATATAATTGATTGAGCGACTGGTTATTATTATGACAGCGAAGATGATACACGTGATTGATGTCACGTGTTAAAAAGCAGTAACTTGGACAGCGGTTTGTGTTATTGTTGATGTAAATCACTTACGCGGATGTGAAAAACACTCTGTCCGTATCGACGTACCGCGGAGTACTGGGATCAGTGTCCCAGCCCGACTATCAAGCTCTCCCTTGTGCTGTTCGTGTATACGTATTACGTACTAGGTTCTTGCCAGATGGCACTACCCCTGCGCGTTCCATTTATCATTTTCCTCCCGACTCTTTAAGTATTTTCAACATTTCCTTTCCCTTGAGCCCCCTTTTTTTCTCTTTAACTTATTTTACTCTCGCTTTCTTAAATGTACCACACTCAGTTGAAATATATAAAGTTAGCCGACGTTTTTTTTTTTTTTTTTTTTTTTTTTTTAATTTATTAAATTAGATTTAAAAAATATTTTTAAAAAATTGCACGCATTGTTTTTAAGTTTTTTAACAAATGAAATTTTTTTTTTTTTTTTTTTTTTGTAATAATTTTATCAATAAAAATTTTTATGATTTTTTTTTTGTAATAATTTTTTCAATAAAAATTTTTGATTTTTTTTTTATTGAAAAAATTATAGCAAAAAAAATTTTTTTTTTAAATTCCACATGTAAAAAATTTGAAAAACTATGCGTGCAAATTTTTAAAAATATTTTTTTATTACTAATTTAATTAAAAAAAAAATTTTAATTTTTTGCTGTCGGCTAATTTTAGTTTCATATCTTTATATATATTTAAAAATAAATTTTCCCTGAATTTTTAACAATTTAAAATTATTTTATCTTTTTTATTTTATTTATAATCATTTAGCTTCACGAGGGTGAAAATTTAGAGTTATTGGCAAAGTTACTTCTTCCCGAGGTAGACATACCTGAATCCTGTAAATTAAAGGGTATTTACTTTTTATCTTTTGCCTTCTATTCTATTAAATTAGTCACTACTACTACTTCCATTATTCCTGCATCTACTACTGCGATATCTATTGGATTAATTTACCGTATCGTGATATTTAATTGGCGCACTTTTAGCTGTTGGTCTTGAAGTAAAACCTATTTTTTTTCTTTTTTCATACGTTTTTTCATTAACTTCATTTATGTAATTTTGATAGTCCATAGCACCCAAAAATTCTTCATCTCTTCCTTCAATGTCAATTTCTTCGCCTAGAACGTTTGGGTTACCACACGGACAGCCAGGATCCGAATTTTTCTTCTTCCATGACCATATTGACTGTCTAGCGCCTCGTCCAGAAGAAACATTCTCCTGATTGATACATTTGTCATTTTTGTAGACCACGGCAAAGCTGGAAAAAATAGAAAACATTAGTAACCCTTGAAAAAAAAAAAAAAAAAAAAAAAAAAAAAAAAGGTATTTTGGTTTTAATTGGTGAAAAAAGGTAATTATTTACAAGTGGGGTCCACTTTTTTTATATATATATTTTTTTTTAAGTACATAAAAAAAACGAACATTTTTCAAAAAAAAAAAAAAATAAAAATAAAATAAATAAAAATAAAAACAATTTTTTTTTTTTAATTTATAAATTTGTTTGAAAAAAATTTTTTCAAAAAAAAATATCAATAAAATCAAATAGAAATTTCGTTCAAAAAAAAATAAAAATAAAAATGATGGACCCCACTTGTAAATAATTACCGAAAAAAAATTCTTACGGTGTTCCATCCCGGTAATAATTTGAGTTACTTTTTCTCCAACATACTACACACAAGCCAAGTAACAACCAAAGTAATATTGAAAATATTACAGCTATTAAAATAATTTCCCATGTCGACCACTTTGATTTATTTAACTCATTCGGTGAGCATGTTGACGTAGGACTAATTGGAGCTCCTACGATAGGATTATCGGATTCTTCATAGTCAATTGAACTTTGAGTAGTTTCTTCTGAATAAATCAAATTAATTACATTTTAGTTCTAATCAAATATCTATTTCGCCAATTAATAATCAATTTACTAAATTTAATTACCTGCAATTTTAAGACTTTTTATTACTCGTAAAACTCCACCGAATGCTGGATACCACTTTTCATCATCCAGATGGTTAGTTACCTGATTGAATTTAATAAAATTATTAAACTATTTAATACTAATTTTCGAATGCAGCGTAATTGTACTGTACTTTTTTAATTATTGACATTTTTTAAGATATAAACTCATTTCCATGTTACACTCATTAAGAGCTTTCATTTGAGTACCCACATCAATTTTTCATATATTTTATATATTTATATATATTACATATATGTATATATGAAAAATATATCAAAAATGCATGTGGGTACTCAAATGAAAGCTCTTGATGAGTGTAACGTCGGGATGAGCTTATATTTTAAAAAATATCAATATTTCACAAGATAAAAGGTCATTTCTTAATTATGTATATATATAAAGATAGAGAATTTTCAAATACAGTCTAAATACTTATACATAATTTTCCTTATTCTCTTAATATTATAGATTAACTTTAATAAATAAATAAATTACTTACAGCTTCATTTAACCAATCTTCAAATTGCTTTATAAATTTATTAACATTGCCTTTTGTAACTCCTCCTCTTTCTTCTCGGGAAGATGACATACAACCGTAACCAGCTTTGTAGTATTTTACCAGAATAAATGCCGAGTTCTCGGTAAAAAGAGAAAAAAGACTTTCATTCTGGAATGGCAATGCTATACTGGTCAATGGATTATCATTATAATCAATATTATTATTATTATTATTATTACTAAATTGCTTACTTCTTAATCAATTCATTTACCTGGCAGGGTTTTTGTTGTCATCCAGAAAAGGTATCGGTACATTCAAGACTCCGCCTTCTATATAAGATTCAATAACATAAATAATAATTAAAAATATGTCATTAAAAGCAGTAATCAGATTAATTACCTCGATATAGAACCAAGTTTGAACAAGCTTCAGGGTCAGGTTCTATTGTAATCGGTTCTCCTTCATAATGGATATCATTTTTAGGCTTAATCCAACCAACTCCATCAGAATGCAAAAATCCTAATATTTCAAGGTACAAATCAACAAGTTCTTTAGCATCTTCGTACTGGATATTACCGGCGTAATAAGATTTCCTGATTATAGGAAGAATGTAAGTGTAAAGATAACCGGCCAATGTGTCGGCCAGAGCTCTTTTCAACAATTTTTTAATTCTACCAGTTGCTGATTTTTTAACCATTCCCAAACAGATGTCCATGTACTCCAAAATTAACAGAGGGAATTCATCATTTTCAGCATCAAGTGTTTCTACCTGAATTTTAATTAATTTATTTATTTAACGTCGATCGACAGTGAACATCAATATATAATTTTTTATATTTAATTATTTAATACTATGTGACTGCCGTGATTTGTGAACTATAAATAAAAAGAATTTTGATTTATTAAGTAATGACTTTTGTTAAATTGCACTGTACTTTCTTAAATATTGACGTTTTTTAAAATATAAGCTCATCCTGATGTTACACTCATCAAGAGCTTTCATTTGAGTACCCACTTGCATTTTTTATATATTTTTCATATATTTATATATATAATATATATAAATATATATAATATATGAAAAATTGATGTGGGTACTCAAATGAAAGGTATTGATGAGTGCAACGTCGGGATGAGCTTACATCTTTAAAAATATCAATAGTTCACAAGATACAAGGTCGTTTCTTAACTATTGACGCTTTTAAAGATATAAGCTCATCCCGATGTTACACTCATCATGAGCATTCATGAGTCAAAATCACTATTTTGACAATACGTTTCTATTTATTATGAAATTAAATGAATGAAGGAAGAGGTCCATTAAAAAAGTTGACATCATTAATAAAATGTTAAAAGTGAATCGAGGGTAAAATAACTGATTTATATATAATAGTCGTTAATATAATAAATGTCAAATTAGCAACATAATTCAATAAAACGGTACATTCCAAGTTTTATAGCTAAAAATGTGAACATTCCCTCGTGATTCTGACAATACGGCAAAAGTTCGACGTTAATGTGGATACGTGAACTTTATCGTAATAAGCTCGTAAAAATGCGGCATTTATTTTGCTGAATCATCAATTTTCGCGACTATAGTTTGGTTGAAAAAATAAAAATATTACAAATTAGTTTATATTTTTCCAAATAATATAAATAAATATCAGTCCATTACCCTGATTAAGAAATCTAATTTAAAATGATTTAAATACTATATAGGTATATAATTATCATTTTTATAAAAATGTTGAATTTTTTGAATTTATCTTATTAAAAAATTACTACAAATTCTATGCTACGTCTTAGAATTACCTATTTTAACATTTACTCAAAAAACCTCAAGAATTTCTTCATAACCTAAAAGTTAAAAAAAAAAAAAAAAAAAAAAAATTTTAAAACAAACCTCTGGCAATAAATCCTGAAATATTTTCCGGCTAAGTAATAATGTCAATTGTTCATTATTCCAGCATGTTTTCTTTACGTCGCTTTTATCAAAGATGACACTTCCAACATTTTGATCGTTCTTATTGTCGACTGTTCTATTGGAGGATCGAGGTTTATTGACTAATCATTATAAATTAAATATTAATTTAACATTCACTTAATGAATCAATATCAATACCTATATTCATTCAGACTCGATGGATTCGGCAGCGTGAAAATGAAGATGAAATTAATTACAATAGCTTTTACACTGATGCATTTTATCATTTTTTACTTCCATTAAATTAACTTGATTGAAGTACATAGCTTCTTGATCAATAAACAAAAAAAACTGTATGCTTTTTTTTTTATTCTGCTGTTATGTTCATGTTTCATATTATCTATATATTATTAAAAAAATAAAAAAAATTTTGTTTCTAATGATATTTTTAAAGATTTCATTTGAGTACTCACTTGACCATTTTAAAATTTTTTTAACAAACAAATTATTTAAGAAAAATTTTAATTTCTTCATGTCAATTTTTTTTATAATGTTTTTTCGCAATAATTTATTTGTTAAAAATTATTAAATATCTGATGAATTAATTTTTATAATTTTTTTAGGTTATAAAATAATAATACCTTAGCTCTTATTTTCTTCTTGCCTATTACGGTCACGTTCGAATTTTGATTCATGTGACATGATCATCTTCAAGTTAAGTCTTAATGTAAGCACGATGTGCGGTGTACGGAGAAACCCACATGACACCTACGTTTTTATATATTCCCCTTTGCTTACCATAAACGTATTTTTATTCTCCAATTCCTTAAAAAGTAAGTCAACTACTATTTTTTATTTTATTATTATTATTTCAATGAATTTTAATTTTTTTTAATGGCGAATATAAATTTTCTTATTGTGATACTGAAATTAAGAGACATCTGATAATTTTCAGCATTTTTTTAACCAACAAATTATAGCAAGAAAATTTTATGTAAAAATTTCCTTTTTAGAAACTCTGAAAAATTATAAATGATATTTTTTTAAATAATTTTTTATGCCTAGTTTATTTTTAATAACACCGAAGTTAGCCGTCAGCTGTTGATTTAAAAATTTTTTTTAATAAATCAATTACAATAAAAAAATGCTTCCAAAAATTTTCACTTGTAATTTTTATTAATTTTCACATGTGAAATTTTTGAATAATATTTTTTTTATAATAATTAAATTGCTATAAAATTCTAAAAAAATTTTTAATATCTGTCAACTTCAGTGTCATTATTTTTAAAGAAAAATTAAAAAATTTTCAAGTGTCTGCTAACTTCAGCCTCATTTTTTATTGTTTAATTTAATATTTAAATTTAAAATAGAATGGAAATTGTTAACAACATGAATCATTATTATTTTTATCAATTCTTATTTAATTCACTTTGGAGAATAGCTTGGTTTTATATCATGGTGCTTATTTACTATTAAACTGGTAACGGCACCTTTCTCCCACTTGTTTTTTGTGCCCGTTGCACAAGGACGCTCTGCTAGTCTGCTGGTCCGCTGGATTCTAGTTAGCTCACAATTATTTTCAGTCAGAAAGTAACCAGGTGATTGTAGGTGTGATACAGAATTGCGTTTGTTATTTTCAAGATTATTTTATCAAGTTTTAAACAAACGGGTTAATATTTATCAAATCATGGGTGAGTTTTAATTTAAAAAAAATTTTTCATTTAAATCAATCAATAATTATAATATATATTTTTATTTATAAACTGTTGACTCATAATCATGGAAAATGAAGTTATAAAAGTGTAGAGTAAATTATTAACTTTCTTTTTCACATCCGCTCAGTATATTTTGCTAGGAAAAAGATTGTTCTAGAATTGTTGAGATAAATAATCAATATGGCAGCTAACATTTAAAAATTTTAATTATTTATTTTATTGAAAAGTTATTTTAAAAAAATTTCACTTGTAGAAAATTAAAAAAATTACACTTGCAATTTTTGATAAATATTTTTTTAGTCTTAATTTAATTAATAAAAAAAAATCTTTAGTATCATAATAATTTTATAGCAATTTAATTGTTATAAAAAAAAATTATTAAAATTAAATTAGCTTACATTTTAAAATTTTTGTAACAAATAAATTATGGCAAAAAAAAATTTATAAAAAAAATTGAGATTTAGAAATTTAAAAAAAATTAAAATGCAATTTTTTAAAAATAATTTTTTGGAGCAAATTTATTTGTTAAAAAAAAATTAAAAAATTGTCAAGTGACAGCTAACTTTAATGTAATTAAAATTTTAATTGTTTATTTTATTGAAAAATTATTTAGAAAAAAATTTTACATTTAGAAAATTTTAAAAATTACATATGCAATTTTTTTAAAATATTTTTTTAGTCTTAATTTAATTAATAAAAAAAAATTTATTGATTTAATTTTAACAGGTGCTCAGGGATTTGCAGCAATTTTCTTAATCGTAAGTAAAATCAATTTTTAATAGCATGTTTAATGACTTTTGTTGTTGATTTTTGATAACAATTTTTCCTATTATGAAATGTATATAATTAAAAATTGTGTAATTTATTTCAGAGCACAATTGTATTTGTAAATGCTGGTGATATGATGAGAAAAAGTATTGTGTTTGATAAAAATACACCAGATGTATTTTATTGTCCTCAACACAAACCCACGGGTTTTGAAAAAATGATTGTTAAAGCCAAACCATTGTCAAAACTCTGTCAATTTGAAGGTGGGCCTATTCCTGAAGATTACAAGAGCGATTGTTACAATGACGTTGATGAAACTGAATATGCTTGTAAGGAAAAATACAGAATAATGGTGAGTAATTAATTATTTCACAGGGGACTTTAATTTATTTTATATTTTAGAGTATTATATTGTATTGTATAAATTAATTAAAATTAATTAAAAAAAAAAAAAAAAAAAAAAAAAAAAATTGGAACTAAAAAACAGCAGACGTGGTCCATGCTTTGAATTTAGATTGCGCAGGCTTTTTAATGGTGTTGGTTTTGAATTTCAGAAACGAATGAAAAAATTGGAAACAGACAGCGAGCCGTTCGACAACGAGTACACCGACAAATAGATGAATATTCATGATGCTATGATATGACGCTATTCATCGTCATCTATGCGGGATAACACGATACATTATACACTAAGCTAATGGGCAATATCATCCAAACTAATAATAATAATATACGACGCTATCAATTATTACTATTATTTAATAAATAAATAAATAAATAAATAAATAATTAAATATTTAATCAATTTTAAGGGGATATTTTCGTTTAGAAGTATCAATAGTTCACAAGATACAAGGTCATTCCTTAACTATTGACGTTTTTAAAAATATAAGCTCATCCCGATGTTACACTTGTCAAGAGTTTTAATTTGAGTACCCACATCAATTTTTCATATATACATATATATAATATATATGAATATATAAAATATATGAAAAATTGATGTGGGTACTTAAATTAAAGGTCTCGATGAGTGTAATGTCAAGGTGAGTTTATACATTTAAAATATTATCAGTGGATAATAAAAACGCGGTAAACCCAATAACTTCCCAACTTTTTAAAATTTAAAATTTTTTTAGCGGGAAATTTAAAATTGATTTTTTTGAATTTCTAAACGAGAATACTCCCTTAAATTAATATATTACTGCATAGCGATTGACATGATTTATAAATAATTAATTTTTTTTTGTCACCAAACATTTATCAAATTATTCAATTTTATTAATCAATAATTACAATTACTAATATTTATAATAATTAATAATACCTTAATTTATAAAACAAAAGCTTTATAATTAACGCCGTAACAACTAAATTAAATATTAATATAATTATTTATTGGAAATCATAAGTATCTCATCATAAATTGTAAAAATTTTGGGTAATTTTTTTTTATAAAATTTTCCATACACAAAACATATTATTTTTTTTAATCAAATGGAATTTTACGGATTCGGACTATCACATGGTACGTAAAACCGGTAAACGATTAAATAATAGACTTAAAATTGTTTTAATTATCAATAGTGATATTTGTGATGTTATATTTAATATAACAGATTAATGATAATAAATTAAATAAATTCTATGAGCTTAAAATTAAACATATATATTGCAAAATTATCAACCTAAAACTACTATTTAAATATCTGTATATCAATATACTCATATATTTGTATTATAAATATATAATTTTTTTTTTAGATGCGTCTCCACCCACCCAATAGCGATACACCATACAATGGTTCAAGGCTGTCAAAATTTATTGATACTTCAAAAAAGGCTGAGCCTTAATTTCATTCAAGCTATAAAAATTGTTAATTAAATTTAAAATTGATAAAAAAAAATTTTTTTAGCCAATTATTAAATTTATAATTATTAAAGTTATGAATAATAAAATTTATATTTAATATTTACAATTGGAATTTCTACAGCTTACGTTGTTAAAAATGTATACATACTTAATAATAATTATAAAAATAATAATCGTAAACTGGTAATAAATTTTATAAATATTAAAATCTAACTCGCGACCCAAATGCTAAAAGAGCGTATTACAGCAGATAGATAGGGTTTTGTGCCAAAAGGGCGTATAAAAAATTTTTTTTTCGCCATTCAATTTAGAACTGCTCAAAACGTAAAAGTTTGTCAAAAAAAAAATTTTCAACGTAGTAATGCCAAAAGGGCGTATAAAAAAAATTTCAATTTTGCTCTGAAATATAAAATTTAACTCTAAAAAATTAATCCAGATGATTTAATATTTTTAAATTTAGCGTCTCTGACTCACCAACCATGTTAGATATCGCAACTATTTTTTTTTCTTTTTTAATTAAAATTTTAAACAGAATACGTATTAAAATTGTAATAAGGTAAAAGAGCCAGTTATTGACACTGGCCTAGTTGTTTGACACTTGCAATTTTATTCTAATTAAAAAAATCAAATTTTCTCAAAAAAGCAATTTTCTTAAAATTTATAATTCAAAAATTATATTTATTAATTTATTAGAGTTGATTTGTTTTTTTTTTTAATTAAAATAAATTTTAAAAATCCCTATTTGTAATTTAATAATCAAAATATATTTTAAATTTTGCAGCAAAATTAGTAACATATAAATGCGACGATTCAAAGCAATCGGCAAAAAAAATTATGCGCCCTTTTGGCTTTAAGTCACTAAATTTTCAATGTCCTAAAGCTAAAAGGGCGTATAAATTAAAAAAAAATACGCCCTTTTGGCTTTGGAAATTAATTTTTTTATTTTTAGAATTAAAAAGTATTACTAAAACGATTAGTTAAAAAAAAAAAAAAAAAAATTTATACGCCCTTTTGGCACAGCAAAGCCAAAAAAAGGGCGTATAAATAGATATGCGCCCTTTTGGCATTTGGATCTTGAACTATAGTATAAGCTTACCACCATTGGAAGCCCGTATCTGTGCAACCTGTTCTGGAGTCAGTATTAATTTACTACCATTGGGTAGTGCCAGTGCATAGTGGCTTCCCGTTTCATTAACAACAACGACAAGTTGTGTAGCCGAAATCGGAGAAGTTTTAGCAGGTGATTTAGGCTTGACCGGAGTAATTGATATACCGCCTTGATTCATGCGCTCAATAATTTGTGGAGTGAGTCCGCTTTTATTCGTAACAGGATTAGCTTTCGAAGCCGAGCCACTGTTGGTGCTCCCAGTCCTACTGATAACTTTCTTCTGCACAGTATTTTTTGGTCCGGGTTTTTGCGGAGTCGTAGAATTAGCAGTCCCGGGTTTCTCAGTGATGATCATTTCAATTTCATCATCACTGTCACTGAGAACAATTAACGAAGTGGTCTTACCTTTAGATGGAGGATTGTTTTTCTGTAGCGTAGGTCGCGGTTGAATATGCCTGACACTCTGCTGCTGGTTAGGATTCCTCGGAGCTGCAAGGCGTGCTCGAAGAGTCGGAGTGACTGCTGGCCGATAAACCGGCCGGAAGGGCACAGTGCTTCTAATTACTGCTCCGTCAGGGTGACGAGCTCGCGGAGGAAGGGTAACTGGTCGATTTTGCACGACCCGCGGTAATGGTCGCTCCATCGCAGGCTGATTAATTCTGGGCTGGTTATTAACAGCAGGTTGATTAATTCCGTGGTTCATATTGGGTTGATTTACTCCAGGCTGGTTCATCATTGGTCCTTGGTATCGATTAGAGTACATTGGAGCTCGCATTTGGTGATAAGGCATGTAATTATTGTGCGGAGGCATGTAGTTTGTGTTTTGCTGAATAACCATGTGTTGATTCATTTGCAGATTCGAGGGCTCGCCGTACGAGTGCATGTGATTGGACATGGGTTGATTGGGGATCAGATATCCCGTTGGGTTGTGCATATAGTATCCTGAATGCATTGGTACTTGTGGAATCACTGAGATCATTGGAGATTGAGGAATCAGTGACGGATTTTCCGGAGGCATCACCACGTAATTTACGGGCCCGTTTCCTGCATTTACTAGCACGTAATTCTGATGCATCCCCGTGGAAACTGGCTCCGGCTGGCTGTCCATTATTGGTCCTTCGTCCTTTATGTCGAGTACCGAGTGAACACTTTCTATTTTTATAGAATTTAAAAGACCATTGTTGCTGATTATTGGGTCGGGGTCTGGCGTTGTGGAAACTGGGTCAGCGTCAGGTACCGGGTCTACTGGGTCTTGAGTCATCTCCGGTTCCTTAAAGTCGGCTTTTGGATTTTGCGCTTTGCTGGATTGTGATCTTAATCGTTTGCTCGGTGATGATCCTTTGCGTTTTCGCTTACGGCGGCTTGGCAGTATCCAATCTTTGTCGGAATCCGTCGCGTCAGATTGGTCAGTCGCTAAGCGGGCTTTTGCGGGCACTGGAAGAGGTGCTGGAGTGCTGTGAATCCCTGTTGCGGGATCGACGGATTCAAAACCTACCCAGTCTTCATAACTACTCGAGGCACTTTCTGAGTCTGACGAAAAAGGCTCTATGTACGAAGATACTCCTCGGGCTCGTAGTACTCTTCGTGTTTCTGGTTCTATTTTTCGGAATTTAAAATAATTAGAGATTTTTTTTTTTTTTTTGATGAGAAAATCCAATTGCTAGATGTGAAAATTGGTCATGTATAAAAAATTTAAGAGTTTTGTTTTTTTTTTAAGAAATATAAGTTTGTTCAATTAATTTTATTAACAATAACTAGCAACCTTGTACTTGTTTAAATATTGACGTTATTAAAAATATAAGCTCATCCCGATGTTACACTTATCAAGAGCTTTCATTTGAGTACCCACATCAATTTTTCATATATTTTATATATTTATATATATTATATATATGAAAAATATATAAAAATGCATGTGGGTATTCAAATGAAAGATCTCGATGAGTGTAATGTCGAGGTGAGCTTATATTTTATCTCGTAATGAATGTTATATAATAATTTAAAAAAATTCAAACAAATTTTGACATAACCAGCGATCGAATTTCCTTATTTTAACAATCATTAAAAAAAAATACCTTCTTTTGAGTCGTTATCCGACTCATCATTATCAATTTCTTCTTTAATTTTCATTTTATCTTTTTCACTATCATTTTCTTGTAACAAACGTTGAAGAATTGTATCACTGTATGAAAGTAGAGGACATCCTTGAGAACCAAGAACCCATGAATTAGAACTACGAGTACCGGTCAATGAATCATCTAGTTCTGGTAATCTATTGACACATAATAATAAAATATAATAATAATAATAATAATAATAATAATAATAATAATAATAATAATAATAATAATAATAATAATAATAATAATAATAATAATAATAATAATAATAATAATAATAATAACCCTTCAATGAAATTCTTTTGCTCGTTTAATAATTTAGCTTTCGATTTAGCTGCCGATTCTTTAAGTAAAGATTCTTTCGGTTTCAAAGTATCAAGTAACGCCTGTAATTTACTGATAAGAAGCATCTCACATCTTACAGGTTGCTGAAAAAAAAATAAATTTATTAATTAAATCATAAAATTAATTAAAAATTTTTTTTTAGATACTTACTGTTGATTTAACCGAATTAAGCGCATAAAGATCTGCAATTAAATTCCTGAGAGAATCTATGCTATCCGCAACAAGTTGAAACTTGGAGCCTTTCAAGTCAGTCAAAATATTATTAAAATTTTCCATATCTCTTTTACAAGTCTCTGTTCTTTCAATTTTATTCTCATCTTCAGTTGCATCATTACATAAATTTTCTTCCAACAATTTATAATCATCAACTTCTTCATTACTTTCTTTCTTACCAACATCATCATCATCATCATCATCATCATCATCATTATGTTCACCAGTTTCTTCACTCTCAGCCTCAACAGTTGCTTCGGTTTCTTGGTTGTCAATTTGATTATCACTGACAACTTGCGTCTGCGTCTCGATTAACTTTTCATCGTCACTCTTCGATCCAGAGCAATTGTTTTCTTTACTAATATTCACGTTACTAGACAACATCTCATTTATTTTCTCATCGTCAGTCTTTGAGCTGCTAGACACGTCGTCTCGTACAGTACATTCATTGTATTCATCGCCTTCCGGAGGTTTCTCATCAATTTTCGGCATCACGTTATTTTCACTCGTTTCCTCTACTTTTACTTGACTATCTCTTTCCTTTTCTTCTTCTTCTATTTCTTCTTTGCCTTCAGGTTCTTTTTCATTCTCCTGTTCTTCTTCTCTTAAAATTTCCGACTCTAAAGACTCTATTGCTTTGCCAAGATCTTTTTTATCTTCATTAATATCTAAATTAGAATCATCAATTTCATTACTATTATTATGAATATTTAAATTTATTGCATTATCATTTTTTTCTATAATTTTATTTCTATTATTTGTACTATTTTCTAAATCGCTAGCATTTTTTTTAACACCTCCAGGACGTTTTTTAGGTAAAAATCCATTTCTCCAACGATTAGTACGTCTTCTATCCCGACGTTTTTTTCTTACTCTCGTAGTTTGAAGCTTTAATTTAGCTTTTACAGGCACTGCGTTTAAAAATACTTTATTATTCATACAGTGTTTATAAATTCTTAAATCATTATCAAGAAAAATAGGAAAATAAATATAACGCGTTCCATAACGATCACGGCCTAAAAGTTTTTCACTTTCGCCATTTAAATAACGATTAGATACTTCTTCTTGCAAAGATTTTTTTGAATGCGTCAGAGTATCACAAACTGTTTTAAGAAGCCATACACGTTGTCTCAAGGTAAAATCTTCAAAATCACGCACGCCCATTGAAGCGACTTCGGGAAAAATTTCCCAAAATTCTGGCTCTACTCCGATTGTATCAAATACTTTTACTGAGTCACACTCTTTACTTTGATACACTTTGTACCACTGTGAGACTTTGTGGGCTAATAAATAATTTGTCCAAAATTCATATGGCATCAATGGAACTTTTTTGAGCTTAGATCGTGGTAGAGATGGACTCAAAAGACAAGTCATAATTATCGCTAGCTGTTTTGATGCTCGTGGTATTAGAAGCATCCGTTCCATTTCATACATCGACAAATGCTGGATATGCAAGCTCGATTTAGCTAGACACAGGAACTCATATATTTGTGGTATTTCCCACATTGTCGTAATTGAATCAGGCAATCTATCGAGCAATTGCTCGGTCGGATCCAATTCTTCATCTTTATTCTCTTCTAAAGTTGGTTTATCCTCCGACATTTTAAATCTGAAAAAAATAAATAGATTGATTTTAATAGATTTTTTTTAGAAATAATCTATATTATTAATTTTATGGCTAGTGTATTTATATGATAAAATTGATTTTTATATATATAATTGAGAAATGACCTTGTATCTTGTGAACTATTGACATTTTTGAAGGTATAAGCTCATCCTGACATTACACTCATCGAGACCTTTCATTTGAGTACCCACATCAATTTTTCATATATTTCATATATTTATATATATTATATATATGTATATATGAAAAATATATCAAAAATGCAAGTGGGTACTCAAACGAAAGCTCTTGATGAGTGTAACATCAGGATGAGCTTATATCTTTAAAATATACATTATATTTATGTATATATGAAAAATATATCATAGTGAAGTGGTTGCTAGTTTTACAATTATAAAAAAGTTTGTTATAAAATAAGAATTTTTTAAATCGATTAGTATTCTCAACAATGACATGTTCAACCTTCTATCAGTTTTACCACTTCATGACATCAGTTTATATGCATGCAAAAACGAGTAATCCACTGATATCGCTTCAAAGTAAATATTTAATCAGTAATTTCATAGTTTTTGATAGATAGAACTTGACCACGAACATTAACAAAAAAAAAAATGATAAAGTTACTAATCAATTATAAACTTTTGATTAAATCTTTTACTGAGAAAATTTCTTGAAAATTCTAAAAGTTAATCGATTACTAAATAGTATATTTAAAAAAATAATTTTTATTGATCTTCTTACGTGACCTACCATGTTGAATTAATAAAAATAGTGTCGATAAAAAGTAAACATAACAATGATTATGATCTTAAATAAATATAACTTTTGGAATGTTCTTTTATTCATAATATTTGCAATGATAGCTTGATAATGAGCTAGAGAAAAATAAACATTATAAATTAATTTACGCAAAAAGATGTTGTGGGTGGAAAAAAACCATTATCGGTAATAGTGACTGTTAGTTAATGTCATCAAGGTCTCTAGAGCGTCGACAGAAAAATTTAAAAAAGTTCTTTAAGCAAGTCTGTACATAATCAGGTAAACTAGTCGAGCTTTCCATTTTATTATCACGCAACTTGTCAATTCACTATGACATTAATTGACACCAAATATTATCTTAGATGATCATTCTGTTATTATTCTTGCAACTTCTGTCAATTACCTCTACAACACCACACTCTATTTACATTTTTCTTTTCCCCTTTTTTTTTCCGAGCATTTGTAGTAAAGCAATAACGTGATTAAATGCAAATTTGTGAAGTAAGTGAAAAGAGAGCCGCGACATCAGTCAGTGTCACGTGTATTTTTTCATCGGATAATCCAATTGGAGTTTTCAGAATTGATAAAATGAGTTCAGAGACCTACATTAGAAAATTACGTGGCTTTAATGGTGAATCCAAGGAAAATGAATTATTTACGCTTAATACAGTGCACTTACAAAATCCGTACAAAGTTTCGCAGCGTTTTGAAGGATTTAGTAACACTCGTCACAATGCATTAAAGCTCCAAAATAATCTCTTGCCAAAGGTAATACCATTTAGTGTAATTATTTATTAATCTTTTGGATGTTTAATTACTTCATTACCAAGTTAGATAGATGATGTCGACAAAACTCTTCAAGTACGTAAAAATACATGGACACAGGATGATATTAATAATATTTTGCCAACGCAGAAAAAGAAAATTCAAATGTGCTTTCGGAAAATTAAATTTAATTCATTCTTAGAGCAATATTGCTCCAATAGTACTTTACATGGTCTTCGTTATCTTGGAGATTCTCAAGTGTCTGTAATTGAGAAGTAATTAGTTTCTTTTTTTTTTTTTTTTTTTTTTTTTTGTAATTATTTACAAGTGGAGCCCACACTATTTTTGGCTATATCTAGGAGAAAAATTAACATTTAAAAATTTTTTTTTATTTCATTTTTGAAAAATGTGAAAGAAAAGAAAAAGATTTAAAATGAAAATTAATTTGGCAGATATTTAATAATTTTAAAAATTTTTGTACAAAATAAAAATGAGAAAAAAAATTAACATTTAGAAATTTATAAAATTAAAAAATGCAATTTTTTTTTTTAATTATTTTTTTATTAAATAAAATTAAAAAATGCAATTTTTTTTTTTAATTATTTTTTTATTAAATAAAATTAAAAAATCATCAAGTGACTGCTAATTTTCATGCCATAGATTTCGATAGCTTTTTTTGCCTTCAAAAATTGGAAAAAATTTTGGCTTTCATGTTTTTGGATAAAATTTCTGTTTTATTTTTTTTTTTTATGTTTTTGATATATTTTTTTTGAAAAGTACACAAAAACAAAAAATTAAAAAAAAAAAAAGTTGAATATTACAATTTTCTAAAAAATTTGTTAAAAATGTAATAATTAACTTTTTTTTTAATTATTCATTTTTTTTTGTACTTTTCAAAAAAAAAAAAAATAAATCAAAATTAAAAAAAAAAAATAAAAATTAAATTGGTGGACCCCACTGCAAATAATTACCTCTTTTTAAATTATTTATTTAGAATCAATTAAAAAAAATTTATTTCACTTCAATGCAGATTATTTTGGATCTGCGCATTCATATGTGCATTTCTCAGTGCAGCTTACTTTATATTACATTTATACAACAAATGGCTATCATCTCCAATAATTATTTCGATGAATCCTGAGCCAGTATCCTTTGAAGAATTTCCATTTCCTTCAGTGACTATTTGCAATATGAATAACGCTAAGAAGAGCGAAGCTGATCGCATTAATAACGGGTATCAAGTATTATTGATTATTAAAATAATTAACTACTGTATAATTTTAAATATCCAACCGTTTATAATCAATACTTTCACTATCTAGAAATGAAGACCTAGACAAACTTTTGTTGGAGGATATTTGTAACTCCAGAAATGAAACCGAGATTGATGATGTCTTTGGATCAGCAAACTGGACCAATGTTTTGCGTTTTATGATTAATGTAATCTTCAGTAGTATTTTTAATTTTTTAATGATTATAATTTATGAAATAAATTAATTTTTTAAAGGTATCCCAACCATGCAATGAGATGCTGCATCACTGTCAGTGGCACGGGAACGTTACAGAATGTGAAAGAATATTTAATCCTACATTAACAGACGAAGGAATGTGCTGTAATTTTAATTCTGTTCATCGTGATTTTATGTTTTATAATCCGTATGTTTTTTAACGATAACTATTTATGATATTTAAGTTAGCCGACGTTTTTTATTTTTTTTTATCATTTAATTAGAACAAAAAAATATTTTTAAAAAATTGCATTTACAGTTTTTTCATTTTTTTACAAATGAAAATTTTTTTTTATTTTTTTGTAATAATTTTTTCAATAAAAAAAAATTCTAAAAATTTTTAGATGTCAGCTAATTTAATTTTCATAAAAAATTGATAAAATACAATAATTAATATTTTTTGTGTTAAAGTCCAGAATGGTCAGATCTCAACGTAACATTTCCTTTTCCGATAATGGATTGGAAACCAGAGACTGGATATAATGATTCAGTTCATCCAGAAACTCAACCCTGGCGACCTTACGGTGCAGGAAAATACTACGGTCTTACTCTTGTTTTAGATACAAATATCAAAGAGTATTACTGTTCATCTACAGCAAGCATTGGGTTTAAATTACTCCTTCACAATCCTGTAGAGACACCAAAGATGACTGATTTTGGTTTTGCCATAAGTCCTGGAGAAGAGACCCGCATTGTCATCACACCGCGTATTAACACTGCGAGTTTATCAATTCTTGGGATACCTAGTAAAAAAAGAAAGTGCTTTTTTAATACTGAGCGTAAATTAAAGTATTATCGCACTTATACTCAGAGAAATTGTCTTCTTGAATGTGAGGCAAACTTCACTCAACAAATCTGTAATTGTGTCCAGTATTACATGCCAAGTAAATTTTTTTTTCCAAAAATTAATATCTTATTTTTAAGATTGTAACTTATGATATTTTTGTGGTTTACTTGATAGAGTCAGCAAATACTCAGATATGTGGGAAGAAAGATGATCAATGTGCGAATGATGCCAGAAAATTGATGGAAAAAAAACTTTATGATGATGAAGCAGTCGCTGATAAACTTAATGTTACCGAAATGTAATGAAAATCGGTAATTATTTACAAGTGGGGTCTAACATTTTAATTTTTATTTTTTTTTTTAAATTTTGATATATTTTTTTTTTTTGTAAAAAAAAATATTTTTAAAAAAATTTGTTTAAATAAATAAAATAATTTAAATAAAATTTGTTCTAAAAAATTATTTTTTAAAAATTGCATTTTTTAATTTTGTAAATTTCTAAATGTCAATTTTTTTTTTTTCATTTTTATTTTACAGTAATTTATTTTTAAAAAAAATTTTTTAAATTATTAAATATCTGTCAAATTAATTTTCATTCGAAATCTTTATTTTTTTCCCGACTTGTAAATGATTACCTAAAAATCACGTAATTATTACGTGACACTTTTTAATTTTTCAACTTTCGTACTAAAGTAATCATTTTTCTTAGACCAAGTTGTAATTGTTGGCCGGGTTGCTTTGAAATTAATTATGAGTTTACAATGTCACACAGTATACTCACATCAGCAATTCATGTCGACGATACATATATTAAAAATAGTAAAAAATATTTCAAGTAAGTATTAGAATTTCTATTTTTTTTTTTATGAGTCTGAAGTTAACAGACACTTGAAAATTTCTAGATTTTTCTTTAAAAATAAACTAGGCATAGAAAATTATTTATAAAAATCTCATTTACAATTTTTCAGAGCTTCTAAAGATGAAATTTTTAAATAAAATTTTCTTGCTATAATTTGTTTGTTTAAAAAAATGACACTGAAGTTAGGAGACATTAAAAATTATTTAAAAATTTTATAATAATAAAATTATTATAAAAAAAATTTCCATTTGTGAAAATTAATAAAAATTACAAGTGAAAATTTTTAGAAGCATTTTTATATTGTATTTTTTTTTTTTTTTTTTTTTTTTTTTACTAATACTGTGATTTAATTTTATTTTTATTATTACCTGTGTTATAGAGAAAATATGGCAGTAGTTCATTTATTTTTTGTCAATTCGCAATTTCCTAAATACGTAAAGAGCGAATTATTTGGATTTATAGAATTTTTATGTAAGTTGTCATTGTTGTCATCATCAATCACTTATTAATGAGCAGAATAATAATTATTGATCAGAACTTGTCTTTCTTTATCATTGACACACATATTTAATTAATAAATAAAATTTGTTACAGCCAACACTGGTGGTCTTCTTGGATTGTTTATGGGGTTTAGTTTTCTCTCAGTTGTTGAAATTTTTTATTTTATAACTTTGAGATTGTGGTGTAGGATTCAGTGGAATGAAAGGTCTAAATGCACAGATCACCGAAAAACATCTGACATACAACCAAAAATAGTGTATCCATTTTCTCAGTAAATTAACGGTGGACTTGAATTAATTAACGATAACAAATTTATAAATAATCTTCTAAATATATTATTAAAAAAAAAAAATAATAAAAATAAAATCTTTATTTAAATGAAAAATTAGACATAAGTGTATTAACAATTGTTACTCACCTTTTAAAAATATCAGATTAAATCACCATTTACAATCCATTACTAATTACTAATAGCTTAATTATTATTATGAGATTTGAAGACGATTTGTCATGTTGATAGTGCGATAAACATGTTTTTGAGTAGTATGTACTAACCATAAAAAAAAGAAAAAAAATACTAATAGTCAGCCACTATTTCTACAACAGACGGTAAGTTTAGACTGAGCGCTGGCAGATGGCGCGCTTTTTTAAAATAAAGCGGGAAAAATTATAATACTAAAGTTAGCCGACGTTTTTAATTATTAAAATAAAACTAAAAAATATTTTTAAAAAATTGCACTTACAGTTTTTCAAGTTTTTTACACAAAAAAAAATTTTTTTATTTTTTTGTAATAATTTTTTTTATAAAAAAAAAGTTCTAAAAATTTTTAGATGTCGGCTAACTTTATTTTCATGAATTTCCATGGAAAAATTTCGAATTCGTGATTAAAAATGAATAATTATTTTATTATCTAAAAATTATATACCATAATAATCCATTTTCTTTTTTTTTTCTTTGTGTGTAAGCATTAATATACACATATTTATTAATTTATTCATAATTCCTACGTATTGACAGTAGATAAATTTAAAACTACTAGGTATTTTTTTCATTTATGATTTCTTATTTCTTCATACAAAATTCTAAACATAACACTAGATGTTCACAAATTATTATTAATATCTATTATATATCATTTAAAGACCTTAGTTCTTCGTCAACTCATTTACATTCGCCAAATATAATATGTAAATAAAATTAGTATAATAATTACGTAAAATATTATCATTTAGTATAGAAAAAAAATGTTGGATTTTTTTTATGCTGTACAATTTAGTTTTTTATGAAAATTCATTCATAACAAAAAAAAAAAATTTTTTTTTTTTCATCAATTCGAGTAAATACTTAATTATATTTATTTTGCACAGAGTATGTATACATTTAGAAACTTTTGTTTTACAAATATAATACGCCCCGTGCAATTTAATTAAACTTACACCCTCATTCATTTGATTCTAATTTTAAATTTATTTATAATAAACAAATCACTTGATAAAAGCACGATAAGACGTGTACTGCTTTACTTGATTCATTCTAAACAACATATATTCACAATTGACGACAAAAAAAAATATATATGTATAATATATATATAAATATTAATTTACATCGTTATTATTATCAATTATCATATAATTATTATCAATAGATGCAAAGATGTTTGATTCAGTATTGCAAAAAAAAAACAATCATTAGTAATTACAGTAATAATTATTCTAATTATACTAAGAAAAAAAAACTTATTTTTTAATGTAGTATTTATAAAAATCGGTAGCTGAAATAGAGGAAGACATTGAGTAAATGTCCACACGGAAATTTACATAAATTTGTCATTAAAATTTTTAAATTAATTCAAGCTTTCAACAATTATTAATTTTGGAGTAAAGTAAAAAACCCAGTTATTGAAACTGGCCTAGTTATGGACACTTGCAATTTTTTTTTTAATGACACTGGATATCATCCCAGATTATACTCAGTGATATCTGTGATGAAAAAATTTTTTAGATGATAGCTTGGAAAATCTAGATTATACTCATTATAATCTAGATTATACTCATTATAATCTGGATTATACTCATTATAATCTGGATTATAGTTATTGTAATCCGGGATGATATCCAGTGTCATCTTGTTCTTTCCGTGTAAATTTTAAGATAATTTTTTTTTTTGAGAACATTTTTTTTTTTTAATAAGAATAAAGTTGCAAGTGTCAAACAACTAGGCCAGTGTCAATAACTGGGTCTTTTACTTTAAATAAAAAACCAATCAATTCATATAAAAACTCATTGATGATTGATATATTAAACCTACTGATTACTTTTCATAATAATATATAAATTTTTTTTGTAATATTATTTTTCAAATGTTTATTTTTTGTTTGTTCAATTATTAAAATAAAATTACATTATTTATATAATTGTGAATAACAACTAAGAATGCGCCCTTTCTCAGCCTCATAAACTCCACTTTGCTGCTTCAGGTGCTCACCAAAATTGTATTAATTTTTATGCATATAATCAAGACAAAGATAACTCTAAAGAATATTAAAAAATAATTATTTAATTAATTAATTAATTAATAATAATAATATCTATCTAATCTACACCAAAATACTGTAGCAGGTTTTTACCGTACGTAGTAAAAGGATTGATATAATTTTTTAATCATCTTGTTTTCATTAAAATTTACAAATCAACTGTTATTCCAATAAACCCAAAAAAATAAAAATGAGAAAAATAAATCTTTTTTTTTTTATAATTAAAATAAAATGATTAAGCGAGTACATCAATTGTTATCAATGAAACGAGCAAAGTTATTGAGTCATATTAGTGAAGAACAAGTGCATTCTGGTGTTTCTTATAATTTTTTATGATCATTACACTCTGTTCACACAATCACGAATCATTAAAAAATCCGTACAAAAGCGTAGAATCATTGAACCATTCTATTTTTTTTTTTTTTGTTATTACAATAACTATTAATAATAAAAATTTATTTTTATTTTTCATCATCAGTTATTCAGGCTCAAAATTGATTTTAATATATGAAATAAAGCTGCACAATTATTTCCCACAAATTGTTGACAAATATGAATATTATTAAAAATATTCTGAAGACATACCTTGATTTTGTTAGAAAAAAAAAAAAAAAAAAAAAAAAAAAATACCGGAAACAAATTGTTATTAGCATCTTTTGTTAATTAATTAAACATCTAATTAACTAAACATTATAATTAAAAATAAATTGAACGACGTAAAAATAAACTAATGAAATTAATAATTAAAGTTTTATAAGTATGTATAGTTATTCTAATTAGCTATTACCTATTAAAAACTATCATTATGGTAGTTTAATATAACTGATATTTTTTTTTTTTTTTAATATATAGTATTTGATCTTAAAATTATAAAACAGATGTATGCCAACCGATTACTTGTATCATTGTTATTGCAGCTTTTATTAACTTGTATCTTTCTATTATCTTCGAAAATTGAATCCAATTTTTTGTCTATAGTCTAGAGGCTGTATTAACTTTACGTAAACTTTTGAAGTCGGTGTACAAAATGAAATTATTTTTATGTTTTTTGACCTACAGAAACAGAATATCCCAGTTGTTTTTTTTAAATCCCGGGTCCTCAATTGTTTAAACAATTGTTTAAAAAATAATTTTTTGGAGATTGGTTATTTTTTTTTTTTTAAATATTTTGGACAATTTAATTTTATAAACCGACCTCAAAAGTTTACGAAAAAGTAATACAGCGTCTAAACTACTACTTATATTTTTTTCTTCATTTTCTAGTAACATAAATGTTACATTAGTTTACAATCACGGATGACTGGACGGATGTGAGCCTTGTAAATAATTCAAGTGTGATTAAATTAGTAATCGATTTGCTCACATAATTTTTTGTTTTAATAATTTTTCGTCAGCCTCTTATCCTAAGATATCATTTAATCAAAAATTAATTTATCAAATCTAATTAATAAATAATGATGGACAAAAATATATATTATGTATGTTTAAAAAAAAAAAAAAAAAAAAAATCCGGCTCATGCTATCCAAGTCACTGTACCCACGTTCTATCACGTACAATTTTTTAATAATTATAATAATAATAATTAATTATTATTTATAAAGCTTACAATGTCGATTGGCTTATGACTTATCAATTAATTAATTAAAATATTCTTTTTAATCCCAAGATGAACGGTAACGCTCTTGTCAATTGTTCATATAAAAATGCGTTGCACATACACCTTTGATTAATCAAAATGACAAAACATTGGAATTCCCACTGTAATTATTTTTTTTTTTTTTTTTTTATACTGTATTAAAAGTAAATGAAGATGCAATAACCTCATTCGGCTCAGCACAAATTTTGGCAGGAGTCCTTCAAGTATTAAATCATTTAGGCTCCGGGAAGGCCACTTGACATTTGTAAACGTCTTCAATCATCACCGTCTGTCCTTGGCCTTGACTAACAGTTACAGGCGTAGTTGCATTTACTACAACAACTTGTTGCCCCTGTTGAGCTTGTTGAGGCTGCTGTTGTTGCTGTTGTTGTTGCTGTTGCTGTTGCTGCTGCTGCTGCTGCTGTTGCTGTTGTTGTTGTTGCTGCTGTTGTTGCTGTTGCTGCTGCTGTTGTTGCTGTTGATTACTAGTGTTCGGCTGCTGCGTATTACTTGCATTGTTGGCATTCTGGTTTCGCGCAGTTTGACCGTACTTTTCATGAATAGCGCGGTGACGTTTTAGAGCAAAACGATCGGAAAATCCAATCTCACAAATATCACATCTAAAATTAAATAATGATAGTTGTATATTTAAATTATTGTATTTTAAAGTCTGGATAAATATTAAAGTTTAAATAAAATTTACCTATGAGGTTTCTCGCCAGTGTGAACCTTGGCGTGATTTTTCAAGTGCGTCGCTTGATTGAAAGCTGAACCACATGTATTACAACGGTATGGTTTTTCACCAGTATGAATTCTTCGGTGATTCCACAGGGTTGAGTGTCTCGCAAATGTTTTTTCACACACTTCACACTGATACGGGCGTTCGCCTGAATGAATTCTCTCGTGATTCTTCAAGTGAGGGCTCTGCGAGAACTGCATACCACATACGCTACACTTAAAAGGCTTTTCACCAGTATGAACACGTCCGTGATTTTTCAAATACGCAGCTGTTAAATTTATTAAATTATTTAATTTATATTGCACATACATAAAAATCCATTTATTATTATTTTTAATAATCGATATGAAATTTTAAATATTTACCTTTTGCAAAGGCCAAACCACAGACTTCACATTTGAATGGCTTGTCTCCAGAATGAAGTCTCTTATGAGACCAGAGTGACGAGTAGCGTGAAAATGTCCCGTCGCAAACATTACAATGAAATGGCTTCTCTGGCTGGTTCTGATTTTGCTTGCCGCCTGAAATTATAAATGGGACGGGAGTATTAGTTTTCCTCGAAGGGCCAGTTCTACAAATACATTTTATCACCGTGAACACATGAGACGTTCGTAATTTTATCATAACTACTAAATTATTATTGTTAAAAAATTATTTGCTTATATACACAAACAATTTTTAAATTTCAAAAATAAAAGGATTCATATCGGTGTAAAAAATTTTCTCCGAAGGTCTCATAATGTATTTTTTTGTGGCCCGTATCTCGATTGGAAGAAAAAATAAAATAAAACGCTTTTATTTTAATTATTAACAGTTGATTTTTAGATTGTAAAAATAATAAATATGAATATAATGAAATAAAAATGAATATATGGCACTGATTATTGTTATTATTGTTAAATGCGTTATTAATTATGATGATGATTCGGAAATTTATAAAACTGTCCCTTAGGGGAGATTTCATTCCGTAAAATCGTCCTTACGTTTAGATGCTGACAGTTCTACTACCCTTTTAATAGTTATTTAATTTTTTATCATTATTAATACGAGTGTTATGACGGCGTACTTAGGTCCAGTTTTTCAATCCAGAATAAAAATATTATTATTATTGCAAGTATATTTATATATATGAAATATATAGATATATTTCATCAATGGCTAAAATTTTATCCTGAATCGAAAAACTGGCCCTTAATTATTAGTCATAAATTATCAAAATAACTACAAAGACATGCAACTATCGATTAAAAGTTTGCAATACACGATTGGCAACCACAAAATAAATTGAATCAGAACTGTCACCATCTGGAAGAAAAACCAAAGATATTCTTTAACAAGAACATTAAAGTTCAGAAATAAATTTCTGAATTTTTTTTTCTCTTTGGTTGGGATTTCATATTCCGACTTACTTCCGATAGTGATGTGACCAGTTGCCTTGCAGACACCACACTTCGCAAGAGAACTGATTCCAGAATCGAGTTTTTCTTCATCTTTACCTATCATACACCACCCGTTGTACGATTATATGACAGCAATGAAATGACAATATGATGGAAATGGGGATATGTGAATTATAATCGAATAACAAAAAAATAATGATACTTCCCTTGTATTCACATTAAACAATTCTACTATTTTTTTTTTTGCACAATTATCTTTTTTTTTTTTTTTTTTTTTTATTGAGTCTCGAGTGAAAAAATGTTAGTTTTTATATTTTAAGAGCCCTCTCCAAAAAACAAACCAGAAAAAAATTTCCAAGAGGTCGCTTCAATTTTTTTTAAATTTCAAAAATTGAATTTTTTAAAAAAATTTTTTTTCTCGTTAAGATATAATTTTATAAAAAAAAAAAAAAAAATAAATAAGTTTCGGATTTTCCATTTTTTTTTTTTTTTTTAATACAAACGTCAAAAATCAAAATCGTTTATCAAAAGGAAATATCATTAATTTGTTTATACTTTTATAATTCAAGGTTCCTCTAATAATAAATATATAAAACCGACTTACCGATAAAAATAATTCCGGTTCCGTTGCATTTGTGGCACTTGGTAACACTGGTAACTCCTCGTCGTTTAACGGGATGATGTCCAGGTTTGATTGCTATTTAAATAAACCAAAAATAAAATTAATAATCAATTAAAATGAGTCAATAAATATAAAATATAAAATAAAAAAAAAAAAAACTTACTCTTTTTAACTTTAGTAGGGTTATGTTCACAAGGATCTTCACTCCCACACTCTTCACATGCTTGCACCTTAGGTTTTTGATGCATATTCGTTTTGTGGCTTTTTAATTCACCAGGTAACGCAAAGCATGCACCACATACATCACATGTGTACGGGCGTTCAGGTGTGGTAGCAACTGTTACAGTCGTAGGAGTCTGTACTACAACTTGTTGAGGTTGCTGAAGATTACTCGGCGTAGTATTGTGAACTCTCTTGTGGTGAGTAAGTAAACTCATGTGACCAAATACAAGGCCACACAAGTCACACTTAAAAGTAGCATTGGCTGCCGCATTGCTTGCCGCGGCAAGACTCATTTGATTAAGCAAAGAGTTGTAACCAGCAACTGGCTGGACATCAAAGCGATAACAGCCTTTATCGTCGGTGGCTATTGCACTAATTGTGCTCACGGCATTAGTCTGTACTTTTTGCAGCATGTTAACATTGTAATAAAATGGAAAGTCAGCTGTTGTTGTTTGTTGCTGAGATTTGTCTTCTTTTTTTTCAGTAACATACATCTGTTGCGTTTGCTGTTGCTGTGACTGCTGACTTTGAGCAGCTTGCTGCTGAATTTGTTGTGGGTCAAACATGTTTGCTAATTGAGGCTGTAAATAAAATAAATAAACAACAATAATTATTAATTAATTAATTAATTTTAATAAAATAAAATAAATAAAAAATTGTAGATAATAACCTGACGTTGGTCTGTATAACTAGAATTACTTTGTTCTGTTTGTGTAAAACTATTAGTCTGCTCCGTTTGAGTAAACATGGAACACTTGACTGGTTGCTCAATCTGTTGACTCGATTGATTCGGAATTTTAATCAAATCCCGTTGAAATCGATGCTGCTGATGTTGATCCTCAGCTTCTTCAATTTTAAGCGTTTCGTCTTTGACAACAATATGCTGAAAAAAAAAAAAAAATAAAAATAAAAAAAAAAAAAAAAAAAAAAAAACAAATTTATAAAAGACAATTATTAATTTATTAAATTATTTTAAATAATTATTATATAAAGATAAAATAATAATAAGACAAAGAAAGCCCCGTAGCAAAGTTATTTCACGGTAAGCACTATTGTCCCTGCGGTTTGATATATTCGCGCGGCGGCATACCTGCTGTATTTGATCAGGATGGGTTGTTGTACTCAACCAAACCACGTTGTTACCATTTGACTCTAGGGCCATTGATGCGCTGCTTATGATCCTGCGCAATCAATGGACATCCGTTATAACAAATCAAGATCTAATCTGATGTGTGATGCCGCTTGATACTGGACGATACTGTTAACTGCTACTGCTGAAGAGGAATTTTATCAATTACACGATTTATTTGCTATTAAATAAACAATAATTTAAATATTTAAATTTTTACGTTAATTTCTATGTTAGTCAATGATTTTTAATTCAAGTATATATATATATATATATATATATATATATATATATATATATATATATATATATATATATATATATATATATATATATATATATATATATATATATATGGTAAATTCTGTGGTCAGTAGACTACCCTCCCCCTCCCTTTGTCCCTGATCAAAAGTCATGCCGCCAGGATGCCGCGAGGTGGATATTAAAGTCGGCTTTACAGTATGCGCGAGTGAGGCGCGACCCCACGGTATCAGGAAAAAAAAAAAATATTTTTGAAAGAAAAAAATTAAAAATTTTAAATGTTGGCAAAAAAAAAAAAAAAAAGGGGGGGAAATAAAATAAATTAAATGTATTGAATGAACTATGACCGTATGAATTATCAGTTACACATACTCACTTGTAATTATCACTATACAATCTCAGTGTCCAGTTTAACGCACCCGGATGATCGGTGAGTTGCCATAACGGCAGCGGCGGTAAGTGCGCGGGAGATTGATTGAAACAATTAATTATCTCAGGATAAATACTCCCAAAAATATTATTTCTCTCACAATATTCAACACTTTAATTTTAAATAGTTTAATTATTATTATTATTATTATTTTTTTTTAATATATTAAATTTAAATATTTACAACTACCGGACATCAGTTGGAGCTCAGTCGCGATGGAACAAAAAGGGTTTAGGTAAAAAAGAGGTCAGAGAAAGAAGGACGCGATGGGCAAAGGTCAATCTTGTAAAACTTTAGATGTAATTTTTCAAGGACCTTCCGGCTTTTAATTAATTGTTGGTCCTATTTGCCTTGTGCTGATGATGATTTAAATGTTGTAGGCACGTCAGGGCGACAGTTGTCAGAGTTGAGCGTTGGCAGCTCGCTAAGTTCATGTCGACCAAGTGTAAGGTTGTGCTGCTGGTGCTGTCGCTGATGATGATGAAGATAATGATGATGAAGAGGATTGTTGGTGGCTCTCTTTAACAACTTGTCTCTTGATCGCTAAAACTTGTAAAAAAACTTGCTCGTATTTAATTATGAATGTATAGATATATGATAGTTCAGGTCAGGCGTCGTGGTCACACACTCGAGGGGGGCACGAAAAAAAAAATAATTATAACGTTTAGCCGATCAAGTGTCTCAATCGATCCTTCTCAGAGGCGCTCGATGCGCGACATCATCGAGCAACAACTCGCAGTTGTAAAACGCAAAGAATAGCGGCGTCAACAAACCCGTTGGCGGCCATTACACGCAACAAGGATAACACAATGGACGTTGTAGTTTGGCTAAACTGAGACCAAGCACGCCTTCACGCCAACGCTTACTATGCTACCTTCTGTTCCCGGGATAGAGAATACACAAAACCGATACGACTGTCTGACTCTACAACTCTTCTCCTCGCACTCACTCCCTCGCACTCACCACTTAAGCCTACTCGTATCAACCAGCAGCAGACTCGCTTTTTTTTCTCACACGGAATAGAGAGAGCGATCGAGAGCTGAGTGGAAGAGTGCAGAAAGGTGGAACAGAGAGCGCCTTGCCGTCACTTTAGACACTCTAACCGTCAAGGTCGATCCGTTCGGTCGTTCTCTTCTCCTTACACCCTCTTGTGGCGCGGCCAAGCGCTTCGTCTTCGTCGTTACACACCTGCGACATCTACGAGATCGAAGCCCCAACTAGGATTCTTTTTTAAATTGCGCGCGCATATGACGCTTAAAATTCGCGCCAAAAATTTGAAATTTTTTTATTTTATTATTATTATTATTTTTTTTTTTCATGACACTGAAGTTGACAAATATATAATTTTTTTTAGATATTTATAGCAATTGAATTATTATAAAAAAAAAAAAATTACATTAAAAAGTTTCACATGTAAAAATTACAAGTGAAAATTTTTAGACAATTAAATTTCAAGTAAAAAAATACTTTAAAAGATTGTACGTATAATTTTTTCCTGTAACAATTTTTTCAATAAAAATAATTATAAAAATTTTCAGATGTCGGCTAATTTAATTTTCATCAATTTTTAAATTTTTATTATAAATCTATTATAAAAAAAAAATCATGAAAATTAATTTAGCTAGAATAATAGACTTTTTAAAATATTCTTGATAACTTTAATTTAATTACACTTTGTTCTGATTTATTAATTTTATTATTTATCAATAAAACATTAAAATATTTAATTAAATTTGTATAAATTCGAAATAATATTAAAATCAACAGACGCTTGATCATTTCTTGATTTTATTAAAAAAATTAATAAGTACTAAAAATATATTAATAGCTTTTTAAAATATTTTTTTCAAAATTTTTATTTATAAAAAGTTATCTGTTAAAAAAAATCCTAAAAAATTGTCAGATGTCTGTAAATTTGAGTATCATAAATCGATCTAAAATTGAATAGTACATATATTTTTGTAATACAAAAATTTATTGGTACAATAAAGTATATTTAATGACATATTTATTTACATAAAATGTGAAATATATATCTAAGAAAGTGGGAAAAAAAAATAAGGCGCAGTCGCAAAAGGAAAGCGGGTGAGATTCAAAAAGACACGGGGTCAAGCGTTTGTGTTCAGTCGATTCCGCGACGTCGCCGTGACATCAAACTAGACTGGCTTTTGCAAAAAAAATTAAATCGATGTAAGAATTACGCTAATTGTTAGTCTTTTTTTTAGCTGATTAAATTAGATTCCGTTCTTCCATTATAGATGTAAGTAAATTTAAATATTTATTTAAATTTAAATTTAAACCATTGAATTATTTTTATAATATATTTTTTATTTGCAGATGAGACACTTTACCTAGAATTCTAAATAAATGTAAATAAAAGATTCAGAGATTAAAGTAAACAATGTCTGATTCACCAAAAACTAAAAAAGTGCGGCCTAGGCCTAAAATACAATTACCAGTGCCCGGACAGTATACTCACTATGCCCAAACGCCGACTGGATATGTCGCAACATCATACGGACAAACTCCAATACCGGTGACTCCTGGATCTGTTCAGCCCCAAGTCTTGTATGTCAATAAAGCTAGTGAATTTATGTTTGCACAATTTAAAGGAATAAAAGATTTTACTAAATCTGGCCTGAGTCTTGGTGAAAAAAGTGCGTTTTGGCTGTATGGAAAGGTAATATTAAATTTATTATTATTTAATATTTATAAATAATTTTTATGATTATTTTTAATAAAAAAATTATTAAAATAAAAAATTTCACATGTAGAAAATTTGAAAAATTATACGTGCAATTTTTTTTAAATATTTTTTTACTTGCAATTTAATTATTGAAAAAAATAGAAAAATTCGGTTACACGGAAAGAAAAATATGACACTGGACATCATCCCAGATTATACTCAGTGATATCTGTAGTAAAAAAAAAAAAAAAATTCAAATGATAGCTAGAAAAATCCAGATTATATTCATTATAATCTAGACTATATTCATTATAATCTGGGATTGTACTCATTATAATATGGGATTATACTTATTATAATCTGGAATTATACATATTATAATCTGAAATTATACACATTATAATCTGGGATTATGCTCATTGTAATCTGGGATTATATCGAGTGTAATCTTGTTCTTTCCGCGTAACTTTAGTATAATTGAATTTTCTAAAATTTTTACTGAGTAAATAAATTTTATTCAAGGTAAGCTCGTGGAGCAAGCGTTGGTTCACGCATATATTTTTGTCGGTGATAATGTTATTATATAGTGTCGCTGGAGCTTTTATATTCGTTTACGTTGAGGGCCGTAACGAAGATCACGTCATACTGGATATCAGAAAAGACAGAAATGAAACAATACACGTGATAAGAGAATATTGTCAGGACAAAGATTTGCTTGATCAAGCAGAAAGATGGAGAGGTAAAACAGCTAATGAGCTAATGCACTATGAATTAAAATTGAAGGAACACTACAAGCATGCATTACTCAATGAAAATCAAAAAGTTTGGACATTTTGGAATGCTATGTTTTATGCCGGTACTATATACACGACAATTGGTGAGTATTATTTATTATTAAATGTATTAAATTTCATTATCACTTATGATGTAATAAATCTAGTGATCAATATTCAATTTTTAAATAATATTTATAAATTTTTGAATGTACGTTTTTTTTTTTTTTTTTCAATTACGTGTTATTGAACTCTATTATTATTTTTAATCGATTTTCTTATAATTTTTTCGCGGCACAAATATTGAGATCCCACGCGTCCTATTTCGGGAATGTGGCAGTTTACGTAAGAAGATGAAGAAAAAAAAAAACAAGAAGAAATTCAACGAGAAAATCTCAAGAGCTGAAATAGATAAAATTTATTGTAATTTTAGCAGTTGACCTGTTCTAAATGTAACTCGATATTTTAGTTAGAAATGATCCAGAAAATCATAAATGATAAATAATAAATGAAATAAATTATTTAAGATAACGATGAGTTATAAATATTAAAGGAATTTAATAGTGAATAGTAGAATGAGGAGATTGGTTGGTTGTCATCTGGGTAAAATTTAATAAAAAAATTGTATGAGTGGTATGAGGTTAACTATTGGTAGAGTGTTTGAGTAGATGATGGTAGTAGTAGCAGTGGTGGTGGTGGGAGCTGAACTTTATTTTTGTCTTCTTCAGTCTTGTCTTTTGTACATTGTGACGAGGATCGTTATTAAGATGGAAGACAGTTATACAGTGCACAGACGACGTAAAGCTGCTGCTAGAAGACGTGATAAAACTCCAGAACCTTCACGAGCTGTTGCTGCATCTATCGCTAAAGATATTGATGAAGAAAATGATGAAGAAGATAAAAAAATACTTGAGGCAAGAGCGCGAATGGAACAAATGGTTGAAGACACTGAAAAAATGGAGGAGTTGGCTGCTGATGGAAGATTGAAGTCACACTCATCCAGTCCTACGTCAATTATTGAAGAGCAAATGGCAGAAGCGGCTGAAATGAAGAATAAATTAGATTTAGTAGTTTTAGAGAAGAGTGAAAATTTAATAGACGCTAAAGTTTCTGATAATAGGAAAGATTTAACGCAATTAGATAAAAAGCTTTCTGAGGAAAATTGTCAAGTGGAAAGTACTAATTCTACTACTGCAACTGCTTCTGCTGCTGCTGCTGCTGCTGCTGCTGCTGCTGCTGCTGCTGCTGTTGCTGTTAATATTAACGAAAATAGAACCGAGTCAAACAGGCGGGTTAAATCGTCATCCTCATCGTCGTCACATGGAGACAAAGCAGCGGTAAGACGGAGAGCCAGGCGTTCTAAGGAACGACGAAGTTCCAGTGACTCGAGTCTTGCTGAAGATGACAGATCTAGTAAGAGTGATTTTGAAGAAAGAAAGAAAAAATCACGACGGGTACATAAAAATTTAAAGGAGAAAGATTTTAAAGAAAAAGATAGTAAAGAGAAGGAAAATGAAGAAAAATTTAATAAAGATAAGAAATACGAAGAAAAACATAATAAAGGGAAGAAAATTGAAGAAAAATCTTTTAAAGATAGTCAAGGTACAGAAGAGACGCCGGTTATCTATTCAAAAACGCTGACACTTGTTGGCAAACAGATTATACCTCTGAGCAGTGACTGTCTCATTGAGGACTTTAAGAAAGCGGAAAGAGATTACTATGAGAGAAGGGAATTAGGAATTCTCGATGTACAAATTGATGACTATGTAAATCCAAAGATGGAAGCTGCTTTAAGGAAACGTAAAAGGAAAAAAACACGTGAAATAAATTTGAAAGATAATAAAACAGAGGAGAAAATTGAAGAAAAAAAATCTTACGGGTTTTGGTCATGGTTTGGCTTTTTTAAAAGAAATGTTAAGCTAGAAGAAAGTAAAATTGAGCCTAAAAAAGAAGAAGAAATTAAACCTGATAAGGTGGTCAAAAAATCTTCAAGGATTCTTGAATTTATACGAGCCTTGTCGGATATTAGAGCTGAATTTCGCGCTTATGTTGATCAAAGTCCTCGGGAGGTTTATTTAATTCGTAAAAGTCGAAATAAATGTGTTGCTCAGTTAATCTTGATAATTATATATTGCGGATTAGGAGCTTTTGTTTTTCGCTTTACCGAGGGAGCTTTTGAGACATTTTACAAGTGCGGAGTTAAGCGAGTAAAACGTGACTTTCTAGACAGCCTCTGGAATTACAGTCACAATATGCGCGAAGACGATTGGAAAAGCATGGCGAGGAAGAAATTGATGGAATTGGAAGAACAGTTACATGCAGCTCACGAAGCTGGAGTACAATCGTACAGTGGCCAAAAAAGCTGGAGTTTTCTCAATGCCGTTGTTTATTGTCTTACTGTTATCACAACAATTGGTGAGGCGTGCCGTTGATTTCTCGATTTAAATTTATTTTATTAATTAATAAATATATATATACTTCAGTTAATTTATCCGTTAATAAATCAAAGATACATTTTTAGATAGTTAATGGTATTTTTTTATCCAGGATATGGCCATATAGCACCGAGCACAACGACGGGCCGAGCCATCACAATAGTCTACGCTATTTTCGGCATCCCATTGTTCCTTATTATTCTCGCTGATTTTGGTAAACTATTTACAAGATGCATCAAATTTTTTTGGGCATATGTAAGAAGACTCTACTACACTGGAAGTTGTCGGCGAGTGCGAAGAACTGCTCCTGTTCAAGTAATTATTAAATTAGCGATAGAAAAGAAAAAAAATTTTTATTATCAATAAAATTACCTTCAGGAAGTGATGAAAGGCGTTCAATTAGTTTATGATCTTGCAACCTTCAGACGTCCGTCGGAACTGAGTCCTGATGAACTAGCTGAAATGCACAAACAGCAAACTATTCTCAATGTTGACGCTAATATACCTGTGACCCAGCCTGGAACTCCAGTGACTCCAGAACTCTCAAATTTTGCCATTAATGATGAATTTAATTTACCTATTTCCGTAGCGATTACTATCTTATTAGCTTACATATTTGTTGGAGCAACTGCATTCAATTTGTGGGAACAATGGGGCTTTTTTGAAAGCTTCTACTTTGTTTTTATATCCATGAGCACAATTGGCTTTGGCGATTATGTACCAAAGGTAATTATAGTTATTTTTCTTTTTCAATTTGCTGTAGTTATTTTTCTGGTAGATATTTTTAGTAATTGTTTACAAATGGGGTCCATCCTATTTTTGGTCATATCTAGGTGAAAAATTAACATTTTTTTATTTTTTTTTATTCTGCTTATTTTTACCGCACATTTATTTTAAAAAATATCGTGGAAGAAAAAAATAAAGATTTCAATAATTTTTTTTGCCTTTAAAAGTTGGAAAAAATTTTGGCTCTCATGTTTTTGGATAAAATTTCTATTTTATTTTTTTTTTTTAATTTTCAAAAAAAAATTTAGTTAAAAAAAATGAAAATTAAAATCTTGGACCCCACTTCTAAATAATTACTAATATTTTTTTACGCTACATGGTTGTTAAAATAAACAATGCATGTGTCATATCTAGTTAAGCTTTTGCATAAAATTTGAATATTAATTTGCTGATCTTGCATTTTTTTTTCACGCTGGATCTAGATGGTAAGAAAATTTGCTGATGCAGAATTTTTACAAACAAAATGTTATCAAATTTTGTTTAAATTAATTATCAATTATCTTATTTAATAATTAATTAATAATTTTTTTAGCACCCTATTTACATGATGTGTTCAATAGTCTACTTGGTGTTTGGTCTAGCCTTGACTTCCATGTGCATAAATGTCGTTCAGGTATGCATAAACGTTTAAAAATTTTTTGCTATAAATAAAATAATTAAAAATAATTATATGGACAATTATAGGTGATGTTGTCGGATTCGTTTAAGCATGCAACTCAAAAGATAGGCGCGACAATTGGTTTCGAAATTGCTGAGGAAGATGGATCGATACCACCGCCTGTACCGTTAGTAGAAGTAGCACAAGTTCATACGACTATTAAAGAAGATTGTGAATGTGAAATCAAAGATACTACTGAAGAGATAAAAGCTCCAAAAGCTCACCAAGAAGATGTTGACTTGTAATTCAACTTTACTGCATTAATTCATCCATCTTTATTAATATTATTTTTTTTTTTTAATTTAAAAAGTTATTAAAAGCCAAAGACTTAAACCAAAAAAATTTAATCACGCATTTTTTGCAAACACGCTGTGAAAATTAATTGTTAAATGCGAAATGCCTGTGCTTTTTCAGGAATATTGTGCCTTTATAAATATATATATTAAATTTAGATGTATAATTTTTAATAATTAAATGCATTAAAATAATCTTTTGTTAATTTACAATTTTAAATATTTTTAAATCTAATTTTTTTAAGTTTAGAAAAAAAATTTAACAGTTTAAATGTGATCGATAGGTAAGAAACTAAGATAATTATTTACAAGTGGGGTCCACCCTATTTTTGGCCTTAACTACACGGAAAGAACAAGATAACATTGGATATCATCCCAGATTATACTCAGTGATATCTGTGGTGAAAAAAAATTTCAGATAGTAGCTAGTATAATCCAGATTATACTGAGTTTTGGCTCTTATGTTTTTGGATAAAATTTCTATTTTTTTTTTTTTTTTTTTTTTTTTTTTTTTTCAAGTACATAAAAAAACGAATAATAAAAAAGTTTTACATCACAATTTTCTAAAAAATTTATAAATTTGTTAAAATTGTGATAATTAATTTTTTTTTAATTGTTCAATTTTTTATGAATCTTTAAAAAAAAAAAAAAAAATATTAATAAAATCAAATAGAAATTTTGTTTAAAAAAAATGAAAATTAAAATGACATTGAAGTTGACAGACATAAAATTTTTTTAAAATATTTATAACAATTAAATTATTATAAAAAAATTAAATTAAAAAGTTTCACATGTAAAAAATTAATAAAAATTACAAGTGAAAATTTTTAAAAGCATTTTTTTAATTGTAATTGATTGATTAAAAAAAATTTTTTAATTACCAGCTGACTGCTAACTTCAGTATTATAAATTAAAATGATTAACCCCACTTGTAAATAATTACCAAAACGAAAATTCATAATTGTATTTTCTATTAAGCTTGTAAATATTGTAAAAGAATCGTCTAATAATTTTGGAGTATAAAAATTTATTAACTCTATTTAAGAAATCTCAATTTCTTGATAAAAATTGTTATCTTAAAAATATTTAAATCGTTCAATTGTACTTCTTTCATATTGACAAAATCCTTGAGGAAATAAAAACAAAAATAATTGTAGAGTATTGATAAAAACATAAAATTTCATCGTTTTATCGTTGTAGATTTTTTTTGTATTATATAACGTTAAAAATAGAATTTTAAATCCAAGTAATAATACATCAGCGATAAAAACTTGTCTCCAGATAAGGATTTGTTGCAAATATATCCAGAGTTTGGAAAAAAAAAAAAAAAAAGAATAATAAGAGATGAGTAGATGTACTCATATTATTGACAATAGAATATAGTGCGGATGTATACTTATACATTATAGCTACTAATCTGACGTCACAATGTCCGCAGTAGCGTTTTATGCCGCTGCGCTGCGACTACGTCAGTACGCGCAACTCGCAAGTACGTATGCATTGGAGCTGGGAATAATAATCATAAAGAAACATAACTTATAATTATAAAACAACAGTAATCAAGATTTAAGAGCAAATCTCTGGAGTAGAAATCTATGTGTCAAAACATTGTTTATAAACTAATGATGGCAATTATTTAGTTTTTTTTCTGGATTAATTTAATATAATAATTTATAAAATTTGTGTGATTCTATTATGTCGCACGTACAGTATGTCGATGAATTAGTGAAAGAGTATTTATTATTCCGCGGTTTTAGTCAAACATTACGGGCATTTGATAATGAACTGAAAGCTGAAAAAGAGAAAGGCTTTCGAGTAAGTATTTTTTATAATTTATTTAATTATTTAGAATTTAATAATTTAAAAATTATTGAATTATATTTAATTTAAAAATATTTATTTAATATTTAATTTATAAATAAATTAATTTTTAGAATTTTTGTTAACAAAATAAATTAAGGCAAAATAAATGAGAAAAAAATTTATGAAAATTTATTTAAATTATAATTTAATAATTTAAAAATTTTTAAGTTTTAAAATTATATTTAATTTAAAAATATTGATTTTATATTTAATTAATAAATAAATAAATTAAAAAAATTTAAGCGCCATTTAAAAAAAATATTTTTTTGCTCCAATTTAATGAATAAAACAGTATTATAATTATTTCAATTTCAAATTTATTATTTATAATTAAATAAAAAATTTTTTTCTAGGTTGATAAGATTGTGGATCAATTAATGCAGCACATTTATACATTTGATTTGGTTTCATTGAGAGAACTTTGGGGTCACTTGGACACGCGAATGTTTTGTCGACTAGAAAATTATTTTGTTCCAAGTGTTAGAAAATTGGAAAACTCAGTACTTAAAATGTATCTTATTAATGCCGCAGTTAATAACAAACAGGAACGTATTCACGATTTTTTTGCAAAAATGACTCCAGAATTACAGGGACACTCTGAATGGAAAGAATGGTTTGGTATGGTATTTTTAAAACACTAAATAAATTTTTAATTTTTAATAAAATGTATTTACATTATTTTATTTAGCTTTTCCATTTATAAAAAATCCTGAGGACAATCCAATTTATTCGGTGTATTTTAGCAAACAGTGGCAAGACACGATGCTAGTCTCACTACACAATTTCTTAGCGATGATTTTTCAAGTGAGTTTTTGTTATAAATATAATAAATTATGGCACGCCGCTTCACTACTTAATCAGGTAATATTTTGACAGAATATTAAAAAAAAAAAAAATTTTTTTTAATTTGAAAAATAAATTCCTCTTTTTTATGTTCTATAAAAATATTATCTGATTAAATTATAAAACGGCGTGCCATAATAAATAGATGAAAATAATATATAAATTCAATTACATTAAATACTAAGTAAATAAAAATGAATCAAATGATTCAATCTACATAAAATAAAAACGTATATGATAGTTAATGTGGAGCTGGTGAACGGAAGAAGATTTTGGAAATTTTTACAGTGTATGCCACAACCTACACTTCTTACCATCGATGAGGATACGAATAAATTGAAGTGTCTGCAAGAAGAAAATGAAACTTTGAAACAGTACCTCGCAGAATCCAATAAAATTGACAATATTGCTGACGTTAATCCAGGGTCCACACCGCAACATCCTCCAATTATGGATGATTTTTATATTATTGCTCAGTATATATATATTTATTTATTTATTGACTATTGACATTTTTTAAGATATAAACTATAATGTAAATTAAATTTATAGAGAGTCTCCATTGCTGGAAAATCCAAAAACTCTACGAAGTTTAATTAAAAATATCGGTGGAGGCTCGAGTCCGATTTTAAGTCGGAAATCTCTATCCAGTACTAAAAAAAGTGATCTTGACACAACAGTTACCAAGAGAACGTGCACGAAAGGACGAGTTAATTCATTAAGTAAAGGAGATGTAGCAAAGAGAAGTATGAGTTGTGACTCGCGGTTAACTAGAAAGCGAGATTTTCCTATTGACACGACCATCGAACGCAAAGCCAAAGATAAAATTGATTCTAATTATATTCTTCTAAGCCAAGTAAGATTTTTAATTAATAGGTTTAATTTATTGATAGTTACCGTCGTTAATTAAAAATAAAATTAAAGGAAGAGTACACAGAGCACAAGACTTCAATAATTCAGTGTAAAAGTAATACAAGTGGATCGTATGTCGCTACTGGAGATGCTGACGGCGTAATTAAAGTTTGGACACCTATTCCTTCACCAAAGTAATTATTTTTATAATTTAATAATTGAACTAATTTTTATTTTATTTTACTGACGATATTATTAAATTATTATGCAGAACTGTTGCGACGTTCACTTCGACGACAGCAAACTCCAACAAAGCAGTAACTTCTTTGGACTGGATATCAAAAAACGAAAGATACTTTTTGCATGGTGACAACAATGGCTCAATACAACTTCACGATACGAGAGACTGCAAAACTTTGTGGGAAATCCAACACGAAGGTTCACGTGTTGTTTCACTGACCTGTAGTCCCTTGGACTCGACATTTATCTGCTCTATTACGGACTCTAATGAAAGTAAACTTTTGCTGTACGATGTCAAGACTCGTAAGCTCGAACGAACTTTACCAATGGACGGCAATTTGACAGCTTTGTGTTCGGTGTTTAATCACAATGGTCAGCTGTTGATCACTGGGCTTTCAAATGGGAATCTTTTGATTCACGATTTACGAAGAAATGAAATGATTGATAATTTCACGTGTCACTCAAGTCCTGTGATTGATATCGAGCTGATAAATGACTACACCAATATATGTATTCTCAGTGAAGATGGCAAGTTGTGCCAAAGAAGTCTCAACCAAACAGGGAAAACCATATGGGAGGCTAAAATAAAGATTGAAAAGAATGCTGTTCACGGGAAAATGTTTACGTTTGATCAAATCGGTAATCATATGTTGCTTTGCACACAAACTGGTGGTAATATTTACAAGGTGAGTAAATAAATTTATTTTTATCTGGAATAATTCACGGAAAAAATAAAATGACACTGGATATCATCCCAGATTATACTCAGTGATATCTAAATTATACTCAGTGATATCTCTGGATTATACTTGTTATAATCTGGATTATATTTAGTGATATATCTGGATTATACTCATTGTAATCTGGACTATACTAGCTACTACCTGAAAATTTTTTTTTACACAGTGTAATCTGGGATGATATCCAGTGTCATCTTTTAGAAATTTTTTTTTTTTTTTAATTTCCACGGTGAAGAATAAATTAAACTTCACTGGTAGATAAATAAGGATTTTTTTATTATTAGATAAAAATAAATTTTATACCTAATCTAATGTTTTTCAGATGCCGCCAGGAGCTCAAGCAAAAATACTTGAGCTGGGAGGTCACAAAGGAACTTTGTGCTGTGACTGGTCAACAGCCAATCAATCAGGAACATGTATAACTGGAGGAGCTGAAGGAAACTGTCGTGTTTCTACTCTTCTCTCACCATGATATAAAAATAAAATTAGCATGTGTATAAATTCTTAAAATTTTTCATTGAATGAAAATATTTTATACTTTTTTTCCCCGACTGATTTTAATGCAAATACTTGTAGATAATGTAATTTTAAATCTTTGTAATACATGTAAAACACTTATTACTATTTTAATAATAATTTATTGAAACAAAATTAATATTCAACCTGTTTGGAATGATAAAAACTTACGATCCTGTCGATGTAACGAGCGGCGTTGAAAAGGTCCAACGCGATCTAAATGTGGAGACCAATAACGTCTTAAAGCTTCGTTTATTTCTGTTGGCGAAATTGGATTTATTCCTGGACTCTGTAAATTAAAAATTAATTTTAATATATAATTAGCTTAATAATTAATTATTAACTAATATCTAATAATTAAATAATAAATAATAATTAATAGTAACTAAAAACGTCAATAACTATTATTATTACGTACTCTGCCATGCTGATACGGTTTATAAGTCGTAGGATTGCAATAATTGAGTTTTACTCTATCTAAACTATCTCCATAAATTTTATTTTGATCCTGACGCACTAAAAGAGCTAGATCTACTATTTGTGCCACCGTTTCGTACGCCAAATAGCTTAGTATGGTGTAAACAGTCTTGGACATTTTAATATCTAAAATAAAATTAATAAAGCAAACATTAATATCAATTAACAAATAAAATATCTACAAACATATATATCATACCTTCGCTAGCGAACCAGGTGATAAATTTAGGAGAGAATTTATTAGCAAACGACGCTGACCTTGCTTTAGTATACTCAAAATACTGCAGTGTATTTAATTTTCTGCTAGCTAACTCGGCTCGAAGCTCACGATTGAGTTTCACGACGTCAATTATGTCACTAGTGTCAGTTAAATCTCCAATATTGTCAATAGACTCAATGAATTTATGATGAGAACTTTTTTTTTTATTCTCATCGATGCCAGGACAGCCGTCAACCGATTCAGCCTCCAGAACTTTGTTTATAGACGATTTAAATTCTTTGAGATCAAGATACTTAACAAGTCGTTGGAGTTGAATTTTGTCATGACGAAGTAAGAACAGCAAATCTTTATCTTCAACTATTGAAGAATCTCTCATGTCAGCTATTTTACATGACTCACAGATGATGTTTCTTATTTCACGATGAACTACACTGTTTATTATTTTAGCTGATTCTACAAGAGGTTCCGAGCAGTCTCCAAAGCCATACATCATTTTACGTATTTCTTAAATTAAAAAAAAAATTTTATTAATTATAATTTTAAATTATAAAAATTATTTTCTACTGGTTGAATAAATAAATTTAAAAAAATTCATACCTGGTATAAAGTTGACAGAATCACCTTTAAATTCATTTGTGTTAGCCGCATTTAACGTTTCAGTCATTTTTAATTTTATTTTTTTACAACTTATTTTCTTAAAAAATCAATTTAATTATTTTCTAGTTTTAATAAAATTTTTTTAACTTGGAAAATTGATTAACAGAAATGTCCACATGTTAACCTAGACGTTTTATTTGAAAACAAACGTAAACATGTTCTATGTGGCGCTGGGTGCTTAGAAAGTTCGAATATTTCGTTCCCGCTCTTTTTTAAACGTAATTATATTCTTAATAACTTAATACTTTTTTTTAAGGCTAATAATTAATTATTATTCAAAAAATCATACGCCCTTTTGGCTTTTGAGTTTTTTTTTGTCCAAGAGTCAAAAGGGCGGATACAAAAAAAAATTTTTATTCACTTTTCTTACAGATCTAAATGTTATAAACATTTTTAGCTTAGTTGGAGTAAAAAAAATTTTTTATACGCCTTTTTGGCTCTGCAGACATTTTAATTTATCTAAAAAACTGTAATTTTAAATTTACTCCTTCTTTGTACTTTATAAAATAATGACAAAAAAATTTTTTTTATCAATTAAAATTTTCAACGTTTGTCAACTTCAGTGTGATAAAAAATTTCATTCATAGCAGCTCCAAAAAACTATAAATGCAATTTTTAAAAAATAATTTTTTTGACTTGATTTATTTAAAAAAAAAAAAAATCAAAAAATTGTCATTTTCTTCAAAACACTTCAATTGAAGAAATAAGCCAAAAAAATCGTACAATAAATCATTAAAAAAAATCATTAGACGTTTTTATTATAAATGAGTGCAAAAAAGATTCATAATTATATTATGTATTTATTTTATGCATAGCATCTTTTTCTGGTACAACTTTCGCTACTTTTCTAAATTCTTTTGCTAATGTTTTAGGGCACTGCATCTCTGTCCAGCTGATTGGAATCAATGAAATACCTAAGAAACATTTCAAGAAATTGTAATAAATAATTATCAACAAAAACAACAATTTAAAAAATATAAATAAATAAATACCTTCTTCGCTATGAGCTAAAACTACTCCCAACTCATTTTCCGCAGTTGATAAAGAATATATGTGGGCTTCTGTCATAGGTAGCTATTATATTATATTACAATAGGAATTTTTATAGATAAAAAAAAACAACAGCGTTATTACTATTACCATTATTAAAAATTATTTACATGAATAATAAAAAGGATACAACACGAGCGAGTATAATATCACCAGGTCGGAAAGATTTATACATTTCTACTCTGTCTTTTTCAGTGGCTCGTACATCCTCTTTTCTTAAAATCCCTCTGTATGATCTAGTTAGAATAATGTCACCAATACACTTCATTATACACTTACAAAAACGTTGATTCACTTGTGTTACCATCGCGGTAACAATATCACCAGGTGCTGGAACCACACTCTGTTCTTTTGTACCATGAACTACTATCGTTTTTGTCTAAAAAAAAAAAAAAAAAAAAAAAAAAAAAAAAAAGCAGTTTTGATTAATTATTGAACTTATTAATAATTAATTTTTAAATGAAAATGAAGTTAGCTGACATTTAAAAATTTTTAGAAATTTTTTATTGAAGAAATTTCAAAGCAATTAAAAAAAAAATTCCACATGTAAAAAACTTGAAAAATTACAAGTGCAATTTCTTAGAAATATTTTTTTAATTGTAATTTAATTAAAAAAAGACCTTAAAAAATTTTAATTATGTGCTATGATGCGATTAACGATTAAAATTAATTAATTAAAAAATGATTTTGAATTCAGCAGATATCTAACAATTTAAAAAATTTTTATAACAATTACATTTACATTTTCTTCTTTAATTATTTCGACGGTACCAATCAGCTTTGAATAAATGTAACCATTTTCTTCATAAGTCCCAGAACCAGGTAAATTTAATTTGTTTGATAAACAAAGTCTTTGTCCTACCAAAAATATATAGGTTAGATTATTCGATATTGTAAAATTAAAAATAAAATAAATGTTTTTATTAAATACCTGGTATACAAATTAAAGGACTTTTTTCTTCAGCCATTGTTGATAACTTTTTGTTTATAATTTAAGTTATTTTAAAAAATATAAGCCTGTTTGTTGTTGATTCACGCACTAACCAGTTGTACGTACGTGCTATAGAGTCGGTGACAAGAATATATTTCTCCCGCACAAATTATACAAACGTAAGTACATGAAAGTATCTATAAACAAAATATACATTTCTAGGGAATATTTGTATAGGAAAAATTTGTCTATTTAAAAATAAGTTTATGTAAATTAATATTTATAAACTCCGTAAAGCTGAAATACTATAAAAATAATTATTATTATTATCAATGGTAATTTTATGATCAATACTATTATAATTAATTTATTATTTAATTATTGAATCGGTTTTATTATTAAAAATACATTTTTAATTTGTTGTTATATGATTGAGTTATTTTAATTATTGTTCATAAATTTTATTTAAAATATTTTTTTTTTTTTTTTGGTATTATTTTAATCAGCTTTCCTCAAGCCTCGTGACTTCCACGCCGACAATAATTTCGATGAGAAGTATAACGTGAATGAGTGTACTTGAAAAGCGGCTAAAATGAACGCATACCATAAAAGACCATAAGGTAAATCCTGAAATGAGATAAAAATTTTAATGCCCCTTTAATTAATAAAAATTAATTAAGTTTTTCAATATTTTTAATATTTCGTCATCAAATATCAATTTAAATAATTGTAAAGAACAATTATTGCCATAAAAAATTTTTTACCTTCCATAATAAAATATCTTCCGTTTTCCCAACAGTCAAATACACCCATACATCAGGGAGGTAATAAATAGTAGCATAAATAATTGGACCAAATCCCAAAAGACCAATTCCATACATGAAACGTGTCATTGATTTTATTTGATTCTTTTTTAATGCTGACAGACCAATAAATAGTACCAATACATTGATAACCAAATATATTCCCACCATAAAGGCTAAAATAAATAAAAATAAAATTAATATAACACTAGCTACCTCGTAATCACGATGTGACTACCGTGACTTGTGAACTATAAGTAAATAAAATTTTGCGTTATTGAATAATGATTTTTGTTAAGTTGCACTGTACTTTCTTGAATATTGACGTTATTAAAAATATAAGCTCATCCCGATGCTACATGCATCAAGAGCTTTCATTTGAGTACCCACATGCATTTTTATATATTTTTCATATATACATATATATAATATATATATAAATATATAAAATATATGAAAAATTGATGTGGGTACTCAAATGAAAGGTCTTGATGAGTATAGCTCCAGGATGAGCTTATATCGTTAAAAATATCATTAGTTGACAAGATACAAGGTCATTTCTTAATTATTAACATTTTTAAAGATATAAACTCATCCCAATGTTACACTCATCAAGAGCTTTCATTTGAGTACCCACATGATTTTTTTTATATATTTTTCATATATTTATATATATAATATATATAAATATATAAAATATATGAAAAATTGATGTGGGTACTCAAATGAAAGGTCTCGATGAGTGTAACGTCAGGGTGAGCTTATATCTTTGAACACGTCAATAGTTAAGAAAGTACAGTGCAATTTAACAAAAGTCATCATGATATATTTTAAATAAATGAAATAATTAATTATTAGAATACAATACCTTCGGCACTTGTAATTCTTCAACCTCCAATATAAATATATCTAAACGGTCTAATATATCTGGTAGTAATTTTGTAAGCATAATGAAGAATAGTAAAAAGTGAAACCATATACATTTGTTCAGTCTTGATTTATTCATAGCGCTGAAAAAAAAAAAAAAAAAAACAATCACACTTAATGAATTATCAAACAGTGCTTTTTCATAATTTTATCTAAGTAATAAATTAATGGTGATTTATTCAATTTTTATGGGCAAAATAATCGACTTTAAAATTCTAAAAAAAAATTCTACTCATTCAAGCAATAGTAGCTTATTTGGTATTTAAAAAATAAATAAGTAAGCATTCTGCAGAATTAAAATAATGAATGAATGTACACAAATAAACTTAAATGTAATCAGTGTTGAAATGAACCAGTATTATTTCTTCAATTAGAATCATTTTATGTCAGCAAATACATCACATAGATTGAATAATCTCAGATCATAATAAACAAATCATAATGTGTTTTCATCAAGTCTCTCAAATTTTTCTGTAACATTAATATGATAAAATTACTGCCCATAATTTAAATAAAAATTCCATTAATTTAATTAATTAGAAAAATATATAAAACTGAAGTTGACAGATATTAAATTTTTTTTTGGAATTTTATAGCAATTAAATTGGTAAAAAAAAAAAAATTGAATTAAAAAGTTTTACATGTTAAAATTAATAAAAATAATTTGTTAAAAAAATTTTTAAAATTGACAGCTGACCGCTAAAACTTCAGTATTATAAAAATATTGTTGTAATTAATTATTTTGATACTCACCTCGTTTGATATTGACTAGCAACTCTTTGCCTATGCGTGAAATCACTTCCATCTGTTCCTAAAGCTTGTGCTATTATACTTTTTGAAGCCATTTTATTTATTTATTTTTTATTGTAAATTTTTTTTTAAATATTAGCAAATTTATCATATAATTTAAATGTTTAAAATTAACTCAATACAATACAATTATATTCAGGAAGGTAAAAACCTATTTTTATACACGAGGTCTTATTGTCAATCGTCAAATTTTTGCTTCCGTTCATTGGAAAAATAAATTTTTATATTTATTTAATTTTTTATTTAAGCACACAGTAAATTATTAAATTAATTTCAATTTTTTTCTAAGTAATCAATTAATTTTTATAATTTCTGAACGTCATTTAATTATTTATCACTTTATTTGATATTTTCATTTTTTTACACGAAATAAACTCTATTGATAAATAAAATGGTTACTTTTTATTTTTACTGACGAACAGATGATATATTTTGTATGTATATATATAGGTATAAAACAATTCTATTTTTCAACTTGTTTCTCATTGGCTGCTATAAGTCATCAAATTTTAACCAATCATCATTTTAAATTATGCGCCACGTGGACTTTTAAATTGCCACGCGGTTTCCACGAAAAAAAGTTTTAATTCATACAGCAAAATTTTTTTACTCCAATTTTTGAAAGTCAAAAACTTTAAAAATATTAATTTTGTTTTTTAACTAAAATTTTTCTAATTAATTAATTTGTTTAATTACAATAATTCATTCACTTAAATAATTATTTAAAATATTAAAAATTATTTATATTTTAAAAATAATTTTTGTAATATTCTAATTCAGCTATACTTTCTTTAATATCATTTAAACTCCGATGATGATATTTTTTCCCGGGTGCTTCTTCAAATATTTCTGAATTCCAACGTCTAAAAATTAAAAAAATTTTATTTAGTTTTTATATCAAGTTAAACACTTGTATTTAATAATAAATTCAGTAATTAATAATTCCACGTCAAATTATTAAAAGGTTATGCTTTCCGACGTGGAATCAGAAAATCAAACGGAGCAAAGTAAGCTACATCTGAATTACTAAAACACCGTGTTAAATTAAAGCCATAAAATTTTAATTTTCAAAATCATTGTAAGGTAAAAAACCCAGTTACTGACACTTGCAATTTTATTCCAATTAGAATAATAAAATTTTCTCCAAATTTATAACTCAAAAATTATATTTATTAATTTATTGGAGTTTGCTTTTTTTAACTTCCCGCTTATTTCAAAGTAATTTTACTCACTTTGCTAATTCTTTAATAGTTGAAACATCAATGATCCGATGATGTAAATATTCATCGACAATTGGTAAATATTTCCTTAAAAAAACTCGGTCCATCCAAATGGTGTTACCCGCTAATGGTGATGTTTTTTCAATTGTATAAGTTTTCAAAAACTCTAACAATTTCTCTTCAGCATCTGTTACTGTGTATTTACTGTTTTTCACTTTATCAGTTAATCCTGACTGTAAGAAGAAAAAGAGTAAATTTAACAATGAAATTGTTCTTAATGAAACTATTTTGACTTACCAAACTATGAGTTTTTGTGCACCAACCATTCATTTTATTCAATACATCGTCAGGTTGATGTATTACTATTTGAAAATCAGGGCTTATTATTTTCAAGTTTTCAGTAGTAACTAAACAGGCTATTTCTAATATTTTATCGTTTTCAGTATCTAATCCCGTCATCTGAAAAAAAATCGATCTTTTATAATGAAAATTAAATTAGCCGACACTTAAAAATTTTTTAAATTTTGTTTTATTGAAAAAATGATTACAAAAAAATTAAAAAAAAAAAAAAAATCCTACATTTAGAAGAATTGAAAAAAGTATGTGTACAATTTTTTAAAAATTGTTGTTTGGTCTTAATTTAATTAATAAAAAATTTTTCTAAAAATCTTCACTTGTAATTTTTATTAATTTTCACACGTGGAATTTTTAATTAAATTTTTTCATAATAATAAAGATTAAAAAAAATTTTTAATGTCTGTCAACTTCAGTGTCATCAACAATATCATTTAATTAAAAAACAAAACTCAATTACCTCCATATCCATCCAGACAATATTATACTTCATTTTTAAATTCCTCGGTGGTAAATGTATTTTTCTATCTAAAACAGATAAAATTTCCATTAGTTTTTATTTAAGTAACAAAATATTAAACAAAAGTAATAATGTTCATTAAAATTAATTTAGAAGATACTTAACAATTTTTATAATTTTTTAACAAATAAATTATGGCAAAAAAATTTGACATTTAAAAATTTTTAAAAATAAAAATGCAATTTTTAAAAATAATTTTTAGAACAATTTTTTTTTTTGGTAAATAAAATTAAAAATTGTCAAGTGACTGCTAACTTTAATGTCATTAATATTTGACTCCAATTGTTACATTATGAAAGATACACTTTTTATTGATTATTCACAATATTTCAAAAATTGAAAAAAAAAAAAAAAAAAAAAAGAAAAAAACAAATTAAGAATTAAGAAAAAAATGTCATTTTGATTCATCGAAGTAAAAAAGTTTGAAGTTAGCCCACGTGATTTACCATTATTATAAAGGTTATATTTTCGGAGTTTAATATTTCTTGTCAGTAACTCAATACTTTGTTTCCAAAACATATTTAACAATTATTGACAATCTGTTTAGTAATAAAAGCTTAATTGCTCATTATATTTAGTGCGGAGTTAATGACTGTGAAAAAAAAAAAATATATATATATAAATAAAATTTTTGGTAAAAAAAAAATATGTATACACTACTTTTTTTTTTCTTTTTTTGTTTAGTCCTCTTGCTTCGATAGACACTTCGTAGACATGTGTAATTATCAAATCTAACAGAAATGAGTTTTGCGTTTGTTGCATTGGTTAGGATTTAAGTTCAATGAAAACTGCACCTTAAAGATAACAACATAAGAAAAGAAAAATGTTTTAACCAATTGCGCTTCGAATCTAGAAGAAGAAAATCGATTGAAGATAATCCTATTAAAAATTGTTTTAGAATTTTATAGCAATTAAATTATTAAAAAGTTGCAAATGTGAAAATTAATAAAAATTACAAATGAAAATTTTGAGAAGCATTTTTTATTGTAATCAATTTTTTAAAAAAACTTTTTAAATTGACAGCTGACCGCTAACTTCAGTATTATTAAAATTTTTAAAATTGACAGTTGTCAGCTAACTTCAGTGTCAGTTTATTTTAAGAAAAATTACAATTTTAATTTTTGCAACATGGCTACAACGGAATAATGAATTTTCATTGGCTAAAATAAATTAAAGGTGTGTTAAGTAGTTATTACATATGTGCTTCAATCTTTGTGTATAGTATAGTACAGTTATTATAGAACTTATAGCATACGGAGTTACTTGAAGTCAGTTTCAAATTATCAACTCCCGCGTTGCGAGCCTGTTGCCCAGTTTATTGATCTGACACGATTGAACAACCTGCATTGCTGTCATTTACCAAAACAGTTGTACCACGAACGAGTTTAATGCCGTGTCGTGTGTCATATTGGGTGCTCAAGATATCAAATTTTCGACTATTTTTTAAAAACATTAATTTTAGTTGCAATAGAACAACAAATATTTACAGAATTTCTTCACACTTTAGTGCTTAAAAACAACAATTAAATCTCAAAATCTTAAAAACTTAAATTTTTCATCAAATTCATTACTTAAGTCAACTACTGACTTAGTTTATTTAAATAAAATTTTTATTTCGAAGAAAATTTATTTTATCTGCTCAAGCATAAATTGTATAAATTGTGGCGTAGTTAAATATTCTTTTATTTGTTAATTAATTTATTGATTAACTCTTACAAAACTGATATAAAAATGTAGAAGAATATTTTTAAAATCAATAACGACGTTTATTATTTTTAATGTTAAAAAAAGTTTTAAATTTCTAGTTTATTATTTTTTTTATTTTATTTATTGACTAATTAAATTTTTTTTTTTTTATTCATTACGTTTCAATGTCATTATTGGTAATTCGAAAAGATCAATATCAGAGTAAAGTGTGAATAAATAAAAGTTTAAAATGTCGCAACATTATTGGTTCAGCTGTAATTATTATCGATAATTATGTCATTGATTTAAATTAATTTTAAAAATGTATTATTTAATTTTATCGGTCAGTCAGTAGATCTATTTATACTCAGTGGAAGTGGAATAATATTATTTGTTGTTAATGTATTAGGTATATAAATATATAAGTATTATATAGATTTATAGATGAATGTATATACACATATGTATGTGTATATATGTATCTATAAATCTCTATGTAGATAGAGATACACAGAGATAGAGAGAGAGAGAGAGAGAAAAGTATACATAGATATAATATAAATCCGTATATTAAAATATAAAATCGATGATTGAAGCAGTTAAGGAAGTAAATAACATAAATCAAATATGAAGAAGTTTACGATAAAGGGAGTGTTAGACGGTTTTCGATCGTCTGTTGCTCAACAAGTTAAACCTGATCAGGAAATCATTGAAAATTTACGAAGTGATCATTTTCAAGTCAAAAGAGTAAGTTTTTATTTATTATGAAATTAAAGTTAGCTGTCACTTGATAATTTTTTTATTTTCTTTAACAAAAAAATTTGTTCTAAAAAATTGCACTTTTAGTTTATTAAAATTTCTACAAGTCCATTTTTTTAATAATTTTTTTTTGCGATAATTTATTTAAAAAAAAAATTATTAAATATCTGCTAAATTTATTTTCATAAAAAAAATGCTTCTAAAAATTTTCACTTGTAATTTTTATTAATTTTTACAGGTGGAACTTTTTAATTAAATTGTTTTTTATAATAATTTAATTGCTATAAAATTCTAAAAAATTTTTTAACATCTGTCAATTTTAGTGTCATTATTTTTCATCATTAGTTTAGTGTAAAAATAAATAATAATAATAAATTTATATCATCAGGAGTAGTCACGGTCGTCATCATCATCATTACAGTAAATGATTTGAATTATTCATAGATACTGTTAGAGAAGATAGCTCAAATGTCTCCGACAATAAATATTTCCGACAATAAATATTTCCATTTATATTAAAAAAAATAACAACTGGGAAGCGATAAAACTAAATGAATCATGTATTAACATTTTTATTGCACAGAAACTCATCTTGTAATTACCGAAGTGTCAATATATTTATTAATAATTATTTTTTCCAGATAAATTTTATTAAGTTTTGAAAGTACGATATTACAGATATTGCCTGTAAGGTGTTTGTAAATTTTCAGAGCAAAATAATGTAGTTTTTTGTTTGTCGGTCACTAGTATATATATCATGTATAATGTGCCCTAGTGAGGTAACAGTTTTGTGCCAAGTGTGTCACTAGATTCATCTGTAAATCATTTTGGCCCACTCTGTGTTAAACTGTTTACATATATATATATATATATATATATATATATATATATATATATATATATATATATATATATATATATATATATCAGTTCTCGATAGAAAAAATAATTTATGTTCTTATTGCCCTTGCAGATTTCAGTTTCGCGCTAAAAAACAAACTCTTAAAGATTATAGCGCTCTAGGTCAACCGCAAAAAGTGCTGAAATTTAGTTTTATATCCTATTAAGTTAAATAAAAACATCACTTTCTGTGGAAAACGGAATATTATAATACGTAATTGCTACTGAATGTCATAATGTATTTTTAAAATTTATATTTGAGGTTTTTTAAAACTTTTGTTTTTAAAAAATAAAAAATTCAGCGAATATTTTATTTTTACTTGGCACAGAAAAAATTCATAAAAATTAACGAGTTTTCACAGTCGGGTTATAACGAAGATTTTATTAAGCAGTTTTCTCAACATATGTATGTACATTAAAATTTTTTTTAAAATTGACATTGTCAAATTATTTTTTTTTAATTTTCATCTTTTGATCATAAATTAATATTTTAATTTTCAGACTTATGAAATCTAAAAATTTTTTTTTACAAGTTGACTCAATTTCTATTATCGGCCGGTCAAGTATTGGAAAACAAATAGAGAAAAACCGATAATACGTTAGTTTTTCGAATTTTTTAAGGCAAAAAAATAAGTAAAGCCTTAATTAAATCTAAAATCCAAATTATATTACGATTATAATTTTTTTCTTAAGCATTAGCAAGTAAAAGAACGAAAAATGATATCTTCATGTCTTTCTATGGTTCACTGTAATATTCTAATGAATTTTATCAAGTTCTTTATAATTTTAATCTAAAAGTAATTAGTTGTAATGAGCATTTATATAGCTCGTCCGAGAGGTAACTCTGGTACAACAGTTTTCATAATCTAAATTCAGCAATTGTTTTATAAATTACAATGACTTGTCTTTTCTTCGCTTTATATTAAGTGATTAAAAATTATCGCGGATTATAATTGAAAAACCTCAAATATTTTTTAATCAAATAAACAAAAAGTATTATTTGAATGCTATTGTTTGAAAATTGTTAAAGCGTTTCTATTATTAGTAACAAACTTGTTCGCAATTTAGATTTTTTTTTTTTTATCAACAAAAACACCGCCGACGTGTTTCGTAAATCACAATTTCCAAAGCTTATCATCAGTTTCGATTACTTCTTTTTTACGTTCTAGCATTCTGAATCCTATATCGCACATAGAGAGGTAACTAGGACATTCCAATTCTCGTGTACGATTGCTCACTCGAGCCAAAGCCCAGAGTGATAAACACGCGGATTGGGATGTCCATTTCCTACGATGCGCAAACTTTTTTTTTAGACAGATCTGCAGCCGAAAGTTTAAAATGTTGAAATTGCTTGGATTGTGGGTAAACTGGCGCATGCGTTAATTTTATTTTATTCGTTTTCTTACAGATAAAAATATCGTACTGTTCAATATCCTTGACGCTAACCAGAACAAATTTTAACTTTTGATGGCGTATGATAAAAAAATTAAAATGATTACTATCTTTTAATGACTCGTGTGTAATTGAGTTTTCCATAAAAGATGTTAAAAATAATTTATTGCAAGATATATTTTAAGTCGTAATTAATTCTGTCGTTAAATTTAAAATGACTCTCGTGCAATTTCTTGAGAAGTTCATTTAAAAAATTATATCAAAGTTTAAGATTTTAGCACTTTTTAAAATAAAAATTATTATCGAAATTTTTTTTTATTCTGCTTGTTTTTACATTTAAAAAAAAAAAAAAAAAAATTCGATAGCCTTTTTCCCTTCAAAAGTTTGTCAATTGTTTACTATTGCCCTTGATTTGATTCTCGTACAATGATCCGACTTCTTTAAGAGTTTGATTAGTACTTACAAGTCAACTTCTCTAATTCAGTACCAGACTTGAATTTATTAACAGTACAAATGTAAACAGTTGTAAAAAGTTAAGATCTTGTATTGCTTATGTATGAATTGTTCTAGTGTTATTTAACTCTGTGAATTAAATAAATTGACTTAGATTGTAAATACTTCTAATGAAGTCACATGACTGTTGTTACTGCGACAATTTAATTGCTATTGAGATCACAAATAAAATTCATTTTAAATAATAATAATTAATTATTTTGATTACAGACATTTCGTCATGGTTTTCCACATCAACCAACAGCAATTGCATTTGATCCAGTGCAAAAATTAATGGCCATTGGTACTAAGACCGGATCATTAAGATTGTATCCTTATCTAAAACAAAATAACAATTATTTTAATATTATATATTTTTGTCTAATTTTTTGAGAAAAAAAATTTTTTTCTTAACTATAAAAAATAATAGACTTGGAAGACCTGGTGTGGATGTTAATATTAAACATGAAGGTGGTGCGGCTGTTATTCAACTTGAATTTCTTGTCAATGAAGGTGCCCTGATTTCCGTAACTGCAGATGACATGTTACATCTGTGGAATTTGAGACAGAAAATTCCTCAAGTTATCCAGAGTCTTAAATTTCAACGTGAGAGGTAAGCTACTTAAAAGCTACTGTACTTTCTTAAATATTGACGTTTTTAAAGATATAAGCTCATCCTAATGTTACACTCATCAAGAGCTTTTATTTGAGTACCCACATGCATTTTTGATATATTTTTCATAAATACATATATATATATATATATATATATATATATATATATATATATATATATATATATATATAAATATATAAATATATGAAAAATTGATGTGGGTACTTAAATGAAAGGTCTTGATGAGTGTAACATCGGGATGAGCTTATATCTTTAAAAATGTCAATAGTTCACGAGATACCAGGTCATTTCTTAATTATGTATCTAGAGATATATTTTCGAATGCAACGTAAATTGACTATCGGTGAGAATGATATGAAACCATGAAAAGGCACAACTCCCAGTCAAAATTTTTCCAACGATACCAAATTTAACTATTTGTACAATTTGTCTTTTTTATTTGACTAGCTTTTCGAGAGTCTATTTAGACAAGAGTTGATGATTCAAGTGTAGCAGATAATGGGAAAATTAATTGGTATTGAGAAAAAAGTGACGGATAAAAAGAGTGAAAATCTGAAGAGGGGCTGATAGCTAAAATTAGATATAATAGTATTGATAATTTTTAATTAAAATAATAGGAAAAAAAAAACTAGTCTTCTCTTTTAGTAAAACTGAATTAGCGAGATGAACAATGAATGATCATTATTTATAAAGAGATTAATTTTGTCATCATGAAATTGAATTTATGTGAACGTAAATTATGATTTCATTGATCCACCTAGCCTCCTATACGTCAACCAAAGCCACAAGCGTTGAAAGCACAAAGTGGTCGGTAAGAATGAATTTATTCATGATGTTTTAAACGTCGTTGCGGTATGCTTATGAAATTAGTTGGAGGACGCCGAAGTTTTCGATAGTGACTAAAAGTTTGCACTTTACAGGAAGATTAAAAATTTTCCTTTACATGCAAACATTTCGCATCCAAAATGGAAAAGTTTGCTTTGAAAAGTTAGCGTTTAACGTCAAAGTGAATCCAATTATCTTACTTTTTTATTTTTGTAAAGAAAATTGAAAATTTTCCTGAATTTAATGTTACTGAATCATTTTTGAAAGTCACGTTTTTTTAAATATCCATCAAGGATCTGGAAAGCTATCTCAACTTTTAATTTATCCGGGTATACACACGTAACTAATCTTAAACTTTTTAATGACTGAAATGAGATTTGACACCAACTTAGATCAATTTACCTTGCATAGAAGAACTTGAGTCAACTTTGATTCTTTAAAAATTGAAAAAGTTTTGAAAATCCAAAAGTGCACGACTCATAATGCTTATTTAATTATGAAATATTAATAAAATAAATAATTTGAAAAAAATATACATAGAGTCGTGCAATTTATCGATCGAGTACCCTTTAAGTTATTTTCACCTTTAAAACTAAACGTAGACACTCGATGAAAGCTCGACTTTTAAAATTGAATTTAAAACAATAATTTGCTAAATTTTTGAAAATTTTCGATTTTTTGTCAAAAGTTGAAAAATTTATACTTATATCACAACTTATAACACAGTTCAAGTTATGACACAGTTTTCAAGATGTTAAAGAACAATGAATTAGTAATCGATTTATAAGTGGAAGTATAGTCAACTAGAATTGATATTTTTCTGAGAATTTGTTATAGTTATTCAGTACGAAATGAATAAAATTAATTCAGTTGATTGTAAAGAAGCTCACTTGGAATTTATCTCCACTTTCCTAGTTTTATCGGGTTTAATCTATTTTATTTTTATAATTAAATTTACATTAAATTTTTTGATTATCAGTTTTTGATGAAAATTAATTTCTACTTCAAAAAACAAATTTAAGGGAGCAAGAGGGTGAACTTAGTATTTTATTACGAAGAAAAAAATGAGATTTTTTTTATTTTTTTCTCAGAATCTAAGAGATTTATGGTCAATTTTTCAAGGTATTTTTCTGAGGTACAAAAATTACAATAGGGTCAAAAAGAAAAATAAATTTTTCTGAATTTGTTATAATTATAGGGTGAGGGTGAATCTATCTAGATTTATTCATTGTTCTTCGAGGTCTTGGCCAGAGATTGGATGTGCACGGTATAACATTTTTACGAGGGTTATTGTAGTCATAAATCACATCAAGTGCATTATTATAACTTATGACTATAATTCGGTAATGGAAAACATGATTGATTGCCACCTAATATGTAGCTTATGCAATTACTTAGAGATTAATTGTGATATCATAATGATCAAATAAATTATTTTCGCTGTAATAATAAGAAATTTACCTTCGATAACATTAACAAGTCAGAACAATAATTATAATAAATTAGCAACCTCGCAGTCACTATAAATAAATAAAACTTTGCTTTATTAAATAATTTTAATGACTTTTGTTAAATTACACTGTACTTTCTTAACTATTGACATTTTTAAATATATAAGCTCATCCTGATGTTACACTGGTCAAGAGCTTTCATTTGAGTACTCACATGCATTTTTAATATATTTTCATATATACATATATATAATATATATATATACATATTATTCTGTCTAATTTGTCTAAAAGTAGCTATATCGATCAAAGTTACGTGCTTTTAAAATTTTAGATCAATTTATGTAAGCGTTCGCGTGTAATAATAAATTATAAACTTTTTAATGAAATTGATGGATAAAATCTTTTGAAATGTTACATAAGTAAAGATTATCAGCGGCTATTTTTCCCGGCGTTACAAAAATGACCCTCATACAGACTATAATTTTCAATTTATATAATTTTCAATGTCAAAAAATAAGTAGCGGGTTAATATATTTCATAAGTTTTTGAATTAAGTATAGAATCTCAATTTAAATTGAAATCACATTAACAAACACACATTGTTCTACTTTGCATTAAAGTTTTTAATTTCCCGTTCGGAAAGAATTTTTTTGCAGAAAAAGTCTCGCCTTTTATAATCAGTGAAGCTGTTCTCCATGAACAAAATGTGTGTAGTTTTTAGCGCGTTTTGTTTCTAAATAAAAAAATTTTTATTTATATTTTTGTTCTTCTCTTTTTTCTGTATTCAATTCTTGGTATTTTGTTCGCAGGATAACGTCAATCCATCTGCCGTTACAAAGCAAGTGGCTGTATGTTGGTACTGAAAGGGAAACATTCATGTGCTTCACATCGAGACCTTTGTTTTATCTGGTTACGTGATCAACTGGAACAAAGCTATAGAAGTGTAAGTATCATCAATATTTCTTATTCTATCCAACGAACTACCGATGTTTAATAATCACAATACCTAGCAGTATATTGCTAAATGTGCATAATGTTTATAAGGTGGCTAAAAACTAGGTATATTCCGCTTATATGTAGAAGAAGATATACTACTATACGTGTATGTGATACCTTTAGGAGAACTAATTTATACTTGCACGTGTATAACCTTGACCTTTTTCCCATGTGCTTATTAACTTATATCACAGAAAGTCCAACAATTTTATAGAAAATCAAATCACTATCAGTTATATTGTTTATAATAACATTTTATATCATGCCAACTTCCAATCACAAATATATTGGCTTTGCTTATTTAATTTTTCCTTACACTTTTGAATAACTTGTTGTCATTTTGCCCTTGGATACTTCAATGGACTTTTATAGACTTTTTAATCAGATCATATAAATTGTGTTAATTTTAGTAAAGTTTATAATTAATCAATAAGACTCTTGCAATGTATTGAAAGCTTCTTGCTCTCCTTTGTAAAACTTTTTTAAAAGCTGCTTCAAGCGCGTTTCACAGTTTAATCGTGAAATTTTAAGCTTTAGATCTTTGCAATTTAAAAATAGTTTTTCTTAAAAGTTCACTAAAAATTTGTGAATTAAAAAAATCGAAATTAATATTTTTAATTCAATTTTGGCTCTCATGTTTTTGGATAAAATTTTTATTTTATTTTATTTTTTTTTATGTTTTTAATATATTTTTTTTTTTTTGAAAAGTAAATAAAAAAAAAAACGAATAATTAAAAAATAAATTTTTCTTGAACATAAACGGAAAATGATTTAGAAATTTTTTTCTTGAATTGATTAGCAAAGCAAATACTTTCATTAAAATTTGTTGTGACCTTTTTGAATTTCACCGAAATAATTTTACTAAATCTCAAAAATACAATTTCCAAAAATGGTTTATTTTAAAACCACTTTATCCATCGACTCTATAATCTAATCTTCTGAAAAAACATTTTCAAGTGACGCAAGCCCCATTAAAGTAAATTCAATAAAACAATTCGATTTTACTTTGTGGTAAAATTGAGTTGAAAGAAATTTTTGTCAGCTTGATGGTTTCTATATAATTATTGGAACATTATAATTTATGTCTCTAAATAGATTTTTTTATGTATCATGTTCCACTTAGCTATCAACTTACTAAACATCTAAAACATTTATGTAAATATTTAAAAGTACTGTAAGCGTAAAGTCAATGAAAGATCTGAAAAAAATTTTAAAAAGCTCTTTAGTTTGTCAACTCACTCCGTTGACAGATTGCTTCCAGAGCAAACATGCTCTTCAATAATCCATCGATCCACTAACAAATTACCCTTGCAGCTTGTTTAGCTCTGTTTACTATTACACGCTCTTCAGATATTAATTACCACCCACAGTCAGTAGACGAACCCTTTTTATAGATTTGTCAGAGTGAAGTTGGGTCTTGTTGTAACCAAAATCAAATTAATGATTAATTTAACAAAAACAGGTACACAACGTTTTGACTGTCTAATTACAATCTGACTGAGTTACTTTGTGAGAATATAAATTTGTGATGGCTGATTGTGTTTTATACATTATAGATCAAAGTCGTTGTACGAATTAGAGAAACAAGCAACCAATAAGCATTTAAAATGAGAATTTATAAAATTAACTTGCAGAATTTTATTGTTCAAACTGAAAAATTAATTTTGATGAAAATTTTTGAGTCAAACAAATTTGACAAATAAAAATTTAATCAGTTGTTTATTAAAATTTAGTGGTACTAGTTAGACTTGAAGCAAAATATTTTTTACCTGTATTCATTTCAAAGCAAACTTTGGCTACTTTATTTTAACCCCTGACAGGCAAACATCTAAACAATTTATCTTTGATAAAAATGAGTGTAAAGAAAAATAGTACAATTTAATTTTAAGTATTGAATAGAGGCAAAAATTTTTTTTTTGTTTTTAAATTAAAGCTCAAATATTTCTACGAAAGATAGAAATAATTTTTTTTTTATTAAATTTTATTTTTGGTCACAAGAGGTGATTTTTTGGGAATTTTTTTGACAGGGAAAATAAAGGAATTTGGGGATCGGATTTTTTTTTATTTTATTAAGGGTGCATTAAAGATTATTACCCTAAATTTTTATTAAAAAATATTTAATTATTACAAAGTTATTAACAATCTCGTAGAGCTGTAGAAAAAATTTCCCCCTCCATCTGAAAATAAAAACCCAGACTGCTTTTTAATCATTAAGGATGTAGTTATCGTCGCACATACAAAATTTAAAAAATTTTTGTTTTAAAGATTTTTTTAGCCGCGTTAAAACAAAAAAAAAGTAAGAATAGTGAAAAAATTTTCAATCATTCGCCATTTATTTTAAAATTAAAATTTTCTAATGAAGTTACATTTTAGGGGTGGGTACTTTTTATTCAGTTTGCCTGTCAAGGGTTAATTGACATTTTCTTGGTGATGCTTATGACAAAATTTTTTGAATCCGTTAAAAGTTGAATATAATTCTATATTTTTTAGATTTTTAAAACTTACTTTTAGTATAAAGAAAATCAAACTTTTTTATATGCAATTGTGCTGAAAAAGAAATCCGCTTTGTCAGCGTTTATTCTCATTTGGTAGCAAGAATTAAGTAAACTTGCCATAAGAACACACATTTGTAGATATTGATCAGCAAAGTAGTAGAGTTGACGATTCATGTCATCCCAGAGAGAATTCAAACGCTAACAATATCATTTCAAGACTACTTTGCTTGCGGTTTCTTCATTCAAGCAAAGCACCAAAACTGATATTTTTTATTTTCCTGATGAGCGGTTCTATACAAAATGTTGTACTGATTTCAGTCAGTTCGGTTAGGACCTGTGTTTTTTAAAGCTCAAGGTTTTGCTGTACAATAGAAAGTTAGTCTATTGTATCCGTTATGTTCTTAGCCGCATGTCGCATGTCGATCGATGTTAGTTCAGTCTGCGTAACCTATGTTTCACTATAGGGAGCAACATAACAACCACTGTTGTAATTATGATTAATCGATTGAATCATAATTCATTTTGCAATTATTTGGTTATCAAACACGCCGGTGATTAGCCCGAATTTTTTTTATTAAGCGACTCTTGGACTTTTTTCATTTCTTTGCTATTATGCAATCACGCAGTCCACTGAAAAAAAAAATATTTTATTGCAAACTTCACTCAAACTTTTTTTTAAGCTAAAGAAATCAACTTGCAAATCAATAAGTTAAAACTCTAAGATGAACAGAAATTTCTCTAGAAAAACTTGGCTCTAATGAAGCACTTTGTTTTCTTCAAACAAGATATAAATGCTCAGTCTAATAAATTTTAGATTAAAATATATTCAAGTAAAATTGGTTCAAGATGTTCCGAATTGTTTTAAAAATGCCGCTAAAATAAAATTTATCGGATTTCTACTATTTTTTTATCATAAATTAAATTTTAGAATATGTGAAAACACAAATTTATTTTTTTTTAAAAATTCTTTTTGCTATTTTGAATAAAAAAATTAATTTTTGAACCAAGAGCATAAATTTCTTAGAAGAAAACAAAATTATTTTTGGATAAAGAATTTTATTTTATCGATTGAACTTAAGGGATTTTTAATTTTAAAACTTCCAGTACTTTTATTATAAATATTTAATTGACAATAAGCTTGAATGATAAAAGAAGACGAATATAAAAAAAAAACATTAAAAACATTGCATTTTGTTTATTAAAAAAAAAAATTTCAAATTAATTGATCAATATATAATTTTTTCTTTTTTCAAGATAATTTATTAATGATTAAATAAATTATTATTTTTAGTTGAATAATTTAAAAATAAATTTAAAGCATAAAGATTTTAATCGAAAGCACCCTCTAAAAATTATTATCTGAAACAATCACATTTGATTATAAATTATAAAAACTTAAAACCTGTAGTTCTACTTGTAATGCACAATCATGCGTTTCCGTCCTATTTTTTTTTTTTTTTTTTTTTTTTTTAAATAATATACTTACAATGGTAAAATATTCCAATCCGCTTGTTTACCACCCTCGCTCTCAGCTGGGGAGGCAATTTTACACACGGTTTAAAATGTCCTATTTTCTCTTTTGGTCTGTAATACACGATTCCCAAAGGCCCGAATATCATAATACATAATCTAATCAGGCATTATATTGTCTACGCCCAGTATATACAAATGAAGTTGACGTTCAGAGAAATATGAATAATTACAAAACAATTAGTATTCTCTTGTATTAAATTTTCTGGGAGTAATTAGAATAATTAGTTAAAAAAAAAATATAAAAACAATTTTTAAATTCAGCGTAATTACAAATTTTTATTTATTTATTTATTCCATTTCTATGCCACGGCAAATAACCGAATGGCAAAAGTATACATAAGTTTATAATAAAGTACAAGTGTATAAATGTTTGAATATAAAAGACAGACAGGATCAAGTTTAAGAAACTGTACTAGCAATTTTGCAGTTACTAAGTAACTGTCGTGACTTGCGAACTATAAATAAATAAAATTTTGCTTTATTAAATAATGACTTTTGTTAAATTGCACTGTACTTTCTTAACTATTGACGTTTTTAAAGATATAAGCTCATCCCGATGTTACACTGGTCAAGAGCTTTCATTTGAGTACCCACTTGCATTTTTGATATATTTTTCATATATTTATATATATATATATATATATATATATATATATAAATATATAAAATCTATGAAAAATTGATGTGGGTACTCAAATGAAAGGTCTCGATGAGTGTAGCTCCAGGATGAGCTTATATCGTTAAAAATATCATTAGTTGACAAGATACAATGTCATTTCTTAATTATTGACATTTTTAAAGATATAAACTCATCCTGATGTTACACTCATCAAGAGCTTTCATTTGAGTACCCACTTGCATTTTTTATATATTTTTCATATATTTATATATATAATATATATAAATATATAAAATATATGAAAAATTGATGTGGGTACTCAAATGAAAGGTCTTGGTGAGTGTAATATCGGGATGAGATTATATCTTGAAAAATATCATTAGTTAACAAGATACAAAATAATTTCTCAATTATTGACATTTTTAGAAATTAGAAATTATTTTAATAATGTAGATATAAAATCTGATGAGAAAGAGATCAATGTCTAATAATTGAGGAAATAAAAATAATACGGATTTAAAAATGTATGTTTTTTTTTTATTTGTTTTATCTAACCGAGAAGAAATAACGTTCGACTTCAATTACTGCTCAGATAATTAATTGAAAAAAATGAAACGTTCGTTATTTAATTAATTATATTTTAGTTTATGAAAGAAAAATCCAGTGTCAACGACAAATATTTTTATATAGTATCACAAAAGTTATTTTTAAACGATAAAATTTATACATGGGTGGTTTTAGTTGACCTTTTTTACGTGACGTACATAACGATATACACATACAGACGTGGATGTAAGTTTGCTGGAGTGTGTTTAAAGATAAAAAAAATTAACACTTTTTGGAATTTCTTCACCTGACACCGGTTTTTGCTATAAATTTACCCGAGATACGTTTCGGATAACTATTTTACCCGATAATTAAAACTACCTCTTACTCTCTATAACAAGCGTAAATACAAGCCAACTTTAACATACATTTTGTTTTATATTTATTTTAGGGATTTATACAAAAAAAATGATTAAAGTATGCATCTAGTAAAAATACAGTTTAAAAAAAAAAAAAAGAGAGAAGGTCAGTTGAACGTAGAATTATTTGTTTAGTTCAATTAAAAAAATATAAAACTTTTGTATGGATGAAATAATATTTTTTTGATTTTCAATAAGTAAGTTAGTTGCTAAATAAATCTTGTTTGAGAAACAAATATTATATTTCAACCGCATCGTCATTCAACAAACTCCGGTGTACCGGCAACTGAACTACTAGTAAATGAGTTTTTCTCTTGGGATTAATTAATAATAATGTTTGAGATAGTTCAATGGACTCAGTACGTGCATTACTACACTGTTGAAAAAACAATTTAATTTAAGAGAAAAATTCTTGAACGAAGAAATAAAGTTAATTTTTATTAAAGTAAATTTAACTTTACTTATAACATAAATTATATTATTTTTAACAAAATTAATTATTTAATAAAGCAAAATTTTATTTTTTCATAGTTAATAAGTTACGGAAGTCACGTAGTGACTGCAAGGTTGTTGAGAAATTATTTTATATCTTGTTAACTAATGATATTTTTTAAGATATAAGCTCATCCCGATGTTACACTTACCAAGACCTTTCATTTGAGTACCCACATCAATTTTTCATATATTTTATATATTTATATATATTATATATATGTATATATGAAAAATATATCAAAAATGCATGTGGGTACTCAAATGAAAGCTCTTGATGAGTTTAACATTAGAATGAGCTTATATCTTTAAAAATGTCAATAATTAAGAAATTACATTGTATCTTGTCAACTAATGATATTTTTAACGATATAAGCTCATCCTGGAGCTACACTCATCGAGACCTTTCATTTGAGTACCCACATCAATTTTTCATATGTTTTATATATTTATATATATTACATATATAAATATATGAAAAATATATCAAAAATGCAAGTGGGTACTCAAATGAAAACTCTTGACCAGTGTAACATCGGGATGAGTTTATATCTTTAAAAACGTCAATTGGTAAGAAAGTACAATGCAATTTAACAAAAGTAATTACTTAATAAAGCAAAATTTTATTTTTTCATAGTTCATAAGTTACGGAAGTCACATTGTGACTGCAAGGTTGTTAATATAGATAATATTTACTCAATTTAAGACAACAAAATCTTTCCAAATTTTTTTGATCAAAAATTTCATGCTGAATCAAATTAATTTATTCATCAGTGTATTAATCAGTGCATTATGCATCATTATTTATAATTAGTTGAATAGAATAATTGACAAGATAGGCTTGAATATTACCGTTTTAATGACTTGCGATTGAATTTAATGATAACTTTCCCCAATTTCCAATTAAACGACAGTCTATTTATTGTAAGTATAATCACAAAAATTGATTTTAACGTCTATTGTGATAATAATGAATTACGCTAGCAATTATCGTTATTATTTCATGAGCGACCGAACCGATGAAATGCAGGTAATCATGAGCCTTATGTATATGACAGATAACGCTTGATTTGATGTTAGTTGCCGTAAATTAAATATCTTTACCACAATATATTATTGATTTATTCAAACTAGCAAACAATTGCCATCATTCAATATAATGAAGTATTATAATTTACAAAACAATGTCGCTAATGACTTAATTTATTTTGGACAAATATTCTGTCAATGTGTTAAAAAAAAAAAATGTTAAGTTTTTAAGCGCGAATTTTTGAATAAATAAAAATTCACTATTTAAAAAAAAATATGCTGATGATGATAATTAATCACTGAGTTACTTTACAGTAAAGAAAAATTAAAAAAAAATTTTTTTTTTTAAATTAATCCATCAAGGTTGCTTTAAAGGCTGAGTCTTTAGCGACCGCAAATATTTACAACACATTTAATTAATAAATTACTAATATTTTTATCCATCAAAGTTATACGTATAAATCTCAAATTGAATTTAACAGTAATTATTTTCAAGAACTCAATTATTTTAAATTGTTCTTCAATACTATGAAGAAAATCCTTGAGTGTCTCCGCGATTTAAAAAATTGTGTAACAACAAAACTTTAATAAATAGAAAATTACATTCCATTAAAACTTAAAATAGATTAAATAGAATTTAAAAAACTTTTATTGATTTTCTTTAAATTGTAGTCTACTGCAGATATTTCATCAATTAAGTACCTAATATTGTTAAGGAAGTTGTTATTTTTCATAGAACTTTTTTTCACGATGCAAGTATTGTAGAAGAGTCGGTTATTCGGAATTAAATGATTTGGGGGAAAATTAGTTTTATAAGTTTTATCAAAAATGAGCATACACAAGAAAAAAAATTAATTTAATTCAATAGAAACATTATTAAACCAAAAAAATTACTTTGAAGAGTTTAATTACTTAAAATCAAGATAAAAAATTTTTTTAATCAAGAAAAATTTCTAAGATCACGAATTTTGTACTTAAAACCAGACGATGAAGTTTTTAAAATAATTTTCTTGAGTAAAAAATTGTTCATTTAAATCAAGTAAATTTTTTTTATACTTACAAATGTTATATTTAAAGAATAAACATATTATCATCATTTATTTATTTTTTAATTTGAAGAAATTAATGATTGAGTGAAGCGTAATTTTCTTCCCGCTTCGCTTTTTTAAATGAAAAATAACATTTATTAAAAAATTTTTTTGTAGGTCTTTTTAACATTAAATAAAAAAATGATACAGTTTTTAATATTTCTAATAACTTCCAAAAATAAAACTAACAAACAAATTTTTTAGAAATTATTTTTCTGCATTCATTTTTGTTTATATTTATATCTATATTCAGTCTGTGAAATAAGCGTAGATAGCAATTATACAAATTACACACTGTCAACGGGCTTCACTTTGAAATGAAAGAAAATAAGTGAGAGAAAGTTATTGGAAAAAAAAAAAAAAAAAAAAAAAAATGTTATCATTATTTTCAAAGAAGTATTTTTACTGAACTACAACTTTTTTTTTTTTTTTTTTTTTTTTTTTTTTCATTTTAGTGAAATAGTAGTCTTTTGTATTTTTCTTTTATAAAGAAAATATGTCTAAAGTAATTCTTCAGATTAAGATAGTGATATTTATAAAAGGCAAGTGAAAAAAGCATCTAGCTGAAGAAAAAGCAGTATATAATAATAACAACACAGAAACTTGCAAAATTAACATTGCAGAATGGTTATAGATTTTATGACACTTTTCTAATAAATGAATTCAAATTTTTTAAGAGGAAAGTTCAATCTTTTACTTCTCTTACAATATATGAAATTGTATAGAGTCATACACAATGTTACATGTTGTACATAGTCATACATTTATTGTTCTTACACAGTCATTCATTTATTGACACACATACGACCATATATTTGTGGATCAATAGTTTTGTTTATTTTATCAAATGTATTTCTACACTATTTTTCATTTTCGGTTAAGTTACATAATCTTTTTTTTTATTGTTACAGAAAATTCTTGTTTAAATAAAAATTGAATAATTTTTGTAAATTTTTTAAAAATTTCAGCACAAGGAAGTCTCACCCAGGTGCTGTTATTCATCTGAGTGATAATCCATTGGATTTGAGTAAAGTGAGTTATTTAAATTATTTCCACCAGGATTCATATCGCTCATATTAATGATTCGTGCTTTAAAAGTACAAATATAGATATATTGATATTTAAAAAGTTCAATTTAGTTAGTTGAAATTTTATTTATAGTTAAACTAGAGAACAAAAGTTAGAAACTATTGCTGTAATTAGTAAACTTTTAGTTTAATTTATGTACGTTTTTTTTTTGTTAATTTAAAACAATAGTAATATTTAGTACGCGAATGTGTAAAATTAGCCTCTACAATTTCAGTGATGGAAAAATTATAATTGATTGTTTTGATCCAGAAATTTTTTGTCTTTAATTAAATTTAATTCTATTAAATTTTTTTAAATTATTATAACAAATCAATCACAATAATAAAAAAATATTTATAAAAATTTCCACTAATAATATTTTTTAATTTTCATATGTGGAATTTTTTATTAAATTTTTTTCATAATTATTTTATTGTTATAAAATTATAAAAAAATTTCTAATGTCTCTCAATTTCAGTGTAATTAAATATCTTGCATTCTAAACGGTAAAAAATTCTGAAACTTGAAAATTTATTAGTGAATTTTGTTCTTAAATAAAAAAAATTAAGAAAATGTATCAAAAAATTTTATCTCGGATTGAAAAACCAGCCCTAAGATTACCATTTGATTCAAGAGAATATTATTTTCAATCAAATTCTTAGTACTTTGTGTCATAATAAAATTTATCACTCAAGTATATTAATTTAATATTCTCAAATAAAATTCTAATTATTGTTTAATATTGTTACGATAATAATGAAGTAAAAATTAGGCGCTAAATTCAAATTAATAAATACTAATCCGTGGTCCAAATATAGATATTTCACATGTATGTGAATTTAATCTCTTGAATCAGCAAATTAAAAATGTCTTTGCACTCAAGAATCAAATGTGGAAGTTATTATTAAATAAGCTCAATAAAGTCAGAATCGAAATTCGGATATTTTATTTAAAGAAACCGTCTAGGTCAACTTTGGGTCGCTATTTTTATTTTCTTCACTCATAAATTTATTTCCAATTAATTATATGTTTTTATTGATAGTATTTGTCTTGATTTCAGATACTCATCGGATATGAATCTGGACAAATTGTTCTTTGGGATTTGAAACTAAAGACTGCGGAATGGAGATGTCAAACCGACGAACCATTACGATCGATCTCTTGGCATCATGAGGGTAAACAATTTATGTGCAGTCATACTGACGGTTCCTTATCTACGTGGTTTTTGAAACAGGCTAGACCTATCAGCGTTAATCACCCTCACGGTATGGATTAAATAAAAATAACAAATCATTATTTTTAGGTCAATTTTAAAAATAAGAAGAAATTGTTCAAATTCTAGATTTATAATTATTATTTAATTTATTTGTCAAAATAATAATGATGAAAAATATTTAAACGTTATGATCCTTTAAGGATCTTCTAAAACAATTTATAAAAGTCATAAAATATTTCAGAAACTTTGAAAGCATTCTTGAAATTAGTAAAACTTTTAGAAGATTAAAAGAAGTTTTAGTATTTAAGAAATACTTTGAAAGGTTTTCTATCATTTAAAAATTTTAATGATTTAGTCAATATTGTATTAATTTAAGGAAAATATTTTCGATTAATATAAAGGAAAAATTACTAATAATCAATACTCTTGATTGATTAGACAATATTAAATTTTTCAGCAAAATTGACCAAAGATGGTGAGCCAGAGCCTTGTAAGCCAATTCAAAAAGTTGAATGGAAACTTCATCGTTCTGGGTGATTTATTATTTATTAAATAAATAATTGAAATAATTTATTCAAGCATGGCTTTATTAATTTTACTTTTAATATTTTTAGTGAATCATATATTATATTTTCTGGTGGATTAGCTTGTGAAGTAACTGGAAGAACACCAAGCATAACTGTTATTCAAGGAAAAACTACAACAGTTTTAGAAATGGAGCACAATGTTGTCGATTTTATAACCCTATGTGACAGTCCGTACACAAGTGGTAATTGAAAAATAATATTTTCATGTTTTAGTTATAACGGTTGCAAATAAAAAAAAAAAAAAATGTGAGTTATATCAGTATGGATAAAGACATATCTCGTAGGCATGTCTGTCTAACGTCACTTAATTCATGTTGACGGGTTTTCGATAAAATGTTGAAAACTTTCTTTTTTAATTATTACATCTATTTTTCTCTTTATAATAATCTATACTGTTTGATTAAGGGGGTATTCTGGTCTAGAAGCATAAATTTTAGATAATTTTTTGAATTACACTTCATAATAATTAGTATACTGATAAATTTTTTTTTAACTAGATTTTCAGGATCCTTATGCAGTGGTTGTTCTACTACTAAATGATTTAGTAGTAATTGATTTATTAACACCGGGATTTCCTTGTTTTGAGAATCCATATCCAATGGATTTACATGAATCACCGGTAACTTGTTGTGCATATTTTGCTGATTGTCCGGGTGATTTGGTCCCGGCATTTTATTCTGTTGGCTCAAAGTCACAGAAAAAAACGGGATTTAGTGAAAAAGAATGGCCAATTTCTGGTGGAGAATGGAGTCCTAATTCAAGCAGTTATAATGAAATAATCGTTACTGGGTAAGTAATGTATTGTAATTCTCAAATGCTAAAATTTTAATTGACAATTAACAATTATGATGATTGATTGAGCTTTTTTTTTATTTTATTCAACAATAATTTTGCTTTCAGACATGCAGATGGCAGTATAAAATTTTGGGATGGATCTGCAGGTTCATTACAAGTGTTATATAAATTAAAAACGGCCAAGTTATTTGAGAAATGTAAAACTAAAAGCTTAGATAATGATGAGGATCCATTGGCCATACAATTAATGTTTTTATGCCCCGAAAGCCGTAAACTAGCAGTTGTTGGCGCTGGACGCCACGTTATTTTATTCAAGTTTAAAAAAGTTGAAAGTATGTCAGAAGTTGTGGTAAGTATAAATAATTGCTTTAAAATTAAAAAATAATTATAAATTATTTATAATTTAAAATTCGGATTTTAGACACTAGAAATTTCGCTGACTGGTGACGGTAAAGATACTGAAGGATCACCAGATCCCGATTTAGATCCCTGTCAAATTCCTGGTGTCGAAGAATCACGAGCTGCTGAAGCTGCAAATTCATTAAAGGTCAAGGGAGGTTTGCAGAAACGTGCTGCTGGATTTCAAGCAACTTTAATCTGTTTAACGTCTAATAGTGGCGGTGAACAGACAGAAAACATCACATCACTGAGCCTGAATTCATCTTATGGCCTGTAAGTTTGTCTATTTATTTATTTATTTATTTATTTTAAACAATACACTGAGCACTACAGCAAAGACATTAAACGGGTTCCATTAGAAAAAAAAAAAAAAATAACAGTTACATTATATTTAATAATAATATTTCTCGTTACTAATACCAAAAGGGTGTATAAAAAAATTTTTTTAATGGAACATCTATATATTTATACATAAATAAAATAAGGGATATTGGTAGGCTTGAGTTGATGACACGAGTTTAAAGTTATGACGTATTCCCATCGGGATCAATTACGTTATTCATACAGCCCCTAGGTAAAACGAAATAGCATATCGAAGAATAAAATTTAGCAATTTACTAAATAACGATCTGTAGTATGTAGTAAACCAAAAAGAGATAAAATGTCACAATTTATTGAGAAGTTTATAATAAAATTGAAGTCTACAAACGTTCTGCCAAAGGTTTCATTGAGATCAAGGATGATTTTGAAACGAAATTCTTTGTGAGATGTCCGAACCAATTTTTCGCCATTTGTCTTTGATCACTTTTTTAGTCGTATAGACCTGTCTATGAAATCAACTCTAATTTTCGTTAAGCTAAGCTTTAATATTCTCTTTTTTATGAGAATTTTTCGTCAGAGCTAAAAACTTTGATGATATGCTTTTCACTTTCCCTGTTAGGACCTTGGCGGAATTCGCAATAAAAATAATGTGTAGCAGCTTTAACTGTAATAATGAAACTTTCAATTGCGTTTTCTAGTGTTGTCTTTCAGTTTTTTTATGGCTGGTATAAAAGCGTAGTACCTCATTATTATTTTGAATTTTAATCTGAATATTTTGCATACTTGAAAAAAATTTTATTTTATTTAAAAAAAAATTTTTTTTGATTTTTAATAAAATTTTATTTTATTAATTTACAGATTAGCATACGGCAATGAAACCGGTCTAGCTATTGTGGATATCGTACAAAAAGTAAAACTACTAGTGTTAAGTACCGCAGATATTGGTAATACAAGTGATCCATGTCAACGGGCACTACGCAGTCCCAAACGTCAAGACGACTCGAAAAAGGAGAATGATGACAAAGCACGCAGCCCCAGTATTGATCAGGTAAGTTTGTCTTAATTTAATTTTATTTTTAAAAAATCAATTCAAAATTTCGTTTTCTGTTAAAAATATTTTAAATATCAAAATTTTGAAAAAATTGTCTTTTTATTTATTGTTTTTTTTTTTTTTTTTTTTTTTGTAAAGTTTTCAAGTAAAAGTTGAATTTTTATCAATTTTTCCTGCTTGTCCTGTAACTGTATTTAAATTATAATTCCAAAAAATATTTTGTAAAAAATCCAACCCTTCCAATAGTTTAAAAATAAAAACAAAAAAAGATTATTTTTTCAGTAGATCAATTGAAAAATTAATTTAATAGGTTAAAAAGAGTTTAATAAATAAATAAAATCAACCAAAAAAAAAAAAATATAATTAATAATACTTATGATTAAAACAGCGAGTACTATCTTGCAATTTTTTCTTTGGAGTTGCGGTATTCTAACATCAATTATAATTATAAAATATATTTTTAATTTATCATTATTATTCACTAGAGTAGAAATTATTTTACTTTTTAAATTAAATTTATTTGTAGTGGCGTTTGTTGTTTTGTTTTGGTTTGTTTTTACTTCTACTTAGAAGTCAATCAAAATAAGCTTTAAAAAAAGTATTAGACAAAAAAAAAAAATTTAGAACTGATTGACTGTTCCAAAGAAAAAAAAGCGTTGTTTAAAATAAAATAAAAAAAAAAAAAAAAATAAGACAAAGAAAAAAAAACAGATTCACCGAGAATCGGCAACAGACTACGAATCATTAGTAGGAGTAGGAGAAAAGGCTTCTTCTTGTACTTCCTTCCCTTTGCACCATCCTCAACAGCTGATGCACCTACCCCAACAACAACAACAGCAACAACAGCATCAACTTACCGACGATTGTCACGGTGTGAATAGCGAAACACGTGAAACAGACCCTATTGTGAAAGATGGTACATCATCAGTCTCAACAACACCAATCGCATTGCGAAAGTCTGGAATTTCTGGCAATGAAGATGAGACACGTGATAAGAAAACATGGAAGTCATTTAGTTTAAAACGACAGCTTAGCAGAGTTGATATTAAAATCAAGAATACTTTTACGACGTCCACAGCTTCAACAGCTTCAACGACCGCAGCTACTAATGGGGTACTTGTGATAAAAAGAACATTAGTGGACTTAGTTTAAATATTTTTTTTTTTGCAAAGCTTATAAAATTTCTGATAATATATCAGATTGATTTTCAATTATGTTCCAAGAATCAAAATTCACGTCAACTAAATACGCGTTAAATTGTCTGAGGATAATTCAAATTTATATCGACTCAAATGGCCGATTATGATTAATTCAACTGAACTTGATTATCACCAGCTTCAATATATTTAGATATAGTACATATAGCCTTTGTGTTGGTGACAATCGAATCTTGCAGTCACATGTGTAGAATTTAGGACCTCAATATAGCATGTTGAGGTATTACTAGTCATTTCAATAGCATTTAAGTAAATCAGATTGAGTTATACTGGCCATTTCAATGGATAACAAGGTTTTAAATATTAATCGCACTGGAAAAATTACTTGATCCGGAATTTCAATCTTGTTTCAAGATATTTAGCTTTTTTTTTTTTTTTTTAATTTAAGAAAAACTCTTGAATTGATAAATTGAAGCTCTTAAATCAAGAAGATTAAATTTTTTATTAAAACATTTTATTCTTGAAGAAATTTTCTGTTTAAAAAAATATACATGCATGATTTATCCAAGAATTTTTATTTGTTAGATAAAGACACGCAGTTACATTTTAGAATAAATATTTTACATTAAACATTTTTTTTTTTTTTTTTTTTTTTTTTTTAGTACTTTAAATGAAAAAACTAGTTTATGAAAGAAGAATATTGTTTTTTTGAAGAAAATGAAATTATTGTTAATTAGCAACCTTGCAGTCACTATGAATGAATAAAATTTTGTTTTATTAAACAATTACTTTTGTTAAATTGCACTGTACTTTTTTAACTATTGACATTTTTAAAGATATAAGCTCATCCCGATGTTATTCTCATCAAGAGCTTTCATTTGAGTACCTACATGCATTTTTGATATATTTTTCATATATACATATATGTAATATATATAAATATATAAAATATATGAAAAATTGATGTGAGTACTCAAATGAAAGGTCTCGATGAGTGTAACATCGAGATGAACTTAAATCTTCAAAAATATCAATAACTCACCAGATAGCAATGTTATTTCTTAATTATTGACAAATAAAAAAATCAATCTGATATAAAAAAATATAATTATTTATTTTTGATATTAAATTTGTGAAAGAATATTTTGAACTAGTCCACTGAAAGAAATTCCGTTATCACTAAATAAAAAATCATTAAAATAGGATTTTTATTAAAAAATAAATTATAACCCATAGAAACAAGCATCACAATCAACATTTTATCGCAATACCACTGAAGTATCATCACCAGAATTAAATGATGAAACAACAACCGGGTCAACAACAGTATCGTTATCATCATCATCATCATCTAGTCGAAGTCCTGGATCAACGCGTTCTCCACGCAGTGAGCAACGTGGCTTAACAACAGTTGCCAGTGAATTATCAACAATAACAAGCCCTAGTGATGTGTCAGATGACAATGAAGACAGTGACAATAACAAAAAATTAACAAATCCATTTGCTAATAATCCAATACGACCTATTGATCTACCTCTGTTAGAAAATAATGATAAATTAATGGAATTACATAAAAAGCGTTTAAAAGGGCGACATATAAAGACACGTTTATTATCAGTACCTAATATTAAAAATCAAAAATTAAATAGTAATAATATTAATAATAATAATTTTTGCAATGAAGTATCATTTAATAAAAATGATGATAATTTTTCAACGTCGACAACTGGTATGACATCTACCAACGAATCATTTGCCGGAAATTTAATGAGAAGATTCAGTAAGTGTTTAACAATAGATAGATTTATTAATTATTTAAACAGTAATAATAAAAAACTTTTTTTTTTTTATTATTATTAGTTGATAATTAATGAGTAATTAATGTTGTGTAAAATATATATGAATGATTAACACGTTATGAAACACCAATATAATTTTTTTTAACAATTAATAAATTAAAATAATTTTTTTTTTTAAATTAGCATGCATAAAAAAAGTATGAAAAAATTATTTTAACTGGAACGAAATTCAAATAAGGCAGTGGAAAAAAATATGCAGAAAAAATAATTAATTTTAATAGAAATAAACATAATGTAGAGTCTCTTTTTAATAGTCAGTCAATCAGTTCAATAATCAATAAATGAATTTAAAAAAAAAAAAAATTAAGATTTTTATTTTCTTAATAAAATTAATTAAAAAAAAAAAAAAAAAAGATAATTACGAATTTAAAAGAATACAGTTTTCTTTTGTAATTATAATTAATGTAAAAAAATCAAACTTATATATATATATATATATATATATATATATATATATGTAATGCTATGGTTGTTTAGCGAATTGCATTTTAGGTGTACATAGATTTATTATTAGATGTAAACATTATTCCGAGGAAAAATTTTTTACATCTTCGTACATTTAACTCATCATTATTCAGAAGTATAACAGATCAAAATGGATGTAAAATTTTGATCTTAATAATTTTTTCTCCAAATATTTTCATTATTTAAAAAATTGTGAATTAGATAAGTTTACACAGAAAAAAAAATTTACTTGAACTAAGTAAATAATTTTGAAAAATTTCATTTTCTTGATTTGAATAGAAAAATTTGTCAACTCAGAAATTTTTCTTAGTTTAAGTGAATTTTTCTTAACCACACGGAAAGAACAAGATGACACTGGATATCATCCCAGATTATACTCAGTGATATTTGTGGTGAAAAAAAAATTTTCAGATATTAGCTAGTATAATCCAGATTATACTGGGTGATATCTGGATTATACTCATTATAATCCAGATTATACTTATTATTATAATCTAGATTATACTAGCTACTATCTGGATTATACTCATTATAATCAACTTTTTAATAAAGGATTCAAGAATTTTTTTTTTTATTCAAGTTAATTTTTTTTAAGTCTATTTACTTAAACGTAGGAAATTTTTCCCTGGAATATGGTAAAGCTTGTACATACTAGTTTCATATTACATAAGTATTTCATGATAAAAATTTAGGTTAGTCTTTAGCTTTGGTACCATTGAAAAAGTTTAGAAATGTATTAATAAGATTATATTAAATTAGAGAGTAATTTCAAATGTTGTACTTGTATATAAAAAGTTAATTATAATAAATAAAATTAAGGTACAAGATTTTTTATCCATAATTATTTTTTAAGTAAAATACTACGTATGTAATGGTATTATTATTGAATTTTAAATTAAATTTTTTTTCAGAATTTTTAAAGCATCAAATTATGTATTGATTATTTTTATACATCAAATTTATGTTTTTTCTTTTTTTCTAAAGTTACTAAAAAAATAAAATGGATACTTGGATAAAAAATCTTTTTGTAATGAAGAATATCTTCAAATAAAAAGTCGCAAACCGTAACGGTACAAAAAAAAACGAATAATATAAAAAGAGGTAAAATTATTAAAACTATTTTTTTTCTTCTTCTTTCTCTTCTTTTACAGATTATACAAATAATGGTGCAATTTTCTAAAAGGATATCGTTTTGTTTACAAAGTTGGTACGAAATTTTAAAGGTACATTCATTAGCAAATGCCAGTAGTTTTTGTTGTTGGTCAATAAAAGTAAAAATAAAAATAACATCCCGTAGGGGGAAGAAATAGGACATTCCAATCTGTAGATTGAATTGCTTAAGTAAGCTTCGTCTTGCAACGAAGACGGCAAACATACGAATTGAGACGTCCTACTTCCGTGATGTGCATACTATTTTTTACCACATCTGATTTAAAAGTTCAATTTCGTTTGTTTTATCATAAAATTGTTACTTTTCACACAGATGTAGCAAAAAAATTGTTGCTAGCTAAGCTTTTTCCCTGAAGTTTAAATAAAAACCATTAATTCATTTTTTAATTATTTAAAATTAAATAATTTAATAAAATAAAACGGAAGAAATTTATTCTTATGTACCGTATGTGTTTGCGCTTAGATAATAATTATAATTTTATAAGAAAAAATTAAATATAATTGAAATAATTATTTTTTTCAATTTAAAGAATTAAACGATTTTTGGTCAGATTATTTATTACAAAAAATGAGAATAAAATACCAAAAAAAAATTAGAAAAGTTAAAAGTGTTGACAAGCAATCTATGTTGTTGCTTAAGAAGTAAAGTGAAGAATATATTTTTAATAGTGATATTTTAGGTGTGTGGAATGGAAACATTAATAGTCGATGAAGACAAAATAAAAACAGTGCAACATTTGTTTAAAAAATAATAAATAATTAAAAACTAACATTTTTTGTCCTATGTTATAGCATAAGGCATACGAAAGAATGCTTTTAATTAATTGCATGATCACAATGTATTGATAGACGAATGCGTAGAAATATAAATTATCCCCGTATATAAATTTAACAACATTGACTATATAAATACAAATTTTATTTGTTTTTATCCTTGTTATGAAGATAATTGAAATTTGTTTAAACACAAAATTTACATTTTAGGCTTTAAAGATTTATATAGACTCCCTACTTGCTATAGTTTTTTTTTTTTTTTTTTTTTTTTTTTTTTTTTTTTTAATTGAAGCTTGATGTAAATACGTTAATCATGAATTTGATTATTAACACTAAATAATTAACGACGTAACGTTTAAATGATAATTTAAATACGAGATTTCTCAATATTTTTACGCTTTACAATTTATTTGTGAATAAATATCGGTACCCAAAATATATTTTAAAATATTTATTAAATAATTAAATTTTTAAATTTAAAAATTGAATTTATAAAATTATTACAATTTTTTTTAATAAATTTGGAGTTTAAAAATTTTATTTCTAAAAAAATGTGACTTTTTTTTTATTTTTAAATTGCAAAAATAAGAATTTATATATTAAATAAAAAATGTCCAATATTGCAAAATATCTTCTTTTAAAATGTGGGTATCGATATAAAAAATATGTAAAAAAAATATTGAATGCCGTTGATAAAAAAGATAGCAGAATATTTAAAAAAAAAAAAAAAAGAATAATTAATACTGCTGTTAACTCCTCAAATAATTATTTTTATATTTCTTCTCCAATTAGTTGCAAAAAATATCTAAAAGTTTCCACCAATTACGCTAACCATAACGCTTGAATGGAGCTTACCCAATTGCAATATTTGGTTTGTGTTATTTTGTTTTAATTTCGTATTCGTTATTTAATTTGGTCGATTGCTTCTGGAAAAAATTATTTAAAATCGTATAAAATTTTAAATATTATTTATAATTTATTTAAGTATTCCAATATTCTTTTACTACTTGCCTTTGACCTAAAAATTTTAAATCATTGATCATTAATATATAAAACAATCATCTTTATTCAGAAAATCGATGAGTTATTTCTTAAGACATTATTGTTTAGAAAATAATTTTAATAATGAATATTCTGCAGTCTCTTTTATTGTAAAATAAAAAGTAACAGTTGTTTGTTGTTTTCTTTTTTCTCATCCAAGGTTTTTTTTATCAAAGGGAAATTTAAATGACTTGAAAAAAAAATTTTAATTAAAATACATAATTATTTTTAAGAAATGACATTACATTTTGTTACCTAATTATATTTTCAAAGATATAAGCTCATCCTGGAGCTACACTCATCGAGACCTTTCATTTGAGTACCCACATCAATTTTTCATATATTTTATATATTTATATATATTACATATATAAATATATGAAAAATATATCAAAAATGCATGTGGGTACTCAAACGAAAACTCTTGATGAGTGTAACTCCAGGATGAGCTTATATCTTCAAAAACATTAATATTTAAGAAAGTACACTGCAATTTAACAAAAGTCATTATTTAATAAACCAAAATTTTAATTTTTTTTAATTCACAAATCACGGCTGTCACTTAGTGACTGCAAGGTTGCTAGTTATAATTATTATATTCTTCAAGTAAAAATAAAAAAAAACAGTGAATAAAAATTTTGAAAAAAAATAGTGTAATATAATAAAAAAAGTGATTTAGATTTTTAAAATAAATATTTAAGATATAATTTAAAGAACCAGAAGTAACGATTAAAGATAATTTTTTTTTTTTTATTTTATCAACTAAATTTTTTTATAATCAAACCAAGGAGAAAACAACAGTAACAATTGTCTAATACCATGAAAAATTAATAATAGTAAAAGAAAGTTACGGAGTTACTTGTAATTTTGACGATTTTTCAGGTACAAATTAATTTTGCAGTCTACCCTGACAGCAAGTTTGATTCAGGTAACAATGATTGCCAAAAAATACTTCAAAAACATTATATATACATAATTAAAAAAATTAATTTTTTGATAATTGATATTGTCTGAAATATTTTTTCTATTTATATATTTTTTAAATATATTTTTTTAATATTATTACCAAGAGAAAAAAATAAACTGATTAAAGAGATCTTCTATGTGGAGAAATGAAAAATCTTTTCACTTGAAAATGTTTTCATTTGCTCTTACTCAAGCTATAATAGTTTTGTTTCAAGGACATTTTCCAATCGATACTTCTCAGTTAAGAACAAAAGATTTAGCAGACAATACAATAGACAAATATTGTTGAAAAAAGTACTGCTCAGATATAAAAGCCAACTCTATAATTTTCTCCGCGGTCTCAAAGAATTCAAAGACTCTCAACTCACAAAATAATTTTTCTGTGAAACTTTTGTTTTCAGTTTGATTTTTGAAAACTTTCATCAGAATTGAATATTGTGATTTCAAGTAGCTATTCTGAATCAAGATATTTCATAATGTACACTTTTCTTAACCGGAATCGATTTTTTTTTTTCTAACTCTGAAGCTAATCAAAGAGTTTTTTTATTCGGTGGAAAAAACTACTAGGGTGTTAATTTTTATTCAATGTCTACTCATGCAAATATTATTGATTGAATAATTTTTTTGCTTTCAATAAAAAAAATTTTTTATGATAAAGTATTATTGATCAAAACAAAAAACGTGTTTATTGAATTAAATATAGACTTCTTAAACTGAGAAAAAAAAAATTTTTTTTTTAAATGAGCATTGTAGTAGTTTAGGATCAACTTACATCTTTAAGAATATCAATAATTAAGAAATTATCTTGTATCTTAAGAACTATTGACATTTTTAGAGATACAAGCTCACTCCGATATTACACTCATCGAGACCTTTCATTTGAGTACCCACATTAATTTTTCATATATTTTATATATTTATATATATGTATATATGAAAAATATATCAAAAATGCATGTGGGTACTCAAATGAAAGCTCTTGATGAGTGTAATATCAGGATGTGCTTATATCTTAAAAAATGTGAATAATAAAGCAATAATACTTATTAAAACACTTTTTTTTTTTAACTAAATTTTTTCTCTCAGTGCAATTGTTACTTACTAATAATTAAAACATACAAAAAAAAAAAAAAACTGAAGATACATACTTGATTGTAAAATGAACCATCTTACCTTAACTCAATTAATAAATTAATAAATTTAAAGATTTCTTTAACAGCCACCACTGAAATAATTATCATTAATATTTCTCTTGGTAATAAAAAAATTTTTACCATCAATTTAATAATATATATTTTCGTCGCTTATAAATGAAATAAAAATAATGAAAAAGCTTTCGATTGCACGTAATAGCTTAATAACAATAATAATGTTTTAATCACAGTTATTTTACAATAATTAATAATTCAAGAAAAGAATCTTATGCTTAAAAATCTGTAAAGTTTGTTATTTTATGGTTGAAAAATTAATTTTCAACGATATAATTCGTTGGTCAAACGTCAGTATATATTGTAATTATAAAAACTAATAATTTATATATTTTCAAAAATAATATTTCGGCTTTCCATTTAATGATTGACTGATATTATTGAAGACTCTGCATTTAAAATTACTATTAATTAATAAATCACTGAAAAAAATGTGATAAGTTATTTATGCGAGACATTAGGTAGGATTCGTAACTCCAAAGGTTTCAGAATTCGTAATAATAATTATAGGTAAATAGATAAAAATATTCATTTTGTATTTAGACTTATAAAACTTAAAAAATTGGAATTTTATTGAAAAAAATGATCAGATTGTGTATTGGATGGTAGAAGAAAGTTAAAAAACTAGGATTTTTTATTATTATCCTTTTCCATAGTAATAGGCCATTCGAAAAATTAAATATTATTTATTATTTATGCTCCTTCTGTTCCCTCGTATCAATTAAAGGAAATTATCAATTATTTAAAATGGTTTTTCGCCTTATCTTCAGATAACTGTTTGTAAAATGGCTAGAACACCACCATTTACATTTAATATGCATATTACTAAAGCTGTTAACGTTAGCATGTCCCGAAGACCTTTTTTTAATTAAAAAAAAATTATTTTAGCGCAATATTCATAGACAAATATTTCTAGATAAAAATCGCGCTAATTCCTCCTCTGTATCTTCTTTTTAAACATTAGGAGAATTTTCTTTCACAAACATAATATACTTGTGTTTGATATACTTGCCTGTGACTCGTATGCCAACAAACACGTCTAGTATATTATACTCAACTGTTTTCAATGTATATAATACTTTTTTTACTTTAAAAACTTTTTAAGTATTATTTAATTTATTTTTTTTTTTTAAATTAACACACTGAGAAAAATAAGTATTACTAAAAATTTTATCCTGTTATCGAGATTTTAGCCAATTACATTTTTATTTTCTAAATTAATCATAAATTGAAGGAATGAAAAAGAAGAAATTATTGTACACTAAGAAAAAAATTTATTTTGAAAAAAATGAACAATATTGCAATAATAAAATAATTTGTTGAAAATTTTTAAAAATTCTATTTCTTCACTGAAGAAATAAACATTTTATTTTAGTAATTTTGTTATTTTTGTTATTGAAACAATAACTTCCCGATTTTTGGAAATCTTCGATTTTCTTAGCGGAAAGTTAAAAAATTCTAAATTTGGATTTTTTTTTTTTTTTTTTTTTTTTTCAAATCAAAAAACTTTTTTCAACAAGAAAGTTACTGTGAAGAAAATATTTAATTTTTTGAAGAAGAAATAAAATTATTTAAAATTTTTAGTAAATTAATTTCTTATTAAAACACTTCTGATTTTTTTTGAAAGAAATTTCTTCTTTTAATGCATAAATTTTCTTGTAAAATTTGTCAAATTAAATTATGAACTTGGCAATAAAGTATAAATTCTACCGATAAAAAAAAAATTATTTTTTCTCAGTGTCCCTTGTTCATTTTTCAATCATCATACCAAAAATATTTAATTATTTTTTAAATAATTTTTGTTCTAACAATAAAAAATGATTTTTCGTTTAATTTTTGTTTTGATAGCAAAATAAAACTAAAAATGAGATAAATAAAAAAAATGAAGAGATCTAAAAAGAAAAAAACTGGACAATTATTAGAATTTGTCTGTTATAAATAAATTTGGCTGATTTGTAGATGAACGGGATGTGTGTATCACCTACAGCGGCAAGAAATGTAATGAGTGTCAGCGTTGAAAAATGTGGTGATAATAATAGTGATAGTAATGATGGTGTTAATCAATCGACAAATAATCGTACATTAGCAATTGATGGAACATCAACATCTTCATTATCAGTTAATGATGATACTGGGTTATCGAGTATTTTTCGTAAATCTCCAATGGAATCGCGTCATCATTCCCTTCATCATCATCATCATCATCATTCACGTACTACTCATGGAATTAGAAAATTACAAAAATGTTTAAGTACGTCAGTAACTAACTACGAGACAGATATAACAGCTGGTTTATCATCAACATCAGCCCAACATTTTCACGGTGAAAATCGTAATTTAATATCTGCTAATCAAACTTCAATGGCTTCCCAACCAATTCTCAGCAACGTCAGACAGTATAGCAGCTTTGGTATTGTTTTATTAATTTAAAATTAAATCCACTTCTTAAAATCCTTTCGAGTTCTTTGTAAAGTTGCTATAAAAAAAAAAAAAAAAAAAAAAAAAAGCAAAAATTACTTTATCTATTAGATCATCATCTTAGATTATTCATGTGCTGGTTTTCACTTATTTTATGTCTCGTCACCATCAAATTATAATAGTGTGCAATCAAAAATCCATATAATTTTCCAAAAAACTTCCTATATTGTATGCTTCGAACGTTTGCTCAATTGCTTCGTGATTCAACTATGTCTTTAACTTGTTATTCTTCTTCTTCTTCTTATTCTTCTTGTTCATGTTTTATTTGTTTCTCTCACGCTCTTTCTTCTCAAATACAAACTCTCAGCAATGTTGTGACAATGCACCACTAAATCTTAATCTTAATCTAGTTCGCACCAATTATATCTTCATTGTTCAGGTCAACTTTCTATTTTCCTTCAGATATTTTTATATAGGTTAGAGATTTTATATTAATTAGTGACGTTATGGGTTTGTATTGTTTCAGAACTTTTAGCTTACTTTTTAAAGTTTTTTTGAATTTTGAATTATGAATTTGAAATTTTCCATCTTTCAGGCTTTTTTTTTTAATCAACCAAATATTTCTTAGATCAAATTTTTGATCAAGCTATTTCTTCAAAAAGTTATCCAAAATCATTTAGTAATTTTTTATATTATTTTCAAGGTTTGTATCAAAGTGTTATTTTTTTTATTTTTCTTATGAAAATTCATTAATTTAATCTAAAGTATTATCCTTAATTTTGAAGTAATGGAGTAATTATCAACATCGAATTTTTAAAAAATGCTATCAAAAAATACCATCAAAAAAGGACGTTCATAGACAAGAAAAAGACACTAATAGATTATGGCTATTGGTTTCTTTCTCACGCACTAGTGTTGTCGCTCTTTACAGACTATCGCTCACACTTCCACTCACGAAAAATATCAAAAATCATTAACTTCAAACATTTTTTAATTAAAAAAATGAATACCGCTCGTTTATGTTATTTTTGATAAAAAAATACTTGTTATAAGGTTAAAGGCCTAATTATTGATGATATACACGAAAAGAACAAGATGACACTGGATATCATCCCAGATTATACTCAGTGATATCTGTGGTGAAAAAAAATTTCAGATAGTAGCTAATATAATTCAGATTATACTGGGTGATATCTGGATTATACTCATTATAATCCAGATTATAATCATTATAATCTGGATTATACTCAGTATAATCTGGATTATACTCATTATAATCTGGGTTATACTAGTTACTATCTGGATTTTTAATACAAAATCTAAACGGGGAAATAGCTGATGAAGAAATAAAAATAGCTTTTCTATCTTTTAAACAATTTGATTAAAAAAATTTCTATTTTATTAATTTTAAGACTATACAACAAATATATTTTTATCTATTTTCTTCTTAGATAAAAAAAAGAAGAAAAAAAAAAAAACAAGCGTGGATATCGAAGAAAATCCAAAAAATTCTAGCAAAATAAAAAGTTAATTATTTTATCGCATGTGCATGCTAAATCGCGTGAAGACTACATGCCTTAAATGTTTTCCAAAGAAGAAACTAATTACAACATAACTATATATAATAATTTGATAATTATAATCACAATTAATTGTCTCGCAGTGCAAACTTCTATAAGTCATTTTTTTTAATATCAATAGAATAAGACTAGACACATTATTATTGTTGTTATGACTGTGCTATTACACAAAATAATTATTTCAAACAAAAAAAAAAAAAAAATTTTTTTTTTTTTTTCAAAATTATTATTCATTTCTCTCACCAATTTAAAAATAAGTTTTCAGTTAATTTGTGCTATGAACGAGTTATAATTTTTTTTTATTTTTTATTTTTTTTTTGTTTTGCACGTATTTTTGTATAATCGTAGACTGCTAAAAAATCGGCATCAGGACTGAATAAAATATACGAATTTATTTTTCGGAATGCTGGCCGTGCAGATAAATTCGACAGTACATTCCAACGTTCAAGAAGTTCAAGCATGTCATCACTTGAAAATATTTCAACAGAAACCATCAGCTGCCTTACATTTGCCGATTGTTACACAAAAAAAACCGGTAATTTTGAATTTAAAAATTTTTAATACTTATTTAATATTCACTTTAATAATTGGGTTAAAAATTTTTATTTTAGATGTTACTGTTTTGCCAACATTATGGATTGGTACTTCATCGGGTTCGATACAAACTGTGGTATTCAATTTACCAATACCTGAAGAACGTCAAACACAGCCTATGATTATTTCTACATCTAGTACGTAAAATTAATAATTAACATTTTAAATTTAATAAAACTAGAATTTGAATTTGCGCGCGCATGAATTTAGGATTTGCATATATTTTTATACTTTGATATATTTGACCAATCACGTTACGAATAGTTTGCTTATATGATATATTTTCATATTTTTCATCTAAATTATAAAAGTGGATTAAATTAATAATTAATTAAATTGTTAATAATTATTCAGAGTTTCTAAAGATAGAATTTTTTTTATGAATTTTTCTTTCCATAATTAATTAGTAGAAAAATTGTAAAATGTCTCTCAATTCAAATATCATATTTATAATTACAATTTATTATAAATTACTTATTTATTTGTGTGTTTTTTTTTTTTTTTTTTTTTAGATGCATTTACGTTCAAACTAAAAGGTTGTATTTTAACAATTTCATTTTTGGATTGTAATGGTGCATTAATACCATATTCCTATGAGTCATGGAAAGATGAAGCTACTGAAGGTAAAGAACGTAACCGCGGTTCTAGAACGAATAGCCGTATGTCACCATTATTAAATGCACAAACGTCAAACACGACGGGAGAAAGTTGTGATGATCGTCAATTTGTTATTTTGGCATCTGAGAAACAAGCGAGAGTTGTTGCATTGCCGTCGCAAAATTGTGTTTACAGGCAACAATTGAGTGAAACTCATGCTGTTATTAAAGCTGAAATTACATCTATCAAAGGTAATTTTTTTTACTCATAGTTAATTTATTAAAATATAATCTCAACCTGATCTAACGCTTATTGAGACCTTCCATTTGAGTACGAGCTCATAATTCTTTTGGAAACTGTAACCCATTGTTTAACCTTATTACATTGTTTCAGATAATGTTTGTCTTGTTTGCTACGCCTCTAGCGGCCATATTTCAATTTACAGTCTACCAAGCTTAAGGCCTCTCATAGATGTTGATTTTCTACCATTGCAAGATCTCAGGTAAAAGAAGACAAACAATCTTATAAAAAAATAAATTACTTTATTTATAGTTTAATTTATAACAAAATGATGATTAATTTTTTAATACAAAAAAAAAAAAAAAAAAACAAAATATTTTAGTAACATTAATAAGGCGAAAATTGCTGAGTTTTTAAATTTATTAATAAGCATGAAAGCCAAATAATAACGATAAATTTATTTCTTATTATTAATTATTATTATCACAGTTATATGCACACTTTTAATAATTAAAATGCTATTGCAGCATGAATTTTTCAATATAAATAGATATATTTTCAAAATGATATTATCAAAAAAGCACTACTTTTATGCACACTCAATGCTTTAGTTTAAAAAAATTTTAATTAAATATTAAACAAAATATTTGAAGAGTTTTCTAACAAAAGTACACGGAAAGAACAAGATTACACTGGATATCATCTCAGATTATACTCATCATAATCTGGATTATACTCATTATAATCTAGATTATACTATCTACTATCTGAAAATTTTTTTCACTCACTATAATCTAGGATGATATCCAGTGTAATCTTGTTCTTACCGTGTATAATTAGTAAAATAAAATTTATACATAAAAATAAATTTCATTTCACATTTGTTAAAAAAAAAAAAAAAAGCTACAACTCTTCAATTATTAAAAATAAAAAAATACAATTAACCATAACTACGTTATAACTATTAGCTTTAAAAAAAATCATAAGTCATTCGCAAAATTTCATTAACATTTACCAGAGTTTCATAAAAAATAAACTTGAAGAATAATTATTAAAAAGTATCATTTTGTTTTACATACTTAATTTCAATCAAATCAATTTTTGCATAAAAAAATATTTCATCACCGTCACGATGTTTGTAAAATTATCGAGTCAGTTTTTTTTATGATTGAAAATTAAAATGAATTTAGTACAAAGATAATTAAAAAAAAAATGATAGACATTTATAAGTAAACTATTCATACGATAAATGCAATTTTATGTTAAAAAATAGTCAAATTAAAATAGTTTTTAGTTTTATTTATTTTACTTTGTGCTTTCTAACAGTTTTCAGACAACAAAACACGGCATTGTAGACCCTATGTTGTCCATATGGGGTCATCAACTCTTTGTTAATGGCGATACAGATCAGTAAGTTCAAGTTACCCGATTTCAGAATCCCTAGCCAAACAGTTTTTTTTTTTTTTTTTTTTTTTTTTTTTTTTTTTTTTTTTTTTTAAAGTAACAAAGCAAACAAACTATTGTTTTCCACTAAACAAACCAATCTCTGTTGTTTTATTTATTATATCTTCACTTTTATACCTCTATTATTTCCAATCAATAATCAAATCTGAAGCAATCAATTACGTAATCTGGTAATGAATAATCTTCGTTATTTACATTGTTTGTATTGTATACCAATCCAATTACTGTAAACTACGCTTACGCTTTAGTAATTAATGGAAACTATAATTACCCCGCTGAAATATTTCATGGATCAAAATCAACTATTAATTTGTAATTTTCACTTAAAAATTCATTTTCCATTCATTTAATATTTTCTTTTATTGCTCTCAATCATCATCTCAATCTAAAAAAGCTAATTACAAAATCCTTTACTAGTAAATAAACTTCTAGATCCACATTGTTCGTATTGTACACATTCGAAATTCATATTTTATAATAACATATCTCACATTTAAATTAAAATTTTTATTAAAAAATATTTAAAAAAATTAATTTGTAATAATTTGTGAGATATCTTCTTTTAAAATAAGATTATCGATATATTAATCTAAAGTATTGTCTTTGCATGATTTTAAATTAATTTTGGTAAATATTTACAAGTGGAGTCAACCATTTTAATTTTTATTTTTTTGAACAAAATTTCTATTTGATTTTATTGATATTTTTTTTTTTTGAAAAATACATAAAAAAAATAAACAATTAAAAAAAAAATTTGATTATTACAATTTTAACAAATTTTCAAAAAAATTTTTAAATTTGTTACAAATTGGCGCCAAAATTTTTAAAAATTTTTGAAGGCAAAAATATTGAAATATTTATTTTTTTTTCTCACTTGTAAATAATTACCAAAATTCTACTTTTCAATGAAAAAATTTCTCTTTATTAAGTTTTACCCTACTAATTTAAAATCCATAATTAATTAATTTAAACAAAGCAAAATTACAATAAAATTGTGTAAAAAAACAGAGAATTAATTCTAACGCTTGATAGAATTGCAACTTAGATGTATGCACAATATAAAATTACTAATAAAATAAATAAAATAAATGTATAGCTTCGCACTTTTAAATACCAATATAACCAAACATTAAATTACTTTATTGTTAGAATTTGGTAGGTGTTAAATGTTAACCCGTTCTTAAATCGATAACTGATTTGTAAATTAATTGTTAAAAAATTTTTGATTTAATAAAATATTGTTTTAATTTCAGAATTTCGAAGACTATTTGTTTTAGCAATAGAGGCCATGGATTATATTTGTCATCACCAACGGAGATACAGAAGTTCAGTGTGTCTAGTGAGTTCTGGTAAGAATACAATCCATTTACTTGATGAATTACATATTTGCGAGTAATAATATCAAAACTTAATTAATTTAAGTCGGAGTAAATTAATGAAACTTTCCATTTTAAGCTCCGAGTTGACTGAAATGATGGGGGATTTGTTCGTAACAGTAGATATGCCTGAACCGCCTAAAGAAAGCTTCTTTAAAGGTCTTTTTGGTGGTGGCGCACGTAGTTTAGATCGTGAAGAGTTATGTAAGTATGCAGAGAAAAAATATTTAATGCTTTTTTGTTGATTGTTTATTTAATACGATATAGTAAGATACAAATTTTATCAGTCAATGTGAATTTTTATTATACGCCCTTACACGGAAAGAACAAGATGATACTGGATATTATCCCAGATTATACTCAGTGATATCTGTGGTGAAAAAAAAATTTCAGATAGTAGCTAAAAATCCAGATTATACTTCGTGATATCTGGATTATACTCATTATAATCCAGATTATATTCATTATAATCCAGATTATATTCATTATAATCCAGATTATACTGCGTGATATCTGAATTATACTCATTATAATCTGGATTATACTAGCTACTATCTAAATTTTTTTCACTCAGTATAATCTAGGATGATATCCAGTGTAATCTTGTTCTTACCGTGTATGGCATCTGGAACGCGACATAATGATTGTAAGTTTTTAGTTAATAATTTAATATTTAATTACTAAAAATTGATAATTTAAAATTATAGTTGGTGAATCCAGTGGACGTGCATCACGTACAATAGCTAAGCATATACCAGGACCTAATGCAAGTACTGAAGCAATGCGTGAACGAGTTTCAACTGCAACTGGTGAAGTTGCAATGGCACATCAAATGGTGATGGAACGTGGCGATAAATTATCACAGTTAGAAGAGAGAACAGCACGGATGATGAATGAATCCGAAAATTTTGCTTCTTCAGCTCATGGGCTTATGCTCAAATACAAAGACAAAAAATGGTATCAACTATGAGTCTCGAACATTATTATTGTTATTAACTTTTAAGAAAATATAAATTATTAAAACTAGTGATTTAATGATTTAATTGATCAGAAAAAAATTTTTTGGAATGAAAAATAATATAATTCAATGACAATTTATTACGCACACGAAATATCAAACAAAACCGAAGTAAGGAATAACTGCATAAAAATATATTTAGAAAAAAAAAAAAAAAAAACAGGAAATAGTAGATGATAAAAAATGTACTCAAATTAATATTATTAAACTAAATTGATATATTAATACACATATACATATATCGGTATATGTATATAAAATACTTATACACACATATGTATATAGGTATAGCTCTTAACCGTTGTTAACCCTTATTCTTATTAAAAAAAATAAAATAAAATAAAATAACGAAAAAAATACTAAAAAAAAAAATTAAATAAATATATTAAAAATTAAAAAAAAAGTTGAAAGATATTTGTGGAGAGTAAAACATATGAAATAAATACTTTGTATATACATAAGTATATACAATCGTGGTAATTAATTTGAGTATGTTTTTATTATTACTGGAAAATAGCCATTTGTAAATTAGAATGTTTATTAACTCTAAATTTAAAAAAATAGTTGATAATTTTATTTGTAAAATTAGTCGCGTATAAAAAATGAAATTAGCGAAATGTAAATTTCATCAAATATAAATTCAGTCATTTATAAAATAGCGAAAAATAAAAATCTGTGGCTATGTGAATTTACCAAATTTTTACTGCAGTATAAAATTAGCCGATTTAAAATTTTACGAATTATAAAATTAGATTTTTGTGTTTACAAATGCCTATTTTTCAGTAAGCTTAAAAAAATACTTTTTAAAAATTAATGACCACGATTGTATGTATATAAATATATAAGTATATATATACAAAGTAGCGGTGATAAATTTTAACAAAACAAAGTTTTTAATGATACAATTTTATTAAATGAAATTACAACGGACAAAAAAAAATATATAGTAATATTCAGTTCAGCTAATATAATATGTAAAGGTAATTATTCATTAAAACAAATTATGGCTTTGCGGCATTTGAGTAAGCCGGATTTAAAGAAAATGAAAAAAAAAAAAAAAAAACAAAAAAAAAGTAACAAACAAATTTTGTATGTTCCAAATAATATTTAATGCTGTAATTAGGAAATTTATTTATTTACTACTATTGTTGTTGTTGTTAATAATGTACTTGGGGAAAAAAAAGATCAGGTTTGATGGGATGAAATTATGCATCTCCTTTAAATTAATGAGTGAATTATAAGAACACAGTTATAAAAAATAGCAGTGCAGGGTACACTTATATATGCTCATACTACTTGAATTTTTATTGTGACCACATCTAGTCAGATCTAATCACACGCGTATGCAGTTGTTAATTTAAACTGAAATTTATTATTTGTTTAACTTTTTTATTCTTACTCCCACCATCAATTTTCACATAAATGGAAAATACTGTATAGATATGGACAAGGTGAATTTTTTTCGTAATAGATATTTTTACCGCATTTATAAAAAGTTAAAAATATTTTAATATGTAGTGAATTTTATTTTGGTCGGATGAATGTTAAAAAAATTATTTATCATTTCGCGTTACAGTCGCTATAAGGGCGTATTATAAAAATTATATTATTTTTTCCAAGTCCAAAAAAATTTTTAGTTTGAAGAAAAAATTTTTTTGAAGGAAAAATACGTCAGATTCCAAAAAAATTTTTATGACATCGGAAGTCCCGAGAGCCATAAGGACGTATAAAAAATTTTTTTTTCGGGAATCAACATATTTTTATATGAAACGTAAAAAATGCAAAAAAAAACAATTTTTTCTCCAAACTAAAAATTATTTTTGGACTTGGAAAAAATAATAGAATTTTTATTATTCGCCCTTATGGCATCTGTAACGCGATATGATTGTTTATATAAAAAAACCAAAATTCTCAAAAGATTTTAAATTTTTTAGTCAAATCGAGCTTACCAAAAGTTGCTTTGTTTTTTGATAATTTTTTGATAATGAAAATTCGCTTAAAATATCCGTTGGTGTGTGTGTACCTTACATAGTTTCCTCTAAGCCTTTTTATGAAAAATAAAAATTTAAGTATTTAACTTGAAAGTATAATATTTGATAATGTCACTTGTTAAAATTTGTCGTCTATCATTCGAGTATTAGAATTTCATTAGACCAATTAACCATGAAGAATTCAAAAATGTTATTACTATACTAATTAATTTTTTTTTTTTTTTTTTTTTTAAATAAAAATTACTTTTTGTAAACTCAATTTTAAGAAATAAGATATTAAAATAGTGGCTTTGATAATTGGGAATATAGTTGTGTAAAAGTTTTAAATTATGTAATTAAATTTAATTTGAGTTGCCTAACGCATTTATAGTAAATAGTAAATTTATTGTAAAAGTTCTCTTGACACAAAAAAGACTTATTTTCTTGCATCAGATGCAAAAACTACTACTTGTTACTAAGAACGGAATTTTGGCACTTGACTCTCAATTATAAGGCTTCATCTTAAAATTCATAACAATATTTAACTCTTCGGTACTCGGTTGTGATAAAGCCTGCTTCAAAGAACGCACTAAAAATTAATGTACAATTATAAAATCAGTAATCTTAATTTTTGAATATATTCAGCAATAACATAAAATATGTATTAGCCGAAAAAATGACACGATAAAGCGAATTAAAAAAAAAATTTGTTGTCTGTTTTACGTGATAACGTCATAAAGAAAAATTCTATAATTTTATAGATTTAAAAATTATTTTAACAAAAAAAAAAGAACTTATTGATATATTGTTAATCAAAAATTGATATAATAATTATTATTTATAATTAATATTAACTATTAAAAAAATTAATTTTTAATTTTTAAATATTATTTACAGTTTTTGAAAAAATTTAATTTAAATAATTTGTTTAAATATAATCACCAAAAATTAATTATAAAAAAATTTTATCACTTGCACGCTCAGGCTTATTAGACGGAACGTGACACTTTTTGGTGCGTGCTGCCGGTGTTTATAAATTTATGACGTTATCACGTTAAAAAAAAAAAAAAAAATTTCATAGCCCGAGTACAAAAAGTACTAGTTAAAATAAAATTAAAAAAAAATATTGTTTATGCCTTGAAACATTATCACACAACAATAGTAGTAAGTTAAAATTAAAAAGTTACAGTCAATCGAGGTAACTTTGAATTTTTAGAGTAAGACAACCACAAATAACTATGGGACGTAAATTTGATGGTAAAATATATCTGAGTGCAATTTAAAAAGAAGACTACAATTATTAATTAGTATTAATCGACCAAAATTACTCTGATTGACTGTAAATAATCTTTTTAAATAAATATCATTGTCTTTTACTTTATAATAATAATTTTTTTTTTTTTTTTTTTTTGAAAATATTATAAGTAATCACAAATTATTTATAATAAATAAATATCTTTATTGTATGAATTTAAGATTATATATTAGCAATTATAATGATAGTCATGATTATTGTTATTATTTGACATATTTATTAATGTAGATATGTATACAGTCATATGCACACGATTTTAAAGAAAAGAAAAAAAAGAAAAAAAATTTTAATGAAAATAGAGACAATTTTACCACATAAAACAAAGTCTATAAATATATGTGAAAAGATATAAAGATTGTATATGAAGTCAATATATGAAAACTTTTGTTTATTTATTTAAGAGATATACATATTTATTTTTTATCATCAATCAAAATGTTATTTTTAATTTTTGTTATTTAATATCGTTACTGTTACACTCTATCATAATTGTTAATTTAAATATGCTCGTAGTTGATTCATTCGGACGTCCCTTTGCAGATAATCAACACTTTATAAAAAATGATTATTATGAGATTGCAAAAAATGATCTAGATAAAAGTAGATTTATATTAATCTATTTATTTCATTTTAAAGATCAACTGTGGAGGTAATTAGATTTACGTTGATCAAAAAAAATGAAACAATGTTGATTACCTAGTTCTACTATATTGATTTTATCTTGAATGTTATCATGTATAATTAAAGATGAAACGTCGCTAAAAATTAAATAAGTATTTTATTGATACCGTAACCATTCTCCTAATATTTATTTCTTTTTATTATAATTATAATTATTATTATTATTATTACTATTATTATTATTATTATTATTATTATATTTAATGTAATTTTAGTTATAAAAAATATTTTCAATCAATTTGTAATATTAGTATTATTCAAACAAATTAGGGTAATTATTTACAAGTAAGGCCAAACATATTTTTGGCCATAACTAAGTAAAAAAGTTTAATTAAACATTTTTTTGTTGTTTCTGCAAAAATTTTGGCTCTTATGTTTTTGGATGAAATTTCTATTTTATCTTTTTTTAATATTTTTTATATATTTTTTTTTTTTTTTCGAAAGTACACGGAAATAACAAGATGACACTGGATATCATCCCAGATTATACTGAGTAAAAAAAAATTTTCAGATAGTAGCTAGTATAATCCAGATTACAATGAGTATAATCTAGATTACAATGAGTATAATCTAGATTACAATGAGTATAATCTAGACTATAATGAGTATAATATCAGATTATAATGAGTATAATCCAGATTATAATGAGTATAATCCAGATATCACTGAGTATAATCTGGGATGATATCCAGTGTCATCTTGTTAATTCCGTGTAGATGAAAAAACGAACAATTGAAAAAAAAAAAAAAAAAAACAAGTTGAACATTACAATTTTCTAAAAATTTTTTAATTTTTTGAAAATTTATTAAAATTGTAATAATCAACTTATTTTTTTTTATTGTCTGTTTTTTTATGTTTTTAAAAAAAAAATCAACAAAATCAAATAGAAATTTCATTCAAAAAAATGAAAATTAAAATGGTAGACCCCACTTGCAAATAATTACCCAAATTAGTTTGTTAATTAATGGATACATGAATTGTTTTATATATATATATATATTATTTATGATCATATAAATATTTATATTTAAATAATTTAATGCTTTAATGGACTAAACAAATTATTATGAATCAATAGTATTACAATTAACACTAAAATGGTTGTACGTAAAAAAAAATTTCTAAATATAAAGAAGAAATATAATACTAAACGTATTCGGAATTATATAAGTAAATATAAAAATACAAAGATTGTGTAATAAGTAAGTACACATAATTTTTTTATTATTACAATTGTTACCATTCACGTCAAGTTAATGAATATATAATAAATTTTTGAACATTCGTGAAGATAAAAGATTATAAGCGAAAAAAAAAAAATTAATTTATTATTTTTATTTATTTATGATTAAAACGTTATTGAACATTAATAATAATATTATTAATGTTATTATATCAAAATAAATATCAATAGTGCATAAACGTCGATAAATATCAAATATTGATCATTATTAATAATTAATTATATTCAGGTATAATATATTAATTATATAAAAAAAATTATTAAACAACAAAAAATAATTTAGTATCTATAAATAAACTAAGATGAGATTGTTGTTATTAAATATAAAAGATTAATACTGAATAAAAAACTTCAATAGACATTGTAATGAAAGAAGTATAATTATTTTACACTGATAAAGTATCGGAAAAAGTATTGACCAAAATAAAATAAGATTTCGGTCTATAAGGATTCGCCAAGTATTTTTTAAGAAGGTTTTCATTATAATATTATTAGGCTTTATTAAATTTAATTAATTGCTTTTTTGCGATAAGCTTATTTTTGTGTAATATAATATGAAATAAAATGAATGAAATTTTGATTATTACATCAATAATTTCAATTATTTCATTTTGAAAAAAAAAAATTAAGTTATTACAGAAAAGCGACACATGGTTTTTCTAATAAAAAAAAAAAAAAAAAAAAAAATGTTTAAAATTAAAAAACAATATTAGCATGGTATGAAAAAATGTTTTAATGGAAAACATTATTCATGGTACACGGAAAGAACAAGATGACACTGGATATCATCCTAGATTATATTAAGTGAAAAAAATTTCAGATAGTAGCCAGTATAATCCAGATTACAATGGGTATAATCCAGATTATAATGAGTATAATCCAGATTATAATGAGTATAATCCAGATTATAGTGAGTATAATCCAGATATCACTGAATATAATCTGAGATGATATCCAGTATCATCTTGTACTTTCCGTCTAGGATGTTGACCATTCAAGTTGAATTTTTCTTCAGAATACATACACATTTTTTTTGTACATTTACAATTACAATAAAAGTGGCAACAATTATTATAACAATATTTCATTATTTCGTTTGCTAAAATAAAAAGTTTTGAGACAGTCTATATAAGAAGAAATAAGAAAAATAAATTAAAATTACTTTTAGCTTACAATGGTACACAGATTGCAATTATAAATGTACAAAAAAAGCAATTAATAAGTAATAAAAAAGACATACACACTTAACTAGTATTTTTACTAGTTGAAAATAAATAATATTGTATGTAATATGTAAGCAAGAAATAGTTTATATGAATACTCATGGATATCGTTTAAAATTATAAAAATAAAGTTAGCTGACATTTAAAAATTAAAAAAAATTTTTCATTTGTAAAAAACTTAAAAAATTGTAAGTGCAATTTAAAAAAAATTTTTTTTCGTTTTTTTATTAAAAAAAAATTTTTTTTAATGTTGGCTAATTTTATTATTATTTTAAAATTGTAAAACAATAATCCTCATATCCATGAAATAAAAATATTTATTCAGTTATTAAGCAGCTTTTTTCTAATAAAATTCGCGAAAATTATAATAAAACCGTACATCTATTACTCACTGAATAAATATGGTATAAAAAATAAATAATAATAAAAAAAAAAAAAAAAAATCATCGCAGAGACGTTATTCCGAATGCATTGACAATAAAGTGAAATATATAAGAATATACACCTAGTTAATAGATACATTAAATTTCGCTATTATTACTTATTTATTTAATTTATTTAACCGATAATTACCAATTAAAAAAAAAAAAAACTAAAAACTACTTATAATAAACAATAACCGCAACAACTAATTATATTAACTTTAATAACAATTGTATTTTAAAAAAATTAGTTATTTAATAAATAAACATTAATGAAATGTTTATGATTGTGAAAGATTGTAAACTGTTAAATAATTCTTTAATATATAAATATATGCACATGCATATATCATTATATATAAAAGAAATTTGATTGTTGTGATTGAAGAATAAACGTTATAAATAAATAAATAAATAAATAAATAAATAAATAAAAAAACAGGAAAAATATTTAGGAGAATTATTACAAAAAATAAGAAGCTAAACAATAAAATTTCAATATATGTAGGAAAAATTGATATGAAAGATTTAATATTTATCATATACATATATGATAATATTGAAAAAGTATATGTATATATATGTTTGATTATAATAGTTACAAATATAATTAATTATCATTAAAATTATTAATAATATAATATTGTCAAGTGGAACAAAAATGAAAGGAGTAGTTACAAACAATAATAATTATAAAATAAAGATAAAGAAATGATACAAAAACTAAGACGAAAGATATGTTGATTATAAATACATATTAAGTATTAATTATGTGTTATAAAAAAGTATTATTTATTATTATTATTATTATTTTTTTTTATTTTAGATGATCAGCCGGTTTGGTTTTTTTTTTTTTGTCGTAAATAAATACGAATTTCGCCAACCAAATTTATTTATTTATTTATTTAATAGGTATTCGGAAAAAATTTTTAAGTTATAAAAAATTTATATTATTTCATTAAAATTATTATAAAATATCACACCCACATCGCTGCTCAATTTTAAAACACAGTTACTGATAATTTAAAAATTTTTTTAAATTTTGAACTTCCCGCTATAAATCTCAGATTTTCAAAAATCGGGAAGTTATTTTTGTAAAAGTTTGCGCGCCAAGTTGATAAAAAATTTGATTTACGAATAGAAAATAATTAAATTTAAATATTTTTAAGAAGAAATACTTGAAATTAATTAATTTAAGGTCTAAGAAAGTTAGAAGAAATGCAACAAATTAAAAAAAAATCAGGAATAAAAATTTTGCAGTTACTGTATTTTAAAATTAGGCAGCCGCAAAATTTTTCTGAAAAAAAAGCACCCACAGAATAATAACTCCGTTTTTTTTTTTTTTACAAAAAAAACATTTTTTTTTCCAGGTCTATTTTTTCTGGAATCCTATTAATTGAATGGAAATACTATAAAATTAATTAATACTATCAAATCAATTAATTTAATGCTATTAAATTATTTATTGGGTCCCAATTTGAAATTAGGACCAGAAGAGTTGTATTTATTTACAACAAAGTAATGTTATTACTATTTCATACTACTATCATCATCTTGATCATTATCACTGTCATAAATATCGTTGTTATTATTTTTATTATTATTGCTAATAAGATAATGGAAAGGAGGAGTACGAGTAAAGTGTGAATATTCTTCAAACACCAAGTAGTATATTTAATATTTAGTTTTGAACTAAATGTGTATATTTATTCCTTTTCTTCAGTTCAGCTGTTTTTTTCTGAAAGGTGAGTAATCAAGTTATTTATTGTTATTAAATTCTATTATTTATTATAAATATTTATAAATTAATCCTTATTAGTAAAATTAATTGTTGATAAATCAATTTAGAAATCAAAACAAAAACATAATTTTTCATTTTCTGAAATGGAGTAATAATAATAATAATAATAATCAACTTACCACGTTTTTTTCATAGATCATAATTGCGATTATCGAAAGTATGAAGGCTATACATTCTTTAGATGGTTGATGATATTTTAAAGATAGTTCAATAAAAATTACAAGTGAAAATTTTATGACAATAAAATTGGCCGATGTTAAATAATTTTTAATTTTTTTCTGACAATTAAATTACAAGAAAAAAAATTGCATGCATAATTTTTAAAATTTTCTAAATGTGAATTTTTTCTTTCATTTTGTTTACAATAATTTTTTTAATAAAATAATTATAAAAATGTTTAAATGTCGGCTAACTTTATTCTCATAAAATTTTTAGAACCATTTTTTAACGCAATTGATTTGTTAAAAAAATTTTTAAAATTGACAGCTGACGGCTAACTTCAGTTTTATAAATTCATAACTTTTTTTTGATTGAGTAAAAAAATTTGAAAAAATTCTAAAAAGCTTTTTTATAGGCTAGAAAATAATAAAAAAACCAAAAAATTGTTTACCAAATCGGAGGGGGCCGAGGTCAAATCAAAAGTGGTCGATTTGTCGTGGAATGCTTCACAACATGCGAAATATTCACACGAATCCAACGAATCAACTAGTACAGTTGATCCACACACATATATATATATATATATATATATATATATATATATATATATATATATATATATATATATATATATATCATAATCGTTGCACTGTTTCAGATTACAGCTCTGCTGCGTGTAGCGTGCACCGCTGCGGCATGCATAAATACCTAAAATATACCACGTGGTTTTTACTGAAGCGCACGCGTGACATGTGTGTACGGCTTTAACCTCAAATATAATCACAGTGAAATGACGATTTGGTTACTGGATAGCGGGTTGAAATTGCAACGTAAAATAAGTTATTTTCTTCTTTTATTTGCATAAAAAAAAAAAAAAAAAAACTAAATCTGTTAAATTTTCTTACATTATTTTACTTCAGAGATGAGTCGGATTTTAAATAATTATTGATTTAATAAATTTCAGTAAATAATAAAATACAAGTGTCTACACTATTCAATATTTGCTACGGTTAATGACAGCAATTAGTATTTACAATATAAAGTTACTCAAAAGGTAAGTTATTATTATTATTATTATTATTATTATTATTATTATTATTATTATTATTTTTTTTTTTTTTTTAGGTTGTAAACTAAGTTTACATTCAAAAGTAAAGGGCATTAATTTTCTAGGGATTGGTTCGTTCAAATATATACAATATACTTGCGTGCATACATGTAAGTATGAGTGTATATATATATATATATATATATATATATATATATATATATATATATATATATATATATATATATATATATATATATATATAACTAAGTACGTATATACAAATATATATACATATACATTTATGTGCATCCACATATACCAGTGAACTGTGGGTAAAGTTTGCAATCGACGTTCACTCACAGTAGTTGCAAATGAAATCTTAATCATATCATATATAAAAAATAACGCAGCGTACAAGTTTGTGTCATCGCATGTTTTTCAAATATTTGAATTAGTTAAAATTAAATTTATGAATTAATTAATAATAACTCCAATAAATAAAATAAAATAAAAATTTTACAAAATTTTATTAACGTCATGAATGGATAATTAATTGCAACGGTGAGTTATTACAGCTGATAAATAATTAATCAATTGCAGTTTTATAACAGATGCATATAAATTTATATGTATTTAATATGTAAGATGTAGTGGTGGAAAGTGAAGTAATGAAATAATAAAAAGCAAGCAATTGAGAGTTTGATAATATTTAATTGGAAAATTCAATTACAGGTAAGAATCAACGAACGAAGAACCTGGAATATATATATTTAATACAATGGACATCGACGAATATGAATCGTTACCAACAACATCAGTTGGTGTTAATATGACTGCCGGTGCTTCGGCTGGAATTATGGAACATTGTGTCATGTATCCAGTTGATAGTGTTAAGGTAGTGTATTTACGCTATAGTTTTGTTATTCGAATATCCTGAGCTGTTGATTATAGGGATCTTGTTGACTCATGGGATCCATGTGTTTATTTACTAATAATGTTTATTTTAGCTGCGGTGTTTCACTAACCACAAATTATTTTTTCAATCGGATATAGATTTCATAATGTTACATCAGAATTCATGTGGAATAATTGATTTTGCTAACAAACTCTTTTTTTACATAACCTCTGTTGAGTTTAACTCCTAATTTATCTGAAATTATAAAGAAATTTGTTTTTAAACTCTAAAAAAAATTTTTAAGCTTTAAAAAAAATTGTTAGTTTGTTTTTAAACTTAAAAATATTAAAAAAATTTTTTTTTAACTGAAAAAAATTTTTAAATTTGGTTTTAAACTTAAAAAAAAATTTTTTAGTTTATTAAACTATAAAAATAAATTTTTTTTAAGCTTTGAAAAAAATTTTTAAATGTTTTTAAACTTTAAAAAAAATTAAAAAATTTTAAACAGTTTATAAAATAAAAAATAAAATTTTTAATTTTATCAAATAATTAATTTAACAAGTTAAAAGTTTCAAATAGACATTCCTTGAATAATTTTCTCCAAACTAAATCAATAAATTCAAGAAAATCATATTTACATTTTAATTAGATCAATAGGCTTCTGTTAAACAACTATTTTTCCTCGTACATTTAACTGGTTCCATTTTCTCAGCAGATACAATGATGATTGAATTTATCTTGGTTTACTACCAGGAAGTAGCTAGGATTGAATCGGTTATTCTATTAGGTATTACCTAGATTCTCAGAATTGGTTGAATAGAAAAAATAAAACATGTAATATTAAACCTTGTTATTGAATATATCTGATACTTGAGAGTGTGATAATAAAAAAAATATTTAAGATATTAGAACGGTGGTGTCTTATCTAATTGAATTGATGATAATATAGACTAATTATAGCAAGTACTAAGACAATAACAAGATATCAGTTAATTGTATTAAAAACTTTTTTTTATCGTTAAATTCAGCTTTAATAAATGATAAAATAAATATCACGACAATTATTTATTTATTTTTTTTTATTTATTTATTTATTTATTTATTTACATTACAGTAAAAAAAAAAATTTACGATTACAGATTTATAGAGTTACATTGTTTTCTTGTAAAGTTTGCATTTCATTGTGGATTATATAACTGTCTCATCAAGCCGGTGTAACGAGTTCTATTTATGATTCGTATGTTCTAAAATCTAACTTAGGAGCTCTATGTTTTTAATTCTTCTATAAATTTTACCAATTACAAAGAAAATGATAAAAAAAAAAAAATTATGAGCTATTTTATTTAAGTCATTTATTTTTTATGCCAATAAATGCTTAAAATTATGCACAATGATTAGCAAAGGAAATTCGGAGCCCGATAATTACACTATTTTTTTCATTCTATTACAATCTAGTTAACTGAATCTTTATACGTCATCTAGAATAAATAGTAAATAATTTTTATTTAAATTTTAGCATTGTCATGCTCATTATAAATTATATTGAATACTGATATTGTAAATGATACTATACCATTAATAAAAAATTATACTAAATTTTAATCGTGATATAATCATGTAATTTTTATTTTTTTTCTTTTCAATAGACGAGGATGCAACAGCTGACACCTGAACCAGGAGGAAGGCACAATGCACGAACGGTTTTATTTAAAATGATACATCAAGAGGGATTGCGTAGATCATTTCGAGGAGTTTCTGTTATGGTAGCTGGAGCTGGTCCGGCTCACGCATTATATTTTTCATGTTATGAAATGATAAAAAATCGTATGATCACCAGGACAAATTCACAAGTTAATTATCTAGTCTACGGAGCTGCTGGTGCCATTTCGACGCTGCTTCACGATGGTGTTATGAACCCTGCAGAAGGTAGACTCATTTTAATGTAGAAATAATTGGTAATTATTTACAAGTTGGGTCCAGCTTATTTTTGGCCATATTTAAGTGAAAAATTAACATTTTTTTTTTGTTTTTTTACGGCGCATTTATGATAAAAAAATTAAAGATTTTAATATTTTTGCCTTGAAAATTTGTAAAAAATTTTTGCTCATGTTTTTAGATAAAATTTTTATTTTTTTTTTTTTTTTTTTTTAAAAAAATTTTTTTTTTTTTTTTTTTGAAAAGTACATAAAATAATAAATTTTGAAAAGCAACTATTTCTTTTAAATTGTTCACTTTTTATGTATTTTTCAAAAAAATAAAAATAAATCAAAATTTCTAAAAAAAAATTAATTAAAATTTCCAAAAAAAATTTTGTTCAAAAAAATGAAAATTAAAATGCTAGACCCCACTTTTAAATAATTACCAAATAAATAAAAATTTTTTGACTTAGCTTTATTATATTTCTATATTTTCGCAGTTGTCAAACAGCGGTTACAAATGTACAACTCACCTTATAGAGATGTTATTTCTTGTATTAAGCACATTTATAAAACCGAAGGGATATTTGCGTTCTATCGTAGCTATACCACACAATTAGCTATGAATATACCATTTCAAGGCTTACATTTCATCGCCTATGAATTTGGACAGTCTTTAATGAATCCAGACCATGTTTACAATCCAATAGCCCACGTTGTTTCTGGTAGAGTTTTTTGCACGACTCATGATGCGAAGCATCAGAGAGTGCTTTACGATTGAAAAATTTTTTAGTATAGTTATTTAAGTGTCTTGAAATTTATTATCTTATTTTTATTTAAAAAGGTGCGATGGCTGGAGCTTCTGCTGCAGCGGCAACGACTCCTTTAGACGTTTGTAAAACGGTCCTTAATACACAACAAAATGGAGTTAAACCTCAAGGAATGGTTCAAGCTATTCAAATAGTATACAATTATGCGGGTATACCTGGCTTTTTCCGTGGTTTGAGTGCGCGGATTTGTTACCAAATACCAGCTACAGCAATTTGTTGGTCAACGTAAGTGAATTGAATGTCTAAAAATCTAATTGATTATTTATTCGGTTGAGTTAATTTAAGTTACCGTAATGTATAGATTTGTCAAAATAGTAAAATGATTTAATGATTAGTGCCTTTTTCAGATTTCATATAATAAATAGTCAGTTTATTATGATAAGTATTTAGGGTGCATTCGAAAATTCTCTTTCTCTAGATACATGATTAAGAAATTACCTTGTACATAATTATATAGATAATTTCAATTATGAGATTTTTATTATGTACATAATTTTAATTATAACATTTTGCTAGTTTTTTTTTAAAACATGTACAAATAGTAACTTGAAAGAATTGTATAAGCGAATTTTTTAAACTATTTGTTTCATTGTTAAAATAATTATTAATACGCATAAATTAAAAATATATAACTCTTTGCAGGTATGAGTTCTTCAAATACTTCTTAACAGGCAAGCATGATGATCCTTGTTCAACTACAGAACCAGAAACATTTAACACAGCAGTACAACATCAATTACAGGTGTCGCGAACTAACAATCCGACTAGTTTTCCAGGGACAGTGTTATTCAATAACAAATCTTCAGGACCCGTGTTACTTGATGTGACACAAAGTTAGATAGTTTTATGATATTTTAATACTAGTGTCTCGTTTTGCAAAGAAAAAAGAAAACAAAAAAAAATGAACATTTTACCATCGTTAAATTTTATAATTGAAAAGAGTTTATTAATTGATATTTTGTTAAACAAAATTGAAGTAAAATCAAATTGGGTAAACATCACATTAATAATAACAATTCTTTGTTACTGAAAGTTGAAAAATAAAAAAAAAAAAAAAGTCAATGTTAGTTATGAATTGGTGATCAAAAAAAAAAAACGACTGATGAGTATGTGCAGGTCACTGTCTCAAAAATTATTATTAATATTATTGTTTTTTTAATTGCAAATATATGTGTATGGAGCGATCAAGTATTTTGTTAAAAATAAAAAAAAAAAAAAACATGATATGTGATTTGCATCTAAAAATAATTAATTGAAAGATAAATTTTTGTCTTGGTTTATCTAAGAACAAATCTTATCTTACAAAATAAATTTAATATGACAAATAAACATAAAATAACGCATACTATTAAAATAAAAAATAAGCAATAAAATAACACGCTGAGTCACATATTGCAATGACAATTTTAAATTAATAATAATGTCAATAATAATGCTAAATTAATAGGAATCCATGGATCAGCGCATCACATGCGATTTAAAATAATTATTGTTATTTGACAATATAATTATTATTTTATGTACCAAGTGTGTAAATATTTATTAGTAATCAGTTAATGCAATGAGACCTCAATATCAAAATTTCATTAAAAATGCATTTTTATTTCAATGTCGTTAAAAATAACATTGCAAAAAAAAGTTCACGAAAAACTATTAAAATATCTTTTTAAATTGTGCACAAATTTAATTACCACGCCAATTTTTTTAAGCGTTCCACTGGAAAAACTTTTAATTAATCTTATTGATTTATAAAAAAATAATTTATAGTTAAATCTATATGCAAAGATACAAAATATCATCGAAATAAAATACCATTGTTGTATATTGATAAATTTAATGATAAAATTTTTTATAAGTCAAATTTTTTCTGTAATGTTGAACTAATGAAGCAAATTTGTAAATTTTAACTACTGATTTTACATGTTAAGAATAACTCGTGAACCCAGTATTTATCGAATCCCAGAAAAAAAAAAATAGACCCGGAAAATATTTTAAAGTTATGAAAAAAAATTTCAGATTATATCAAATATAATCCAGATTATACTAAATTATTTTTGTATTATGCTCAGTGTAATCACCGATTTGACCAAGTAATTTTTCTGGTTATACTGCGTAAGATTACACTGAGTGTAATCCGGAAAAATATCCCGTATAATTTGAATTATACTCAGTAGAATCTTGGATTATATAATTTTTTCTAAAATTGTAACATTAAAATTTTTTCTTATTTAATTTATAAATTTTTTTTAAATTTGAAAAATTTAAACAATTAATTTTTTTTTTAATTGTTCATTTTTTTATGTATTTTTCAAAAAAAAAAAAAAACATCAATAAAATCAAATAGAAATTTCGTTCAAAAAATAAATCCGGATCTATTTTTTCCGATTACTGTATCTATCATACGAAAAAAATGAAAAATATTTATAAAAAAAAAAAAAAAAAAATGAAAAGTTTTACTAAATTTCTTCACAAGTAAAACATAAATATAAATAAATTAATCGAAAACGACTTTATAAAATAGATAAAAAAAATTCACATTATTGCCTCGCAAATTGGATCAAAGTAAAAAAAAACAAACGATTTAATTTAATATTAATATTAAAAATAAATACTAAAGAAAGATCTTTATAAATCACGGAGCACGACAATTTATTGTCCGACGATAAGACAATAATATTTAAATTTAAAAAAGTTGATTTTCTAAAGAAATTTTTTATTTATTAATACTAAATACAATCTTTGATTTTATTATTTCAATTTGACTTAATTTGTGGAGTAAAAAAAATGATATTTAATTAGTACTATTAAAAAGCAAAGAAATTTGGAGATTTTTGTTATCAATATTGCTTCCTAATGTCTGTGATAATTGTCATTTTAATGTATGATGTTGACTTTGAGAGGAAGTAATATCATAAACGAACAAAAGATCAGACAAATTCACACTACTCAATATTGTTTTGATAACGCCATGGTGTAAAAGATAAATTGAATAATCAATTATTATTTTTCTGTAGCAACCCTCCAGTGTTAATAACTCGTTAAGTGCGTATGCAATACAATATTTAATTAATAAATGCATAAAAATTTGTTTAATTTGTAACGTATTATTGCGTATTTAAGCTTCTTTACTGTAAATTACTGTGTATACAAGTTATAGAAGCAGACCGAAAGGCTAATATACCTTGAAATGTATCAATAGTGTAAATAAAAAATAATAAATAATTGTATAGATTACCAGTGAAAAATTTATGACTAATTTTATTCATTTGACCTGGTCAAAAATTAATTTAGCAGATATTTGATCATTTTAAGAATTTTTTTTTACAAATAAATTATGGAAAAAAAAAAATTATTTAAAAAAATTGACATTTAGAAATTTTTAAAAATTAATAATGCAATTTTTAAAAAATAATTTTTTGGGACAAATTTGTTTGTTAAAAATTGTCAAGTGACTGCTAACTTAAATGCTGTAAAAAATGAAAAAAAAAAAAAAAAAAAAAAAAAAATTAGAAAATTGGTAAAATTAATTTTGATTAAAATGCTCTTTATAAGTGAATATAGTTTATTTACAAAAAGTAATTTTTTATTTTATTTTAAAAAACATATACTTCAGTGTGTTGAAAAATTTCTGTCTAAATTTATAAATTATGAACTTAATAATTTTTTTTTTATGTTTAATATGCCTAATAATGAAATTCATGATATTAATTGGCAACGAATTAAAAGTCAGGCAATCATTAATGAAAATAATTTACGTATGAAATGGTTTATTAAAAATAAACAGCGATTATTGGACAATTTAACCAATGGAAAAAATAGTAAAATTGTGGAAAGTCAAATTAAAAGTTTAAAAGATGATGATAAATTGATGAAACGTGAAGAAAAGGTATAATTAATATAAAAAAATTTTAATTAAACCAAAAAAGGTGACATAAAATTTTTGCTAATAGTTTTAATGATAACAATAAAATAAAAAATGTTTTCTTTAAATTACAGATACCAAAAGTCGAAAATATTGATAAATGTCCATCAATTTCAAATGAAGAAAATATTGTAATTAATTGTATGCGTCCTGTTGATCCTTCTACGTTGAAAATTATCTATAAAACAGATAAAGAGTGTCACAATGAAGCTACGAAATCATATTTACGCAAAAGGTATTTTTTATATTTAAAAATTTATTTTTTATACAAACAAATTTTCAAGGCATTTATTTACTTGCTGATTAATCTTTCTAGATATGAGTTACGACCGAAAGATAAATTTCATGTGATAGAGTGTTCCAATTGGATTTATGGCTGGCACACAAATTATCTTCCAGCAATATCATCTTCAACATTTGGAAAAAAGTTTATTATCTATGATAGTTTTTATCGAAGAAATTCATCTTCTATCAATAGAGATCCAGATTTATCCCGGATTCCTCAAACGACAAATCCAAAAAATTTTAATGAGCTATTAAATTCATAAGTAATTACAATATTAAGAAGAAATTTTTTTTACTAATTATTTGAAGAGTAAAAAAATTATTTAAAATGACATCTGTTCCAAAGTGGTATCAAGAACTTTCAATTCCTCAGGTAAGATATCAAAATAATTTTTTTTTTTATTTATTATTAATTATTAATATTATTAACAACATTTAAATACTCATAAAATTTTTAATTAGATAAATCGAATACGAATTTTATTTAAAGCCATCAAATGTGATTTTGATGAAAAGCTGACTGTCAGAACTCGAAAAGTTCTAACTGACATTGGAATAATTTCTACGTTTGTAAAAATTTCATCAAATGAATTAAAAAAAATATTCAAAAAAAGTCAAATGGATCCTGGGAGATTTTTATGTGAAATTTATCGTTCTATAACAGGGAATTATTTTGAAGAAGAACGCAACAGTTAGTATTAATAATTAATTCTTCTTTTAATTTCGTTTATTATAAAAATAGATTTTAAGCTTCCAAAGAAGAAAAAAAAAAATTGAAAATTTTCTATAAGTTTAAGTTTAAAGAAAAATTTTCAAAAAAATGCTTCTTTAAGTAAATTTTTGATTTTTTTCATTCATTAAAAATTGTTGCAAACATAAATTTTATAAATATATTGTTAAATTCTTTATTTTTTAAATCTAATTAAAATTTTTTTTTTTCAAAATTAAATTTAAAAAAAAGCTTGCAAGTTAATTATTTATTATTTCAGAAAAATTTTATGACTGCAATCAGAGGCTTATTTTAACAGCAATTGCTTTTTTGTATCTTCCGGAAACTATCATTGAATTGCATCGTCGATTACCAATAACGAAAAAAAATTATTCTTCATATTCACAAAAAAGTAAGCATATACTTTTTAATTAAAATAAAATAAAATTTATCTTCGTTAAAAAAATTCAAATTTTTTTTTTTTTTTTCAATATTTAATTCATTTTATTTGTTAAATATTTTTAGATTTTCCACCAGTTAAATTACATAAAAAATCTGCTAAATCGCCATACTTGGAGTCTCGCTTAGAAGAATATAATTTAATATTACAAAAAAATGAACAATTAAAATCTCCAAAAATTAATGAATTAATTAACAAACCTCAAGTGATATTACCTCCTTTTGACTTGGTCCTAAAATCTGAACAATTAAAAAAATCAAGTCAAAAAAATTTAAAGAAGAAAAATTCTCAGCTTACTGATACAGCTCGTAATGACAATGACAAAAAATTAGAATTTAATGAGTATGATCCAAACATTTTAAAAATTTCTAAAGAAAATGAAGAAAAACAATTTGAAGAGAAAGAAGATATTTATTTAAATGTTTTTCGATCAAAAGATAATTTTTTTACTTTGTTAGAAAATTCTTTTAAAATAAATGAAATTAATAAAATTAATAATTTGCGAAGAAGAAAATATTTATCAAAAAATTGGGAAGAGTCTTTGCGAAATGTCGATGAAGAATTTGTAATTCTCTCAAGAAAAGCTAATGATATTTTAAAAAATGTTAATAAAACAACTCGTAGAATATTTAATGTCGATCTTTGCAGCCATTGTTGCACACAAAAATCTAAAATTCCAACAAAGAAGAAAACTAAAAATTTATTGATAGATTCTTTAATATTATACGGCAATTGTAGAAGAAAATTTATTGGCTCTGTGACTTTAAACTCGCCTTTACAAAGCTTACCTGCTTCTGAACATAGCTTCTCTAAAGAAATCACTCTTTCTGAAGATAAATTAATTAAGAAGAATATAATTTGTGGCTCAATAATTATAGATGGAAAATTGATAAATCAAATTGGCGGGATTTTTAAAAATCGTTTGCATATTTCGCATAAAATTCCTTATTCAGAGAGAATTAAAAATATTTTACCGTGCAATTGTTATTGTACGGAAGAGAATGAAGAAAAAAATCAAATTGTTAATAAAATTGATAAATTACAATGTCAGCAGTGCTTTGATGCTATTAATCCAAGTTTGAAAAATTTTTTAGCAAAGAAGAATATAAAAGAACAAACTGTTCAGCAAATTGATCACACAACTTGCACTCAAAGATTTTATACTGATGAAAAAAAGGTTGAAGAAAATAAAAAGGAATGTTGTATGAAGTGTATTAATTTTCCGGATAAATGTAAGAGAAGTATAAATCTTCTTGAAGAAATACTAAAATTTGGTGATGAAGAAAAGTTGAAAGAAGACAAAAATAATATTAAGTTTTCTATTAAAGGATTGAAAAAAATTGATGGTGGTGACGGAGAGAGTTGTCAGCATATTATTTCAAATGTAATGCTGTGTACACCTAAAATAATTACATCAATTTCAAGCAAGTCAGATGTAACTATATATTCTTCTTTGAGTCAGAATAATTTTGTGTCTGAAATAAAATTAAATGACGGTAAAAAATTATTTGGTAAACAAAAAATTGCTAAAATTATTAGTGATAATAAAAATAGAGTCAAAGAAGAAATGATGGAATTATATAAACAAATTGAAGAGTTAGAAAATATTAAAAATAAATTGAATAAAAATTTGGGAATAATTAAAACTGATCCAATGATAAAGGACACTGGTGTGATAAAAAAACAATCTAAAAAAAAGATCGTTGGAAAAAATTTTAAAATTAAAAAGAAGTTTATTAGGTCAAAAAAAATTGTGGATAATGAAGCTAATAGCGAAAAATTTGAAGAAGAAAATCTAGAAACAATTAAAACTAATTCCAAAAATGTGATTAAAAAACAAATCGCCGATGTAAAAAATAATATGGAAATGGAAAAAAATTTAATAACTTCAGAAGTAATTGAAGATACTGAGAGTTATAGCGAAAAATCTGAAGAATATGATAAAAATGCAATTAACGAAGAAAAAAAAGACGGAGATTTATCGAAACATAATAATTTAATTACTTTGATGAAAGTATGTTTGAATTTACTTGTAATTACGTAAAGTCAATCGGAGATAAAATAATTCAAGGGAATTGTAATAATTTTTAAGTAATTTACTTTATCTTTGATATTAAATATTACGATACTGAAATTAGCAAACATCTGTCAACTCTTGAAATTTTTTTAACTCTTAAATTGTTATAAAAAATATAATTTTAAAAATTCGCACTTATATTTTTTTTAAATTTTTATATGTGGAATTTTTTTGCTAAATTTTTTTCAATATTTAATTGTTATAAAAATCTCAAAAATTGCTACACAGAAAAAAAATTAATTTCTTCTATTTTAATCTCCTATTGGCTTACTGATTTTTTAGTCACAATAAAAATAATTATTTAAATAATTAGACTGCACTGAAAGAAATGGCAAATGAAAATTTTCTACTTGCAAAATTACCGGATTGTGATAAACTTCCTCAACTTCAAATGTGGATTAAATGTCGAAAAGAATTTGTTTCATTTAATTTAGAAAAAGGTCAGAAAATTTAACATTATTGACGAGTTTAGAAAATTACACTGTTTATTTATTAATTAAATACATACTTTAATTTTAAAGATGAACTTCGTGATAAAATTCAAAATATCGGTAATGAACAATTTGATGAGACATCAAAAATTGTGGCTCCACAAATAAAATTGGATAAATACCAAGGAACGTTAAATAATTATTGTGAGATAAATAAATTAAAAAATCTTGTAAGAATTATTATTTGTTAATTATTTTACTTAACTTATTTTATTGTAATTTTTAATAATATATTTTTTTATTATTTGGCAGGTTGAAATGAAAAAGAAACTGTTTTACAGCAAAGTAAGAAAGTCAAGAGTAAATGTATCACGTTCGGCGTGGAACCAATTGCAATTTGACAATTATACGTCAGATTTATTATTTAAAAGAACTTATTTTATTTATCAACCGGCTAAAGAAGCAGATGGATTCATTTTGAAGCCCTACGGATTTCAATCTCCAAAAAAAAAAAAAAAAAAAGTCTAATTGATGAAAAATATTTAGAAAAAAAAAAATGATTCTATCTAGAAAAATTTTTTTTTCTTTTTTAATTTATAAATTTTTTTGAAAATTGTGCCAATCAATTTTTTTTTTTTGAGCTGTTAATTTTTTATGTATTTTTAAAAAAATTTTTATATCAATAAAATCAAAAAGAAATTTCGTTCAAAAAAATAAAAATAAAAATTTTTATTTTTAACTACTTGAAAATATTTACTAAAAATTTTTCAACCCCAAATTCGGCTTAAATATTTTTTATCCGTGTATTTTGCATTACATTTTTGAAAAATACATAAAAAAAAATGAACAATTAAAAAAAAAAAAAAAAGATAAAGATAAATAAAAATGTCAATCTCATAAAAACATTACACAGCAACAATATAAAAGTTTAACGAATATTTAATATTGTTTTCATTTCTTAATAATATAATTACAATTTTTAATTATTACTCCTAAAAATTATCACCATGTAGAAGTACATGTACTTATTAGACATTTTAAAAATTTTAACACAATAAAAAAATTAATATAATATTTTATTTACAGATGACTGTTAATCATGGTCAAAACAAAGCATTTAATCCTTGTTTTAGCATTATGGGGCAGCCGTTGTATCTGGGGTTGTAAATTTCTTAAAAACTGATTTATCTGACTCCTGATAGGTAACAAAGTTCTTCTAGTTCTTGCAATCCTTTGCCTGTGTCTCCTTCTTCTTTCAATAAAAGCCCGATGTTGTTCTTTTTGTTCATTGTTATCTTCTTCATTATTTTCTTCAATAGCATCAAAAATGTACTGACGTTGAACGTTAAGTTCTTCATCAATTCCCTCATCGGTATCAATCTCCAAAACTTCTTGTCCAACAATTTCTTCTTCTCCTTCTTCTTTAAAATTTTCATTATTATAGCTTTCTTCATTCGCGTCAATTACAATTTCTTCCGAAATTTCTTCTAAATATATTTCTTCATCTTCGTCCTTCATCGTCAACAAAGCTTCTAAATTTTGGTCATCAGTTTTTTGTACATCATTAGCATCACAATAAATTTGACTTTGAATTTTACGTTTTCTTCCTCTTTTACATTTTTCAATAATTACGGCAGACTTATCAGGGCCAGAAAATTTTTCATTCTTCCCCAGATTATTGACAGAATTATTAACATCAGGTAGATCAATTTTAATCAATAAACCCGGTGGAATACTTTCTAAGCTCGAGACTGGAATAGGTTTTCCCAGATTAGAAATATTGCCCGTAAAAGGCAAGATAACTTTCTTAACATTAGCGGCGTTATTTGTCAAAGAAGCAATATTATTTGCAATTGTTATCGGCTGGATTTGATTAGTTTGTATTTGGGTAAATTTCCATAAATCGCAATTGCTTGAAGCAGGCGGCAACGGTAACTTACGAAGTATACGATTATCAATAATCATTTGTTGAGGCGGAGGTAAAGTAACTGGCAGGGGTTTAGGAATATTAATCAAAGTAGGACGCTTGGATTTGCCCCTTTTTTTGGCCAACGGCATGGGTTTATTAGCGACAAAAGGTTTTTTACTCGACACAACAGGAATTTCCTTTTTCTTCTTACGCTTATCATCATCCCCAGACAGCCACTCGCCGTCCAACTGTTCTAAATTAACATTAATAAATTCACTGGATGAATGTTTGACATCTCTGTCCATGAAGCTACCCGAGCCATTGGCTATTATCTCTTCAAAATCTTTTATTGTCGGCACAGCGTCACAGGGCCCGACTTTTTGAAATGACTGACCAGACAAAAAATGCTTCGAGCACAATACAAGCTTACGAATTTGATTAGGAGACATTTTTAAAATATCTTCACGGCCTAAAAATTGGCACCATCTTAAACAGCGACCGATTTCATAAGCCGGGAACGGGTGGAATTTATATTTCTCTATTCGATTTGTTGGATCGGACCGAGATCGCCCGCAAGCGGCGCATGCCTGACTCTCCAACACTTCTGGAGGCAAAGGTTCGAACTTTTTCGGCTTTTCGCTCGCTTGTTTGGGTATCTCGACGGACAGTGCAGTATAGTCGATGATTAATTCATTGTCCAATGAATCGGGATTGCGGATCATTGGTACGGCATTGTCAACAAGGCGATTCCGATAGCCCGGCAAAAATTGTGACTTCAAAAAATGATTTGAACAAATGTAACAATATAAAATTTCTTTTCTCGTTAAACGATAGTAAGAATCTATCCCGACAAAATCCAGCCACTTCAAACAACGAAATTCTTCACCTGGAAAGTGATGAAACGTTGTGCCGTCGTAATTTGCATCTGGAGGATTTTTGCGAGATCTTCCGCATAAAACGCACGTTATGTTGTACAAACTTTGTTTAGGATCGTATATTGTTGGAACAGCGGTACAATTCAGCCGGTCCAAGTATTCATTGAGAAAATATTTTTCTTCAAAGTGTTTTGAACAAACCATTCGTTGGAGCAATTGCTTTTTTGTCAACTTGTAGAGATCTTCACGGCCACAAAATTCCAGCCATTTTTTACAGCGGTCATCGTAATTGACTGGGAAGCCGAAAAACATGTACTCTTCTTCACGATTGTTCGGGTTCATCCGAGAACGTCCACAGACTACACATGGATGAGGCATTTTTGTTCTATGAAGATTTCTTCATGAAGATTACATACTTATGATATACTTATGAAGATACAGTTTTTATCTTTTTTGGAGGTCTATAAAAATAAAAGACACTCATTAGTACGTATATATAAAAAGTCATCAAGACATTTGAGTATTTAAAGAATATAAGAATTTAATTCTATGCTAAAAATGTTTATAACATTTAAATCTGTAAGAAAAGTGAATCAAAAAATTTTTTTCGTATCCCCCCTTTTGGCTCTAAGACAAAAAAAAAATTCTAAAGCCAAAAGGGCGTATCATTTTTTTTAATAATAATTAATTATTAGCCTTAAAAAATTCTTTAGACAAATAAATTAATATAAAACGAAAAAATGACAAAAAAAATTTATTTGAAATAAAAAAAAAAAAAAAAAATACATAAATAAAAATTGATTAAATTTTTTTTTTTTTTAGTCCTAATTTATTTTTTATAGATTAAAAAAAAATTGACTAATTATGACATTAAAGTTAGCTGTCACTTGACAATTTTTTAATTTTTTTTTTAACAAATAAATTTGCTCCAAAAAAGTTATTTTTAAAAAATTGCATTAGTAGTTTTTTAAAATTTCTAAATGTCCATTTTAAAAAAAAATTTTTTTTTGCTATAATTTATTTGTTACAAAAATTTTTAAAATTATCAACTATCTGCTAAGTTAATTTTCCTGACTAATTTATTTTTTATAAATTAAAAAAAAATTGACTAATTTGTTCTTTATAACTTAAAAAAAAAAACTGACAGGTGTTTACAAATTTCAGTATAATTTATTATATACCTATATAATTTTGATCCTGATTAATTATTCTTTAGACCATTTTTATTTATTATTGTAGTGAATAAAAAATAAAAAAAATTGAACATCATCAAGACTATTGTAGATGACCTGTATTTTTACTTTTCTCGTTAAATATTTACATTAAATTACGTCAAAAGTAAATAAAGTCTTAAACTTACTTAATTAAATGTCTTGATGCATCTTATAATTTAATAACAACTAGATTCATAAAAACAGAACATAATGAACAAAGAGCTTTTTTAAATCATTTTACTTGATTGAATGAAATTTTTATTGACTCAAACATAATATTTTTATTACATAGATAAGAATAACAATTCATAAGGTTATGTTTTATAGTAAAACACCACTTTAAACTATGACACTGAAGTTGGCAGACATTAAAAATTATTTAAAAATTTTTTAATAATGCAATTATTAAAAAAAAAAGAATTAATTAAAAAGTTTCACATGTGAAAATTAATAAAAATTAATAAAATTACAAGTGAAATTTTTTAGAAGTATTTTTTTTATTGTAATTGATTTGTTATTAAAATTTTTAAAATTGACAGCTGACGGCTAACTTCAGCATTATCTTTAAACTGCATAGATCTTATTCGTGACTTTTCTTGACGTTAGATAGAGACACAATATAAATCCAATTGTAAATGGAATATATACATATTATATTTTTAGCAACTTTACCACAAATTGTAGATTGCCGTACTAATTTACACTTTTACCGACATTTAATATTGAAAAGTGTATGACGCTTACTGATTGGGTACACGCGGTGTATGCGGCCGGAAAAAGTTAGGATAAGTGAACGTGGTCATCACATGTGTGACAGTAATATGTAATATGTTTCGTGGTGAATTTTTTAATAATACTTAATAACGTGGACTAAACAATTGAGTAAAAATAGAGGACAATAAGCTATTTAAGTAAGTAGTTTTCACAGATAATTACCTAAGCATTGTTATTTACTTGTTCATACTTGTTCAATAGTTATAAGGTTATTTATTTGTCCGGACACCCGATAAATATGTAAGTAAGCAGATTGCGACCAGTATGCATTAACAAACTAAAAATTTTGGTCTTTTTTTATTGAGACAATATTTTGTTGTTAACAATATAATTTATTTTTATATTACTCCACTCTTTTTTCTATTTCAGGAGTTGTTTATTGAGTAGAAATGTCACTCATTTACTTTTTAAACAGATAACCTAAAATCAGATGGGAGGCGTCGCTTGAATAAGAAGCAAGATTGATATCTTCAATTTTAATAATTCTCTTCCCAAAATTAAATAAATTGTTGTCGATAAATATTTATATATTTGTGTACATACTTGAACGGCAATCATTGTTGCTTTGTTGTTTTTTCTATTGTGTTGTCATTGTGAGTATGGAAAACAAATGAACAATTTATATAAACTCCAGTGTTGATAATAAATATGAGGGTTAGGATAAAAACGTGCTTTTATCCAAATTAAAACGCTCGTTTTGTGTAAGATTAAATTTTATACAAAGTAGAAAGTGAGATTAGACAATTTTATGCATTTGTTTATATTTTCATTGTTTACATTCTTTTGAAAGATGATGATGTTGAAGTTAGCAGACACTTGACAATTTTTTTATTTTTTTTGAAAAATAAACTAGGCGTAGAAATTTATTTATAATTTTTCAGAGCTTATAAAAATGAAATTTTTTTTTTTAATTTATTTGTTAAAAAAGGTTTTTAAATTAGCAGATGTCTCTCAATTTTAGTATCATAAAAGATGCATGAAAATAAATTTAGCAGATATTTAATAATATTTTTTTAACAAATAAATTATGGCAAAAAAAATTTATATTTAAAAATTTTTAAAAATTAAAAATCCAATTTTTTAAAAATCATTTTTTGGAATTAATTTTTTTGTTAAATAAAATTTTAAAATTCTCTTATGACTGCCAACTTTAATGTCTTTTAAATGTATTTTGTGCTTTTAAAATTATATTGAAATTGTAACTGCAATTACTTTTAGGAAATTGTTAGTTTCTTGAAAAATATTTAAAACTAGCAGAAATTTTCTTGGCTCAAGAATCTTTGACTTCATTCAATCTTCTTTAATATTTTCTTGAGCTAAGAAAATTTAGTCTCCAGTCAAGAATTTTTTTTTTTTTTTTTTTTTTTTTCCAGGATGCTGAATCGTTTTAATTTTTTAATGAAATTTTTTTCATTGTATTGAATTTGTATTTCTATTTTTAATTAAAAATATGAACTTTTTAAAATTAAGACTTAAGAATCTAAAGTCAAATATTTTTAATATCATTAATGTAATTATTTTTTTTTTTTTACAGTCCCAAAATTTTTTTCCAAATTCCGTTAATGCCATGGAAACGGATTATTTAAATTTTCACGATGGAGAACAATTTCCAGAATTTTCTAGCAATTTTCACCAGGTAGAACTCATTAACTCATCGTTTAGGAATGTAATTTTTTTTCTATAAAATTTTTTCCATATTAATGATAAAAATAACTTATTCCAGTATGATTTTTCTGATGATGCTCAAAAATTACGAATGGTTATCGACGATGACTTTGATTACATTCAAAGTCAACGACCACATGAACATTTTTGGGAAATTGAACAAGAGTAAGTACCAAAATTTTCGATAAAATTTTTATCATCAATTTACTAAATTTATTTATTTAATTATTGATTAAAACTCTAAAAAATGCAAATCACATTTATAATGAAAGTCATCCAAATAAAAAATGTCTCTTACATTTTAAGGCTTAACGGAGATATGGCTGTATTACCAGCATCAGGAGTATCATCACAAATGCCGAAAATTGAAAATATGAATCAAGATTTTGTTAATACTTTTAACGATTGGAGTGAACACCTCGGTACTCTACAGGTAAATTACGACAAGCGCCTGAATCTAAAAATTGGTAATAATTAACCAAAATAATTTATTTTAAATATTTATCTGTTTAGGAATATGAATCTAACAATGAGTTAATAACTCTCCAAAATAATTTACCAGAATCTTTGAACATCAGTTTTTCCGAAATTTTTAATGACGACAATAATGACATATATATACCGATTGAAGATACCCCAGAAGACGTTAAAATAATTCAAAGTCCTATTAAAACTCTCCCTGAATTATCGTCCTTATATTTGACATCTCCCGTCAAAGAAAGTTCAGTTTCAAAAAAAGTAAAATCAGAACCCGAAGAAAAGCATATAATAGAAGTAAAAGAAAATTTTGATGATTGGGCGGATAAGGAAGAAGGATGCATTGATGTTGAAACAGTATCTGAATATCAACCTGTGTTAGAAGCTCGTGATGTTAAAAGTTTGTTAGAACAATTTGAAGCTTCAGAAGCTAATCTTGATCTTATAAATCCAAATTCGACTAAAAAAAATACCGAAAGTAGACAAGCGTTATGCGAAATAAAAAAAGTAATAAATAAACCTAAAGACATTTCAAAATCATTAAAATCTACAGAACCACAAGTATCAGAGAGACATAAAAACATCCGTGACTCATTACCAAAAGAAGTAATAGACAGGATAAATGCATCAGCGCGTAAAAAAGTTATTTCAGTTATTCCAGCATTGTCAACTAACACAAAAAATAATTCTCGTAATAATAATCGTACGACTAAAGCTACTTCATCTACACGCAAAAGTTCAAAAGCTGTTAGCCAAAATATTTCTGCATTTGATATTGTTGTTCAAAATGATCACACTTACTGCACTAGTAGTAGCAATAATAATAATAATTCTAACTACGCGAGTAATTATAATTCTACTGGGCATGCATCAAAGTCTGGTAAAGGAAAACAAGGTGGGAAGAAATCAATTAATTCAAAAGTTAACAAACCTGTGCAAAATCACCGGAACAATTTGATTAAACGGATGGACAGTTGGACTGATAGTAGCTCGAAAAAAGACAGTGGGTTAGAATCGGGAGATGTTAGTGATGCCAGTGAAGAATTAGCTATTAAAAGTTCTGTAAATTCAAATGATCAACAAAATCAATTAATTAATAAGCGATCTTCAGCAAATAATTCAGTACCTGTTAATAAAATAATGAATGTTAATAGTAAAAAAAATCAAGCAAAACCTGTTTCTAGAATGAAAATACAATCAGCATTGGCTACGAGTATATCACAAATGAGAAATGGTGTTTTAACAAAAACAAAATCGGTTGATAATAATATTCTTAAAGGTAAAATGGTTTCAGTGTTGAAAAAACCACCGGTTAATAAATTAATCGGATTTAATGAAAGCATAATAACAACGAAAAATAGTTTGAATGATGATGTGCAAAATATTATTGTCCAAGATACTTCTTTGATATCTTCGTTGTCGTCGTCGTCGTCGTCGTCTACGTCGTCGTTTGTTAATGAAAATAAAAAAAAACCACCAAAGCGAAAATTGAATTTAGCTGAGTACAGAAGTAGACGTGATCAAAACAGTGCAGGTAATAGTAGAACGTGTTCACCTATTCAACCAATGACGTTAATTTACATTCATCATGCATCAACGACAACTGATCCTGTAATAACTGATTCTGATAATCCTGTATGGTCAGAACGTGAAATTGTTTCGATGTTAAAGCCCAAAAATATGGTTGATGAACCTAGAATAAAGCCTGCTATGTGTGACGCATCTGTACAGACATATGAAACTGTTTTTGATAATCCTAATAGCTCTGATGTGATAGTTGAAAAACCAGAAGTTGAAGCAAGCTTAACTTTAACAGATGTTAAAGTTGTTAATAATGGAAAAATAAGTCTAGTTGAAAAAGATCAAGCCTTTGGAAAAAAACGTCATTATAGGCAGCGTAGATCTACTTCTTCGAGCAGTAGATCACGCTCAAGAAGTCGTAGTAGAAGTAGTAACAGTATTCAAAGTCGAAGTAAAAAAGAGAGGAAGGTTGTCAGTCGTAAAAGGATCAATCGAAGTCGAAGTCATAATAAATATAAGACCAACAAACGTCGTACCAGTAGTAGTCGAAGTCGAAGCCGCAGTAGAAGTTGGAGCTTGTCAAGCCGACGAAATATTAGACGCAGAAAAATTAGCCATCGTCGCAGTAGCGTTAGTTCTAATAGTAGTTGGTCTTCACGGTCAAGATCTAGATCAACTTATAGGTCGAGATCATTTTCAAGATCATCCCGATCAAGATCATCCCGATCAAGATCATCAAGGTCAAGATCTAGATCCAGATCTCGATACTCGAGTAGTACACGGTGAGCATTTGAATTCAAAAATTATGCAATTATTTTTTTTTTTTTTTTTTTTTTTGGTTTTATTTTCATTGTAAACATAGAATTAATTACGATGTATAACGGTGGGGTTTCATGATTCTTGATCCTCCGACGAAATATCCCCAAAATAAATATCCCTGGACAAAATATCTTAAATAATTAATTAATTAATTATTTTAAGGTTCAATACTTTAAATTAAATTAAATGAAAAGAAAGAGATTTCTAATTAATTGACTCAATCATTTATATTATAAAAAATTTTTATCAAAAAATTAGAATAACATGCGTGTTTGCGGTAACCTGGGAAAAAAGTTATATATAATTATATATAAACCATTATATATGAATTTTGGCCATATATAATTATGTATAATTTTTATGTAGTTTATTAAGTTTTATATAATTATGATCTTTAGTATAACTATATAAAATTTTATAAAATTATGTATAATTATATGTAACAAATGCAAATACGTAAATTACAAATAGATTACATTATATATAATTATGTATAAATTTATATAATTATATCAAATTATATAAAACTAGACTAGATATCTTTGTATAAAATTATACCAAATTACTCGGAGATATTTTGTGTGATGATATTTTTTTTTGGGATATTTTGTCAAAGGATTAAGACGCCTGATACCTACGGTAGTATATTCAGATTTAAGAAAAAAATTTTAAATCGTTTATTCAAAAAACAAGAATTTTGACAATTGATTAAATTTGATAAAATTAAATTTTATAATTGAGATATAATAGAAAAAGTCAAATGATTGTAGGTATTGTAAGTATAAATCGGAAAGGAATAAAAGGTCGGGCCAACGAAAAAGATCACGGACACGAAGAACGGATTATAGACGCAGACGTTACTCGTCGGAACGTAGTAGCAATTATTATAACAACAGAAGGTAAAACGTCTATTAAGGTCTCATAAAAATACCCTCCTGGAAAAATCTCAAGTTTTTATAATAAAATAAGAGTGTAATCATAATTTTTATGGGATTTCTCCAACAAAGATAAATTTTTATCATTATTACAATTATTGATTCACAGTCTGATAAAACTAATTCAATACATTGTATACCTAATTCATTCTATGTGTTTAATATTTTAATTTTAAAATATTAATACAAAGAGAGTATAATTTTTTTTTATTTAATTTTATTTTTTTGTAATTATATTTTATTTTATACAATGTAAATCAAAATTGATTTATATTAATTTGTGTGTGTTATTAGATCACCGAGCTACACGAGAAATTCTTACAATAACACGTGGCACAATCATGAAAAAACGAGACAAGTTGAAGAACGTCGGGTAATATACGTTGGTCGTATTGATGAAGGAATCACTAAAGCTGATTTAAGAAAAAGATTTGAAGCTTTTGGACCAGTTACAGATATTAGTTTACATTTTCGTGAGCACGGGTAATAATTTCTTATCTATTTAATTATTTAAAAAAAAATGATAGTAAATTTTTATTAATGTTAATAATGTAATAATTTACGCAGAGATAACTATGGGTTTGTTACATTTGCGAATAAACATGATGCATATAACGCCGTAGAGCATGGTAATGATGATCCAGCTTTACCAAGATATGATCTGAGTTTCGGAGGACGAAGAGCGTTCTGCAAAGTTAAATATGCTGATTTAGGTATTTATTTAATTTTTTTTTATTTTTTATTGAAAAAATTTTGGGTCTCATGTTTTTGGATAAAATTTCTATTTTATTTTTTTTTATATATTTTTTTTGAAAAGTACATAAAAAAAAAAAAAAAAAATTGAAAATTACAATTTTCAAAAAAATTTAAAATTTGTTAAAATTGTGATACTCAATTTTTTTTTTGTAATTATTAAAAAAAAAAAATTAAATCGAAATTTCGTTCAAAAAAATGAAAATTAAAAAATTTGACCGTACTTGTAAATATTTACCTTATTTTTTGAAAAATTGTTTCAAAATATCTTTTAAAAAATATTAAAAATAATTTTTTAATTTTCTGTTTAGATGGTGCACCGAATAGCTCATATAGTACCGGCCGAAGTGTATTAAATTCCAACAACGAAGACAATTCCTTCGATTTTCTATTGAAAGAAGTTCAAGCAAAATTACGTAATCGAAAGGTTTGACATACGTATTTTTTAATAGTTTTAAATATTATTTAATACATTGATTTAGGTGTTTGTATATTTACATATAGACAGCTACGCGCACATATATTTAATTATGTAGGCGTTAAATTTTTTTTTAAACTAATGGTGCCGATACTTTCATAGAAAAAAAAAAAAAAAAAAAAAAAAAACTGTTAAAATACCGTTCATACTTTTTTATATTAATAACGCAACCAATGTGTAAAATCTATCAATTTTTTGAAGTTAATTATTTAATTAATTAATAATAAACTTAATAATTGAGATAAATTGTAGATACGGAAAATAATTATTGATACATTCAATCGCTTCAATTTTTTGAGCTTGATATTGGCACTTGATCCCTTATTTCTTTAAATAATCTTCGATGTCGGAATAATTAATTACTGTATAAGTAACTTGCTTCATGCTTTTTATTTAAATTATTAAGTTAAATTACGAGCAGAGGGCATAGATGACTTCCATTTTTTTCGACAAAATTGTAATGATATGTTACTAAAAATATTTTTTAATTTTTTTAACATTTTTATTTTTTATACATACAGAATCTTTTTTAAGTTTAAATATTTATAAAAGTATAAAATTGTGTATCCAACGACAATTTAAAAAATAAAATTACTGAAATATTTTCTTTTATTATCTTACCGTATCATCATAATTATAATGAATTATCATTTTTGTAAGGTTGATATATTTTTAAATCATTAAAAAAATAAATAGAAAATAAATGAGACATGTTTTAAATAAGTTATTTTAATTTTAATCAAAGCTGTATGGAGGTAGTCATCATAATTAAAAAAACAATTTTTCCTGGAGAAGATTTACACGGACGGTGGGTAACTTTTTTATTTATTTTTTTTTTTTATATTTTTAATCTCTCTATCATCTTCATTTTAGAAAATGATCTTTTTTTAGAAAATAAATTATTATAAAAACGATAAAAAATTCATTATTCTACCGTTTAAAATTAAAAAAAAATTATGATTAATTAATTAACAAAAATTGATGATTAGTTATTTATTCACGCAGGTAAAATTAAAATTAAATATTCATCAATTTTTTATTATGATATTAACGCTAAATTATTTCACCAAATCACTATAATTATTATCTATTCAAAATTTAGTCCGAGTGACAGCATATTGATCGATTTATTTTCTTCTTTTTTCACGATAAAAATTTTTGGCTATAAATTAAATCCAAGATAACATATTATAAATTCACAATAATAAAAATAATTCACAAACTCGAGTACAACAACAAAATAATTTAATTGTTAAAAAATTTTATAAATAATTCACATATTCACCAATACTTATCCTTTTTTTTTTTATTATAGAATCTTAAAAAATTTTTATTCAATTAAAAAAATTAATTTTAGCCAAAATTAAAAATTAAAGAAAATTTTTTTTTTTTTGAAAAAATTATAACAAAAAAATTGAAAAAAAAAATTTTTATTTATAAAAAACTTGAAAAATTATAAGTGCAATTTATCAAAAATATTTTTTAGTTCTAATTTAGTTCATGAAAAAAAAATTATCAAATTAATCACTGCAATTAACAATAAATCTTTGTGAAGAAATAATTTTTTTTTCTTTTTAAAAATACTTTACCAAGTATGAGGTATTCTTTTAAATAGTTTAATAAATATTAATGAATTTTTTCTTGAAATTTATATTCATAATTACAAAATATTCCATTTGACAGTCACTTAACCCAAATATTTAAATTCATGATCACGTATAAAAAACTTGCTGTTGCTTTGTCGTTACGAATGACACTAATGTCTAATAAAGAAGCTCGTGACTATTGTTTGTTCTATTGTCATGGTAACATCGATTAGTTCATGCGCATTGTAATCACTGATTACTTGAAGACATTGCTCTTTGCATGAAATAGATAATAAAATAAATCCTATAAATTCGACTTGGAATGGAAGGAAGAAAGAGAAGAAGCTATTGTCGTCTCACTTTAGTCGTTCACTACTATAGATCCCGTAAATTCTAATTCGGAGAATTTCCAGGATATTTATTACGAATTTTATTTGAAATACAAATCAAATAAAGAAAATTTGAAAAAAAAGAAAAAAAAGAAAATCAGATTATTTTTTTTTTATTTTTAAATACTCTATAATCAAAAATAATTGACATAATTTCTGCGATCTTACAACTGTATTTATTAAATATAATTCACTCGTTTTCAATGAACATTAATCGAAGCACAGAAAAAAAAGAAGCCATAGTTTTAACAATGTTCTTGTAATTTTCAATATTCATAGAATACATTTTACCCGCTGTAAGATTAAAAGAATAATTCGTTCGCATAATCATAAATGCTATGTCTTTAGTTACTTTCGGAGACATATTGTACCATAAACAATTGTAAACAGTTGAACCCATTTTTTCGGCTTGTGTATGCAATTGTTCACCAACATAGCAATATATGAAAAGTTGAACATACACTATATTTATTCGAATTATAAGCCCAATAATTACAACCAAATCTCTTGTATGCATAGTCATTAGTAGAACGATACCTAAATTTTGAAGAAAACATTTTTTTAAATCAAATAATTTTTTTTTCAGTGCAAAAATTAATTAGTATACTGCAAAAAAAAATTTAACTCGATTCAACAGAAAAATTTTTCTTGATTTTCTTGATTTTGGTGAATTTTATTAATTTACTTAATTCAAAGATTTTCCGTCTTTCTTCAAAATAATGAAACTCTTTAAAATTAATTTCTTCCTGAGTAAAAAAAAATCGTTTTAAAATTGTCGTTTGTTTAAGATTTTAAACGTAACACGAACCAAGACTATTTTAAAAATTTTTTTAAGACGCCAAAAAAAAAAAATTCTGAGAGCAGATTTTTGAAATTTAGTTCTCGATTTTATGAAAATTAATTTTTAGACGATTTTACGACTTTCTAATCGCTACATTTTTGAGTACGCTCTTTTTAAATTGAGTTTGAAATTATTGAAAACTTATTATCGGACAATTTTAAGATTTTTTTAAGACGATTTTTAGATTATTTTAAGGCGATTTTATTTACACGGGTTGGTTCGAGAATTTTCCTCTTGAATCAAATTACCTTTTTTTTTTTTTTTTTTTTTTTTTTTTTTTTTTTTTTTTCAGTATAATACCTGATATACATATAAGTAAAGTATCGATTGCAACTTGGCTCAAAATAATTAAATTGTACGTTTTTTCAAAGTTATTCGCCAGAAGTAGTAGATGTTTATGACGTTTTATAAATAAAGAAAATTCATATTTTTGGATTACTACATCCCCATTGCTGTAAACATGATCAAGGCTATGAGAAAGAAGTGTGAATTGACCGCAAACATGTATTGCGATGCCAAAAAAATAAGTGTCGACTCCAAAATACGCAGTGCAAGCAATAGTTAGTTGAATAGATAGGCATATGTAGTAAAGAATATAGTAAATCATAGAAATATCAGAAGACACCCAACAACTCGGGCCAATTGGAAACGTATAAATTGGTGCACTATCATTTTGGTCATTGCTCCACAATGACATTATAAATGGTAATTTATAAATAATAAGTGGAAATTCTGCTGCATATGCTCCAATCATTTGTACTATAAACACAACTCTACCGATGTACGCATATTTTAGCATTATAAGTCGATATCTCTTATTATTTACCGTATTCCAGTCATTAATCACCGAATTCACAATAACATTCATTTCCGCATGGTAAACTCTCGGTATAATTACTTTTATAACTGTGACAAATCCACAACTAGTAACACTTATAACGTCTACTAATTCTGTTACTGTACCACAGTTCCCTTTCGTTATTAATTGTTTTGTAAGACTGATTGACATCCATAACTGATAAATAAAAAATAATAATAATTACAACTGGTAAAGTAAAAAAAATCGAGCTACAAGGATTCAATTGATTGAAATAAAAAAATTACTTACCACAGATGTTACCACAATCGTAATATTAAACGTTGATAAAATGTCCTGACATTGGAGAGGCCAAATACCTAATACGCGGCCTAATATTTTATACAGCCCTAAAGCATATCTAATATCTGAGGAATAACGATTTTTTTCATACATTTTATCTTACTACTCGCGTGTAATCGTTGCTACTTCCAAACTTCTCAAAATCAATAGCATAACTCACAAAAGATATCGAATGAATATAACAACATTGTTGCGATTAATTATTTATCGATTCTATGTTATTTATTCATATATTCGAATATTCGGGTTATAATGAATTACTTATTAGTTACCAGTATTACGGTGTTGATAGAAAATATGTCTATTTTATTATTTAACATCTTATGCTTTATTTTGTGACCGATAATTTTGTAAAACATATGCTTTCAAAGTTTTTTAGTGTAATGAACACTTTTATTTTTATATTCAACGGCATAACAATAATGTGAAAAAATAAATCTTACGTTTTGGCTGAAATTAACACTTTTTTTTTTTATTAATGATATTTTAGTTCAAAAATTTAGATGAAATTAAGTTTTAAAAGTGTCTTTAATTAATTTTATCATTTTTACGGTAGTAAAGTGTTGCTAACTTTTTAAAGTTTCAGGAAAAAAAGAATGAAATTAATTTAATTTTACTTTTTTCTTTGTATTATATTTTTCTTCAGATTGTAACGATTAATCGAGAGAAAAAATAAATTGTAGAAGTCTGTTTACGTAGTAATTTTTTATATTATTTTGTATCATAATTAAAGTGATGAAAAATATAATTATTGATATTTTGTCTAAAAAAAAAAAATCAAGCTAAAGAAAAAACTAAATTGACATTTAGTTTTTTCATTAATAATTTATTTTTAAGGTGGGTTTGATTCATTTTATTGCGAAATATATTTCGGCCTGTTAAAATTTGATACATTAATAGTGAGCGGTAATATTTAATTGTAAATTTTTTATTTACGCTTATAAAAATAACTGATATTTTGTAGTTATCATTTACAATAATAGTAAAATTTTCTAGGGTTGAAATGATTCGTTTTATAATTTTTTCAGAGGCAGAAATGCAAAAAAAAAAATTTGGTACGCCCTTATGGCACCCAGGGTACCCACTGGGGGCCATAAGGCCGTACAAAAAAATTTTTTTTCGGCAAACAATATATTTTTACTTTAAATGCATAGAAATGATGAAAAATTTTTTTTTTTTAATTTGAAATTAATTTTGATCAACATTTTTTTGGAATTTGATATTTGTGATAATTTCTTTATTTCATTTAAAAAATTTTTTCAATAACGGATTTAAGTCCAACAATTTATAAAAAAAAGTATATATCCACGAAGTCGGACAGAAACAATTTTAACGGTTGCGTTTGCATGAATACAGTCTTGCGTAAAAATTATAGATTACTTAGCTACAAGCTCATATACTTTTGCGGCAAGTATAATCTCTAATTTTTTGACAATATTGTACTGTAACTATCTTAAGTACTAAAAGATGATATGCTACTCCAAAAACGATCTAAAATATATTTTTTTAATTTTTTGACAGCGATTTTTTTTAAATGTAGGTATTAACTAATTTCAATCTAGCTTGCGTTATTGGATGCAGTTTTTAAACAAAAAAAAAAAAAGAAAAAAAAATTCTTGGTACAAGAATTTTTTTCTCGAGTCAAATTATTTTTTTTTATCAGTATCTTGATACTTTTATCAACTAAATTACAAGAAAAAAATTCAGAAGACGATATTATTTTTACAATAATATAGTTTAATGTATTACACCACGAGTTTGTATCAGACAATAAATTTACTTTATAAAACAAACACAATTACGAGTATTACTTACTTAAATACTTCAGATTTTCCATTACTACTTTTTCACGATTGCAATTCCTCTGCGCTTATAAAAATTCTACTGTATTAGTTCGTATTAAATTTTTTTTTCATACTTACTGTAAAAATCAATGTTTGATTCATAATTTTATTTTTACATCTATCTTCTTCAGTGAAGAATTTATTGAAGAATTCTTTTTTAATATTATAGTACCAACAATAAAACTGTAACTCAAAGAATAAAAAAAGAAATTAATATTTTATAGAAAAAAAAATACCTAAATATAATATCAGCGCGAAAAGGTTTAATTTATATTATTCATAAATCTTGTGCATAATTTATCGTATGTACATTTACGAAATACGGTAGCACCGTAAATAAAATATAAAGTTAGAAGATTGAATATTACGAAGATTCAATATTACATGTACATTTCAAGTATTAACACCCACATTATGGATTATAAAAAACATGAGATAATAAAATGGAATTCTGATACGAGTTATGCATTAGGACCTTATAAACTTTTAACGCAATCTATTGGGATTTGGCCACTTGATCATTTTGGAATAATTGTTTTTCTCCAAGTTTTTTTAGTTCAATAATACAGGTAAATCAATATCAAATACTTTTATACTATTTTTAATGCACTGATAAAAAATTATTCTAAAATATTTAACACAAAAATTTTTAATACTAAATTTTTTGACGCAATTACGCAAAATTTTTTACGGTGCAATTTTATATTAAGATTAAGTGTAATTTTTACACCGAGTCATTTACATTACACCAAATCCAACAAGTTTTTTTACTCTCTATGTATTTAAAATTTTTTTTCTTAAATCTTCACGGAAAAAAGAAAACTCGAAAAATTACAGGATAAAATGTAAAATCGGTCCCGTCGTAATCAAAACTAGAAAAATTACAGTTTGAAATAATATTTTTCTAAATTCAATTTTTTAATTTAATATTCAGAGTTTTCAATGTAAATATTACATTTTACAATGTAATTCTTATAAAATCTGCAATAATTACATTTTAAACTGTAATTTTTTCAGTTTTCATCACGAAGCGCCGCGTTGCATTATATACTGTAATTTTTCGAGTTTTCTTTTTTCCGTGTTTAATAAACATCTTTATTATTTTAGTGTTTAGTCACAACAATTTACATTTATGAGCTCATTACCAAAGGAAACTGCGACCTAATAACTGATATAGTGGACGCTCTCTCCCTCGTTGCGACCAGTATAATGTCAATTTCTAAAATAATTGTGCCTTTGATAAACAAAAAAAAGATGTATTTCATTATAAAATCATTAATCAAAGACTGGACCACCGTTTGTGATGAAAAGTCCAAGAAAATAATGTTGAATTACGCCTTTGCAGGCAGAATTTTTCTGTTTGTTACAATGATTAGCAGTAACAGCGTAGTAATTGGTTTGATATTGGATAACCCACCAACGACTTATAAATTTTCTCCTGATCAGATAAGCGATAATGCTACTGTGTTAAGAAATATTCCAATCGGTGCTAATTGCTGGGTATCGACAAGCATATCAATGTCCATTTATTTTGCTTATTACAGCCTTCTTGCAGTCCATTTATTTCTTGTATGCATTACAAATGCCGGCAATGACTCTTGTATGTGTGGTATTGCATTGCACGTTTGTGGGCAATTCAAACTCCTTTATACTGACATGGAAAGTCTTGATGGAAAAAAAAATTTTTTTAGTCTACGGAAACAAATTAATCGACTGTCTCGGAGACATATTTACTTGATAAACTTAGCTAATAAATTTCAAGGCACGTTCAGTCTTACAATTTTGCTACAAGTTACTACTAATTTGTTTGTCATCAGTATATCAGGTAAAATAAATAAATCTTGAGTTATATCAGGTCATAATTGTTTGTTAATCTTCCGTAGCATGCGTTAGTGAGGGAATCCCCGCATTTCAACTTGTATTTTAAATATTTATTTATTTATTTATTTATTTACTTTATAACATCTCAACAGCCCGAAGGCCAATTATAGAGAATTCTAAGTTACAAAATGTAATACAAGGATATAAAAGATAATATTAAAAAAATTATATGAATCAGTAATCTAAACGTTTTAGAATTTGTATGTCGCGTTACAGATGCCATACATACAACGTATTTTTACTTCAAATGCATAGAAATGATAAAAAATTTTTTAAATCAAATAAAAAAATTATCACAAAATTCAAATTCCAAAAAATTTTAATCAACGTTAATTTCAAATTTGAAAAAAAATTTTTTTCGTCATTTCTACGCGTTTAAGGACGTTCCCAAGGAAAACACTTTTCTTGGAGTATCGTTCAAATTTTGAATCCAGATACTTATAAGTGTCCTGTATACGTAGAAATTTTTTAAAACCCTTCTTGCGGTGCTAAATTTTGAATAATCGAAAGTTTAAAATCACATATTTAACATGTGATCCCTATCCTAACCCTCATTGTAGCGCACTTTTTTTTTTAAATAACTACAGTAATTTTCTTAGAATTTTTATAAAAACTGAAAATTGTTAATTGAACATATAATAATCATATTTCTCAAAAAATAACAAAAAGGAGCGGTATTCATTTAGTTATAAAAAATGTTGAGAGTGAGTTACTTTTCACTTTTTTTTTCATTACTCGATCAAAGAGAGATGGTGGCTTGGCAACGCTGCGTTGGGCGGGAAGTTTGAAATACCGTAAAGGCGCAGCAGATGTAAATAAATGCGAGTTGCTCACAAATAGGTTAACTGTAGGATGTTGTAAAAAAAAATGTAATTCGTAAATCTCTGGAATATTTATTATGAATTATTTTTCAACATTAATACTCCATATGTTAACATTATTAATAATTATAGATTCAAAAATATAATTAACAATATAATTTGTATAAAAACTCTTGTTTCATTTACTAACATAAAATGAAAGATTTTAGAAATATATTATTTTTTAGACAAGTATATTATTTTTTAAACCAATTATAGTGCTATAACCATTTAAACTATCGTAGCTATGCCCGTTACCGCGTTTAGACCAACCCATATCAAATGAAACAATAATATTTATTATTTCACCCAGTGCATTATTAAATAAATTTTGATCATCCTTTGAGGAAAGGGAAAGGACATCTAACTGAGGAAAAATATCTTGGACAATCTCCACTGGTCTGAAATATGTAATTAATAAAAATATTAATTAATACCAATAGATTTTTTTATAAAATATACAATTATACAACGCATATTTGTGCTTGTCAACTTATTGATCAAAATACTGTAAATAATTACAACGAAATAAAATATCTGCATTATTTTGTGTAAAGATAAATGGTATTGCATATTATACATTTTCTGATAGCATAATAATTATAAATCACCAGTTTATGTATAATATTCTAATATAATATAATATACTAATCCTATAATATTCATAAAATCAAAGTAATAACTAATTCCGCTTAATATTTAATTACAAATAATTCATTCGCAGAAAATATAAATTTACAATTTTATAATAAATTATATTACGATTTAATAAACATCTGTGTTGAGAAAATGATTTATAATTATTATGGTGATCAGCGTTAGTCCATTGAACGGTTTGAATAAATTAGAGTGGATGCTTACAATGTGTCACACAAATTTTTCACATTTTTATCACCAATTCTTTTTCCTCTGAAGCAGCTCGCTTGCAACTTTCCTTAGTTTCTAATTCAATTGCTTGACCAATTATAGCTTCGTAATTTTTATAAATATTGTCTGTTATTCGAGGTAAATTAGCACAAGCAAGAATTTTATTTAAGCCAGTATTTCCAACACCAGCATGGATAGCCCCTGAAACATTAAAATAGTAAATATCATCATAAATTTCGTATAAAAAAATTATAATAGCTATTAATTATGTTTATTCAAGTTAGTTACTTTTACATATAAATACAGAATTCCAAATTTACTTACCTAGAATTATGGACGTATTGATATCAGAAGTACCATTGCTGGACTCTCCGGTATGAATATCATTATATCTGTCACAAGTATCACATTTTATTTTAAATTTTACGTAAAGTCCTTCTCTGTTATAGCCATACATTTTTTCCATGTCCAAAAGATTTTTGCACCTGGTGCATTTGAGGTCTTTAGCTAATTTTTTTAATTCAATGATACTATTCCCATCTGGAATTTTAAATTGAGTTGTTGCATGCAATGTATGTAAAATTTTTGGGTTTTTAACCTCTGACATAGCTGTTAAAGCTTTAGCTACTCTATCACCAATTTTTTTTTTTCACAAATCTTCCATTCCTCAAGCGTGAAGTCATTATTAATAAATTGTTTTTTATTAATTTCTCTTCAAAATAAAAGTAACCTTAAAATATTTAAACTCTATTACACTCGGCTCAAATATAAATAAAAATATACAGAAAGAGAATACAATGTTGCCAGATCGGAAAAACGACGCAATGGGTATATTTTTGGACTTCTGCCCACGTTCGCGCCACTGAAAATGTACAGTGGATCGCAACTTTTTGTTGTTGCATTTATAGTATGGTTTATATGGGGAGACTGTTTTTAAAGTTGAGCACAACTGCTACTTGGGAACGTCCTTAAGTAAAAATACGTTGTTTCCCGAAAAAAAAATTTTTTTTGTACGCCCTTATGGCTTCCGGTAGGTACCCTGGGTGCCATAAGGGCGTACCAAAATTTTTTTTTGCATTTCTGTCCATTTCTGTTATAACTACGTCGATTTCCAGAAAAAAAATTTTTATACGCCCTTATGGCACCAGTAACGCAATATTATTTATCAAAAATATTCTTAAACCAGAATTTTAAATTTATTTAGCTTAAAACTTTTTTATTGAATTTAAAAGAACGACGTCTCGAGAATTGCGGTTTTTCCCCGCTAACGCGTGTACTTTTGATGTATAAATTTTATTTTGTTTTTTAAAAAAAACTTAATGTTAATTGTTTAGCTCTTCTAAAAATCACCTTCATATTTATATATTTTATACAGGTATCCTCTTGATATGGGGTCTTAAAACTGGAAACGATGAGATGATAATTGGTGCTCTCATAAGAATTCTTTTATTATTTTCTATATTATTCGTATACAGCTTTATTGGTGAATTATTGTCCACTCAATTCAGTAGCTTAAAATTAGCAATTTATAATTGTTCTTGGTATGAAATGTCACCGCTATTAGCCAAAGATTTGATATTTATAATGATGAAAGCCAATCATGCATTTCATTTAACAGCCGGAAAAATTTGTTATATGAATCTTTCAGGTTTTACGGGCTTTGTCAGAATGTCGTTTTCATACTTTTCTTTCATTAGACTGATATTTAAAGAGTAATAATCAGGTTTTTACACAAGTGTTTAAGAATTATTATAATTGGAGGGACAATAAAAATAGTAATTTAGTTATTACATTCAAAATTGTGTGTTTGAATAATAATTTTAATCCATTTTCATATTACCAATTATTAATTTGGACTCCTAGAAAATCTATTAAATTTATATAAGGCGAAAGCTGTCTTGAGAGAAATAATTCTGATATTGATTAATGAAATATTTGATATTACAATAATACATTTACGCTATTTAATCATTTTATTAATTTAAAAAAAAAAAAAAAACTAACACTTCCTACTTTAGAAATAAAATAGAAAATATTTCAAACTTATCGTTTGAGTTGCAATTAAAAAATTAAACAATTAATTTATACTTTTATAAACTAAGAGTATTTTTAATCGTTTAAAAAAAAAATTTTTTTTACCTAGAAAATTTTTTTGTTGATTTTTATAAAAAAAAATATTCCATCTTATTTTTTAAATAAAAATCAGCATAACTATTTTATCGTAAATATTCACTGCAAAAAATATAATTAAAAATATTTTGCGTTTTTCACAATCACTTTTTGGTAATTTTATCTTTTCACACACTAATATAAAAAATTTCATATCAGATAATCCTTTTTTAATTTACAAAAAAATATCCTTACTAATTTATATCGAGTTGTTTGAGTGAAAAAAAAAGAACACTTAGTTAAATTTAGTATTGTTAAATCAATACAGACATTTTTGATAGAATCCCTTATATATTCAATGAACTTCATATAATTTTTTCCTAATAAATTTAGAAAGAAATAACTAGTCATTTTATAGACTTCAATCAATTTGCGCTTGGTCAATACAATTATATATTTAAGAACAAAAGAACAAATTTATTTTTGATAATAAATACTTTAATGTAATGTTACGAGAAACACGTTCGATCTTATAATTTATGTATTCGTTGCAACAACTATTATTTATACACACATGTACGAAATACGATGGTCTTATAAATAAAATATGAGTTATAAGATCTCAGTGCTACCATGATTTAGTAGCGTACATACATCTTAAGAATTAACATCTAAAATATGGATTACAATAATCGTGAGCCGACAAAATGGAACTCTGATACGACTTATGCATTAGGTCCTTACAAACTTTTAACAAGGTCTATTGGAATATGGCCACTTGATCATTTTGGAAAAGTTATTATCCTGCAAGTTTTTCTAAATTCTTTTATACAGGTAAAATTAATTTCAAATATTATCATAAAATGTTATGCAAACGAAATATTATTTGAGCTTTTCACGGTCAATATTTTATTACTTTGTAAAGTATTATTTTTGAATTAAAAAAATTAAATACATATTTATGACTGAGAGAAAAAATAAAAAAAAAAAAAATGGGCACTATTGTGACAAGAAATTAATTTATTGAAAATTTTGAACAATTTTTTTTTTTTTTTAGCTGAAGAAATAAAAATTTTTGGTAAATTTTTAGAAGTGGGGTCACCATTTTAATTTTTATTTTTTCAAACGAAATTTTTATTTGATTTTATTTTCCAAATTTATTTGAGTTTTTTTCCAAACCTATAAAATTTTTTTTCACCAAAAAAATTACTGAAAAATTTTTATTTCTTCATGCAAGAAATAAAATTCTTAAAAAATTAATTTATTATTAAAATATTTTTCATTTTTTTAAAAATAAATTTTTTCTGTCAATGTACTTGAAGCTAACAATCACAACAGAAAATTTATATTAAATTTATTAAATTATTAAATTTATTAAATGTATATTAAATTTTACTTTATAAATTTAACTTATAATAAACATATTTCTTCCTTTAGTGTTTAGTTATAATAATCTTCATCGACGATCTCATTACAAAAGGAAACTGTGGCCTGATTACAGACACAGTAGATGCACTCAGCTTAATTGCAACTAGTATCCTATCGGTCTGTAAGATAATTTTACCTTTGGTCTACAAAAAAATAATGTACTTCATTGTAAACTCAGCAATTGAAGACTGGGCGAACGTGCGTGATAAAAAATCAAAAACAATAATGTTAAAATATGCCTTTACAGGAAGAATAGTATTTATCATCCAGATGATCGGCGCTTACATGACAATAGTGCCTCTAATTTTTGGTAATCCTCCAACGATTCATAAGTTTTCTTCTGATCAGTTAAGCGACAATGCTACTATGTTAAGAAACATTCCAATTGGTCCTAATTGCTGGATATCGACCAGCATATCAATGTCCATTTACTTCGCTTACTACGGTCTCGTTACAGTACACTTAGTTATTTTATGCACCACATATATCGGCGGTGATGTGTATATATTCGGTATTGCCATGCACGTTTGTGGGCAATTCAAACTTCTTTATACTGACATGGAAAGTCTTGATGGAAAAAAAAATTTTTTTAGTCTACGGAAACGAATTAATCAACTGTCGCAGAGACATACTTACTTGATAAAATTAGCTAATGAATTTGAAAGAACGTTTAATCTTATAATTTTGCTACAGGTTGCGGCAAATACTTTTATTATTGGTATATCAGGTAAATTAATGTTTGAGTTCTATTATACATATATATATCACGACCCAAATGCCAAAAGAGCGCATATCAATTTATACGCCCTTTTTTGGCTTTGCAGCGCCAAAAAAGAACGTATAAATTTTTTTTTTTTTTTACTAATCGCTTTATTAACACTTTCTAATTCTAAAAATAAGAAAATAAATTTCCAAAGCCAAAAGGGCGGATGTTTTAATTTATACGCCCTTTTAGCTTTAGGACATTGAAAATTTAGTGACCTAAAGCCAAAAGGGCGCATAATTTTTTTTGCCGATTGCTTTGAATCGTCGCATTTATATGTTACTAATTTTTTTGCAAAATTGAAAATATATTTTGATTATTAAATTACAAATAGGGATTTTTAAAATTTATTTTAATTAAAAAAAAAAACAAATCAACTCTAATAAATTAATAAATATAATTTTTGAATTATAAATTTTAAGAAAATTGGTTTTTTGAGAAAATTTGATTTTTTTAATTAGAATAAAATTGCAAGTGTCAAACAACTAGGCCAGTGTCAATAACTGGGTCTTTTACTTTATTACAATTTTAATACGGATTCTGTTAAAAATTTTAATTGAAAAAGAAAAAAAAATAGTTGCGATATCTAACATGGTTGGTGAGTCAGAGGCGCGAAATTCAAAAATATCAAATTATCTGGATTTATTTTTTAGAGTTAAATTTTATATTTCAGAGCAAAATTAAATGTTTTTTTTATACGCTCTTTTGACAAATTTTTATAATATCTAGGTGATCTTCAAAGCAAATTTATATTTATATATTTTGTACAGGTATTCTTTTGCTATGGGGTCTCAAAACTGGAAATAGTAATATAATAATTGCTGCTCTTATCCGAATTTATCTTTTATTTTTCCAACTTTATATCTATAGCTTCATTGGTGAATCTTTGTCCACACAAACCAGAAACTTACAATTAGCAATTTATAATTGCAAATGGTATCAAATGTCACCAATATTAGCCAAAGATTTGTTATTTATAATAATGAGAACCAATTATCCGTTCCATTTAACAGCAGGAAAAATTTGTAATATGAATATTTCAAGTTTCAAAGACCTAGTAAAAATGATGTTTTCATATTTTTCTATTATTAGACTAATGTTCGACGAGTAATAGTAATAGTTATTTACATACATAGTTTTATAAGAAGCTCTGTAAATTAATAAAATAAAAAATTTATTTTTCAATTATAATTATACTATTTACGAAATTATATATTTGACTAATAATTTTATTTAAATTTATGCTGGGATTTTTTATAGGATCAAAATATTAGACAATTACATCCGTATTAGGTAGCTGATCATTTAGTGGTGGTCCTATTATAGTAAGGTCTTTCAAAATATCATCAATCCAAGTACTGTACGCTGAAATCTGAAAAAATTAATGACTGCAAGGTTGCTAGTGTAATATAAAATTATTTTTATTATTTTTATACTTTTGTAAATACTGTATAGTAATTTGGATCGCAAATATTCGTTCCTAATCGTCGTGGACTTATCGATACTACACCATGTAAATCCCATATTTTTTCATCAGGTCTTTGCAGCACTAATCCACCTCCACTGTCCCCATTACAAACTGCAGTTCCATTACTCCAGCCAGCGCAAAATGTTGTGTAAGTTAAGTATTTTCGAAAATCTCTCTTCTGACTCTCTTGGCACTCAGTTTCAGGAATTATTTTTACCGTCGTGATGCGGAGTTTGTCACTAAACGTGTCGTTTTCAGTTATTCCCATACCTAAAAAAAATAATTATTTATGATTAAAATTCATTCATTTAAAGAAGACTTAATTTTTAAATCAAGATGGCGAAATACCAGCAACTAAGCCCATTTCTTCAGATCTTAAAGATACATCTGAAGTAACTCGCCAGTCTAAGCAAACTGGCTTAACATTGTTAGTTATTGTAACTGGTTTATCTAAAATTAAAATAGCTAGGTCTGAGCCGTAATTTCCTTCATGATCTCGATACATTTGTTGAATTTTTATTTCTGACACTCCAATAATCTGAGTTTCCATGTTTTGTTCATCTAACGTGAAATTACTTGAAAATCCAGCAAAAATAACTCGGATCGTCTCCGGGTCTGTTTTCCAAACGCAATGACCGGCTGTTATAACAGCGCTTTCATGGATCAAAGAGCTACCGCAAAAAAACTTCCAATGTCCATTTTCATGAGAAAATAGCGTTGCATGCCAAGGCAAACTCTCGTCCGGAGATATTTCCCAACCCTTAACAATCAAAGGAATTGCTAAAAAAAAATAAATTTATTATTTCTAACAACCTTGCAGACACTGTCTGACTCCCGTGACTTGTGAATTATAAATAAGTAAAATTTTGCTTCATTAAATAATGATTTTTGTTAAATTGCACTGTACTTTCTTAATTATCGATGTTTTTAAAGATATAAGCTCATCCCGATGTTACACTCATCAAGAGCTTTCATTTGAGTACCCACATGCATTTTTGATATATTTTTCATATATATATATATATATATATATATATATATATATATATATATATATATATATATATATATATATATAAAATATATGAAAAATTGATGTGGGTACTCAAATTAAAGGTCTTGATGAGTGTAATGTCGGGGTGAGCTTATATCTTTAAAAATGTCAATAGTTTACAAGATACAAGGTCATTTCACAAAATTTCTCTCATTCTCTTAATAATGTAGATAAACTACAAAGATGAAAAAAAAATGTATTTAATAAATTCATTGCATACCTATCTCATTCCTTGTTCCACAAATAGGTTTACATTGTAAAGGAGCCTGGCTCCAAGTTCCATCATGAAGACACGTTGTAATAAATGATCCTGATTTTCGTTCATAAAATTCTGGACATTCCAAGGTAACGTGTGTACCTATTGGCATAGATTCATTGCAAGAAATCCAACCTTGTTTAGGTCCCCATAACACTTCACAACGTTTGTTCGTTGCGGGTTCGTCTAATGTCGGGCACGTAATTTCTTGTTGCTCTGAAAAATAACATTCAATATTTTTGTATTTATATATTAATAATATTAATACATATTTTACCAGAGTAGCAAGTTGGAACATATGGAACCCAGTTATTATTTTGACAATAAGCGTGTGAAGATCCTTCTAAAGTTTCTTCAACATCACACGAGAAATCGAGCCGCGTAAGCTCAGGAACTATTTGACCAGGACGACTCTGTGGATACTCAGAAACTGTGTAATGAGTTCCTGGTTTTGCAGAAGGGAGACGACATGCTCCATTAGGAAGACTTGATTCGCAAATAGTTTCATCACTCCAGTCATGACAATTTGGTTCTAGGTTGCATTTGAGAGAATCAGGGATGCATGCTCCATAATCACATTGAAAAAATCCATTTGGACATCTAAAAATATTGTTAAAAAAATTTTACAGCATCGATTTAAAATTATTATTAATTTTGTATTACAAAACAATCAAAAAAATTAACTTGAATTAATAAAATTATTTTGAAGAACTTTATCATCTTCATTTAAGGAGAAATTAAAGTTTTTTGTCCTGAAACATAAAAGTGGCCATAAATCCTAAAATAATGACTTTAGGGGCAAATTAGGCCATTTAACTATAAAAATTCTTGAATTTAGAAATTTATCTTGATTTAAAGATTTTTCTTCTTTATTAAATATAATGAAGATCTTTAAAATTGATTTCATAGATTTAATCATTTTTCTTTTGATTCAAGTTAATTTTTTTTTTTTTTCAGTACAAAAATTATTTTGGAGCAAGAAGAAATTTTCTTTGCTCAAGAAAATTTCAAACTTCCTTAATATTTTCTTGAGCCAAGAAAATTTACACTCCAGTCAAGAATTTTTTTTTTTCAGTGTATTTTCTGAGATAATTCTTGCCACACAGAAAATTGTTTCTTACTGCTGATTTTTACAATTTTCCGACGTTTCATCTGAAGCATCTCGACACTGTTGAGCTCCATCACAAACTTTAAATATTGGAATACATTGTCCTCCACTTTTACAAGAAAATTCATTTGGTTGACACTTATAATTGAGACAAGTATCTCCTACGCATTGGATCGCCGCACAAGTTGAAATTTTTTCATCGCTTCCATCCGGACAATCTTCGGTACCATCACAGACTGTTTCTGGATGAATACAACCACCATACTCACACTGATATGTGTGAGCTGGACAGAAGTAATCTTTGCATAACGCTGCACTCTCATCACTTTCGTCCTTACAATCTAAGTAACCTGGTATACAGACAATAAATTATTTAATAATTTTTATATTTTTTTTAACAAGTAAATCATAGCAAAAAAATTAGGTAAAAAAATGGAGATTTAGAAATTTAAAAAATTTTTAAATTCAATTTTTTAAAAATCATTTTTTGGAACTAATTTTTTTGTTAAATAAAATTTAAAAATTCTAACTTTAATTTCATAAATTATGATATTGAAATCAGCAGACATCTGGCAATTTTTTTGACAAATAAATTATACTAAAAAAATTAATCTAAGAGCTATAAAAAATTATAAATTCAATTTTTTTTTAAATAATTTTCTAGACCTAGTTGATTTTATGAAAATTAAGTTAGCCGACATTTTTAATTTTTTGGTTTTTTTTCATTCATTAAATTAGAGCTAAAAAATATTTTTAAAAAATTGCACTCATAGTTTTTCACAAGTGCAAATTTAAAAATTTGTTTTTTAATAATTTTTTCAAAAAAAAGTTCCAAAAACTTTTAGATGTCGGCTAACTTAATCTACGTTTGATTTTTCAAAAAAACTAAAAAAAATTGTCAAGTGTCTATTAATTTCAGTGTCATAAATTTTTTCACAATAATTGAGTTATAAAAATCTAAAAAATTGCCAGACGATTAATTTCAGTTTCATGATAAATTCAAAATTTTACCATTGCATGTTTGGGAAAATGGAATACACTCGAGTGATTGGACACACTGATATTCATGACTCGTGCAGTCATTAGGTGCTTCACAGTGAGTTTCATCACTTCCATCAACGCAATCTTGAAATCCATCACATCGAAAAGATTTTGAGATACAAGCTCCATAGTTACATCGGTATGAAGATACAGGACAGCTAATTGACAGTAATGCAAAAGTTTTGCGATTATTATGAATAATAATAATTATTTATTATGCAGTTTGTTAACTTACACAATATGATAGCATAGCTTCTTCAATTCGTCAGAAGAGTCTGGACAATCTACTATGCCATCGCAAATTTGAGTGACATTTATTTTGAATCCGTCTACACACGCAAAAACCGGAGTTTCACCTGCTTGTGAGTTGTAAAAATTTTTAGAGATTAGAAGAAAAAAAATGGTAATTCTAAACATTCTTAATTTAAAATTCTGTTTTAGTGCAAATCAAGAAGAGTATTATATATACTTTTTAACAATTAAGACGGTTCCAGGAACGTTGCAAAGCACTAAGAAGAATATATTGTTTGAAGAGTCATTAAAATTAATAAATGGATCTCTGTCAATAAACTTCTATAATTACGAATAATTTTTAATTATACGGTTCTGAAATAAAGAATTTAATTTTTACGCTTCAAGGGAAATATAGTTTTAGAAAATGAATAGGTTGCATTGAATTATTCATGAAGATTGAAAGACTATGAATGTAAATTAAAAATATACGATAGGTTTTATTGCTTTTTTTTTTAATGGTAATTAACATTTATTATTAAATTAAGATAAATTATAATTATTTCATATTTTACTGCATATTTTTACGAAAAAAATGATTCTTCGCAAGCCTGCAAAAATTTCTTCATAACATAAATTCTGAAATATATAATTATGGTTTTTTTTTTTTTTTTTTATTTTAAATTAAGGTTTTTTATAATAAAATCTTTGTAAAGTTTTTTAAGTTGTAAAAAAATTGTTTTTATTTTTAATGACATTAAATTTAGCTGTATTAATTTTTAATTTTATCTAACAAATTAATTCTAAAAAAATTATTTTAAAAAAATTGCATTTTTTAAAATTTTGCTTGCGCGCGCAAATTTGAATTCTAGTAATTTTTTAATGTTGTTAACTTCAGTGTAATTAGTTTGAAAATGTAAATCAATAAACGGGCACTAGGTGGCGCCACCTCGTGAGACTGGTGCTGCCAGTTGCCAAGCGCCTCAACGGCTAGAAGGATTTGAGAGCGTTGTGTTAATGTTAAGCCGTGCTAATAATCTCCATGCATAAATAAACAAAATTTAATTGTTAGTGCCAAACGATTGAAAGTTATAGTCATTTAAAATAATTTACGAGAGTTGTATTTATAAAATAAATGAAAACGCATATTATTTATACCATAATAATAAGTTAAGTTACTCTAAAAAATATTTAATAATAAACATGTAAATAGTGTTTGAATGTACATAGCCGTTATAACAGACTCTCAATTTAAATTTTTATTGAAGATAGTTATCAATTGACTGTGCATTAAGTGTATTACAGTAAATAATTGTCAAAGTGAATTTATTTAATTAAAATGGAAGATTTCAATGATGCTGTCGACGGTAAACTTGCATCTCGGATGCGACAGGCTAATCCAGAACAATTTTATACTCTTGTTAAAATGCACTTGTCATTTGAATTGGATATTAATACAGAAGAGTAAGTTATTATTTTAATTACGTAAATTTTTTACGGAGTAAAAAATACTTATGTAAAACTTGAATGTTTTTTATAGCAATGATCCAGTAACAGAAAAAGCTAAATTAAAAAAATGGGGACTGTTGAATTTTTCAAAAAAACCCAAATCAATGGTGATGAATTTGCATAACCAAAAGCATGGTGTTAGTCCGGAAGGTTCAGCGTTAACGACGGAAGGAATTAATCAAGTCAAACTACTAATTGCATATTTATCCAAAGAACAATGTGAGTAAATTGTCTTATGAATAAATTAAATGAGTGAGGTTGGAATGGTAAGCTTTTTAGAATTTTTTGGTTATAAAATAAATTATTGAAAATTTTTAATTAAAAAATATTTGTATTAAATCATAAAAACAAAAATAATTGTTAATTGTTTAAAAGTTAAGAATTTATTAAACTTGTACTTGAAAAATTTTTAGAGCTCAATTTTTTTTGCCATAATTTATTTTTAAAAAACAATTCTTAAATCTAACAAATATCTGCTAAATTAATTTTCATGACAATTTTTTTTATTTTTCTTAAAAGATAAACTGGGTTTAGAAAATTATTTTAAAAAAATTGCCATTGTAATTTTTTTAAGCTTCCAAAGATAACATTTTTTTAAATAAATTTTTCTTGCTGTAATTTATTTGTTAAAAAAAATATTATAAAAATGATCAGTTGTCTCTCAATTTCCATATCATTATTACAACGTATAATTTATTATGATAATTTTTAGCTAAAAAATATTCAGATATTATTAACTATTTATGAAATAATTAAAAAATTCTAGGTATTAGTCAAGAAGGAATATTTCGAAGAACAGGAAAATTAAAACGTCAACAAGACTTGAAGTTACTTTTATATCAAGGACAATCGCTGAATCTCGAAGACGGTACCTATAATGTTCACGATTGTGCTTCCGTATTAAAGAGTTTCTTAGCAGAATTATCTGAGCCATTATTAACAGAATTATATTACCCCATCCATTGTCAAATAGCTGGTAAATAATTTCAATAATATACAACAATATTATAAGAATTTATTTTATTAAATTCCTTATTTAAATCACATTATTAATAAATTACAGAACTGTGTAATTCAGACTCAATGGCTATGGACTCAAGGCTTTTGACTTCAATTCAATTGCTGTTATTATTATTGCCATCAAATAACCGAATTTTATTGAAACATCTGCTGAATCTTCTTAATAAAACCGCTACTTATGAAAGTAATAATAAAATGAATTGTGATACATTAGCGACGCTCTTTACTCCGCACTTGATGTGTCCTAGAAAATTAACACCTGAAGCACTACATATTAACTCACAGCATTTATCCTGTTTAGTAGCATTTATGATAAAAAAGGGTGAAGAATTATTTGAGATACCGGTGAAATTGGCAACTGATATACGGGCATACTGGGTCGATCAAGAAAGAAAATTATTGAGCCCTAACAATAAAGATGTAAGTTATTATTATTATTATTATTATTATTATTATTATTATTATTATTATTATTATTATTATTATTATTATTTTTTTTTTTTTTATAATGAAAAATTGTCTTGAAATTCATTACATGACACATCTTTTTTTTTTTTCTAGTTGAATGAATCAATGTCAGATACAACAAGCACTGCGCATACAGTATTCAGTTTTGTAGATCATAAGTTAACTGCTAAAGCTAATTCAACAGAAGATACACAAGCAGCATTAGCACAATTGTACGCTCACATACAGGCAATGCCAGAATCAGCTAAAAAACGTCGCCTGGTGAAACAATTCAATAAAGAAAATGGTCAGGGTACACCTCGTCATATAAAACATCAACTACGCACTAAAAGTCTTGGTGATTCCATAAAAAAACATATTTTCCAAAAGAAAATATTGGGCAATAAAAAATTAATTGACATTAATATTGGATGTAATATTAGCAGATGCAGTAGTGAAGAAAATTTACATTTCGACGTAAGTATTATTATTTTAATTTATTACATTTATTACAAATAATCAGCACGAGCATGATTAATTAATTAATTTGCTTGTTTCCCTGGCTTAACAGAAATATAATAAAAAATCAATGCTATCATCGCAAAAATCATTGAGTAAATCAGAAGATGAACTTAGTACTGATAGTTTTATATCACTGGACAATGATAATCTCAATCATTCAAAGTGTAAAAGTGATAGAGCTGACTGTTTGAGTACGCCTAGTATTGGCCGTAAAAATAAAAAGAAATTGGTTGTACTAGATCTAGATACCGAAAATGATAGTATATGTAAAGAATCGCCTGTCGCTTATCAAGAAGGTTTATTGGATATAATGAAGTCTTCCGAAAATGTTTGTATAACATCTGATAAATCTACTGGAGAAGTTAATGAACTGAAGTCAAAGGAACAACCTTTGCTAGATATTACAAATAATATCCGCCGTCACAACAGTGAGCCATCGGATGTCTATTCTTCGAAAGAATTGGTTGATAAAAGTCCTACTACGTCAATATCCAGTAAATCTGATTCAGTTTTACCAACTAAAAGCTCACCAAACAACGAAATTTCAACAATGCCAGGTTTTTCGGAAATTTCGAAACCCGTCAGTAGTTATAGTAAAAAAAGTAGTACTAAGGGCAACAGTTCATCGCCAAAATTAAAAACTAAACTTTGGCTGGCACATAGCGCTGCTTACACGTCAACTCCGTCAGATTTATTACGTCGTAATTTACCTAGTGATTATGGATTAACTCCTATTACTAGTAATGATAAGAGCATGAGTCCTATTACTCAAAGCGCTACTAAAATGACTAAAGCTATGCAGGTATGCATGATTCAATTTTTTAAATTATTAATAAAACTTCAAAATCGACTAACTCTAGTTACTCTTTCTTCTGCTTTTCATTTATTTTTCAATTACAAAAATGTTATTTTACTTTAAAAAAATTTTTTTTCAAATCTTATGCTTATGACTTTTGTTAAATTACACTGTACTTTCTTAAATATTAATATTTTTGAAGATATAAGCTCATCTCGATGATACACTCATCAAGAGCTTTCATTTGAGTACCCACATGCATTTTTATATATTTTTCATATATACATATATATAATATATATAAATATATAAAATATATGAAAAATTGATGTGGGTACTCAAATGAAAGGTCTCAATGATTGCAATGTCGGAATGAGCTTATATCTTTAAAAATGTCAATATTTCACAAGATAAAAGGTCATTTTTTAATCCTGGAAACAATTTTTTTTATTCTCTTAATAATATAGATAATTGTAACTACAGCAAACTTTTTTTAAGAACTTATTGCTTGGTCAATTAATTTTCTAATTTAAATTAATTTATTTATAGGAGACAATGATGACTCCAAGATCAAGAAAGCCAGTGATGATATTGTCCGCGACCAATCTCTGCAATCTATCAAGCGTGAACAAAGCTGATGGCCAATCAGAACCCGCTAATCAATTAAAAGTCGTCAATATTGATATCGACGGTGACGGTAGCGACGATTCAATAAATGAAGAGTCGCCTGTATCAAAAATAGATAGTGTTGACGTTAGAAAAATATCTTCTGAGGTAAATCCAGAACATCGGCCCCCAAATATTCCAGAACTTAATGCTACTGATCTAAATGATAATTGTATTAATACGCAACCAAGTTGCATGTCAATAACGAGTACTTTCAGAGAATACTTACTATCTCGCAGTGTATTAACAGCAAGTCCGGTCGATTTAAGTTTTACATCACGGACTGATGATTATGAACAATCAGAATCAGATTTTAATGGAATAGATGAAAATGGTTTGTCTGACAGTTTATTGCATTGTCTAGATGGTAATATTCCAAGTTCTGATACATCTGGCGTAGTTTCTGGTAGCACTAATGACAGTTTTAGTAATTCAACGGAAAAAATTCAAGATGGTAATCTTTCACCACGTAAACGTAGCACGAGCTTACAACGAAATGATTCCAAACGTTCAGTTAAAAGTTGTCAACATTTAAACGATTCTCAAGAATGCGATGATGATGTGATTATAAATCCCGCTAATGAAATGACTATAAATTCAATTGATTTGAAAGATACTTTTCAAGAAACTTCGTTTTGAAGTTATATAATTATTATATTTTCTATACTTAAGTCTGTAAGTAAAGGCAATCAATTATTGACAAATAAATATTTTTTATTACCTTACATTTTTTGATTATTTTTATTTTTATACATCAGTATTTTTGTAATTTTCACAAAAAGTCGTTTTCATTTAAGTAAAATACTAAATAAGGTAAAAGACCCAATTATTGACACTTGCAATTTTATTTTAATTAAAAAAATCAACTCTAATAAAGTAATAAAAATATTTATAATTATTCTGTCCACGCTGTTAAGTCTATGCTTTGTTTTTGATATGATATACAATCTGTCACCGGATTTCTAAAAAAAAAAAAAAAAAAAAAAAAAAAAAAAATTGCATTTATTGAAACTTATTTTTTTTTTTTTTTTTCTTCATTGTATTTAATATAATATTGAAATACTTACAAGAATGAATCCTCAAGAAGAAATACTTTCGGTTGTACACGTTTCAATGTGTCTCCATTATCACATAATAATTTAGCTAATGTAGTTTTACGGATTTCATGTAATTGTTTAATTGTAAAAGCACCTGGTGTTTTGGTATTTTCATACCAATATCTGTCACCTATAAAATTTTATTTATTATGGATATGAGCTCATCCCGATGTTATACTCATCAAGAGCTTTCATTTGAGTACCCACATGCATTTTTGATATATTTTTCATATATACATATATATATATATATATATATATATATATATATATATATATATATATATATATATATAATATATAAAATATATGAAAAATTGATGTGGGTACTCAAATGAAAGGTCTCAATGAGTGTAGCTCCAGGATGAGCTTATATCGTTAAAAATATCATTAGTTGACAAGATACAATGTCATTTCTTAATTATTGACATTTTTAAAGATATAAACTCATTCTGATGTTACACTCATCAAGAGCTTTCATTTGAGTACCCACATGCATTTTTGATATATTTTTCATATATACATATATATAATATATATAAATATATAAAATATATGAAAAATTCATGTGGATACTCAAATGAAAGGTCTTGACGAGTGTAACATCGGGATGAACTTATATCTTTAAAAATGTCAATAGTTCTCCAGATACAAGGTCATTTCTTAATTATATATCTATAGATAAAGTATTTTCGAATACAGACAAAATTTTCCTTATTCTCTTAATTACATAGATAATTTTTTTATAATCTTACCCAAGCGCACGTTTTTGAAGGCAGTGCCCAGTAAACAAAGAAATGTTGGTCCCATTACTGAATCTTTGATAGGTTTCTCCAATAAAGCGCCTGTTATTAAGTCAATATCATCTACATTCCTGTAAAATACAGAAAAATAAATAATAATAAAATAAGATTAAAAAAAAATTTTTATTAACAATAAAATTATATAGCGTTCTATAAAACCGTGACAACTGCTTAAAGGTTAATGAAAAATCTCATTAGTAATTACCGATAAACACGTTGAAGCCGTTTAATGCTATCCTTGCTCATTATATTTAAAAGATCAGTAAATGTTTTAACTTGAGGAAGATTACAAAATGATCGCCATCTAATGTATCGTGGTAATCCATGATCCCGTCCTTCTTGTATAACATGAGCAACGTAGTCTACGGCGACTTGATTAGTTTTTTCATCATATAAAAATCTTTTCAACAGTATTCCATTTAATCCGAATTGTTTCCTTGAATTTTCAGCTTAAAAATAAATAAAAATTTTTAATATTATTATTAGTAAGAGTAGAAAAAATTCAAAATTAAGAATTTTTAATTACTAAATTTTAAATAATAATTTTTTACCAGTTACACTAGTAATTAATCGATCAACAGCTCCTGATTCGTACAACTCTTGAGGAGCATAAAAATTCGAATGTATAAATTTTTCATTAGATTTAGAATTTATGCGACTCTCCATAGAATCGATTTTTGTTGTAAGAGCAAAAAAGAAAAAAATTCCTGCTGAAGCAACAGCATTCGGTAGGGTTGGGTCAATTCTTGGGTCATAAAAGGTGAAAGCACCAGGCTCTGCTAAGCGAAGTCTATATCTGAAATAGTTATGCCATTATAAAAATTTAAATATTAAAAAATTTATAGTAAAAAAATAAATAATGTTCATCAAAAAATTTTTTTTCAAAATTTTGTGAACTTATTTATTTTTAGATAAATCTATTAATTTAATTCTATGACCTTAAAAATTTGAATTTTAGCCAAAAATCAATTGAAAATAAATAAAAAAAATGGATAATATAAATTAATGGATAATACATGTAAAAATTAAAAAAAAATTTTTTTATAATTTTTTTTATTCCGTCGAGTTATGCTAAAAAATATTAAACCAATATTGTCTAACTTTCTCCTACCTATCTATGTATACATAAGCTTATATGTACCTATCAAGGCTACTTTCACCAAAGATAACTGGCAAAAATTCATTGTAGGTAATATGCTGCATCTCAGCAATAATGATTCGCCGTGACTCTTGAAATAATTTTTCATCATTCCAGTGTGGATTCAGCACATTTAATTGCTTAGCAATTCTATTATGCTCACGTAAAAATAAAACATGCATTAAAGTTATTCCAGGACTCTCATTGATCCTTGAATCCCCACTGAAGAAACAGGGAAGCGCTTTATTACTATTTCGACAATTATCTAAATTTTCCAATGGCACTGGTAAATTCTTTCTTTGGGTGCTGAAAAGACCACTTCTGTTGGCACGTAAACTAGCTGTGATTTGTTCAGAGTTTCCGTAGATTGTTGATAAGTCTAAAAATGATGTTGCTTGATTCATTTGTTGTCTTGATCCTAATTTACAACCCTAAAATAAATTTTTATTAATTTTTTTTTTTCATCAACAATTAAGAAATTACCTTGTATCTTGAGAGTTATTGACATTTTTAAAGATATAAGCTCATCCCGATATTACACTAATCGAGACCTTTCATTTGAGTACCCACATCAATTTTTCATATATTTATATATATTATATATATGTATATATGAAAAATATATCAAAAATGCATGTGGGTACTCAAATGAAAGCTCTTGATGAGTGTATCATCGGGATGAGCTTATATCTTTAAAAACATGAATATCTTAAAAAAAATGATCTTGTATTTTTTTCACGATTGACATTTTTAAAGAAAATTTTAATGTCATATTTTTCTTATTTTTAAACTAAATAATATCATACCTGATAAGTGTTGCCAGGATGTGGAGCAGACCTTGTATATTCCATACAACCTGAGTAATTTTCCATTGGTATAGGAAAACACTCAGGATGAAAATTATCATAATCTACATTACAGCATTTAAATTTCTTACCATTTGGTAAGACCATTTTAGGGGTGTGAGCCAAATCATTGGCAATAAATTGACCAAATAGAGTCGTTATCGCCATTAAATATGGATGTTTAATATCAATACCATGAGAGAAGACATTAATTGATATTTCTCGTGCACTTGGTACAGATAATCGTGGCAATGACACACCATCTTGATAGTCTGCCGGTAATATTCGCGAATAACTTTCTAAAGCTGCTCCCCAAGATGGATGTAATAAATTATTACACCTACCAGAGTAAGTTCTATATTTAATATTTGAGTTTTTACATTCCATAACAATATTTCTAAAAGCATTAGTATCACTGCAGACACCCGAGCCTAAGGTCACCGTTGGTAGCAGCACAATTGCATCTTCTGGAGTCATTTTAAATGCTTCAACCATCATGATCGCCATTGTTTCGCTTCTCAGCGCTTGTTTAGAAAGATTTTTTGCCGCGTCTGATATCTCGTGGGATAAACTCAAAAACCAGGATGGAGACTCTTTACTCAATTGTATTCCAGTATTAAGTATGGCTAGTTCTTTTTGATCATATTTGTTCATAGCGTCATCGACGTGCCTACTTAAATGCCGAATCATTTTTGATGGAACAATAACGCCTTTCCCATCGCTTACTAAGAGGATGAACCACCTAAAGTTATTTTAAAAAAATTTTAGTCAAGTTTTTTAATAATACTCAAGTTAGCGGTCAGCTGTTAATTTTAAAAATTTTTTTAACAAATTAATTACAATAAAAAAATCCTTCTAAAAATTTTCACTCATAATTTTTATTAATTTTCACATGTGAAACTTTTTAATTAAATTTTTTTAAAATATTTAATTGCTATAAAATTCCAAAAAAAATTTTTATGTCTGACAACTTCAGTGGCATAGTTTTTTTTATTGAGTTTTTAATTTTTTTATGTCAAAATAATATTTAAAATAATTTTAACTTTTTTATTTTAATTTTGACGTCTATTTAATATTAAGTGTAATTAATATTGTCTATTAATGACGAATCATCCACTATAACTTTGTTCTATCAATTTTTCTTCACATCAATGATACTAAAATTTATGAATATAAAGTTACACGGGAAGAAAAAAATTACACTGCATATCATCTCGTATTATACTTAGTATTATCTGTGGTAAAAAAAAATTTCAGATAGTATCAAATATAATCCAGATTATACTAAATTATTTTTGTATTATACTCAGTGTAATCTTCGATTTGACCAAGTAATTTTTCTGGTTATACTGTGTAAGATTACACTGGATATAATCCGAAAAAATATCCCATATAATTTGAATTATACTCAGTAGAATCTTGGATTATACAATTTTTTTAAAAATTGTGCTATTTAACTTTTTTATTTTTTAATTTATAAATTTTTTTTTTTAATTTTTAAAATTTGTGAAAATTTTGATAATCAACAAATTTTACAAATTTTATTATAATATTTATATTGATTATATTAAAATATCATTTTTTTTTATATTTTAGAAGTCTTGTCATCTTTACAGGAATATCAACTAATAATTACAAAAGAAGAAATATTAGTTGTTTTGACTTTACTCAAATATCAGCAAATACACTGAAAAAAAAATTTACTTTCATAAAGTAAATAATTTCAAAGAATTTCATCTTCTTGATTTGAGTTGACAAATTTTTAAACTAAGAAATTTTTCTTGGTTTAAGTAAATTTTGCTTAATTCAAAAAATTTTCGTCTTGATTCAAATTATTTATTTTTTCAAGGTATATAAACTCAAAGTTTTATTTTTTTTGAGTAATTTTTAATTATTTAATTTCAAATAAACTAAAATATGATTACGTAATTACTATCAAATAATTAATTGAAAATGTTTTAATTTTTAATAAATAACTTTATAAAAATTTATTTAATATTTTCTGATCTGCTAAACAAAATTGCCAGTTGTATAATTAACGAAATATTGTTACAAGAAAAATAATTTTATAAACTTACCATAAGATGTAAATAAACATTATGATGAAATCACCAGTCAAGAAAACAAACTGATAAATAATTAAAAATGATATATTTCTTCAATACTTAAAAACCATTCTTTCCACTGATTGTAACATATTTAAAAGAAGAAAATGATTTACATTTAAGTTTTTTTTTTTTTTTTTTATTTATATTCTTGGTACGCAAATAATCTCTATAGCGTGCTATATGAGTTGTAAGAACGCGCACGACTGGAAGTCTATGAAAGTACAAGTTACTATGTAAGTACAAGTATGAACGAAAGTACAAGTTACCTTTGGGTTTCGAATGTTTGTCTAAGAGTGGGGTTACAATGGGATCACTATTAAATTTAAATAATCGTAACTGGTACATCATGATCGATATCTTCATCATCATTATCATTATGACAGCGGATGAAGAAACTACTAATAAGCATTTATAAAAAAAAAATATGTTTTCAAATTTATAAAAAATAATTAATTGATCTATTACATAAATAAATTAAATATGAAAAAGCTGTTCTATTTTGTATACAAAAAAATTTTTATATTTTAATCTGTAATCCCCAAAAAAAAAAATTATGACACTGAAGTTAGCAGACGTCGAAAAATTTTTGATTTTTTTTTATTAATTAAATTACAATTACAAAGATGTTTCTAAAAAATTGAACTTATAGTTTTTTAAATTTTTCTACACGTGAAAATTTTTTTTAAATTAATTAACAAAAATTTCTAAAAATTTTGAAATGTCGGCTAATTTCAATTTCATAAAAAATGAGCCAAAATAATTACTAAAAACTTGTAAATAATTACCAAATTATTTACTGATAAAATTATTTAATTTGGCTAATTTTTTATTCTTCAAAATGAAAATAATTTTAATTAATATAAACATATTTTTTTACTACAATGACACACATACATTCTTCAATCATTTTAGGATAGTTTACTATCAATACCAACATAGGTTTTGAACTTGAAAATAACTATCAATTTTATACTCTTATTTATATTTTTTTATTCGTTAAAAAAAATTTTTTTCTTAATTTTTAAATAATATTGCAAGATCAAAGTACAGTTATGCTGTAAAAACTTTCAATGCCGTATATGGTTAAAAAAAAAAAATAAACGCCTATTTTGTATAGAGTACTGAGCAGTTTGTTTGTAAGTATCAATTATTAACAAAATGAAAGTGAAGATGATCGATCATCGTGCGACTACTCTCGGCCATCTGTGAATGACATTATGTTGTAAGATGTAGGTGGTAAGGCTAAATACCATTAACAATCGACTCACAACTTACTGCTTTAGTTCACGGCTACTCTAAGAAAGAGAAAGATTTAATCATAATAAAAGAACGATTTCTTATAAAGATAAAAATAATTAGTAATTAAAAAGAAATTAATTACACAAAATTATGTATTTGTTTATTATCCTTTGTTTAATTAATTAATTAAATTGATAATATTTTTTTTTATGAGTTCATCTCATCGGTATTATCGAGTACAGCCCCGCTGTATGCTAAATCCCAGTATTGTTCAACTTGGTGTTTTTTAAAATGTTCACGAGCCATTCTTTCAATAGGACACACTTTAAATTTGATCTCACCAAAGTGCCGTTGTGTACTGCTTCCTTCCCACACAATGACACACTTATTCGGTACATCATTACCGTCGGTATCTTTTACGATATCTTCTTCCCATTTTATTCTATGCATCATTACACGTCGATATTTACGCAATTGTTTGGCGCCACCCTCAACTACCACGACATTACAGTCACGGAATAACATCACACATCCAGTTAAATACAGTTGTTTTGCATTAGCTTCAACCTTGAACTTTTTCGATGCATTATTTATCAAGTCACGTATTCTGCGAACATAAAAAATTATTACTAATTTTAATCGGGTCAATTACAAAGCTATGATAAAATAATAGCAACCTTGCAGTCACTAAGTGACTGCAGTGACTTGTGAACTATAATAAAATTTTGCTTTATTGAATAATGAATTTTGTTAAATTGCACTGTAAATTTTTAAGAATAAAAAAATAAATTAATTTCGTAAAAGTCATAATTTTTTACCTGTATACAGTTACAAAAACTCCATTAGAAGTGTCTTCTTTGAGCTTTCGTGCCTTCTTTTCTCTTCTTTGATCGACTGTCAATCGACGTGCAGCATTCGCGTCTTCGTGAGCTTTTAATCGTTTCGCCATTTGCTGACGTACGTGAGCTTCGATTTTAGTAGGATCTTGTATTGCTTCAGTACCCAAAACTCGCATTAAATTTGAGATTCTCAACTTCGGTTCAGGCGGTGGTTCCAATCCCAAACGAATTTTTTCTTGCTCTTCTTTCCACGCTTCACGACGGTTTTGTCGGCGAAGTTTTTTACGTTCTTTCTTAGTAAGAAATACCGGCATATATACAGGTCTCGTCGATTCCGCTGAAAATGAGAAAAAAAGAGTTAATTGATTAATATCTTAAAAAAATAAGAAAAAATATATTTTGACAAATTATTTTTTATCAAGAAATTTTATTAAAAAATTTATGCATAAAGTTTTTTTAAATGATGAAACTCTACAGTAGGGTGGGTCAAAAAAATCGAATAATTTATTTTTGACTTTATACTCTGAAAAATAGGTTCGTAGACACCTAAAAAGAATTCTCTCCAAGTATAAGCTCTTAATTATAACGGGAAGGTCCTCCGCTTTGCGGGTTTCTATTTTTTTCGAATAATCAGATAAAAAAATTTATATCTCGCTTCCAACTGCTTGGAAAAATATTCCGTGGCATAGATTTTGTGAGAAATTGAATGCTTTACAAAAAAGGTCTCTTATGACTTTTTCAAAAACTCAACCGATTAAAAGATATTCATAGTTGAAGTTTGGCTATTTTAAGGAAAATATTCGTTTTTATTATGAATTTTATAAGTCGATGAAAAAAATTATTTCGGATTGCGGAACTCATGATTTTGTAGGAAATTTACTGCTCTACAAAAATGGTCTCTTATGATTTTTGATTAAGTGAAGCCGTTACGAGATATTCATCGTCAAACATTAACGAATATCAATATTTCCAGTTTTTGATCAATAATTCGATAAATTTTAATTTAAACTATGAGTTTCAGGAAAATTTACATAAATTTGAGTTTCGATCGATAAAGAAATGTTATAAACAATTTTTTTAATATTGTTTTCAGTCTTGAGCTTGTTTGATTGCATTAAAACAAGAAATTAGAGCATTTTTTTCGACATATAGCCAATGATTAGTTTAATTTGAAGTGAATGACATATTTCTTTGTCAAATTTAATATGAAAAGTATTGAATCAAGTGAGAAACAACCAGTATTTAACTTTTTTATAGATAAATTTTTTATTGAATTATCAATTGCAATATAATTGTCTATATTTTTAACATAACAGTACGCTATTACTATAAATAATTTCTTTTATTACAATTTGGGAATGTTTTTTGATGTTCTTTGACAACTTGCAATAAGTACTGGAATTGTTCTTCATTTTTTGTCAAGCATTGATTATATTCACTGACTAATGCAACAGCTCGCTCTGCTGAATCATTGACAACTTTTAGTTGTTGAAAGTATTCTTTATTTTCGAGATAACTCTCATTAGTAGGCCATAATTCAACATCGACATCAAGAAAGTCATACGGTAGATCGAAGATTTTGAAAAGATTTAATGACTTTTTAGACACAAAGTCACTCAGAGTTCTCTGCGCCAATGAATTCAAATCTTTTTAGCAATTACAAATCTTTTAGCTTTAGAATCTGTACCTTCACGAGTATTAACAGCTTCAACAATACTTTTTTTACTTCTAATGGAACGCCATCGTCAAACAGTGATAAAATGGCAAGTTCATCGCTCAAATACCATAAGTGCGAAATCATTTTTTCACACGTAGCTGAAGAAATCAAAGGATTGATATGTTTGTACTCCAATAAATTTTTCATAAACTGCAAGTCATGATAAGCAGCAGTTGTTGCAGAAGTTGATGAAAACCAAGCTTTTAAATACAATGTGACTATAAAAATACAGAAATGACGAAGACCATGCAATTCTTTCTGAGAGAGTTTGAATTCATCTCTGAATAGATACATTTTCAAACTATAAATGGCCTTAGCCATCCATCTAGCATGATGAACAGCACCAGGACGTTTGAAAGAAATCTTTTCTTGAGGCATTTCTCCAAGGAAAATCAATGATAATTCCAATAATTCTTTATCTAACTTATTATAACATTTCTTTATCGATCGAAACTCAAATTTATGTAAATTTTCCTGAAACTCATAGTTTAAATTAAAATTTATCGAATTATTGATCAAAAACTGGAAATATTGATATTCGTTAATGTTTGACGATGAATATCTCGTAACGGCTTCACTTAATCAAAAAATCATAAGAGACCATTTTTGTAGAGCAGTAAATTTCCTACAAAATCATGAGTTCCGCAATCCGAAATAATTTTTTTCATCGACTTATAAAATTCATAATAAAAACGAATATTTTCCTTAAAATAGCCAAACTTCAACTATGAATATCTTTTAATCGGTTGAGTTTTTGAAAAAGTCATAAGAGACCTTTTTTGTAAAGCATTCAATTTCTCACAAAATCTATGCCACGGAATATTTTTCCAAGCAGTTGGAAGCGAGATATAAATTTTTTTATCTGATTATTCGAAAAAAATAGAAACCCGCAAAGCGGAGGACCTTCCCGTTATAATTAAGAGCTTATACTTGGAGAGAATTCTTTTTAGGTGTCTACGAACCTATTTTTCAGAGTATAAAATCAAAAATAAATTATTCGATTTTTTTGACCCACCCTACTCTACAGCCCTTGTTAATTATTTTTTTTTTTTTTTTTTTTTAATAAAATCAAAAATAATTTGGTCGGATAATTTTGTACAGATTTAAGACGTCTTTACAAAGAATCACCCGTATATATATGTACACCGCATGTCATTAAGCTATGTTTTTACAACATTGTAATGACCCTGTTATTGGCCTATAGGCTGCTGGGTTGTTTTAATAAAAAAATAAATAATTAAATTATACTTACTCGGTGGTCTCATTTGTATTGGATGCTCGACTAAATTAGTAATTGTTGAATTTTTAATTTGTACTTGTTCATCCTCATTAACTGGATAACCACTCGCCAAAATGACCGAGTCCCACCATTCAATATTAGGTACATCCTCATTGAGTGCCTCTGTTTTGGGAGCAATAAGAGCTAATTTGGTGGCCGAACTAATTCCCGTTTTACGTGCAATTTGACTAATTTCATTTTGCAGTTTTTCCAACTGCGCTTTAACACGTATCCTCTCAGCAATCTGTTGAAATTTACCAGGCTCGTGAAACTTCAAAGCTCGTTTACCACGAGTTGGAACTTTAACACCAATCCGATTGTCAAAAAAGTGTGTATCCTGAATTTCTTCGGGCCCTTTTGAATCCTGAAGCTGTGCTTTAAATTCTTCGCGCTTTTTGGCTCTTATATTGGCTTTAAGAGTCGGCACAACATGAGTAAGCTGGATTTCTTTGCCAGTGATGTCAACTGTCCTACCAGACTCATCAAGAATCAATGGAGTAGGTTTATCCGGTACGTTTACCGAATTTAATAAACCGGAATTAAGTTTACTTTTTATTTGGGCTTGAAGCACTACCAGTTTTCTAGCTTTATCTGAATCAGCTTTACTGAGTAATCCTTGTGAATACATGGAACTAGCAATTGGTATTGGGTCACGACTTTTGAAGGAGCTTTTTACGCTTGAAATGTTATTTTGATTGATGGTATTTAATGCTCGTTTACGTTCTTCTATTTGTTTTTGTGCGTTAGCCATCATCTGTTTTATCTGTAATTAAATTATGATTATTATAAACTTGAAAATAAGTAAATACTAGCAACCCTGCAAAAATGATGTGAATGCTGTGAATTGTAAACTAAAAAAAAAATTAAAATTTTGCTTTATTAAATAATTAATTTTGTTAAATTGTACTGTACTTTCTTAAATATTGACATTTTAAAAAATATAAGCTCACCCCAATATTACACTAATCGAGACCTTTCATTTAAGTACCCACATCAATTTTTCATATATTTTTATATATATATATATATATATATATATATATATATATATATATATATATATATATATATATATATATATATATATATATATATATATATATATATATATATATATATATATATATATATATAAAATATATGAAAAATTGATGTGGGTACTTAAATAAACGGTCTCGACGAGTGTAACATCGGGATGAGCTTATATCTTCACAAATGTCAATATTTAACCAAATAAAAGGTCATTCCTTAATTATTTATTTAGAAATGGAGCATTTTTGAATGCAGCCAAAATAATAATAATAATAATATATCGTAATAATTTACATAAATAAAGGTGGATAAAAATAGTTTACCTTAACTTTTCAGCAATTAAAACGTTTAATAAAAAAAACCTTACCATTTCAGGCGACAATTTATTTTCTGCTGTATCGTCATTTTTGCTACCCTCTTTAACTTTGACTTTTTTCGAGTCTTTTTCACGATCACAGTCATCTTCATGTGACCTCTTCTTACTCCTCTTCGTGGATTTATCATTGTCATCAATTCCAAACATTTCAATTATTTTTTTCTACGTTAGAAAATTATCGAAGTTGAATTAGAAATAAAAATAGAAAATTGTTTTAAAAATCAGATTAAAATTTTGTTAAAAAAATTATAATAATTATTAATAACATTATTGTTTTAGAAATTGCTGCTGTCAACATAGTAGAGCGGTATTTTTTTTTTCGCTTTCGGAGTAACTAAAATATTTACTAATACTTAAATATAACATTAAAAAAAGACTGATATATTTTAATAAAAAAAAATTTTCTACTATAAAATATAAAATTTTTTAAACGAATTTACTTTAATTAAAAATAGAGCGATGATAATTGTTACTAACAAGTGCCTTATAGTGTTTACAAACGTAACATAACCAAAATGGTAAATTGTTAAATTATTCAACATTAGTCTATTGTGATTTTTAAAAAAATATAAAAACGCCGGTAAATAATTAAATGAAGAAATATTAAATTTAAAATTATTAATTAACTAATAATTATATTTTATAAACATTTTATCACATCTATCAAAACTAAAACGTTAGTTAAACGAAATGTAATAAACGTCTTACCTTAAATTAATTTTTAATTTTATGCGAAGGTTTAGTAAATTTTTTAAAAATTATTTTCACAATATAGTTTCTTGTTTAAATACTTAAGAAAAATTTTTTATAAGGTTAAATGAAAAATGTTTTATAACAAACAGCTCCCAAAATCCTATAATATGATATTGATGATTGAACTGAAGTTAGTTTAGTATCGATAATCTCGAAAATCTCGAAAAAATGGTTACTGATTCCTTATTGGTTAGAATTAAAGCGCGCGCGCAATTTGAATTCCTAGTTGTCCTTTAGAAATTATAAAATTAATAGGAATTCAAATTTCGCGCATGTGCGCGCGCTTTAATCCTAACCAATAAGGAATCAGTAACCATTTTTTCGAGATTTTCGATACTAAACTAACTTCAGTTCAATCATCAATTTTATTTAATAATTATTTTTTATACATTATGTATAAAAAAATAAATATTTAGATAAAAAAATTTAATTGAGATAATAATCATTTATTAAAATTGAATAATAGCAATTTAAATTAATGATTTAACAATTTTTCTTTGTAAAATTAAACAAAAATTTAAATTTTATTGCAACGCGCATGCGCGACTATAAACCAATCGAGAGCCGTTGTTTTACTGCGCATCAAGTTTAGCCAGGAACCGTTGGTCGGCCATCTTTGCATTCGTTCTCGCTCAGTCATAAGCGCTGCGTCATCGTTTTTTTCTCTCACACAATTTTCATAATTTTTACGTCATTATTCCCTTGTAAAATCTCAATATTGCTCAAAATACTGATATTTACTGAGAAGAATAATAATATGTATGAATTATCGAATTTTATTTCGTAAAATCGCGTAAATATGTATTTGAGATAGTCGCGTTGTCCAAGTATCACTTTAATACGGTAGACACCATTAATCTAAATATGATTATCTCCGCGGTCGAACTCCAGTCTCAAAAAATTAAAAATAAATTGTTAATATTATCAGAAATAATTTTGAAAAAATCAAAAACATTTTTCAGAATTATTATAAAAGTTCATAAATAATAAAATATTTTTTTTTATAATTAAAAAAGTCCTGATGGATTTTGGCGCGTAAATAGTAGATTTTTGAATAATTTATGTCGGATAAAACGTAACATTAAATCGTCGGTTTCGCGGTTTCGGTAGTGTAGTGAAAAAGCAGAGCTCCAGATCTTCTGAATTAAAATTGATATTATTATTAATTTTTCTATCTCTTCGGTAATTTTTTTTTTAAATAATAAAATCATATTATTTAAATCAGAATATATTTAATTCAATTATTTTTGTTTTTTTTTTTTCTAGAAATTCCTGGTCTCATCTCTGTTGGCCATGTTTTGCTGATAATGGCTGAACACCGGTTGGTGAGTGATAAAATGCATGTTTCAATTTATATATTGTTTCAATATGTATCACAAGTTGTCAAAATTCAAATGATTCAAATATAAAATGGAAAGTACTCGTCGTGATACCGATAAAAAATCATTAGCTGGCTACGTAGGTTGCTATTCTTACCGAATCGTTGATTGTCAATGACAGTCCTCACTTAAAACAAAAACAAAAGTTGTGTATTTATTTAGAAAGTACTAGGAATTCAATCATCAATTTTATACTGTAGGACTATAGGATTGAAGATTGAAGAGCTGGAATATTTTACCCCACAAGATTTCGTGGTTTTTTAAATTTGCTACAGTGTGGTAAGTAAAATTACTTGGGTAAATTACTTAGATTTTTTGTTTTGTCGGTTAATAGTCGGTAAGTCATTAAATGACTAACTTGTGTATAAGATGATTGATTTTGTGACAGATGATTGGTATTTGAATTAGTGCAAATTGATGACACTGAAGTTAGCAGACGTCTAAAAATTTTTGATTTTTTTTAAATTGTAATTTTTCAAGTTTTTTACACGTGAAAATTTTTTTTAATTGTTCAGTTGAAATTTTTTCAATTAAAAATTTCTAAAAATTTTTAAATATCGGCTAACTTCAATGACATTATAGTTAGCTGTCACTTCACAATTAAAAAAATTTTTTTTAACAAATAAATTATAGCAAAAAAAAATTATTTAAAAAATGGACTTATAGAAATTTTAATAAATTAAAAATGCAATTTTTTAATAATAATTTTTTTGTTAAAGAAAATTGAAAAATTATCAAGTGACAGCTAACTTTAATGTCATTTTTATGTATGAATAGTCACCTCTTTTTCAGTAATAGTAATACTTGGTAAATAAAGTAATATTCTCTTAATAATATAGATTAAAAAGTCCTGATTCATATTTTTCATACAATTATTGTACGATTACGGCTTACAAAGCTTCAGTAAACTGAATTTGAACGAATGGCGATATTATGCACCCTTACAGAGCGTATCTACTATTGGTCATAGTTGCCATTATAAAAGGCAGTATATTTTTCTAATGCGACAATATTTTGATGATATCAATTCCTTGGAGGAAAGAAAAAAACGTATGAATGTATAATGACTTATGATTATCTAATTTTTGTGAGTCATAAGTAGTATCTTTTGAAGAAATTTGTTTCTTCGCTTGATCTTGATAGTCATTGTAATCATAAAACAATCTAACTCGATTTTTGAATTGCTCTCTATCATAAAAAACAAACAAAACTCGATCATATAAACCCCATAAATAATATTTGATTTTAAATTGAGAGTTTAGTTTTTATGAATTAAGAATTTTTTCTTCTTTGCATTTATATTGTTAATTGATGAAATAATTTTTAACCTTTTTTTAGGTAAATTAAAATTTTTCGATAAATATTTACAAGTAGGGCCAACCACTTTAATTTTCATTTTTTTAATTTTTAAGAATTTAAAAAAATTTTATAAATTTTTTAGAAAATTGTGATATTTAATTTTTTTTTAATTGTTCATTTTTTTATGTACTTAAAAAAAAAATGTGTTAAAAACATAAAAAAAAGATAAAATAGAAATTTTATCCAAAAACATGAGAGCCAAAATTTTTTCCAACTTTTGAAGGCAAAGCTATCGAAATTTTTATTTTTTTCTTTCACGATATTTTTTATCGTAAATGCGTCGTAAAAAAAAAAGCAGAATAAAAAAAATGTCAATTTTTCACCGAATTATGGCCCAAAATAGAATTGACCCCACTTGTAAATAATTACCATTTTTTTTCAATTTCCAAAAATGAATTTTACACAACTGTAAAAATTTTACAGTAAAAAACAAACTACCCTGACTATTTTAAGAATGAAAGTTAGTATTTAAAAAATTTTTTGTATACTTTTTATGAGAACGTTCTTGTTACTAAATTTATATTTTTGGAATTCACTGGATTGATGTCAGAAGATATATTTTAAAATGAAATGTAATGAAATTTGATCTTAAGTTTATAAATAACTTATAATATTCTTAGGTATGTATCCCCTTTGCTTGACTTATGACACTTATATTTAAATAGCACTAATTATTGTTTATACTCGATCTCTAATTAATCCATAAAATAGCAAGCAAATCATGATTATCATTATAATTATCATTATCATAATTATTAGCACCATTGGAGCTATTAACTAAACGAACTGCGCATATGTTGACTGTTGTTCAAACTTGATTTATTTCATGATATGAAGAGTAGTCATGATATGAGTTTAGTCGTAAACGTACTCAGTATGTAGGTCGAGAGACGACTGAATTAAACCAACACGATGTGAGTTAACGCGATAAAATTCAAATACATTGTTATATATCTAATATTTTGCGTTAAGCCTTATACTCATCATCTTATACTTATAATTAATTTTTTATTTCGGCTCTTCCTTTTCAAAAAATTGTACAGTAAAAATTTTAATACTCTTTTTTTCTGTTCTGCAATTTTTTGTCAGCAATTTATTATTTTTTATAATTCTGAAGTTAGCCGCGTTTTTAATTTTTTTATTATTAATTAAATTAGAACAAAAAAATTATATTTTAAAAATTGCATTTACAGTTTTTCAAGTTTTTTACAATTGAAAATTTTTTTTTCTAAAATTCTAAAAATTTTTCTCTAAATTTCTTCATCGATATTTCTTCTTTGTGCAAATGAAAATTTTTTTTAAAGAAAAGCGACCAGAAAAAATTATAATAAATGTAAATAATTTTTAACGTTTGCGTTTGTTGAATAATGTGTGACTGTGAACGCGTGGACAAATTCCAGTACCCCGGTTATTAATTTTTTCCTTCCATCAAAACAGCCTTCGAGCTCTTATCATAGCGATTACACAACATTCATTTGTGTCGCATACGTAAGTCAGTGTAGAGTTGATTTGGTAATCGAGACAGGAAAACACGATGATCATCAAGAGTGTGTACAGCAGTAATTACAATACATAACAGACAAAATTATAAAAATTAAGTTAACTGACATCTAAAAATGTTGATGACATTAAATTTAATTATTCTTTAATTTTTTTTGACAAATAAATTTGTATCAAAAAATTATTTTTAATTTTTTAAAATTTCTACATGTCAATATTTTTTTGTTTTAATTTAAGTAATGGAAAAAATTAAAAACATTGGCTAATTTTATTATTATAAATATCTGCTAAATTAATTTTCATAAAATTAAAAAAATTAATTTTTAATTGAAAAATTATTACGAAAAAATAAATGAAAATTTTAATTTATAAAAAATATGAAAAACTATAAGTGGAATTTAAAAAAAATATTTTTTTGGTTTTTTTTCAATAATTAAATTGAAACTAAAAAATTTTTTTTAAAAATTGCACTTATAGTTTTTCAATTTTTGTATAAATCAAAATTTTTCTTTATTTTTTTTATAATAATTTTTCAATTCTAAAAATTTTATGAAAATTAAGTTTCAATGAAATTATTGAAAAAAAAATAAAAAAATTAAAAACGTCAGCTAACTTAAGTATTATACCAAAAAGCTAAACTAAACTAAAAATTGATTGACATTATTAGAATAGTATCAGCAAAATAGTGATAGTGTCGTCGATGAAGTTTAGCACGTGGTCTCACTGGTAAGTTTATCAAATTTAAAGGCAGAGTAGTGTCTGTCGTCGTTGTGCCTAAGAGAGTAGAGAGTTGTAGGTTGTAGGCGTCGTCGTGGCCACGGCGTTGGTAGATGTCCGTGGTTAGCTGGATGTTATCATCATCAGAGCGCGTGCGTATTTAAAGAGACGTATGCAAGGTAGATAGCGACGGCGCAGCAGAGAATATCACTACCATCAACAACGTTAACGGCGGCGGGGACGACGAAGCTAGGCTATAGCGAAGGCCGAAGATCGCCGAGCGCACGGTGCTACGTGGAGTCTCAGGCTGGTCTGGCTAACACAGTGTTCTAAAAGTCTTTACCCCACACGAATCAGAAACATTAACTACGACGGGAAACCGTCGTAAGCCGCGTTATCGGAGCACCGGGGGCTCCATAGTAACCAACCTGATACAGAACTACCAAAAGCTGGTAGAGTTTTTGTGTAAACAATTATTCCTCCTCAACAAGGAAGGGGCCTATCTCCAATAAGTACGTGGACGTGCTATCTATCAATTAATCCACTAAAATTCATTTTTACCTGAACACACATTTTTTATTTTTATCAAAACCGCTCGTTGGTTTTAAATTAGGAGTAAAACGTCGACAGTGCGGAGAAAGGCTGCCGAGTTTTTACATCACCATGTACGGGGTAGTTTAGAGATAGGGTTGCTTCATTGGTGGTAGTGGTAGTGGTGGTGGTGGTGGTGGTGGTGGTGGTGCTGCTGCTGCTGTAATAGTTTTGTGTTTTATTTATCATTATGCCAAGTTGATTCCAAAAGGACTTGAGTTTTAAATAAATATAAATGTTTTATGTTTTTTGATGGTTCTATTACATAAAATGTGGTGCGCACGAGGTTGAGCTGCATCAGTGTTCTTTATCGGTAGTAGTTGTGCAAGTGCTTCGACAGAGTAATAAGTGTCGTAGATATATAGGAGTATAGGAGTAGATTGGTTGCGTTAAGTCGCTAGGTCTCTTATTCCGTCTAAGATTCATTCAATGACTCAGTTTTATCCTGGCAAATAAAATATTTTCACTAAATTTTTATGTTTAATCAAACATTAAATAGCTAAAAAAAAATACCTTATAATGTATTTATAACTTTATTGCCGCTCAAAAATTATCATCAATCATTATTTATTACGTAATCGAGGTGAGCGCACAATAAATATTATAAAAACACCATGCATCGGAGTGTCAGAGCTTGCTGCTTCGATCTCTTTCGAAGCACACTTGGTCTGGTGTAACAGCTAGTTAATGCTAGATCGGTATCAAGGAAAAGTGTAAAAGTATTTCCTGCAAGAAAAAAAAAAAATAAAGAATAAAAGTTTTAAAATTTTAAAGTTTATAAGACCAGGAGTTTTCCGGGTTAACGTGGGTCTTGATGAGCGTACGATCGATCGGGAGCTCGCGTGCTCGTAGTTGAGGACACTGACGACGCCCGGGTTTTGTTCTTCAAGAAAGCTTCCTTCTGGATTTAAATTGTTGAACCAGAATAAAAGTTACGGGAAAAAAATTAAAAACATTAATTGCGGTTGATTAGTCAGACTTAAAGTGCAAGTCGAAGTTTATGGGGGACTTTGGAGGCGCAAGCCTTTTTTCAAATACTCCGACGACAGGGTGCAGACAAACGAGCACGTCGTCAACGGTAACGCTGCTAAGCAACCAAGTAGGAGCTATGCAAGACGATCTTTTGATAGAGAAGCAGAGCAGCGCTAAAGCAGCGCCTCTTTCACCAGGGCTGGATCCACCCGGTGATAAATCTAAGGATGTGTCTGAGGCTGAAAACATCGCCATCGCTCCGTCTACGACCTCGTCTATGGACAAGGAGATTTCTTCGTGCGGCAACTCTTCGAGCTTGCAAGGATTCACGGATCCAGTAAGAGTTCCTAGCTTGTGGGCGAACACATCTGATGATTCTGGACTTCATTCGCTGCCAGTAAATGGTTCAATAGCGACTTTCCAAAACTTCCCGGCCGGTGGACCCGGGCTGTTTGCAGGGTCAGGATCTCGACGCGCTATCACTGCGAGTCACAACTTTCCTCAGCATGGGAACGCAAGCTCTGCTGCAGGCAGACACGGTCTGCAAGTCAGCAACCAGCAGCAGCAGCAGCAGCAGCAGCAGCAGCAGCAGCAGCAGCAGCAGCAACAGCAACAACAGCAGCAAGCTCAGCAGCAGGCTCAACAGCAAGCTCAACAGGCTCAGCAAACGGGCCAACAACCACCTACCTCTCATCCAGGTGTCTATCACCATGTGAAAGGATACGCTGCTTGGTCAGGTGGTCCTCAAGGGCCTCAACAATGGGGTGGAGGACCACAAGCTACCGCCAGCTCAGCATTGTCACCCTGGAGTCGCGGTAGATCCGTGCCAAATCTCCCACCACTGCATTCATCCTTGCATGCCGCAGCAGCGGTCGCTGCGGCTGCTGGCTTGCAAGGCAGAAAACCAAGTCCGACATTTCCGGGGCATTCTGGGCCCAATCAATCTCATCCTTCGAATATCAGCCCGGTTAAGTTTCGGCGTAGCACTTCTTATCCTGGCAAGGGGAATCTTTATCCGCCTCAGCCTGCGCCGACTTTTGAAGTCACTACTGCTGAAGAAAGAGATTTGCTTCAATTACCCTATCAGCAGGTCAGTTTGAGAATTTATTTTGGTACACAGAAAAAATTTTTCGTCATTGTGTAGAGTGTTAAAATTTGTGTGTAGAATATTACACTCTAGTGTGTAGAATTTAACATTCTAGTGTGTTAAATCATTGAATCAACACATGAGAATGTTAAATTTTACACACTAGAGTGTAATATTCTACACATGAAATTTTAACATTCTACACCATGACGAAATATTTTTTACTGTGTAAATATTTAACAAGTGGGGTCAAACATTTTCATTTTCATTTTTTTCAACGGAATTTATTTTTGATTTTTTTTATATAAGGTAAAAGACCTCATTAGTGGCACTTTTTCTGTCAATGAATAAATGTTCTACTTGGAATAAAAATTAAAAATTTTTTTGATCTAAAAGTCTTAAAGATGCGGAATAATATATTCATAATAAAAATGAATGATTTCATTAATTAAGTACCAAAATCAAAGAAAGTGTCAGTAATTGGATCCCCGCCACTACTGGGGTCTTTTACTTATTTTTTTTTTTTTTTATTAATTGTTCATTTTTTGTTAAATTGGACATTTTAAAAAAAAATTTTTAAATGTTAATTTTTCACTTAATTATGGCCCAAAACGGGATTGACTCCACTTGTAAATTATAACCTTTATTTTTATTTTAAATTTTTGATTTGATTTAAAATTTTTAAACCCAATACTAAAGGTTTCGTTGTGTTTTTGATCTGTTACGAAATATCACACTATAAGTTCATACGTGGTGTGTTATGCAACGACACTTATAAGTACACATTTAATTTTAGAGTTGTCGTTAGTCGAGTTTTTTCAACTGCTTCATGATATTTTTATTGTGTTATTTTTTTACACTATTTGTATGAGTATTTTTGGTATTTATTAATAACTTTTTTTTCGAGCAAAAAGTTTAAAAATTATTTAAAAATTTTTGAAAAAATTTTAAAAACTTCTCTTAAATTATCGACTAGATTATTTACCAGGCAGTAAATAATTTTGATAAAACAAAATACAGAGTAGCTTATTTTACAAAAAACATTATTGTATGTTCATTCGTCGTCGATTGTGACCTAATTTCTTCAACTAGCTTCTCTCTTCTCGGTCGATGTGTCTAGAATAAGTAAGCTTAGCTATTTTAACCGCAGAACAAAAATAAGTGATGCATACCATTCGAACGAAATGGCGAGAGTTTCGTTTTAATCATCATTTTCTTTATTTTTATTATTTTATTTATTTTTTGCCTTGGCATTTTCTTCGGGAATTTTTATCTTACCACAGAGACCTTTTTAACCATCTTTTATTAGCTGAACCGAGCTGGGTGTAAATATTGATTATATCCTGAAGCATTGTCAATCCATAAAAAATAAAAATTTATTAAGTGTGTTCAGTCGCAGCGTACATTGTTAGCGTCAAACAATCAACTCAATTTATAAAATTTCTTTTTTTTTCCTCCACTTACTTTTATAATTTTTTAATTAACTGCCGTGTAAGTTATTTTATTTTTTTAGTTTTGATTCGTGAACATGTAAACAGGTTAAAACAAAAATTTGTAAATCGATACCAGACAAGTGCTCAAAAAACTTGTAAGCGTTTTTTTTTTTTTTATTGTATTGTATGCGCTGACTATTAAATCAGACAATTAAAGCTTAAAAATAAATTAAAAAGGAATAATTAAAAACAATAATAAAAATATAAGTAATTTTTTGCATATTGTTTAGAAATAGAATCTATTTCTGGCCGTAAAAAAATTCTCAATAAATTTTTTAAAAATTTTAATTCATTTTTTTTTTTTTTTATTAATTAAAGTTAATTATAAAAAACATAATTTGGAAAAAATTTCTTAAAATCTCAATTTTTTGACGGTAAAAAATTTTTAAACTTGTTTTTTTCAAATTGTTTATGGTGAAATGCATAAAAAATTATTTGAAAAAATTTTGGAAACAATTTTTTGTAAAAATTTAATTTTTTATTTAAAGCTGAAAATTAAAAAATTTTAATTAAAATTTTATTTCGAGATTACAAAGAATATACTCCAGATATCACTCAGTATAATCTGGATTATACCAGTTACTATCTAAAATTTTTTTTTTTCACAACAGATATCACTGAGTATAATCTGGGATAATATTCAGTGTCATCTTGTTCTTTTCGAGTACTTAGTTTTAAAAAATTAAACTGGATAATATGAATAATATCAATTTTATTTTAAATAAATTATAATTTATAATGCTATATAATTAATGAAGAAATTTAAATAGAGTCACTAAATCCATTGAATTAATTTTTAATAACTAAAAGTGGAACAATAACATAAAAGTTGAAAGAGTAAATCGAAGTCATATGTACATATATTCGCTATTCACCTTGAGTGTGTATATCAGCACATATGTATTGCTGTACAGTTGGCAATCATCGTAACATAGTCGTGGCGCGATATGAGTATTTGTTGTTTACTATGATAAATGTTATTTTATTTTTCAGTCGGAACCGAGATTGTTACATTCCTGTAATATTTGTAAATATCTTTACAATATTTGTGAATATATGCAATAGTAAAGTGTAACTTGAAAAATGTACGATTATTCTATGCGAAAAAGCAAAGTATTGATCTTTGAAGCTGGTCCAAAAATAGTTTAGAACGAAAATAGGCCGACGCTGCAGTCTAATGCATTCTGCAGTGCGGCTAATGTCGTTTGAGCTTCAATAAAATCATGTATTGTTCTTCAATGTAATTTAAAGATTCGAACAAAAGAAATTTTTTTTTCTGCAAAATTTATCATAGGAAAAAAAAATTTATTTTATACAAATTTATCATAATAATAAATCAAAGATTGCCTGGTTGAGTTGTAATTTTGAATTGTATGTAACTCTATAAATATAAAAGTCAATTTTATAGTCAACTTAGTATGGCATAGTAAAGTATGTAAAGTAATAGAGCTTCTTGCGACGGTATAGTAAGATCATATTATCATATGTACAGTAAAAAAGTTGGCTTACAAGATCATGCATCGTTAGATATAACTATGTATACAAGATTTTTTTTATAAACTTATAACAGCGTAAAATTACAATTGATGAACTGAAAATCTTTAATTTTGAATAACTTACTTCAATAATTATTATTTGTAGTCGCAATTTATTTAAAAGTATTTTTGCAATTTGTTCCTACATAACACTTCAAACCGAAGTTGTCAAGTCGAATGGTCTAATTTTATCAAAATATTTATTTTTACTATTAAAATGTCGATAACTGAGTTTTGATTCGATTTTAATTGAGCTATACACTTTAAAAAAATTATATTGATAGTTTTCACCAAAAAATAAACTCACAATTTTTTTATTATATTTGTCTAAATCATCAAAAAATTTATTTTTATAAATAAAAATAAATATAAGGGGAATGATCGAGATGTGCGCAGGCTCTTGACCTATTCGCGCGAGAAAATAAATTTAAATTTAAGCCTCTAGAGTCGCTCTGGAGTCGAAGTATAATTCATAGTTCAATATAATATGTTATCGATAATCTATTATCTTCGACGAATCGTACAGTATATAATTGACTAACCAACTAAGCTGTAAAGTTTATTGAGAGAATTTAATTCATTGCAGTGACATATATAAAATAAAAATTTGACGCGTAAGCAATTTGATATTGATTAATTTTTTATTAAACATTTTTTTCGTAGCCAAATTTTATATTGTACGTACGAGTTTCATTTAAAAATTAAATATCTGACCACAAAATTATTTAAACATCAATATTGAGTATAATGAAAGTTAGTTATGCCGATTTTCCAATTAATCAATTGTAATTTATATTATTAAGAGAATAAGAAAAATTTTGTCTCCAGGATAGTCATATTGTGTCTTTTCAAGGTTTCATATTACTCTCACCGATAGTCAATTTATGATGATAAATATTCAGGCTGCATTCGAAAATACTCGATCTCTAGATACATAATTAAGAAATGACCTTGTATCTTGTGAACTATTGACATTTTTAAAGATATAAGCTCACCCTGACATTACACTCATCGAGACCTTTTATTTGAGTACCCACATCAATTTTTCATATATTTATATATATATATATATATATATATATATATATATATATATATATATATATATATATATATATATATATATATATATATATATATGTATATATGAAAAATATATCAAAAATGCATGTGGGTACTCAAATGAAAGCTCTTGATGAGTGTAACATCGGGTTGGGCTTATATCTTTAAAAACGTCAATAATTAAGAAAGTACAGTGCAATTTAACAAAATTCATTACTTAACGAAGCAAAATTTTAGTTATTTACAGTTCACAAGTTACGGCAGTCACATAGTGTTTGCACGGTTGCTAGCTTTTATTTACTTACGTAATTACTGTGAAAAATACTTTTAAGTTCATTCAGAATTCACAATTACATTTACAAATATATAGTCTACGCTTCTGGAAATTTTCGTATGTTATTTTCTCTTTACAAGTCTACAAATAAATAAATGAGACTTTAATCTAAAAGTTTGAACATTAAAGTAGATATTTATCTTTATTTTTAAGTTTTTGCTCTGCTTACTGCTTGTTTCGTTTCAATCTCTCCTTCGTCATACTTTTTCTTGTTTTACTGATTTATTATCTTTACGGCTGAACTGACGTACTTCGTTCTCCTGCATTTGGAAAAGTAATTCGTATAAGTTACTTTTTCGCCTTATATTGATAAATATTAAAGTATAAAATACTAATAATTTTGTACAATAAATATGTGTATCAAGAAAGTTTGTTCAGAAAATTTTGTTTTCTCTTTATTTCGCTTTTGAAATTAAATTAAAATCAACTTATATGAAAGAAAATAAATATGTGTAACTTTACGCGAGATTGAAGTAAAACTACGTTGACGTTTAGTTAAATTATTCTGACGTAAAGATAAACAAGTTCGATTAAAAATTTTAGCAGTATTAATTACATTCAATTGTCGTAAAGAGTAAAATCGAACTAGCTGCTGAGCTTTCGTTATTTTTTATTACCCAAAGTGTCAAAAATTTTTTAGTTAAAAAATTCTGCCTCTAATTTTCCCTACAATCAGCATTTAAAACCAAATCCATTCATAAACTTTTATAACAATGAATATTTGAATTTTATCCTTGTTTTTAAAAATTCACTAACATGTCGAAAAGAAGGAACTTCAAACTAAATTAGAATAAAAATTAAATTTCTGTAACTTAAAAATTATTTATATTGTATTTAGCAAATGAAAAAATAAAATTTCCCGTTCTAGTTCTGTAAGTTCTCTGTTTTAACTAGTACTTTCGTCGGCAGTATTTCAATTAATGTAAAATACTTAAGGGAATGGAAAAGCTCAGAAGAGAGAAAGAGAAAAAGAGAGAGAGAGAACAGCATTTTCCCAGGCTATATGAAAGAAAAGCGTTTTTCCTCGGTAGCACCAGCAATAGCATAAGTAGGTCACCCCATTTGTGTTGTAGCATGAGGGGGTTGGCTTTAGTAGTGGGAAGAGGGTAACACAAAGACTGGTTGCACAAGAGGGGATGCCGTACGCGAATGGCGGCGTTATGGACTTGGGAGTAGGGTTGACGGGGAATGAAAACGGGTGAAGAAAATCCCGACAGGGTAAGGGGTAGTAAAAATCTCGCTACAGGTTTTCTCTTGTTTTGTTAGTTATGCCACGTAGCAAAGTCTGTCCCATTAAATATTGCCGCAAGCATCAACAAAGAATGTGCAGTATGTTATTGTATAATATAAATATACGCTAAAAATGTCATCGAATCAATAGTCAGACGAACGCAAGCTCGATCGCAGGCGTCACTAATTTGATTCATACATTTCACTCAACTATTATCCTTCATTCAGTATTTCCGCTAATTTTTTTATCCATTATATTTTAATTTATTAGTAATTTACGATGCAATTCTCATTACCATATATTTATGTATTATTCGCTGTAAATTTTTATTTCTTTGGTCCATTGGAACTAATTAGACTTTTCAATTGAGAAAAAAAAATTTTTTTAACATACAATAAGTGCCTGGATATAAATTATAGGCTAATTATTGGAAATTGTCAATCGTAGTATTTAGATATTGATGAAATACTAATTAAAAAATTGAAGAACATTTTTTAAATAAAAAACAGCAATATCATTGAATGTAAATTTATTTTTTTTTTAATTATTTCAAATTAGATTTCTTAATCAGGATAATTAAACATGCTAAAAACAGTTTGCATCGCTTGAAATTTAACAAAAATAAAATTAGTTGACATTTAAAAATTTTTATAAATTTTTTATTGAAGAAATTTCAATTAAACAATTAAAAAAAAAAATTCATGTGTAAAAAATTAAAAAAATTACAAGTGCAATTTTTTAGAAATATTTTTTTAGTTGTAATTTAATTTAAAAAAAAAACTTAAAAAATTTTAGACGTCTGCTAACTTCAGTGACATTTAAATTGATTAGAAATAATAATAATCTATTTTTAGTCTTAACGATACTTCATTAAAACCAAATGAAGAACTTCTCAGCACTTTCGCCATGTTTACTGATAGACGATTGACCTGATTATTTTTTTACCGTGAGCCTAAAATCTGCTAAATATTGAGTTAAATATTCTAGGATGTATTATAATAAATAATAATTTATAAATTTACAATCAGACCTTGAAAAATTTTGATAACTAATGCACTGTAAGTATAGTTCATGAAATAAAAACATTGAAAACTTCGGAGGGTTACAAAGTTTAAAAATGTATGTATAAAATATATTAAAATTTTCATACTGGTACTAGTACTAGTAGCAGTAGTAGTTAATATTCATAGTGGCTGATCGTGTCGTTGGTAAGTAAATAGTAAATGCAACGTCACTAATCGATACAAGTGACCTCAAGCAGAATAAACACAAGTCGTTAAGAACTGCTGCTACTGCGGCCTGCGGCACCGCCAGACATACGCAGCCACATCTAACCTCTAGGCGCACGCGATTCACTATCGACATTTTTTTGAATATCACAATATTTACTGTTATTTATTTTTATTTATAGAATCGAAAAAATATATATTAAAAGCAGAAACTGACCTAGATATAACTTTTCCGACAATTTACTATATTTTTAAATTTATGACCAAAAATAAATTTAGTAAGGGTTTTTTATAAATAAAAACTCACCTGTACAAACTAAAAACGGATTTATGGCGCTTAAAATGTTTTACTTTTATGAGTTTTACACTTTGCTTTGTTAACAGCGCGTGAGATGGAAAAAACTGTAAAATGTTTGACTTCATAGATCGTCGCTGTTTTCATTTATTTTCATAAAAACCTACTGCAAATTGCTGTTAAAACTTTCGGAATATATTATTTTTATTTTTGTGTTTTTGTACTTTTTAAGCTTTGAAACAATTTAACAGACATAAAACGTTTGAAAAATTATAACCAATTAACCAATTAAGCAAACAATTTTCCAATTTTCATTCGATGTTATTGTCAACATAAGTTAATTCGGAAACATTTCAATAACACGGTCTAAAGTTACACGTGTGTTGAAGCGTACTTGGCGCTAGACACTACCGCGTCTCTGAATATATTTCTGGAATAAATGATTTGTTTTTTGCAATCACTTTTAAATTACTAGACCGATTGATTTAAAGACTAATCAATTCTGAAGCTTGATAAACTTCATTTGAATTGATCGAAACTCTGATTTGTTAGAAAATTATTCTTGACGTAAAAATTCAAAAAATTTGTCGAAAAAAATCAGAATTATTAATAATCATTTATTTGACATATTCGTATAAGCCGCATAATATATTATTTTACATGCCTGAAAGATATGTTCAGTTATGTGGTATCACAAAAACGATATTAATTTCATTTTAGATACACAAAGCATGTGCAGACATCCTACCAAAGGTAACAGAACGTAAGGCGTATCCGATAAACTTTATTATAAAAAAATTGTTGATTATTTTCTGTTTCTAGACGTACAATCTAATATAATTAATTTGATGATAAAAAAATTGACGATTGCTCTATTTTCACTGTTTTTATACTTTTTAATTTCCCGCTAAGAAAATTGAAAATTTTCAAAAATCGGAAAGTTATTGGTTAAACTCTGTTTTATTAAACTTCTATTAGATTTTTGAGCTTGGAAAGCTCAAAATGATACGCAATCTATATTTTTGAACTCAAATTAAATTTTGAGAGCTTAAGTATGGAATTAGCGGAAAGTTACAGGGATATGACCTTTAAGGTCAACCGTTTTCCTAATTTTTTCATTTACGTTAATGATGACTACATATTAATATATTATTCATATTAATTACAATTAGAATAATTAGAAGATGTATGTAAACAAAGTGAAAAAATATTTTGTAAAGAATTAGCATAATATCACCGAGATTTTTAGTTTTTCTTTTTGCTTTGTATTCTATTTGAGTTCTCTCCCACCACTCATTTGACTTATTCATTTTAAATTGCTTAGAGAACTTTTTCCCTCTTAAGTATCTCTCTCGCGTTCTCGCGGAGTCGTCAATGACGAAAGGAGACAAGAGGGTATCATTTCCTGAAGGGATAGAGAGTCTGTTTCTGGTCTAGACGGCGTTCTCTCTAGTATCATTACTTTACTGTAGTCTAATTTTTTTTACTCGTTGAATCTTCATTACTTCTCTCACATGCGTACAAATATATAGAAAATTTCAAATAGTACCGTATGTTTAAGTTTCCTTTCTTTTCAAACGAAAACATGGTAAAATATGCATAGAAAAATACAACACATTTTTACTTTGTGTTTATTTTGTTTAAAACTTTTGTTTTTCGTTTTTACTGTTACTTTGAACACATTTTTATTATCCACAAGCACCCAAACATTTATCAGACTTTCATAATAATAATTATTATGTCATGCGGAATTAAAGAAGAAACAAAGAAAAAAAACGTTGGTGTAAAAATAAATATCTATGAAACAATACATGTGTCTAGATTAAAGTTTTAATTTATGTTGTAGTTGAGTAATATTTTGTAAAGTACAGAGAACTTAAATTTTAAATTTGACAAATGACTTATTCTTTCCGCTATCTAGTAAATTTTTGCTGTCATTAAGGGCCATTTTTTCAATCCAGAATAAAATTTTATCCAGTAATGAAATATTTATTTATTTATAATATAACAAAATGAAAAAAATTCAATTTGTTGAATCAATTTTTTTACAACTTTGATCCAAAAGAAAAAAGCTCTTGGAAAAATTATATGTATTTTATTTGGAAACAATTTAATGTTTAGTTAAATTTTAAAGGATACATTTTTTTTCAGGAATAGTTTTTTTTACAATGAATTTTTGTTATTCTACTTTAGACAATGCTTGAATTACAAAACGTAAATTAGTGTTTCTGGTAAAAATAAATCTCCTGCTGAAAACCGCAGTAAATAATTAATCGACCGAAAGGTTACGATACCCCGGCCTTTTCTTCGCTCATCCGCTTATGACTTGAAATCCTATTCAAACTTGTATGAATGTATTGTAAGCTTCCTATCCATACCGCAACTCTCACTTATATTAGTAAGATTTTTCAAAATCGAATTTTCTGAAAAATTATTGGACGCACAAAAAAAAATTCTAAATGAGTTGCTATACTTCAAACAACGAGTAAGTTTTTTAATTCCTAAGCACATAATTGAATATTTTTAGTCATGGATATAATTTGTTGAAAGTTATTTGATTTTGATTGGCAACAAGGGCATTGCATAACTTTAACGTTTAGCTCAATCGATATAGATTAGTATATTTGAAACACGAGAGGAAAGCACGACATTTTGACTTACGTAGAACTACTTCTACCCTTTAGTATGCAATCTATTGTTCTCTAAATCATTGTTTAACCCTATCCTGTATTTAGGATAATGCTTGATAAGGAAATATTAGAGAAATTTGATAAAATGAATAGTTTTACACTCAAAAAAATTCAATTTCAACAAGGTATTAATTTTGATTCAAAAAAATCAAGGTAAGAAATTCTTAAAGTGCGATAAGTTATCTTTAAAATAAATTTCTTGGGTCAAGATAACTTCTTTTGAATCAATACAGTTTTTCATCCGTGTATATTTTCGAGTGCTTAAGTTAGAAAATAGAGTAGTGAAAAGTTTGAGGAACGGCCTGCCGGGTGAACGTTGTTCAGATTTTTTTCCAGTGTAATGTACCTAAAAATCGACTTGACCCTACTTTAGATGAGGATAGAAGGTTCCTTTCACTACCTGTACTGGTCGACCTGCATACACGGTTTACTACTACGACTACTATATTCTTATAAAGTTCTTCTGGCCGTAAATTTGCGCCAGCGCAATTTCACAAAACAAGGAACAGTTTTTCTCTTTCTTCCTTGCAAAACATATATATGTTGGTACAAGGGTGTTTATATATATAGAGAAACGACAGAGCCAGCTTACAGTGAAAAATCAATATAGGAAAACCAGGAACTAGTAGCAGCAGGGCGTGCAAGCTCCACCCTAGCGCCATCATGTTCTCTCACTTTCATCCCCTCTTCTACTTACTTTCACACTCTCATCTATATTCATGTATAGAAACTTAAAAATATGTATATATGATGTAGAAGTGCACTAGGAAAAATACATAGACATTAATTTTACCCTTTTCTAACTTTCAATCTACGTCTCAACGACTTCAGTACCTTGGAAGAAAAAAAAAAATCGTCTTTCGTTACAGGCGCTACTTCTGAATGCCTACCTAAAAAAATAATATGCAAAAGTAATCACCCTTATGCATTTATGTGACGACGGAATTCGGCAAGTATGGCTGGAATTTTTTTGAGATAAAATTATAGAAACATTTGAAAAATTATTCTGTCTAAGGTAGCGCTTCATTATTAATGATGACGAAGATTTTGTAGTATAAAAATAAACAACCTGTATCAGTTGAAAAAAATCATCATTACTCAGATAAAATAAAGTATATACCATGTTTTTGTGATTTATCCATAATTATATAGAACTATGTGACCGCCGTGACTTGTGAACTATAAATAGATAAAATTTTGCGTTATTAAATAATGGCTTTTGTTAAATTGCACTGTACTTTCTTAAATATTGAAGTTTTTAAAAATATAAGCTCATCCCGATGTTACACTCATCAAGAGCTTTCATTTGAGTACCCGCATGCATTTTGATATATTTTTCATATATTCATATATATAAATATATAAAATATATGAAAAATTGATGTGGGTACTCAAATGAAAGGTCTCAATGACTGTAAAGTCGGGGTGAGCTTATATCTTTAAAAATGTTAATAGTTCACAAGATAAAAGGTAATTTCTTAATTATCGACAGATCTTAATATATTCAGATATCTGAATCGATTGTCTGGTAATAAATATTATGACTCTGGTAGTTATGATATTTTGATTTATATAATCATTTTTAGTCTTAAATCAATTTGTGAGTAGTAGTGGTCATGTTCTGGTCGGACATAGAGTTAGCGTGTCAAATATATGTGGTGTAGTTATAACTTGGAATTTCCCTCAAATCTTTTTACTCGTAACTAAGCTGTTATTTTATGCTACGTACGTCTGTTTTTCTCAATCGGTCAACGTCAAAAGCTTTGTTAGGTTTCTCTAGACATTTTTCTCTCTTTTTTTCTTCCACCCTTAAGGTATAGCCCTCATTTTTCGAGGTTGTTGAACCTAAATAAATTTATATAGGGAAATGGTCTGAGTTTTTGGTTGTTACATAAATTGCAGATTAATTTTTTCTGTTAAAAGTTTTTTTAAACTAAAAAAAATTAAAAAATTGTTTTCTGACGAATTAAGAAAGTTTAGTTAAATTGTTTGAATTTATTTCAGGATCGTATGACGGCGAACGGAAACTCACCACTGGATAATATGAGAACACTAGAGCATTATTTGAGTGACATAATGCGAGCAGGAGCGGCAGATACCCCAGAACATTTAAAAGGTGAGTCAGATTTAATTATTGTAAGTGTATTGACAGAATCCAGCGTTACTGTTTTTGACATAATTTATATAGGTAGCTGTTTGAGTTAAAAATTTACGAATTAATTTTAACAACAGCAATTACAAGTTCAGACAGTTTAAATTAATCCGAGAAAATTACATAATCTTCAAATATAAATATTTATGACTAATTTATATTTATATTAAATTCAAACATCACTTAAACTATGTTTTTTTCAAATTGTTTTTTTGTATATGAAAAAAAAACTTAATTTTACAAAAAAGTGTGATTTCTTCAGCTGAAAAAAAGAGTGAAACTAAAATTTCAAACAATTTAATTTTTCTAACAAGAAAGTTCTTTTTTTTCAAAATAGTAAAAATTAAAAAAATTTTTGAGCAGTTCTAATCAATGGAACTGTTCAAACAATATTTATTAACGAAGATTATGAGGATTGATTTTCTCAATCAGAAAAATGAACTATTCCTCTACATAATTATGTTGCACTTCCCATGTACAAAACCGAAATTTTGGTAGTAAGGGCTACAGTATCATTTGTCTTCCATAAATTTGCTGTGAGTAATCAATAATCCTTTAATCTCATTATTCTTGAAAATAAATGAGCAAATGGTCTTAAGAATATAAATTTAATAGTCAAAAAATGGTAAATCGTGTAGAAATTAAATTGTTGCTCGAATAATAAAAAAAAAAAAAATATTATTTTGCATTAACTTAACACAAAAATATTTAACGATAAGTTTTTTGAAGTTATGACGTAAAATTTTTTACTTTATAATAAATAATAAATTAATTCTTCAGTTGTAACCTTTAACCATCAAAAACCGAAATATGTGGTCAAGTTTGCAAATATAAGTATTTAGTATATTTTTATCTTTTTTAATAAAACTAGAGCAGGAATGTTAAAGCAGACCTCAATTCCTTAGCCTCGTGGTAATAATCTATACGAAGGGTGGATAGTTTATTTCAATAAACTACCTTTATTTCTCTAAAACTTTATTTCAATCTTCTTTATATCTGAAAATTATTTCGCAATTTATACTTTAATAAGAAAGTGTGTGATTTTTGACAAACTTGTAGAAATTTTGTATTAGGTGTACTTGAAAAAAAATTCAAAGATTGTCATTGGCGAGGGTGAGATAGCACGTTACGCTTCAGTTGTTAGACTTCGCACGTTTTGTAGCGCTTTCGAAAGTGGCAAAGAAAAGTGGTTGAGATGACACCCTTGTCCTTGACTCAGCGCAAAAATGTCTGTCTGAAGAGTCATGCAGACGACTATAGTAGATAAAGCAGCTGCTCTTAGTAGTCCTTGTAATGCAAAAGAAACATCAAGAGAATGTGGCAATAAAAGAATAGGTATCAAAGATAGCACATGTACAGTTTTAACGATTTTCTTGTGATGACGATACAAAAAATGGTAAAAGAATCAAGCCAATACAAAATTTCGTTTGATAGAAATGATGAAAGTAGTCTACATTCTTAAGAAAATAAGAAAAATTTTGTTTCTAGGATAGTCATTTGATAAAATCGGTTTTTTTAATTAAATTTAGTGTCATTACAAAGGTCTTGATTTGAATTTGTGCCTTTTCAAGATTTGATATTATTCTCACCGATAGTCAATTTATGACGATAAATATTCAGGTTGCATTCGAAAATTCTCCATCTCTAGATACATAATTAAAAAATGACCTTTCATCTTGTGAACTATTGACATTTTTAAAGATATAAGCTCAGCCCGACATTACACTCATCGAGACCTTTCATTTGAGTACTCACATAAATTTTTCACATATTTTATATATTTATATATATTATATATATATGTATATATGAAAAATATATCAAAAATGCATGTGGGTACTCAAACGAAAGCTCTTGATAAGTGTAACATCAAGATGAGTTTACATCTTTAAAAATGTCAATAATTAAGAAATGACATTGTATCTTGTCAACTAATGGTATTTTTAAAGATATAAGCTCAGCCCGACATTACACTCATCGAGACCTTTCATTTGAGTACCCACATCAATTTTTCATATATTTTATATATTTATATTATATATATAAATATATGAAAATATATATAAAAAAATCATATGGGTACTCAAATGAAAGCTCTTGATGAGTGTAACATCGGGATGAGTTTATATCTTTGAAAACGTCAATAGGTAACCAGTACGTTACGAATTTTTGAGCCAAACGATTTCTCAATTAATTAGTAGATAGACAATTCCTTAAAAATAATAAAATTTAACAATGTATGCACAATAATATTTATAATTTCACCTTTGGTTTGTTTGTGTATCACTCCGAAAGAATGAAAAGTATGTAGGATTTTGTATTATGCACCATTAGTGGCGTATGTTCAGGTTGTCGGATGCGGACATCAGGACGACAAAGCTTTGCAAATATTCAAGGGACAAAAACTTGTCTCAAACAGCAGTGAAGAGGGACGCGATGGGTGGGTGGTGAGTGCAAGGTTGGATAAAAAAAAAAAAAAAAAAAAAAGACAGATGAGGGATCGGGTAAACTAGACTTACCGTGGACACATACTTTTATGTATACATCAAAATTTATAACTAGTGTGTGTTAGCATCGCTCTAGTATAGATCTCGTTGTAAATGTATCATAATTTTGATAATACACTAAGATGAAAATTTTTATAAAATTTTATTAATCTCTTTAATAATAATTTCAAAAAGTTATTTGGAATTAAAAATAAATTTTTTTTTTTTAAAAGTTGATCTATGGAAATTAACAAAATCTCTCTCAATTATAAACTTAAGAATTGAAAATTTCAAGATTTAACGAGAAAATATATTATGTTCTTGTAGTAAATCGTTTGAGTGAAGAGTTGATTCTAGATATTAATATTCTAGATACTGAGAGAGATATTTTATTATTTATTAATTGTCTGGAGTTGAAACGCAAACCGCAAAGATTTCTTTTCGTGGTTCGAGACGGTATTAACCAACGTGTAAAAATATCATTGTGGTATTGTTTACAAGTAGTACACGGAGCATCCAGTCGTTATAATGATTGTAGAAAAAAAAATTTTTTTTATGTCAATTAATAAAGAAATCTTAGAAAATAAATATTGTTGGTGTAAATTATGTAATAATATAATGTAAAACAAGCATTTAAAATTTTTTCAACAGATTGATTTCTTAAGTTAAGTATTACTCATAGATAAATCATAAACAGTAACTATTTCAATATTCAAAAACGAGTTTTGATCAAAAAAATTAATTTCGATTTAAGAACATTTTTTTTTTTTTTTTTTTTTTTTTTTTTCCATAAAACAATTATCAAGTAATATCTTGTTAAAATTAAAAAAGAATGTGAAATAAGTAAAAAAAAAAAATATACTTCACCTCATACTCGGTACATATTGTAAAACTTTTGACAACTGATAAAACACTAATTAACATTAAAAATAAATTATATCATAAATGAATTTATTTTACAAATATAGTCGAGTTATAGACTGTATTTAGGCATACAATTAAATGTTGATATTCATTGAAATGATGAATTACGTGGTTATCTTTACGAGGACAGACAGAAAAAAAAAATCCTTTTGGTATATTGATTACATAATTTTTTATATCTCGTATGCTCTCAGACAATTACGTAAAAATCAAGAATGATTACGTTTTTTTTAGCAATAAAAACACCTGAATAATTTTTTAAAATACTTATTATACCGGTAACATTATTTTCACGCAAACTATCCAATAAAAATTATCGTTAAGAAATAACACTTACATGTTAATGAAAAATAACTCTACAAATATACTTCTGTAAAGATACAAGTCTTTAGCCAGTTGTTTGTCAGGATTTAATAATAATTTTCTGAAAATTATTCATTTAATTTTAATAATAATTATATTGATGATAATAATAATAACATTGAGTATTTAGTCGAGTTCTGAATAGTTTATTCAATAATAGTATAGTCAAAATTAAAGAACTTTTTGTAGACAAGCGTAATAAATCGAAGCTATAAACTAGATAGCAATCTGCAATCTTAAATAACAACCATTACAACGTCCTTAGCTCCAGACTTTTTCTGGCCCGTAACAGTTTGTATCAGCATGTCCCCTCGTTTTGTAAGTTAAGGCCCATCTTCTTTTCTCGCCTTATGTTCCTATTCTACCTTTGCATCAACGCCCGTCATCACAACACTATACACTGTATAGTAACTGTTTCTAGCAACGTTTTCGTCTAGTTAAAAATTTTTTTTTTAATTATCTCCTTTTTTTAGAATATCAAATGAAAATTTATCTAAATTAATCTAATTGTTTGTTTAGTGTATTGACTCCATATATAATGTTATTATTCTGTTTTATTGAGCAAAATATAATTTATTTTTCTGCTTTTGCAGTACACAGTAAAAAATTTAGCGTCAAAAAAATTTGTGTACAAAATTTAAAACTTTTTTGACGCATCCCACAAAATTTGCCATATTGATTTTTTTTATCATTATTTATTACAAATCGACAATTATTTATTACAGTTTACTTTTTTCCGTGTGATATTTTCACTCCCCATTGTAACACTCAACTGAGTTTTTCGGTATTTATAATTACATATTAACTAAATAAATGAATTTTTCATGTAATGCTCTTTGACTACCCAATTTTTGAGATCATATATCGTGATAATGATAACATTTGTTAAAGTTTACAACAAGATACCATTACTCCCCTCATAAGTTCTCCTCAATAATTTACGAGTGCATGGAAGGAAGAAAATGAATTGAAAATTTCGAAAGCCCGGCTGTACGTTAAGAGTTCGTTGAACCCTAGAACCCCAACCACCCTTAATTTATTTTAGGAAAATGCTTGAAATCAGTTTTGGTAGATGGAAAATACCAAAAAATCAATAACAGCTGCAATATGACAGGGTGGCGCGTGTTATTTTGAAATAAGGATCTATAATACTATTATTTATTGAGGGGTACTGTTAACAACGTATGTTTAATAGTAACGATAATTAATATTAGAATTGTTAGAATGGAAAAACGAAAGGGAAAGGGTTACTTTTGCTTTTATAAAAATATAATTTATTAAAATGTATTAAAAACTTGGAAAGAAAATATCACTGAAATATTTGAATTTCTAAAAATTTCGTCTATTATTACACTTATAAATTTTCAATAGATATTTGTAATATTTGTAATACATTGAGGTATGCTATATCACTCAATACACTGAGAAAAAAAATTGATTTAAAAAAAAATGAGAAATTATAATTTTTAAAGAAATTACCTTGTATCTTGTGAAATATTGACATTTTTAACGATATAAGCTCATCCCGATGTTACACTCATCGATACCTTTTACTTGAGTACCCACATCAATTTTTCATATATTTTATATATTTATATATATGATATTAAATTATATATATGTTTTCAAATAAAACCTTATATGTGAATAAGAAATCTAGCTGTAAGCCATATATACTTTCCGAATAGAAAATGTAAAACGTTTTAGATGAAGGACTAAACGTTACACATTACGACATATAGAAAAATTAATAAGTGTGAGTGAAATGAAATAACCATCTAAAACGAAAAGCACTCCAATATATATTTCAGAAAGAGTTATACGCAAAGCCAAAGCTTGAGGTTTTTGTCTCGGTTGTTGGCATTGGAATTAGGGTCAGGAAAGGTCTGGCTGGCAATAGTTTCACCGGGAAAGCATACTGTGGCATATATATTTAAGGATAGAAAGAAGGGATAAGGGTGAAAAGGAGGCTTCATCAATCACTCCTTCAGTCCAGATCCATTATCAACGTCGTTTCCGCATGTCCAGGGGTGGACGACCCTGTACTTGCGCCCCTTATTCCTATCGAGTTGTCTCTTTTCTGCTGACACTCGATACTATGATTGTAAGAGACTGTTACGTCAATACATCATTTTAACAAAATATTGTTCTTTGATTTTAAGAAAAATTGTTTTTTTAAATAATAATAAAAATCAAAAACAGTAAATATGAATTTTGAGGGTACGGAAGAAATAAGGAGTTTCCTTGACAATAGAAAGATTACTTTTCAACTAGATAGACTTTATTTTTATGTCAATAACTAGCTACAATATTTAAAAATTGGATTGAATGAAATATCGAATTGTCGGCAAATAAAATTAAACTTCAAAAAATTTTTGATAAATTTTTTTTTCTTCATTCTGGGTGTACAGAACAAATTCATTTTTCTGAAGAAATAGTTTTTCAACCTTTAGTTTCGGTTGTTTTTTTAAAGTTTGTCAGAGATAATCTTTTCAACAATTAAGGCCACCGACGTAATGCAGTCTCGGTTTTCTCTGAAGTGCGTGAAGTTGAATCTTTATTCAACTTTATTCATATGGGCCTTTGCCCATCATCTTTATTTATCCAATGTTATCAGGTGTTATATCTTTTAGTTTAGTAGCTGTGTATATACATATAATAAAACCATCTTTATTTAGGTTGAAATCTCTGTAAGGATTTACAACGTTGTTAATCTAAATTGAGGACTCAATTTTTGGACTTGTAAAGTAAAGAAAAAATATTAGATAAAAAAAAAAAACAACTTGTATTTTGTTGACTTTAAAGCCTATTTTTACTTATATTGTAACACACTTGGTAAACTTATTTATGGAATAAGTTATTATGCTAAAAATAAGTGGGTGAAGTTGTTACCTACTCTTTTTGTTGAAAAAATTATTTGTCTCTAGTGATTGTGATTATATTATGCTAAAACGTTGCTATAAAATATTTTTATCATATGGTAATAAAATAAATTAGATTTCTCTGATAATAAAAATGTAAATTTTCTTGTTTAAAAAAATTCAAGGAGGATACAATCTCAAAATTATTCCCTCAACCAGTAAAGTTAAAAAAAAAATTTTTTTTCGATTCAAATTTATTAAAAAATCTGTCTAATTTTCTGGTTGGAAATTTTTTTATGAAAATTTTATTCACCATTAGATTTTCTGAGAAAGTAGGAATTTTTTTTAATTTAATTTACTTATTAGATCGAACAATAAAAATTTATTTCCAATAGTTTTAAATTAAATTTGTAACGCAACCAGTCGACCAGTTTGAAACTTATAAAAAAAAATTTATTTCATGTCACTGAAGCTCAGCGTGAAAAAACTCAGTAGGAGGTTCTTTTCACTTTCTTCCATGAAGAACTTAACTTATTTAAAATGACCCATCCCTTCTTTTATGCTTTCAACCCAAACATCTTAATTATTAGTTTAAACATGTGAATATTTAGATTTATAATATAAAAATACATGCTAATTCAATGAAATTTGGAATTTGTGCAAGTCAAAACAATATTCGAGCAAAATTTCAAGTTTAGATTTATATTCATATGTATAAATATTTAAAATATATGAAAAATTGATGTGGGTACTCAAATGAAAGGTCTCGATGAGTGTAATGTCGGGGTGAGCTTATATCTTTAAAAATGTCAATAGTTCTCAAGATACAAGGTAATTTTTTAATTATGTATTTAAAAATAGAGTATTTTCGAATGCAGCCTAAATACCTATCATTATAAATTGACTTTTGATGAGAATGATATGAAACCATGAAAAGGCACAACTCCAGGTCAAGAATTTTCTAATAGTACTAAATTTAATATAAAAAATTAATTTTATCATATAAACCTAAGATTTGCAGAAAATAAAAATTTACTTCCAGTAAATTTATTCTACGATTTACTTTTTTTGTTTACCGTAATATTACTTTTTTTGCTATCGTTAGTGAAACTTTGCGTTTCATTTTTTTTTTATTTTGTTGGTTTTTATGCCTCTCTTTTTCTTTTTCCTTCTTCTTCTTTCGTTAGTTCACGATGGAATACACAATCTCGGCAAACAGGAAACGAATATAAGTGCTGTCGCACTACTTTTACTTTGTTTTACCTTGCGGGTGGCTGCACACTTCATACTTCAACTAGATTTTCAGAGTTTATTTTATTTAACTCAAGCCGGCGTTTTCTGTAATTATAAATAAATACAAATGAGTCATATATTTTACTAAAAAAAATTAGTGCAAAGTACAAGTCCAAAATTTTTTCGTCTTTCAGTTTCATTAAACCTCCTATGTTCATATATTATATAATATTTACTAAATTATGAATGTTTTATTTTGCACACTGAGCATTGGATGTTATTACATTATGTAACAAATTGTGCGTCACAGAAAACATTCTCACCAGTGGTGTACAAAACCTTTCTTGTACCCAGATCGCTGTGAAATATCACTTGTTACCTTTATACAATATATGTATATGTAGAGCATCGTAATGTCGTCAAGCGCGTTTGTAATTGCGTCAAACTGACCTTGGTATCTGATTATTTTCATAATACATTTTTTAAAAATATGTAATATTATACAATAATACTTTGTAATGTGTTTTTAATTATCAAATAACTGATAAATAATTTTTTTATATGAAGTGTACAAAAAAAAAAAAAAATACATTAAATGTTCAAGAGTAGGTAAATATTCAATGACATTAAAGTTAACAGTCACTAGATAATTTTTTTGAGTAAACAAATTTGTTTTGAAAAATTATTTTTAAAAAATTGTATTTTCAATTTTTTTAAATTTTTACATTTCAATTTTCTTTTTTGCCATAATTATTTGTTGAAAAATTTCTTAAAATTGTTGAGTATCTGCTGAATTAATTTTCATACTAAAAAAGTCGCATTTTTTTCTAAAATTACAATCTTACCTATGATATTAAAATTACCTAACACCTGTCAATTTTTCAAATTTTCATAATAAATCAATTACAATAAAAAAAAATATTTTAATAATTTTCACTAATAATTTCTTTAAATTTTTATATGGGAAATTTCTTTATTAATTTTTTCATAATAATTTGTTGTAAAAATATAAAAAATTCTAATGTCAGTTAACTTCAGTGTGTTTCTTATCTTAATAACTTTTAGTACTTGGATTTAAATTAATTGCATGATTACGCCTTTAAACTTTTTAAATAATGCATTAACTCTCGAGCACAGCGCAAATTTTTTAACTTCCTACTAAATGATGTATTTTTTTACTGATTAACATTATATTCAGAATTAAAATAAGTTTTATTGTATTAATAATCAGAGTGTATGGTAAAAATTTAATCACGTTTCGCTGCAATCGACTTTTTGCGAAAGTACTCGGCCTTCTTCGTTTGCGTAAGCATGCTAACTAAACGAAGTGAGCTCAATACTATACAATAACTTAAAAATATAATATTTACTTTTAAGTATATTGGTTTAGCATTTATTTTAATTAACTAAAGATCTAAATAGTTCCTAAAATTAAATTTTCGGTTTACTCGAGAAATTTTGAATATTGGTCCTCGAAAACCGAATGTTTATAAAAGAATAATTAGTTAAAAATAGAAATTCTTATGTACTAAGATAAATACACGGCTAAAGTGGTTCATCACATCTTGCAATAAGTTTGAAGTTTCCATTTACTACTTGACGAGATTAACTACCGAGTCTTTCAAACCTAACTGATGTAAGTTTGTGTTTAATTAAATTGTATTTACCTGAAATAAAATTAAAAAAGGGTGACATTTAAATTAACTAGATACTCACTTCGTATCAATAGCATTAAATTTATTAAAGTTAAAGTAATTTTACCTTACCGCTTATCTTGATTGGGAATTAATCACTAGATGTATTTGATTTGTTAATTTGTTAGCGCCTTGTTTTTTTATTTTTTATCTTTTAAAGTATTTTGACTGTAGTAAGTTTTCAACAAGTATTTCTAAAATTTCTACTACGATAAAAAATTTCTTTGCGGGAGAGTAAATATTCTTTATTCAAGAAATATTTTTAAAACTATTGATAGTTCTTGCAGTAATCAATAGAGTTTTTGGTTTATTTTTCTCTCGGTGAGTTTTTACACTCAGAAAGTAATTAAAAAAATTTTTAACAAAAATTAAAATTTACTTAATTAATTTTTTTCGAAAGCGATTATGTTACAAGCCGTTTGGCATATTCACATATGTTCATGCGTGTGCTCTGCTATATACATCCACTCGAACATCATTCCTTAAATAGACAGAAGATGAGCCTCTTATTAGGACATAGAAATATCGACGTATGTTTTGAAAATTTAATTTTTTTAACTCTGAAAAAAATCAAGACCTTTACCGGTGTAAAAAAATCATCTTAAAATTGTCGTTTGTTTAATATCTTAATCGTGATACAAATCAATACTTTTTTAAGACGCCAAAAATGAGATATATTGACATATTTTCATTAACTAGTCTTCATCTTTTGTCTCAACGTTTCTTAATATATTACTTCATAATTTAACATTTTTTATAACACTATTTTTCAATTTCTGTTTGTTTAAGAACACTTGTAAAACAAAGTTTCTATTTATTGTACAAGTGTAACAAAGATATTATCATTCGGTTCATTGAATAAGAAAATAAAAAAATTAAATAGCTCTTAAGCTACAATGCATAAAAATAATTTCTTTTCTAGAAAATTACATCAACAAATCAAATATCTTCATTTAAAAAATTTACTTCTATCGAGATATTTAATTTTTTGGAGCAAGAGGCTGAATTTTCTTAAAACAAGATTTTGTTGGAATAAGTGAAATTTTTTGTGTCAAAAAAAAATTTTTTTTTCGCTCAAAAAAATAATTAGGAAGAAAAATATTTTCTTGGCTGAAGTGAAATTTTTTTTCTGTGAGTTAATTTTCTTGATAGAACTTCCCCTCAATCAGGTATTGATTTTACAGATCTTTGGCAGGAAAATGTTTTTTAAGGGATGTAAACTTTTCTAGTAAGGGTTTAAATAAGCCGGCAACCTTTGGTTATGCCGTCATCAAACACAAATGTCTGATAGGACGCTCCTCTATTTTTACTCCTCAAAATATTATATAAGCTTACGTGGTGTCGTGACTGGGTCGAACCTCCTGCCAGTGTTGTAGCTCGAGGGGTTCCTAGTGCAGTGTAGTATAAATGCCGACCAGGGGGACATCTTTTTCTTTCTTTCTCTTTACATTAGTCTGCATTCTTTTCCCCTCTTTCTGTATATATATATATATATATATATATATATATATATTCCTGTCGTCGTAGAGACAAGAATATCCACACACGCGCTGACTAATGGGACGAGGAGAAATGAAATGAATCATTTTTTTCCTGAGTGCACGCGGCAAATAAAACTACGGCATTATTTGGGTATGGTAGTAGTTATTATACCATGATACTTACACATGTGTTGCACTCTTACAAGCATTTCGATAGCGGATTTTCGGATATTCAAGTCAAAATGAGGGCGACGTGTATAATAGCAAAGTAGGGGACTGTGATCGACAGGAAATGGAAAAGGCATTGAACTTTATCTTCTAAGCGTGGCCAAACTGAAACGTCCAAAATAGATACTCCCGAAAAATTTTTGTTCAACTGATGCATCATCCATATTTATGATTTTTTTTTTCCCACATTAAATCCTCTAATTTTAGATAATAAATTTTTATTATTCAACTTTTGTAAGACCCATGGGTATTTAGTCCTGGAAAATAAAACTTATTATTGTTATTTTTGTTTGTAAATCCTAGTCAAACTTATCTAAGCAATACAATTATACACAGAGATAAGATATTTTCCGCATAAATCCTATACTTCATAAACTCAAAAAAAAAATAACATTGGGAAATCCCAGTGTAAAATATTTGTATTAAAAACATTTTAAAATGATAATAATTTTTCATATTGCAGACGTAAACTTGAATTTTTTCATAAAAGAAATACAACTTATATTCAGTTGCATAAGGAAATAATTTGCTATGATATTAAATTTAACCGATATTTTTAATTAAAAAAATTTTTTTTTAATAAACTAGAACTAAAAAATATTTTTTAAAAATTACACTTATAGTTTTTCAAGTTTTTTTAAAAATGAACAATTTTTTTTTTATTTTTTTGTAATAATTTTTTAATGAATGAAATTCTAAAAATTTTTAGGCATCAGCTATCTTAATTTTCATTAATTAACTCCGATCTTTTGATACACGTCAATTTTTTTTTACCACAATTTATTTGCTATAAAATTCAAAAAATTATTAATCATATGCTAAATTAATTTTAATTTTCAATCCGTATAAGTAAATTTATTTGTTTACACCACTCCAGAAAAAAAATAAATCTAGAACATTCTCTAAGCTTCGCGGTTTTAATCTTATCAATAAATAATGTGTCACCTCTTTCTAGTTCTGAAAATCTTGTATTTTCTGGTACTGTCTCATCGAACCGCGTTCATTGCATTATCATTATCATACCATGAAAATTTGTGATATTAAAATTAGCCGACGTTCAACAATTATCGATTTTTTTTATTAATTAAATTAGAACTAAAAAAATATTTTTACAAAATTGCATGTATAATTTTTAAAACTTTCTACATGTGAAATCTTATCAATTAATCGATATACTGCTTAATATCTGGATTATACCCATTGTAATCTGGATTATACTAGCTACTATCTGGATTATACTCATTGTAATCTGGATTATACTAGCTACTATCTGAAATTTTTTTACTCAGTGTAATCTGGGATTATATCCAGTGTCATCTTGTTCTTTCTGTGTAAACTTAAACAAATGTTTGATTTAAAAGTTATGTTTGTGTATTGCTTACAAAAAGATGTACTTAGTTGTCAAAAAAACCATTTGATTAAAAAAAAAAAAACCATTTGAAGATATCTCTCAATTTCAATATCATAATAAATTATAAAAATTTTCAAATGCCGGCTAACTTTATTAACATTAAAAAATTTTGACATCTACACGTCTACATTGATGTGGATGTTTATAGATCTAACAAAATATATTGATGATATGGTCTACTTTTGTCATATTCACATCTGACGTGTGTACTGTGTACGTGCCTCGTATTGTCATAAGCACTTGTATCGTGATACGTATACGTAGATACGCATGATAAACAGCACATGCGTAGTAGGAGTTTACTGATATGATGGCAAGCTGAGTCGTACCTCAACTCACACTTACTTACATTATCTCTAACCCCTTTTAAACTTTAGGAAATAAGTACAATGTAAGGCTAAGGCACGTGCTTTCTCTCTTGCACTCTTGCGTCTGACATTTCATTTTCTTCGCAGACCAGTGTCGTATTAACCTAAAAAATATTAAATAATCATCAATAAACTCAATCAATAATTAAAAGAAAAAATAATCTTCCTAAAATACAAAATTAAAATTAATAATTAAAATAAAAACTAAAAAATTTATAATTAAATTAAAAAACCAAAAAATTATTTTTACAAAATTAACAAATAATGGCATAAAATAATTTGCAGTACGTTCCTGAAATAATTTATCCTTCCTTTTCAATCCCTGTGATTAAACGAGCAGCCATCTTTGTCTGACGAACATTAGCTCCATCTAGGGTAATTTTATCACTGCGTAAGCGGTCGCGAGTGTCGCTGATGTTCATACACTTCTCTACACACATATTTATTAGAGTTTTGTGCAGTAGTGTGGTCGTGATTGAAGTAGTATTGGTTTATACTGTGTTGCTCGAGTGAACACTTTTAGTACAGCGTACAGCTGAACGGGGAAGTAAAGAAAAAGGACGGCAGTACTATACACTACAGTATAGGATATAATATTTGAAATTCCCCACTCTTTTCTCAATTGACTCCCACGCACAACAACTCCAGACCATCGCGGAGCGGCCATTCCTTTACCAAGCTCCAAACAGTGCGCATTAAAAATACACTTTATTTTATTTTATTTTTTTACTCATATTTATATATCTATATATACAAATATCTATTTATAAATATATATATATATATATATATATATATATATATATATATATATATATATATATATATAGGTACCGATTGCAACCACCCCTCTACCAAATATAGATTTGTTTTTTTAAGTGTACATATATATTTAATTTAAAAAGTTTACCGCGACAAGTTATTTTATTGTTTTTACTTTTATTTAATTTTATAAAATATGTATTGATGTGCAACATATTATATAATACATATATCGGAGTGGTAAATGGCCACGTGCGCATAGTCAGAAGAAAATTGAATTAAAGAACACGCAGATCTACAAAGAGGGAGTTAAAACACGTGTTTAAGAAGTGCGAATTTTTTAATATTTATTATTTTATTATTACAAAAATATTTTAACAAAACCGCAGTGATTATTCAAAGTGTTTTTTTTTTTATAACACTGAAGTTGGCTGACATTAAAAATTATTTAAAAATTTTATAATATTTCATTTACTAAAAAAAAATTAAATAAAAAAATTCCACATGTAAAAATTAATAAAAATTTACATTAAAGTTAGCTGCCACTTAAATAATTTTTTAATTTAATTTAACAAATAAATATTTTCTAAAAAACTATTTTTAAAAAATTGCATTTAGAATTTTTTAAAATTTCTAAATGTCAATTTTTTTTTCTCATTTATTGTTTGCCATAATTTATTTGTTAAAAAATTCTAAAAATTAATAAATAGCTGCTAAATAATTTCTCATTAATAAAAATTACAAGTGAAAATTTTTAGAAGTATTTTTTTTATTGTAATTGATTTTTTATTAAAATTTTTAAAATTTACAGCTGACGGCTAACTTCAGTGTTATTTTTTTATCAATTTATTTTTATTACTATCATTACTTTTGCAATTACTAGTTTTCATGTAACCTGGTTTTGTTAAACGTCATTTAACAGTGACCTTGAGATCCGGCCTCGGAGTAGTGCAATAAATTAGTGCGTTTTTTTGTGATAGGAAAAAAAATTTAAAAAAAGGATACCTTTATATTTGAAGCGACAAAAATTAATAGTTGTTTTTTTTTTTTTTTTTTTTTTTTTTTAGTGCAATTTATATTAATGCAATTATAATTAAACCACTGGGAAGTTTGTAATACACTGATAAAATATTTAAAGAGGACAGATAATATATTTAATTTAAAAATAAAATAAAACGACAGGAAATTCCGCAATAGTGATTCTTAAGTTACGCGATCACAAGGACCTGTAGTAGTATAGTGTTTCGTAATAGTTTCTTCTGTATAAGCGAAGGCCGTTTAGTTGTCTCGTAACGTCGTCATTTTATTATATCGTTTATTGTAAACATTATTATTATTTATATTTATATTATTATTAATATAAATATTAGTACGGCCGAAAAGAAAGAAAATATTTTAATGCATTACATTAACGTGACAAATAGTGAACAAAATAAACAATCGTCTTTAAAAAGTCCGAGCGAAAATCAAGAATTGTTTAAACTGACTGAAGATAAAATGTTTCGAGCTTTTGGAACCTCACCGGAAACTCCTGCCGATTATCTGTGGAAACCTCATTCGTTTGACAGAGGTGAATATGTTTGGAATTATTTACTTTTAGTTTTAGAAAAGAGATGGAAATTTTTGTTTATTAATTTATTTATTTAATTGTAAAGAAACTGCAATTTACAACAATATGATTACATTTTTATGTGTTGAATGTTTAGTAATAAGGATTTTATATAATAACATCTGCAAAGAGATGATATATTTAAGAAATTAAAAGAAAAAAATTTTTTTTTATTTAAAAGAAAAAAATTATAAAAAAAAATTATTTCTAAAACGAATGCAGAAGTAAAATTTTATTAAATACATATAAATTCAATTTATTAACCAATCAAAAAGAACAATACTAAAGTTAGCCGACGTTTTAAAATTTTTGATTTTTTTTCTTTATTTAATAATAACAAAAAAACATTTTTAAAATTTTCTGCATGTAAAATTTTTTAGAATATTTCTCACTAAAAAACTTATTAAAAAAAAATAAAAATGTAATTATTTACAAATATTTTTGGCTATATCTAAGTGAAAAATTAACATTTAAAATTTTTTTTATTCTGTTTTGCCTTTAAAAGTTGGAAAAATTTTGGCTCTCATGTTTTTGGATAACATTTCTATTTTAATTTTTTTAAATATTTTTTTAATATAATAAAAAAAAATTTTTTTGAAAATTTAAAGCTGATTTTTTAATTGAAGTATTTATTAGACAAAGAATTGAAAAAAAAAAAAAAAAAAACGATGATTCATCAATTCATCGATTTGTTATGGCCAAAAATAGAATTGACTCCACTTGTAAATGATTGCCAAAAAAAAATCTTACATGTAGAAAATTTGAAAACTATAAATGTAATTTAAAAAAAAATTTTTTTAAATATCTGCTAATTTCAATACAATTTAAAAAAATTTACTTTTAGGCGTATAAAAAAACTAAAGGTAATTTTTTTGTAGAAATTTATTTATTTATCGCTATATATTTATTTATTTAATATAAATCATTATAATTTACAAACAAATTCGATCGAATTTCGGAATCGCTTGTGTGTTATTCTGAAATCACCATTATTAATTCAAAACACGTGCTACTTACGAACATAATGTATAGTTCTTATGACAGCTCAGCAAAATATGAATTGTTTTTTATTCACATTGTTTGAAAATTGCAACTTTATTTAGTGCAGAATAGCTTACGTTGTTCGGTTTCAACTGAAAACAAATTTTAATGTTCTTATCTAACGAAACAATCGCTATGTATTGGCGAAGGACATAACTCTATACTATTCTTACTTAAATATTCTGTTATGTAAATGAATTTTTAAGCTGTAAGAAAAATTGTTTGGAATAATTTTAGAGATACAAATTAATCAAATTAATTTTTTTTTCTGTAAAAAATTTATTGATTATTTTTAGTTAAAAATAGCGATTTAATTTTTTACAAAACTAAATCATTTATAATTGTTGAAAATTATATTAATTAACGTAAGGTTTAGATTAAAAATTTTATTTAAAAAAATCTCTTATCACCCTTGAATTTTAAATGAAAATTGAGTTAGCCGACATTTAAAAATTTTTAGAATTTTTTTTTAATAATTTTTTCAATAAAAAAAAATTCTAGAAATTTTTGTATGTCGACTAACTTAATTTCCATTGAATTTTCTGACCTGAATAAATTAAAAAAAAATTTTTTTCACTTGTAAAAATTAAAAACTATAAATCTAAATTTTTCAAAATATTTTTTAGCGCTGATTTATTAACAAATAAATGGCCTAATTAAAATTTAAATTAAAAAATTACACAATAATAGGGTAATTAGTAATAAACTAAAATTATGCGTGTATAACTCACTAATTCATTCGTCTGCTCCATATTATTAAATACAATTACAAATGAATGCTAACTGAAATAATATTACGAAACTATACATTTTCCTTATAATGTATCTTATTCTCAGCTCCTACCATTTTACTTTATTTGGACTGTTGATTTCTAAAGTATATAGCACGTTGAAGCTTCTATATAGCCCAAGAGCCAAGAGTAGAGTGCCTTGACCTGCCTTGACCTACGCAACTTCGCACCCTTCCAGTACCTGTTATCCCAGTACCGGTTACCCTATCGGTTGTCTTCAGCTCTGTTCCTGTCTTAATGATGGGCCTTACTATTTTTTATTCAAAGAAATCTCTGAATAATCTCCAAATTTTCGTAACTGATCTCAAATAAAATACAAGTAAGAAAAATTAAATTCACACTTTGGAGTCTATTTGTAGAGGCTTATTTTAAATTTATTTATTCTTCAAACAATTAAGTCATTTATTATGTCAAAGTGAGTTATAGTTTAAATTTAAAATTTTGAAGGGAAAAATAAATGACTGAAAAGAAAAAGTTACCAAGTTCTTAGATATTTATTTTATTTGAACTACTTATAAAGCTTAGCGATCAATGAAAAAAATTTACCGTGCGGGCACCATCATCTTTGCTTGGAAAAACACTGATATTATTTTTTTCATCGAAAATTTTCTTCTTTTTTTTGTTTGTCTAAAAGTCATTTATATAAATAAATATTTGGATGTCTGTTATTTACTGAATGTACTCATTTCAAGTGGGTATCATCAAAATCTTTAATATGTGGCTTAACACCTATTTATTTTCCAATTCTTTTCAATAATCATTTATAATAGGATTAAGTATACTTACTTCAATGGAAATAACATTTTTTTCTTCTTTTTCTTTCAATTTTTATTTTATTTTTTTTTTTCGGCTAGAAAGGTCCCGAAATCGTTTGATCTTTTCGAAGTATATTATTTTGGAGTTCTTATCAGGTATATGGTTTTTGCACTAATTTCTATTTTTTATACTTATTTACTTATTGCAAAAGAACGTCGATCGGCAATATACGTTGTTAGTAACATTTATGGTAATAATAATATATTTTAAGTAAAGTTTAAATTTGACATAAAAAAAAAAAAAAAAAAAAAAAAATTAACATTAAGAAAAAAAAACCAAGATTATCATTTTAAAGAACTTTGTTGTCTGAGGAAAAAAATTTTTGAAATTAAATTTACTTAAACCAAAGAAAATCTTTTGCTTCAAAGCTTTTTTTATTTGATTTAAGATGATCTGATTCTTTAAAATTATTCTTTTCTTGATACTTGATACTTGCATTAGTACACTGAAAAAAAGAAAATCCTTGACTTAAGGGTAAATTTTTTTGGTTCAAGAAAGTATTAAAGAAGATTGAAAATTTCTTGAATGAAGTCAAAGTTTCTTGAGTCAAGAAAATTTCTTCTTGCTCCAAAATAACTTTTTTTTTCTTTAAAATTTTATTGATACAAGAAATTTTTTTTTCTGAGTATTATTGAAAAAATAAGGCGGCTCCTCAATAAAAAAAAATTTAATTTTTTCACTGTACACCGCAAATCAGAAACTAACCTAATAAGTTTGAATCTATTTAAAAACACGTTATCATTTTCACCTAAATTTAATTAACTGTTGTACTAACAAATTGATTGTTACAGAAGTTCCGCTGCTTTCATTAATTAATTTATTTTGTCGGTGACTATTAATAGAGGAAAAGGGGAACAGATGTTTGTAAATAAACTATAGAAAGAATTATTTTATCAAAATTGTTATAAAATGCGCGTTTAATTTTCTTATTTACAAAAAAATTGTTCTTATACAAATTGCGTAAAGAAACAATCTCTTCATTTTTTTTTTTTTTTTTGTAGTCTATAATCGTTCCTTTCACTTCATTTGGCGATTAATTATCCCAAGTTATTGATTTTCCCCTATATGAGCGGTTGTATGTGAAACTTTAATTAATAATTTGTCTCTATAGTATACCATAGTATATTGATGAGTCTCACTTTAAATCGAATGCAATTACAAATATATGTCAGTGTCAAGTTGTTTTACAATTGATGAATTATTAGCTTAGGTAACAATTACATATTAAACAATAATCTATAGTTAATTGATAATTAACCACAGTATAAATCATTAATTTTGTTTCCGTGCATTCATTCAATTTCTGTACCACATGCAACATTTATAAATCTGTTACAAATATTTTTTTTTTTTTTACTAATATTCAATCAATTTTTATGAGTAAAAAGTATCTTAGATAAATGATGTTAGTAAAAAAAAAATGCGTCACTCATTGTAAATAAAGTAAATATAGTCATCGGCGTCTGCTAGATTACCAAAGATAAGGAAGATGACGTAGAAGAAGTTCAAAAAAGTATTCGTGATAAAAAAATATTTTTATTATTGCACTAATTACCAGAAATTAATTTTTGTAGATCAATGTATACTCATTTGGTAATTGATTAAAAGTAGTGATGATAAAAATAACTAGTAACATTTATTTTATTTAGCTTAAGATAAATGCTTATCGACAAGAATATTTCCAATAGTAGCTATTAGTTTTTAATAGTTTTAACTATAATTGAATAACTTACATTGATAAAAAAATTAAATTGATTCAAAAGAAAAATTTTTTGTAAACTTAGTAAAAATAGCTTAGAAAAAAATTTTTGTGTTTCAATACTTGAATTATTCAAAACTAGCAACCTTGCAGTCACTATGTGAACTATAAATAAATAAAATTTTGCTTTATTAAATAATGACTTTTGTTAAATTGCAATTGTATTTTTTTAACTATTGACGTTTTTCAAAAAATATAAGCTCATCCCGATGTTACACTCATCAAGAGCTTTCATTTGAGTACCCACATGGTAGTTTTGATATATTTTTCATATATACAAATATATAATATACATAAATATATAAAATATATGAAAAATTGGTGTGGGTACTCAAATGAAAGGTCTTGATGAGTGTAACATCAGGATGAGCTTATATCTTACTAATTTTAAACATACCAATTTTTAAGACTTGATATTTCTGAAGCGATTCGACTTTTTAAAATCTTTATTCTGATCTTTTTTTTAGACTTCTCAATTTCTTACTAAAACACGCTTTAACCATTCTTGTATTGTAATCCGTTGTAGAGTTATAAAATTCCAAAGTAAAAAAAAAAAATGGTTTTCTTGAAAAACTCTACTGTTATATTTCCAAAATATTAAAAAATTAATCGACTAATCCTTTAATTTTAATTTCTACGAAAACAGTTGAGTTTATTTATAACTTAACAAATCTTTTTACCTCAAAATCTTCCGTCACGATTTCTCTTGAACAAATTGAGCGATTTAGATCAACCTTGCGGAAGTTAATAGATTTAGTAGCTGATAGTTTACTTGAATCGAGTATTCCTCCGATATTCTCTTGTCACGAATTGGTACTTACTAGTTTTGTTGAATATTCAAACCAAGTTAGTGCCAAACCAATACTTAAGAAAGATCCATTAAATTAAGATTCGTACAATGGTTGACGTTGGCAGTTTCTAGTTCAACAATGACGATAATTCATTGAATAAACATTCACTAGCACTAATCACCAGTGATAAAAAACTCATGAAAATAATTTTATGTTTCAAAAGTGATTGAATTGTTGAAGAATCCTCTAATTTAATTTCTTATTAAAAATACTTTTTCTGTGTTTGTTAAATAGATTATAAAGTATGAAAATAAAGGTAAAAATCGATCTCAGTAGATATAATAAAAAATGGGTGCATAAATTGCATATATAGGTCATTCTAACTGAGGTTATCAGACGTTTTTGATATATTTGTATCTTTTTTATTTATTCAGATCAACTTTTACCAATAAATCGATTTTATTGCACCATTATTGCAGCTTTTATGTAGTTTTGTGGAATAAAAATCGAGCTTTTTACCATTTTGAGCTTGAATAAATTATCCAAAATCAATAATTTCGTAGTATTTTATAAACTTAATGTGATTATTCGTCTGATTTGTCGCGTGATACACCAAAAAAAAAATTATGTTATTTATTTATTAATTTTTTTATGTATCAAAAATGCTTATTTCCTTTTTTTTTTTTTTTTAATTTTTATCCCTCAGTGTATAGCTGTTATTGTCATTGACTTTTCTTGGAGCATTGTAAAATAATTTTTAAAAATGTATAAATGATTATAATGAGTATAATGATAAAAATTTATCTTACTGCATGCGTTGAATTTTTTTTTAAGAAAAAAAAAAATTCTTGTCTGAAAGGTAAATTTTCTTGGCTCAAGAAAATATTAAGGATTGAAAATTTCTTGAATGAAGTCAAAGCTTCTTGAGGCAAAAAAATTTCTTCTCGCTCCAAAATAATTTTTGTCTTTCTTAAAATTTTCTTGGTGCAAGAATTTTTTTCTGTGTGCTAAGTATCAATGAAAGTAAGAATAACGGTCAATAATATTTATTCAAACGTTTCTGAATATATTAAATGCCATTTGCATTCAAATTATCTACGAAAGTCACTTGATAATTGCTTCTTCAATATACGAGAGTAAAGTAATTTAATTCATTTGTGATATTATTTGAGCTCAGTTAATTTAGAGAATAAAAGAGAAAGCAAAATAATAAAAAACAATATGAGTTAATCCAATAAATCTCGCAGAATTTGGCAGTTGTCTCTTAGAAGACGTAACTAAGAGACATGAAAAGTAATAGTATACCTTCAATCACGGTAATTGATGTTCTTAATTGAATCCATTCAATTTAATTAAAAAATTTCATTTAATTTCGGTTCTGTTATTATCTAAAGTTAATAATAAAAACGCATTAAGCACAATCTTGAAACAAATTATCACGACAGGTGTCCAAGTTTATGATCATTCAAAGAAAGAACTCAAGCTAGTTGATTTACTTGATTTAATGTTTGTATTGATCGTAAATCATTGATTTTTGATCGTTAATTTCATAGCTTATACAGAAAATAGTGCCGGACTTATGCGCGGAATGTCTTCTTGATGACAGTGTGCTGTTACTTGAAATTTGAGTGCCATCTGTGCCATCTGACTATCAATAGCTTCATGTATCAGTGTTCAATGGACAATTTACAGTTGAGAGAGCAAGGCGGAGTCAATCCTCGGCTCAATTCTCTTGAGGTGTGCAATACTGAAGAAGAGTGAAAAAAAATGAGAGAAAGCGAAAGGTAGATTAGAGTTTTGATGGAAGTGTGTGGTGTAGGAAAAGAGAGCAGGCAGGGGTTACGCATGTCAACTAGAGGACATTCACTTATCGATCAGTCTCGCTCGGTTTATGCCTCCTGTTTCATTTCCCCCAATAATCTCAGTTTTTTTACTTAATTTACTGTTTAGTATTTTTAATAGTATTTTTAAACCTCGATTTTTTCCTCTCGACAGTACTTTACATTTTATTTTTTTGATGGATATAAAGAAACAATTGCAAATATTTGGTGATAAATAGATACATTTACTATAAATTCAATTTTTGATTCCGTAGATTTTTATATGACTAATTTCGAACTGAATTTTGTAAGGAAATTTTTAAATACTTCGTAATTTAATTATTTTTATAAATAATAAAACAAAAAAATGTTTTTGGGGTAAAGGGTTTTTTAAATCAAGAATATTAAAATTTAAAAACATTTTTTTATATAAATATTTACGTTTAAATAAAGACAAGATTCATTATAATAAATTTGAATTTAAATCCCAAATTTCGTATCCAGTTGTGTCTTATAATATTTTAAAAGTTCATGAAAAATCACAGTTGTTTAGTAATTGACACGCTAATATTATTACTTTTAACATCGATATCAGCAAAAAAGCGGACGATAAGTACAAGAAGGATACATACAAGTATTGAATTTCCATGTTACTACTACTCTTTTTTATGACAAATGAAACAATGCTAAAAATGTTTTAGTGTAATTTGAGCATATGTAATCATTTAAATTTAATTAATTTTATTACGCTAACGTTGATTAATTATGAGAATTTGAGATGTATTTTTTCTGTAAGTTGTAATAATTAAAATCGGATGCAGCAGTTTTTTAAGCTTTCTAAGAAATTAAAAAAATGTTGCAAAATAATTATGTAACTCATAAATTTTATGTGAAAAGAGTGTATTGACAATAAAATTAATTTTTTTAAATGGTAGGAAAATTTCTGTAAAGGCTTTTAAATATTTGTGGACAAATTAAAAATTTAACTTGATCCAAGACAAAAAAAAAGACTACGTTTTCAAGAAGCGTCCTTACGTTTGAAAGAGTCGGTTTGTACTAACTTAAAAAACTAATCGGAAACATTTACAATGAAGTCTAAGCCTCTCCTTAAGAATCGTAAAATTACAAATGTTTTACTAAAATGTATGTACAACTCCAAAAAGTAAAAGAGTCCTTTATGTGACCCAAGTGTCCGGGGTCATAAACAGAGGTAGGACTTCATTTTCTCCTTTCGAAAATATTTTTCAACTAAATATTAAGTTTCCTTAAACATAAAATCTAAGCATAGAGTAAAATACTAAAATAAAAAAATAATTTGTAAAATAAATAAGATTCAATTTTTGCTCAGAAAATTCAACAGTATGATTAAGTTGCTAAGGAAGTCCTAATAAAAGGACAAATCGTTCGACTAGAATCAATACTGTGACCAATTTTAAGTTATTTAAATTTTCTGGACGTGATCAAGATTTTAAAGTAAATCAGAATAATTGTAGAAATGATCTATTGAGGTTTAATTAGTAAAAAATTTCACTTGATAGAGTCACGAAGCACAGAGCACAGTCAACTCATTTGCAGAAGTGCAAAAAACATAGAACATTGACATGAAAACATACTCAAGTAAATTTAAAGTAACTAGTTTATCCAATAAGATCTTTTTTTACGACTAATCCTTATATTATTTGAGTAAATGACGATATGCATCATGCAATCCCCAAGTCTTTTTTCTGTTTATTGAGCGTGAATGCATGTATGCGTTTAACGGGTGGAGGAGACTAGAATGAATAAGCAATACGTAACGAAGTACAAC